>NW_024070190.1:16668482-17359073 GCF_014754425.2 Oryx dammah
GTGTGTGTGTGTGTGTGTGTGTGTGTGTGTGTGTGTGTGTGTGTGTGTAAGAGGGGGAACAAAAATAAGCCCTCTCCCTATTCCTCACTAACAGCCGTGCCAGATGACATTTCAGCCGGCTACTGAAACGTGCGGAGCTCAAGACAGCTCCTTTCCCCAAGCTTACTTTCTCTTTGGGGTTCATGGTTGTCAGCACAGTCGCTCGGCATACTGCGTATCCCTCTCTACCTTTTCTGGAAACATTCTTATTATTCAATAAAACATTCTTATTATTCCTTCTTTTGATTCTTATAATCGCCTTTACTAAAGATGTATTTTTCACCACGCGTGAAGCGCTAGCCACAATCCAGAGATCAGCAGCCAGGACCACTTCCGCACTCGGCTCCCAGGTAGAAAGCACCGCTGGGTCACGAGCTCAAACCACGTGGCCTCACCCGGGTTCAAAAGCACCTGCAGCCGGCGCATGCGCGCTAGGCCCCGCCCACGCCCGGCCGTCGGGTCACTGCTGGGGGCGGCGCTTGCGGCGGCAGAGACGTGAGGACGCACGCGCCGCGCCGGGTCCTCGTCCCAGTTCTGCGGCGGCTGACTGCGGCTGCTGCGTGTACGTTTCCGTACGGGGGGCCGCGCGGCCCGGGGGTGAGTGTTCTGGCGGCCTGGCCGAATGTCAGGCGGGGCAAGTCCGGGGCCCGCCCCGACTCTCCGGGCGGCCGCAGCCCCGCCGGGACCCCTGGCGGCCGGGGTGGCAGGGGCGGCAGCTTCCGCGCGGGCGGCCGGGAGCGGGCCCTCGCCTGGGCGCGCGGCGGTCGCGCCAGCCCTCCTGCGGCCGGAAGTGCCGCTGGGAGCGCTCACCTAGGAGGAGCGGCGGGGCTGGGGGCCCGCGCCGCTGGCTCCGCCGAGGGCAAGGAGGGCCGGCGGCTAAGCGCCAGCTTTCCGGCTCTGTGTCCTCCCCCCGCCCCCGCAATTAGGGTCAGCCCGGCCCGGTTTGATCTCGGTTAAAACTGGAGCTGTTATTTGGACGAGACAGTCGGGGTGAAAACAAGTCAGGCGGTTGATACAGTCAAGTGGGAGTATGTGAAGGAGGACTGAGCAGTCCGCATATAAATGCTCTGGGTAAAGAGCGCCCACGTAGCATCTTATCCTCACTGCTGTCACCCTCTTCCAGGCTCCTGTCACTTTTCACCCGTGGTCCCAGCATGTCCATGTTGCGCTGTTTCCTCCGGTCCATTATCCGCACTGTGGTCCAGCTGGTCTTTTACAAACATAAATTGGGTCATGGCATTATCACCCTGTTTGAAACTGTTAAGAGTCACTCCATTACACTTGGAGAAAAATCCAGGCTCACGTTTCCCTAGGCTCCCTGTGATCTGGTTCTTGCCTATGGCTCCGTCTTCAAGTACACCCCTTCCGCTTCCCAGTTCTGCATGTATACAACTAAACCTCCAAACCAGTATCCAGCGCCTCCCACAGACGCCCCAGTGCTTAAAGGAGGACAATGAAGATACTGTTTTTCCAGATGGTTAAGTCTTGCAGAGACGTTCTGTACATGAGTCGTTATCAGTTTCTTTAACTCTGTAATTCATGTACAATAGAGATTTGTCAGAATGCTCCAGCCTTCTTCCAGTTTTTCAACAGCACCAACTCTTACCAGCCTTAGAAATCACACATGCTGTTTCTTTGCAAAATATTCACTTTTGGCCTGTTATTTCATCCTTCAGATGGTGGTTCACATATCAGTTTATCAAAGAGGTCTCCCTGACCTCACACCTACTTCTATAAGATCAATTAGGCTCCTCTGTTATTTTGTTATAAAGAAGTCTATACTTTCCTATAGCAGTTACCACAGTTATATTTTTGTGTGTAATTTATGTATAAATACTTACTTGTGTTGGAGAAGGAAATGGCAACCTACTCCAGTATTCTTGCCTGGGAAATTCAGTGGACAGAGGGGGCTGGTGGGCTACAGTCCATGGTGCGGGGGCAAAGAGTCGGACATGACTGAACCACTAAGTGCGTATATCCCAGGGAAGCCCATGTATGTAAATACGTGTATATATAATTCTTAAAATACCTGTCATCTGCAAGAGCTCCTAAGTTCTATGCAGACAGAAACTGGTTGGCAGAGTACATTGGTGTAATTGACTCAGTAAATATCTATTGAATGTCAGCTGATTTATTTCATTTCTGAAATTCCTCCTAGCCGAAACTTCCTGGTTTTCATCTCTTATTCCCAGGAGACTTGCCCTTTGGTGTATTCTCCAAGTGGCCTCTTGATCCCTTTCTTCCTTCTTTTCTCCTCTTCAGTGCCTCCTGGCTTGTTTTTTTTCCCTAATTTGCCCAGCTTGGACCCCAAGGTCAGTTACGTGAAATACTCAGCATCTTTTTAAAAACATGCATTTATTTTTAACTGGAGGGTAACTGTTTTTAACCACATTGTATTGACTTCTGCCAGATCTCCTCAGCATCTTTACTTTACGCCCAAGTGACATCTGCCTTTCTACCCTGCAGACGCCCAACATTGGCATTTCCCCTGGGACTGCTAATTACTGAAGGAGGCAGTTGGGCTTGTTGGCAGTTCCTGGTTGGGGAGCTCGCCTCTGGTAGGCCTTCCACCCCCGTCACCAGTGTTTGTTCCCCGTCACCTTTTCTCTAATACAGGTTACTTAGTTCAGATTCTCACTCTCCCCCACCTCCCATCCCAGCTGTGTCCCGTGACTCAGGTAATGCCCACATTTCCTGCCTTACAGAGTATTTTCTCTGTGGCCCAGCTAAGCTGCTCTCCTCTGCACTTCTAGTTTAGGTCCGTCAGGGGTCTTCCTCTTGCCAGAGTCGGAGAGGTGTGCGGTGCCTTCTTCACTCTGTGCTTGCTGCTATCTCACGCACCACTTTCTGTGCAGGTTATCTCCCTAGTACCCACTCGATATTCATCCTATAGTTTTTCTTGACCAAATTTTCCTTCCCCATCCTTTGATTACTTTATTATTCCAGTGATCTCTCTGCCATAGCCTATCCTTAGGCCTCTATTTCCTTATCCTAAGATAACCACTGCTCAAATCCACTGGAACCTTTGTAGTTTCTTTAGAACTTGCCCTATTATTTTCCACATTTGACCATTCCTTCCTAACTCCTAATTAGACGTTTTCTCCAAACATTGTTATTTTAACTTTGTCTTTGCACTACAGAGTTATTACTTAATATTTTGATTAATTAGTATATTTTTTAAGAACTGAAAAGGAAATCCTTGTATACATACAAATAAGAACAATTTAAAAATTCCAGCTAGTAAGAAGGCTCGGAGCCAGAATCCTGCTCTCTGTTGAAAGTAATAGAGTGCCAATCTGATCCTTTCTCCTGGAAATAATCAGAAGGGCCCCAGATAGAGGAATTTTCTTTCTCTGCTGTTCACGGTTAACCTTTTCAACCTTAGCCTCTTTCTTATCCCCTAAAAGACTCTGGTCCCTGTCAAGAGCCCCGGGAGCCCTGGGGTTGTTTACTCTGCTGCTCTTTCCACGTCTTGTCCAGATTTTCTCTAGAGCCCAGGTTCATATTTCTGCCTGCATTCTGGCCTGACAGCTTTGGCTGCTTCCCATCTGCTTCCTTTCTGATTCAAATTCCGTGACTGAGTTCACCAGTGACTCAGTTATCCAGACCAGACTTGTTATTTTAGATTCCTGTCTGAGCCTTCCTTTGCACACGTATGAACACCTTATGTGTGTCAGATCGTGGGCCATGTGTGCAAAACTCTGCCTGTGTTTTTTGAACTCCAGATCCAGTGTGCTGTGCCTTCTTCTGTGTCCACCTGGCCTCTTGTCGGTGCCTCTTCTATCGACCTGCCCCACTGGCATGCTTCTGCAGTAGAGTGAGCCCCTCGGGGCAGGGGGACACTAAGTTCCTGGCATCTTTGTACCCTAGTGCTTGGACACTGGCATCACTTTATTTAATGAGGAATGAGTGGAGCTTGTTGGGGAACTTGTGAACATTTCATAGAAATAAAGAGTTTATTCACAGTTAAATAAAAAGAAGCTGTCACTTAAAAAAAAATCTATTTAAAAGTATTTATTAGATGGAGTTCTACAGGCGGTAGAGCAAACACATTCTCATTCAAGGAGTTCCTGATTTCTTGTAAAATGTGAAAGTTCCCCTTTATTCCTACCTTCTCCTTCTGTTTCCCGCCTTCCAATGCTGCAGGTTTTGTATGTATCTTCAGATCATTTTGAGTGCATTCCATACACACGGATGTGAGTACATATTTTTTTCCAATATAAATGCCTTCATACGACATGGCTTTTCATTTTATTTGGCTTTTATATTGTTATTGTTGAGAATATTTAATGCTGGTTTAAAACTATTAAACATGCTACAATAAGTAGCCTATGTATATGTGAATATTTCTCTGGAATAAGTGCCTAGTAACGTGCATTTTAAATCTTGGTAGATATTGCTAAACTGCCTTCCAAAAGAATTTTACTAATTTATATTCCCACCAGCATTATGTGAAGGTGGCTCTTTCTTACCTAAGTGGATATTATCAGTCATCATGTTTTTGCCAGCTTGTTGGTGAAAAATTATGTCATGCATTGAAATGGAGTTATTTTTGAGACTTTTAATTAATCTAACTGAGGTTCTGATTTGAGTGGTGGTGTTTATTATCTCTTTTCAGAGGTTTCTCCTTATTGGTGTAAATAGTCAACCTAAAAGTTTCTAGTGTTAGATTTGCAGAGAATCCTCTATGAGTCTGTCTGCTTAAGTCACTATTTCTGCGTGTCGCGGTTGATCAGGCAGCTCTCGTGTAGGTCGTTTGTGCCATAAATGCAGCGAAGAGGCTCACTTGGGAAGCAGCAGGGAAACGACTCCACTCAATTTGGAGAAGCCTCTGTGGGCCTCGCTTGGGATGCTGGTTGCCGGCTAATTATTATCAGAACTCAAGAAGACCTATAGTTTGTGCTCTTTTAAGAGAAACAATACTTGGAAACTTGATTTTATGTAATTGGAGGATTATTGCTTGGTCTTTTGAGAAATCAATCTGCTTTAATTATAAAATATTTACTCAATTTTATAAATACAATTCTATATAACTGATGGGCTTGCTGAAAAATTTTTTCCTTTTAGATAGTCTGAAGAGGATGCCGAATGAAAGAATCCCCCACTCAAGTCAAACTCAGGAGCCAGACTGTTCACAGAGCCAGGATGTCAGTGGCAGCGAAGAGGGGACAGTCAAGCAGGAGAAGGATGGCGACGTGGGCCTGGGGCAGAGCCTCCCCTCTTGTTCCTCTGCTGATGGAGCCTCCGGCTCCACCGAAGGGTGTCTCTTGGAGCTTCCCAGGAGAGGGCCAGCCCTGCTGCACATCAACAGGCATCAGATCCAGGCGGTGGAGCCCGGTGCGCAGGCCCTGGAGCTGCAGGGCTTGGGCGTAGAGGTCTATGACCAGGATGTGCTGGAGCAAGGGGTGCTTCAGCAGGTGGACAGCGCCATCCATGAGGCCAGCCGCGTGGCCCAGCTTGCCGAGGCGGAGAAGGAGTATCGGTCAGTCCTGGACGACCTCACGTGAGTGTGGACTGAAAAATTTAGACAATACCTGTGGTAGTCCAGAGATTGAAGGGATTTATAGAACCTTTAATCAGAAGATGGAGTCAGTAAGTCCTTGACCAGTGTTTAAACCCGAGCATTGTAAACAGTAGTTACTCAGTTCAGTTCTTGGCTGCTTGTTTACACATGATGTCCTGGTGAGAAGTGCTGTTCTGAGTGGCCAGGTCTCGCAAGCTTGTGCACAGATGATTCTCAGGAGAGGTGTTTCTGAAGATCTGATGTGTCCTACTCCAGATAACAGGAACATCCCCTGGCCCTCTCCCCCATCCTGTAATTTCTTTCTGGTTTCCTGTTCCTGAAGCGAGGACCAGTCTTTTGGTACCTTTTCAGATTTACATTTCTGGAAACAGAAATTCCTCCCTGCTTTTCCTTTCTTCTGTTGTACTTTTGGCTGTCTAAGGAAAGGTGAAGTTCGATGGAGGCTCACTTATGCTTTAGAGGAGAAACAGACCTGGGCTGTGCTGAGCAGAATGCATTGGTTGTGGAGAGGCCTGGACCTGGGTTGAAAGAGGGGGCAGAGGATTGAGGTGAGCTCACGCTGCATTGCCAGTCTGCACCCCCATAGCCAGTGTTCTCAGCAGAGTGTGCTGCAGGCAGGGAAGAGAAGGGGAGGCCAGGTGGAGGGGTGGTGCAGCTTCGGGGGAGCAGCGGGAGGGAGGGGAGAGGATGGAGCTGCTGGCCTGCCGTGAAGGGCACCGTGGCACTCTTGGCACCCAAAGGGCCTGTTTTCTGCCAGTGGTGTTCTGGTGTGTTCTTTGAGCCTCTTGAGCAGCAGGTGTTCTCCAGTAGTTGTAGTCTGACCTTCAGGTGTGAGGGAAATGTGTCCACTGCTTGCAGAGGTGACAGAGCAGGGTGCTGCAGGGTCACGAGACTGCCTAACGCTAGACAGAGGGTGACATGTGGTGCCAAGACCACCAGTAAGTTGCATTGATAACATCTTTTCTGCTGAAATCCACAAAGGATACAGACAGCAAATTACACAAGTGTCAGTATTGAATTTGTCTTCTGAAAGTTGGGAGTTGCAATTCTATGTCTATTTTAGGAGCAGTCTGTTAAAAATTGGCTTTTTCTGTTTGTACTACAAAGTGTAATAACATAGCAGTAAGTCTTCTAGTCATGAAAAAGAAAAATACTATCACAGATGTCTGATTTATATTAGAAAATGTTTAAATATGTTTAGTACTTTTCCAGACTTTGGGAAACTCCCATAATGGGCTTTAAAAACCCATATATGGGTTGCTGCTAATGGGGGTAGTCTGTGCATATTTGGGGCAAGGAGTATATGGGAAATCTCTGCCTTCTCAGTTTTTCTGTATACCTAAAACTGCTCTAAAAAATTGTCTTAAAGAAAAGTGTATGCATTTTTCATATAAAAGGACAACATTGCTCATCATTTTTGCATAGTCTATTGAATAGACACTTAAAATGCTTATAGAATGAATGAATCAGTTTGCAAATGGGAATAAGCAGATTAAAATTAGTCAGATTAAAGAAAAGCATGAGCAGTCGTCTTAGATTTGTAACAGCCCTTCAAGTTCTGTTAGTGGCCAAAGAGAACGTGTTAGTCTGGTTTGGTTTCTTTTGTCTTGTAGTTGATGAGAAGTAAAAGGGACATGTTTTTAGCATTCCTCTTTTCATATTATTCTGTAAAAAATGTTGCCAGAGTGGAAAATAGACATTTTCTCTTACTTTTCAGGTCATGTACGACATCCCTAAGGCAGATTGATAGAATCATTGAACAACTTGGCCCTCAAGCTGCCACCAGCAAAGATATCAACAGGAAGCTAGATTCTGTAAAACGACAGAAGTATAACAAGGTGACTAAGTCTTGGATTTTTGAAAAAAGTCATTGTTTAAGCTCATGTAATATGTAGGAAATAGGTATTTCTGAAAAGTACGTAAAGATGTGGAGCAGATTTACAGTAGAGAATTAGCTTTTATGCATTTAATGTTTGGGCTGTTTCCCTTTAACATCCTCGGTTTAAAGAGTGTTTCTAAGCGCGCGCGCGCGCACGCACACACACACACACACACGTGCAGGCCGCTTCACACACACACGCGCGTACGTGCAGGCCGCTTCACAGCTGGGAGGCAGTTCCCTGTTTTGACTTTCCGCCTCCGCTCACGCACGTCCGTGGCCCCCCTTCCGTTGCCGCTTTCTCGCCCCCAGCTGAGGCCCCTCCGGCCGCCAGCCTCTTGCGCCCTCTGGCCTCGCGTGGACTTGCGCTCTTCCTGCTCGGCTCCTGCTTGTGCTGACTGTCTCCACTGCCTTCCCGCCAGCACGGCCCGGCCCCCCCCCCCCCACACTCACGCGCTCCCTTCTAAGAGGCTGGCCTTAGGCGTTCAGCTGCCACCCAGCCGCACTGACTGGCCTGCACTTAGGGTTGTTGGACTTAAGGGAAGGGAAGTGTCTATTACTTTTGACATAGCTTTTATAAAGTCTGAAACATTTTTTTGAACTTGCGTACACTCCATAACAACATATGGCAGGAGGTAGAAATGACTGGTTGTAATCACTGTATTGCTGCCGTCCAGAGTGACTGACAGATGGCCTTGAGCTTGCCGTCGATTCACTGCAGCGAGTAGGGTCCTCACGACGCCTGGTTGGGCTTGACCTTTGGGGGTCTCGGTAGCCTTGGCTCCTTGCGCTTTCCACTCACTGGTTCATGACTCCTCACTTAACTCCGTAGCAGCAGCTCACTGGTCATTGCCTAAACAGTGGAGTGAGGCAGCCGGCGTCTCCCCAAAGCAGACTGGGGACCATCTGGCCTCTGTGGGAGCGTGTGAACAGTGGGCTTCTGGTGGCTTGGAGTTTCAGAGAGCAGCGAGGACTGCTTAGGTACTAGTCTAACTTGGTTGTCTACTATCTTTTTTTAGCTCTTCTCTGATGTTTAGAGAGAGACTGTTCAGAGACAGGCTGTTTTAAATGAGAATTTGCTGAGAAAAAACCTACAAGATAAATTACAAGTCGTTACAACATGGTGTCCATAATCAGGATGTCCCCTCGCTGCACACTCATGTCTGCTGTTTAAACATTCTTGACCTTGGAAAGAAGAACCACCTACTACAGGCCTAGTTAACTGGGGAGTCCCTAGGAATGGCCACATGGCTGAGCTCTGGTGATGTAGGAGGAAGACAAAACAAAGGGGGGCCCAGGGAGGACAGAGTAAGAGGGTCTGTCAAAATAGATTTTATTTTCGAATGTTGTGATTGAGTAGTGTGCTGTAAAGGACAGCCACAAATGTGGTACATTATCAGGGGGGCTGGCTTTTTCCACCGTTTGAACGTTGATGTGTTTCTTCGCCATGTAGCCTGTTGACCTCATAGCCCTTTGGCTGCTAAGGTCAGAACCAAGTGTCGTGATTTACCCCGTGTGTGACGGGGACACCAAGAAGAGCAGCGCCACCTCCCAAGTCCGTGGGGTCAGTGCGTGTGGAGCTTAGGTGCTTAGCAAGTAGCGGACTGCGCCACCCAGTCAGGAGGGTGGGGGCGGGGCTGCCTGGGGCAACACGCTACTTGCGAGAAAAGTAGCAGTTACTCAGATAAGTTTCTCTGTAGTAATAGTAACATATGGCTGTTGTGTTTTATTTTTATTTTGCCCTTGATTAAAGTGTTTAAAATTTTTTGATGCTGCCTTTTGTATTTAATCACTTCACTGCTATTTTTTGTATTCAACATTTACCATTTAAGGAACAACAGCTGAAGAAGATCACAGCAAAACAGAAACGCCTCCAGGCCATCCTTGGAGGAGCAGAGGCGAAAGTGGAACTAGGCCACGGCAGCCTGGAGGAGGAGGATGCAGGTGAGGGTCCTGGGGGGGTGAGGATCCTGGGGATGGTGTCTCTGTTTGTGAATCGCTGCCTGATGCCTCTGCTCAGTGGAGGGTGTCTCTTCGGCCCCAGCCTGGGTGTTTGGACAAAACATTTATTTACTTAGAGTCAAAACAAACACAGGACATTTTATTCTCTACATCCGTAGAACCTAGTCTAACCCTAACCTAACCCTAACCTCGGTCTATTATAACTTGTTTGTATTTTCCTGTCTTTCTTTAGCAGCTCTTTGATGTTTAGATAGAGACTGTTCAGAGAGAGAGAAACACTGAGATGAAGTGAGTTATAAGTCTTTTGGTGCTTCAGAGAATGAAAGTAAATTTTTAACTCAGCCTAATAGAGGCTCCTGGTGCCCATTTATTATTACGTTTAATAAATTAGAAATCTTAACATTTTGTATAATTAACTTCATACAGACACCTAACATCTTGATTGATTTATATTTTGTTGACCCAGTATCATCAGTCAGCATTCATAGAATTGCTTTTACAGATCTTTTTGGGACGTATTTGACAGGCTTTGTAACCATCAATTCTGTTGTTAAGGCATCTTAATTCAGGTTATTTAATTCATGGCCATGATTTTGCTTATATCACTGCCCTGGATGGGTGTCATTTGGAAAACCTTTTGGGAAGATACATAAGCTCTGAAACGAAATGTTTTGAGTGTCAGTGTGTGTGTGTGTTTAGAAATTGTTGGTAGCTGTTCAGCTATTTACCAGTTGAAATACAGATTTAAGCCCTTCAAGCACATATTTTGTGCTGGCTCCATTCAGTGAGGCAAGAGAATTGTGAAGATTCAATTGAGGTGATGGGAAAATATTAGCCAGCATTGCCTTACGGCACCCACTGGGCCTGTGACCAGTGCTTCCTGCTGCTGAAGTGCTGTTATTTCTCATTGGTAAAACCTTTTTCTTGATCTGGCTGCCTAGAACTTGCTGTTATCTTTTGCTTCCTATTACTTGTTTGGTAAAAGTCGACCTGGGGTAATTGTTGCTCCCCCCAATCCAAGAGCTCCGCTTGGCCTGTGTAGCAGCTGCCTCTCAGGAGCCATGTCTCTCTGCTGGTTTTCCTTTCAGCCTTCTGACCATTTCTACTTAGTTGTTTTTGACCAGATTTTCTAGGCTTATCTTAAATTGTAATTACTCTCAGAATTTCTTGCTGAGCCCTCTTTTTATAATACTGCGTCTCCTCAAATAATCTTACCCCTTCCCTACGGCTTCTCTAGCCACCTAGGTTCTAGTGTCTTACCAATCTGTCCACTTATGGCCTCTCCCTTTTTCTGAACTCCTGTTTCTTATTATCTCTTTCCACTGGGGCTCTAGCCAACACTTAAGACTGCTGGGCTCTCTTGCCACCCTTCCTCTTCCATCCTCTCTGGGTTCCCTCCCTTCTCCCTGGTGCTCTGTGCCCTGTCTGGAGAGGCAAGAGAGCAGAGCATCTAGGCTTTATGCACCCAGCTCTTTATTGCCCAGGTATAGACCTTGGCTGCATTCTTTAACCTCCCAAGTCTGTCTTGAGATGGGCATAAGCATAGTAGACCTTCATTTCTTTGCTCCCTTGCTTTCCTGAGGTCTCCTTTCCCCTGCTGTCCACATAGAGACCCATTTCTTAGTCGTTGTGAAGATTATCTGATTGAAGAATCCTTCCCTGGAATTTGGTGGGATAAACTTCGCAACAGTTGGCTTTGCTCCTCTGATCTGGGACGATATGAGGGGTTTGCTGTCACCTTTCCTGTTACATTGCACTGGGTAGGGTAGTAATATAAGAAAAGAAACCATCACTATTACCGAATGTGTGGTTGGTAATCATGTTGAAAGTCCGAAAGAATCAGTGGGAATCCGTTGGAATTACTGTGTGAATTTAGCAGTGTCGTTGAACACCAGGTCCGTATAGAAAAATCAGTCATATTTCTGCATATGAGCAAAAGTAAAAAGTAAAAATTTAGTAAAGATGGCAATTATAATAAAAATCAAAATACCTGGAAATAACTCTTAGTTTAAAAAAGTAGTTTTCTTTGGTGCTGTCTACATTAAAGACAACAAGATGTCCCTGAAAATTGAGAGAAGACGAACGAGGAGACGCACCACAGTTACAGATGGGAGACGCAGCACTGTGAGGACGCCAGCTCCGTCCTGCTGCGGCTCCATCCCCCCAGCATAAGCCTCAGGGGGTTTCTGAGGGAGAGGGTGTAGGGCAGGAAGAGCAGGCTGAGGCGAGTGATGCTAGTAAGCTGGTTCTAAAGTTTGTATAAACTGCATGGGGTCAGGAGGAGCCACGGCAGTCTTGAAGAAGAATGAGCTGTCCAGATCTGTTATTAAGCTGCAGTGAGTAAGGCAGCAGTGCAGTGGTGGCGGAAGGGCAGACCAGCGCGCCAGTGGGCAGAGGGGAGGCCAGCAGGCAGACCCACCCCTGTGTGGCCACTTGTGTTCCTGATATATGTTGCAGTGCAGTGCTGTGGAGAAGCGTCATCTTTCCATTAAGTGTGCCGGCTTAATCCACATGAAGATGAGGATGGGCCCATTATATAGCGTTCTAAAGTAAATTCCAGATGGACTTTTCCAATGTGACGGATAAAAAAGGTTTTATATTATAACATAGTAAACATTTTCATGATCTTAGGGCAGAAATTTAACAAGACAACAAAAATGCTCACTGTGAAGGAAAAGATTTGATAAATGAACCATATTACAACTAAGGTCTTGTGTTTGCTGAAAGATAGCATTTAAGGGAGTGAAAAGGCAAGCTGCTGCAGAATGGGAAAAAATGTTGGCAGTATCTGTGTTAATCCAGGGACTTGAGTCTAGAATGTATAAAGAATTCCTAGAGATCTTTTTTTTTTCTTCCTTTTAAAGATCCCCTGTGAGAAAAATTGGCGAAAGATTTGGACATTTTCCTTAGAAGGGGCTACCCAAAAGATCAGCAAGTCTGTGTAGACGTTCCCTAGTTCATTAGTCACTTAGGGAGATATAAATTACAGCCACTGAGTGGTACTACTACACACCTACCAGAATAGCTAAAATGGAAGGGCAAGAATATGGATCAGTTGAAACTCTGAAACACTGTTGATAGAACTTAAAATTGACAGAACCACTTTGGAAATGTTTGGTGTTGTCTATCAAAGCTTAATAGACCCAAAGAATTATATACACAGCGCTACCAAAGCACATGTCCTGGAATACTCGTAGCAGCGATATTCTCGGCAGTCCAAGCCTGGAAACTACCCACGTGTCCGTTAGCGGTAGGATGGCGACATTGTGGCAGCGTGACGGAGTTGACGACTGCACAGCACCAGCAGTGCGCACCAGCAGACTGCAGCCAAAGTCAGCAGCAGGCGCGACTCGCAGGCACAGTTTCGGACAGAAGCCAGACACAAGCGCAGACGCTTCCGAGTTCAGTGCCAGGCCCAGCTCACCTGCAGTGTTGCCAGGTCAGGCACTGGCTTGTGGGCTAGAAGCTGCGAGACTCCGTGAAGGGCAGCTCTGGGGGTCCTGGCGAGTCTCACTCCCTGAGCTGGATGCTGGCTTCTAGGCGGTTTACTCGCTCAGTCGGGTCCGACTCTTGCAGCCCCGTAGACTGTAGCCTGCCAGGCTCTTCTGTCCATGGGGTTCTCCAGATAAGAATACTGCCCTGGGTTGCTGTTTCCTTCTTCAGGTGTGTATGGGTATATTCTCTGAAAATTCACTGAGCTGTACACTTGGGATTTCTGCACTTTCTGATGTACGTTCTTCTTTAGTGTACATTTAATGAAAAACTGCGCTGGTGTTACTGGCCTGCGAGAGAGAATAGATTTTAGAATATGGTTTCCTTCCCGTTAAGCCTTACTTCCTTTGATATTTTGGCTATGGATAAAGTAATTTTGCTAGAGGTTGATTTCAGCCGATGAAAGACCAGTGATTTCTGGGTGGCTTTCTATTATTGTGGCATAACTTCCAATTTTAGTTCGTCCCTCAGTCAGTCTACGCATCTAACGTGGTGCTGTCCAGTAGGCGTAGTTGCAGTAACGGAAATGCTGTCTGTGTTGCCTGGCATGGTAGCCTTCAGCCGCATGTGAGCTCTTGAAATGTGGCAAGTACAACTGAAAAATGAACTCTCAGTGTCAACTTAACTGGCCACGTGGTGGCTCTTCTGTTGAACGGAGCAGAGCCGCCGTTTGTGTCTGACCTATTTAGGTGCACGCTGATTCTTTAGAGTTCCCTTGTCAGTCCTGCTGTCTCTCGAATTTAGGTCCCTCTCAGTGCTGGTGTTAGCAGTGATGTGCAGACTTGGGAGATTGCTTGTTCAAGGACTACTGTTTGCTTGATAAGGAAACATGGCAAAATTTCCCTCTCTGTGTGTTACATATGACTTGGTCTGTCTTTGGATGCCCAGAAAACATATTTATAATGCAGTATTTCGGGAAGTTACTGAGAAGTTACCTTTTTGAATAGGAGTAAATTTCACTCTGTTCTTCATATATAGTATGGTAAGTACCTCAGTGGTTTTTTTTTTTTTTTTTTGTATGCATGTGTTGAGTAGCACACGTCTGTTGTTCTCCTGGAAAGTTTTATGTTAGTACCCAATGCATTGTCATCCCTTTTTCAGAAGCAGAGCCGTCCTGCCTTGGCAGCATGCTCATGCCCGCTCAGGAGACCGCTTGGGAAGAGCTCGTCCGCACTGGTCAGATGACACCTTTTGGTACCAAAATCCCTCAGAAGCAGGAGAAGAAGCCCAGAAAACTAATGCTCAACGAAGCATCAGGCTTTGAAAAGTATTTGGCAGATCAAGCAAAACTGTCCTTTGAAAGAAAGAAGCAAGCTTGTAATAAAAGAGCAGCTAAAAAAGCTTCGGCCTCAGCCACTTCTGAGCTGAGCTCAACACTCAATGAAAACAAACCAGACGAGAGAGGCAAAGTTGTATCGAAAACAGATAAACGCCTGAAAAAACACATCAAGAAACTCCAGAAGAGGGCTCTTCAGCTCCAGGGGCAGGTCGGATTGCTAAAGGGAAAGAAACCCTGGGATTGTGATGTGAGACCACAGGCCCAGGGGGCCTCTGAGGGTGAAGAGTCTGAGTACTTGCCCACGGAGGAGGAGCTGGAGGAGGCGGTGGGCGCCAACCTGCCCGGGGAGGGCGCCGACTGGGAGCAGAGGCTGGTGCTCAATCGCCGGAAACGGCAGAAGAAAGTCACTGTACAGGAGATTGATGATGACTTTTTTCCAAGTTCTGGGGAAGAAGCTGAAGCCACGGGAGGAGGTCGGAAAGTGGTGAGATGCCGAGACGATGGAGACGAAGATTATTATAAGCAACGATTAAGGTCAGTCCACGGGGGCCGTATTTTATTGTAGGTGGCAGGTTTATTAATAAATAAGAGTTCTGGCCTAGCTTAGTGTGTTAGACCCCTATTCATCCAAAGATTGGACTTCCTGCAGCCTTAGCCCAATAGAACATCAGTTCAGTTCAGTCACTTAGTCGTGTCGGACTGTTTGCAACCCCATGGACTGCAGCATGCCAGGCTTCCCTGTCATCCCCAGCTCCTAGAGTTTACCCAAACTCATGTCCATTGAGTCAGCGATAGAACCATCAGAGCCCCTGAATCCTCAGTGGAGCTGAGCCGAGATGTTTCTACTTAGGGGTCATCATTCAGATTTGGGGGCAAGTCTAAGAAGAAAAGCCTAAGGGGAAGGCTGGGTCAAGAGGCATGCAAAGGACTAAAGGAGGAGCTGTGAGCCTTCCTTTGGAGAGTGGGTGCCTTGCCACGAGGCTCGGGCGGAGGAGGAGGCTGGCTTGTGTGGTGTGTGCTGGGTGGAGTAATTTCCGGAGGACGTGTGTGATGCTAAGTTGCTTCAGTCGTGTCCGACTCTGCGCGACCCTGTGGACTGTAGCCCGCCAGGCTCCTCTGTGCTTGGGATTCTCCGGGCACGAATGCTGGAGTGGGCTGCCATGCCCTCCTCCAGGGGATCTTCCCGACCCAGGGATCGAACCTGTGTCTCTCATGTCTCCTGCACTGGCAGCTGGGTTCTTTATCAGTCGCGCCCCCAGGAAGCTCAGAGAGCTGAAGTTTTAAGTTTAGTGTATGAAAAAATGAGATTGCTTTCCTCAATCTCTCCTTCCTTGTCTTAAAAAAGTAGTTGTTTAAAGAATTTAAACCTTCCAGTGCCAGATATGGGCTTCGAATATCCAGGTTGCGCTTCCCGCTGTCTTTTGTGTGTGCGCTAGAGACCAACCGGCTTCTCATTTCCATGATTTTGTCAGTATCTGGCGTAAGTAAGATAAAAGGAGGGTGGACAAGTCTGCTTGTGGAGTCAGCATTGCCCATTGCCACACATTCTCTGTGAACCATGAAAACCAGTGTGCACGCTCCAGTGCCCCTGAGTCTCACGGAGCACTGCGCTGTGTGGCTCAAGGCTCAGCGCTCAGCTTGCCAAGAGCACTGAGAAACTCAAGGGGATGTGAGAGTCTCCTTAACAGGTTACGTTTTTTTTTTTTCAGATTACTTTTTAGATATTTGCTCCCAGGATATTTTTTTCCCAATCCTCAACAGTTTTTTCTTTTTCCTCAGTGTAGGGAGACCTAGTTTATTATAATTTTGTAGCTTCCCACTAACTAAAGGAGATCAGTCCTGGGTGTTCATTGGAAGGACTGATGCTGAAGCTGAAACTCCAGTACTTTGGCCACCTCATGCAAAGAGTTGACTCATTGGAAAAGACTCTGATGCTGGGAGGGATTGGGGGCAGGAGGAGAAGGGGACAACCGAGGATGAGATGGCTGGATGGCATCACGGACTCGATGGACGTGAGTCTGAGTGAACTCCGGGAGTTGGTGATGGACAGGGAGGCCTGGCGTGCTGCGATTCATGGGGTTGCAGAGAGTCGGACACGACTGAGTGACTGAACTGGACTGGACTGAATATTGGAGAATGAAGATTGCTCTGATATTCTTTCCTTCTTGTTTAGAGCTGCTGACACTCTCCACCCATATTGCTGCATACAGATATGCCGCATATCCATATTCCCTGCCTAACCTTTTAGAAGGAGATGAGGCATGGTTCTTTTCATAAGTAATTTGAGTACCTGCAACCTAGATCCAGGTCTTTAAGAGAGCCCTTACACTCAACACTGCAGTGATACCTTACATGGCAAGACAGGGTTGAGGAGTGGCTTCATACTTGTCATTTCTTATTGCAACATTAAAGTTACTTCGCATGTTCCATATTTGTAAAGTTGTTTGAGGGGTATTGCTCAATACTCTTGAACAGTGAGTGGCATATTTTTTCCTTGACTACTGTAGAGAATTAATAAAAGTGTTAATCTCACCATATTGATTGTAAGTGGAATGAATATTCTTGCCATTAAATTGAGTCAATATTAAATGTATTTTAAGTATATCAGTATTTTGATCAAGAGCAGTTTGTTTTGATTGAATTTTAAATGTGGGTTTAAATTCATGGCAATAAGTTTTTCTTAATAATGTTAAGAATGTAAAACTGTTATATCCAAAGCCATATCAGAAAGTCAGTTTTTGCTCAAGTTACAGTAGAATCTCAAATGAGTTTCAGAAATATCAATAACTCTAATTGCCACCAAAATACTATAGCTCTTAAAATTTTATAGCTACAGTTATTAAGGCAGATAACTGTCGAACTGCAGATATCTGCATTAAATGTTTATATTACATCTCCCTTGATATTAAAAGAAACCAAAATGCTCCGGATTGAGAAGCATATTAAGGGTATTTTAAAACTGCCAGTCACTCTGTATTTTGTTATTTCTTGTTGTTGATCTTTGTAGACAGATTGAAATTGTAATGGTAGCCCCTTGAGTGAAGAAAAAGATTAGGATTTGTTATCTTACTAATAGCATGGTTTGATGCCCCGTATAGTTTACAGGGGCTTCCCTGGTGTCTCAGTGGTAAAGGATCCGCAGGAAATGCAGGTGCCATCCCTGGGTTGGCAAGATCCCCTGGAGAGGAAAATGGCAACCCACTCCAGTATTCTTGCCAGGAGAGCCCCATGGACAGAGAATTCTGCAGGCTATGGGGACTGCAAAGAGTAGGGCATGACTTGGCAACTGAACAGCAGCAACAACTTAGTTTACAACATAGAAAATGAGTTTTTCCTAATGGTTAGAATTTGGAAATCTATGTCCAGGGCAGGTACCTTTTGAACTTAAATATGTGTTGAATTATATATATTTATATAACAGGGCTTAAATTATAACCGTGCTAATTGTTTTGAACTCTTAGAAGTAAAAGTGGATGATTCCTAGACATCTCACCCGCTTAGTTCTCTCAACTGGAGAGTCTTATGTCTTTCATTAGCCCTAGGTTAGTCCTAACTAGGTATCTTTGATTTTAGTTGATGTTCAGCAGGAATACCCTGTCAGACCTTTTCCACAGCTTAACGTTTTCTGGATCTGGGTAATAGCACTTACAATCCCTCTTTCTCTGCCTTAGCCCAAGATTTCAGGTCAGTCTTGGAAGTTTCAGCCATCTTTTATACTGTCTGTGAATTTCGCCTTTTCCACATTCTTATCCCGTTTTCTTCCCTGTCCTGTTGCATTTGCAGGCTGTCCCCTTAGTGGTGCTCCCTGACTTTTATAGCTCTGGTCATGTACCGGGATGAACGGGCCACTTCTTAGAAGCAGTCATTTTGTTGGTTCCTACTCATGTCCATGCTAACAGATCTTACAAAGCATCCATGATTTTTTATTTTAATTTTGTGGTACTCAAGTTTCCATTAGGGTATGGCTCTCAGTTGTGAAGTCTTCCGTAAAATCCATTGTTTTAGGATCTAAGATCTCCCGGGGCCAAGCACTTAATAGAAATAAGACACGTTTGGTGTTGGGTGATATGTGTCCCAGGTGGAGTCCAGAGTGGCCTGGAAGACCACACGTTTCACACAGGCACCTTCCCCTGCCAGATGATCAGTCCTGGTACCCTCAGTGTAGGTGATTCATCTCCCAGTCGAAATATGAGGTCAACTCCATTGCTTCATCTTTATTCTCACTGCGTGAATGCCCGACTCCATTCTAAGACACCATTCCTGCAAGGAATCTTCAGTATTTTAGGGAACGGGGGCACAGATGGGACCTACCAGGGTGAAGAGTGTAATGAAATAAGCTGGAAGTGCTTTAGGGGAGATTTTGTGGGGGAGGTTGGTCCCAGAACTGGGCCTCATCTGTGGAATGGTTCAGATATGTTGATGTGGACCTGAGGATGCAGGTTAAAACACTTGCCACATTTACCCTCAAACTTCAGTGCATCATTGAAAAGGAAAGTACTGCTTTACTTTGGGGGGCACGTTATTTCTGCAGGGGAAGCCCCTCATTCCAGTCTTTGATCCTGTGCATATTTATCTGTCACATGTTACAATTATAGCAGGATGTACACTTTATCTTGGCCTTTTCAAGTTTATCAACTTGCCCATGATCTCACTGGTTAAGAGCCGGGGTTTGAAGCCAGTACTTGGAGTTGGGTAAAATGGGCAATGTCTGTATATGGCCACACGGTGGTGCCAAGAATCAGGACATGGCCACCCCTGCCTCCCTGGACTGGAAACCAAACCCCAAACCCAGGTCAGTTGGATGAAGGTTTGGGGACGTTGCTGGGATGTCTCGAAAGCTTGACAGGTCTGATGTGGATGGGGATAGAATTTTCCTCATGGTATGGTATAACCCGAATCTATAGTCGTGGTACCCATATGGTACCCGTTGATAAAACTGGTTTCTGATACATTTTTAATCTTAAAGGTTTTTCTTTTATCACATTTTAAACTTTATTTTCGTGTGAATAGCTTGGAGTTAAAAAGTCAGATGACTCCATTCACTGTGTAAATCTTACAGAATACCTGAAGCCTCTACACAGCTAAATTGTCTGGGAAAATGGAGTCCTCATCACCCCTCCCCTGAGCACTGCGGCTTCTGTGGCAGGGCTGAGCTGGACCCTGGTTTGGAGGGTTTGGCTGTATACATGCCTAGTTCTAGAAGGGGAGGGCTATTGTTATTTTCAGATGCCAAGAGGAGTCAAGTCCAGGAGGATAAATGCTGAAAAAAGTCTCTTGGATTCGACATTTGGAGGCCTGAGCAAGGGGGGCATCCAGGAGGAAGGGGAGGAGGTTGTGTGAGAACTCAGGTAACTGACCTTAGTGAACGCTTAACCACTTGGCCGTGCTGCCGTCTCTGTGGGTCCAGTGATTTAGTCCTCACGGCCCCCTAGGAGATGGGATTCTGAGCCAGCCGAGAAAGCTGAGGTCTTTCGCCCAGGGTAGCAGCAAGTGAGAAGTCTGGGGTTGGGCTGGAGCTGAGGGTGGTTTGGGTCAGGAGGGAGTGGCCTGTCAGCGAGGACTGGTGCCATGGACCCAGAAGAGCCTGGCCTCAGCGATCAGTTTCTCGCATGGCTTGATGAGGACAGCCTCACACTTTGCAGGTTCCAGCCCTGGCTTGAAATGGTGCTAAAGGCTGAGCCTCCCACATTCTCAGCTGTTCTGTCTACATTTGATTGTCTTCACAGAGCCTCTCCCTCTTGTCTAGAGCCGAACCCTTTGCATTGTGATTGTCCCATGCTTATCCTTAGATGAGATTTTTGTTTGCACTGCACTTAAATTCAGGTCACAGTTAGGCAAAGCCCAGATTACATTGTAGAGCCTGATTTGCTTGTGCCTTAAAAACAAAGCAAGCAAACGAACAACAACAAAAAAACCCCAAATCATTTGATCTCTAAAAATCTGAATTTGGTTAAAATTTAATCTAGATTTGACCCAGAAACTATAATTATTTATTGACAGTTCTTGTCATCAGTTTCTGGGACTTAATTGTTTTCTTAAGAAATAAACTTATATATATTTTTCCTTTTTCTTTTCTTGTAGTAATCTATATTTTAAAGAAAAGAAAAAGTTAACTCCCTTAAGGAGGTTTCATAGAGAGCATCTTGGCTTCTTTTAAATGACGGAGCTAAGACACAAATGAAGACTAATTCTGCTTCGTGCTCTGCACACACCTCTCGTCCTCAGCTCCGCTGCATAATTGTCTGCATCAGTCTTAATTTACTCGGTGAGATCTGGACTCCTAACTGAGGGTATTTCATCTGCTCAGATGTGCCAATTAAGTCCACCCAGATAGACCATAAAAAGGCAGATAAGAAAAGTAAACCACTGAGCATCTCAGTTTAGCAAATTAGACTAATCTGTGCGGGATTCTTAGCTGTCTGCAAGAGAAAACCTATTGCACCGCAGAAATGCAAACTGCATTAAACACCCAGCTTGGGGCCGTGAATATATTTTTAAAAATCAAATTGTCCTCACTGTGCTTCTGTTGTAGAATTTCTTTCATGGATATTGCAATAAGTGGAGAATGACCCTGATATTGAAATTTCACCCTATATTAGGAATGATTTAACCGTATGATGTGTGACTTTCCCCTCACAATCACTACAGATCTTATCGGCCCTTGCAGCTTAAAACTGAAAACAGAGCAATAAGGTCAGTTGTAAATTTCAAGCCGCAAAATATGTGATTTCTTTGGAAATTCTGCAGCGGGCATATTCATTTTATTAATTTATGATCGCAGCCTCCTAGTATTTGACAGTCCCTATAAGAGGTATAGTTTGCTTTCTCTGTAGGTTAGTACAGGCATTTCAGTATAGGCAGTACAGATTGAAGATAGACTTGCCTTAAGTCTATCATTGCCATTTTTCCAACAGCATTTGCTCACTTCATATCTTTGTGTCACATTTATAATTCTCACAATATATCAGACTTTCATTATTGTATTTGTTATGATGATCTTTGATGTTACTATTGCAGACAGGTTGACTCTCTAAAGGCTCAGATGAAGGGTAACAGTTTTTTAACCAACCATTTTTAAATCAGGGTATGTGCGTCGCTTTTTTAGACAGAATGCCATTGCACACTTCCGGGACTGCCGTATAATGTAAACGTAGCTTCCATATGTGCTGGGAAACCACAGAACTCATGTGTCTTGCTTTATTGCAGTGTCTGCTTTGTTGTGGCGGTCTGGAACTGAACCTGTGATATCTCCAAGGCGTGCCTGTGTATTGGTGTGTCTGGCATTACGTGAATTATGTGTTTTTTCTTGACGAGATCTCTAGTCTTTCCCATTCTGTTGTTTTCCTCTATTTCTTTGCATTGATCACTGAGGAAGGCTTTCTTATCTCTCCTTGCCATTCTTTGAAACTCTGCATTCAAATATGTATATCGTTCCTTTTCTCCTTTGCCTTTAGCATCTCTTCTTTTCTCAGCTATTTGTAAGACCTCCTCAGACAACCGTTTTGCCTTTCTTTTTCTTGGGGATAGTCTTGATCACCGCCTCTTGTACAATGTCACGAATCTCCATCCATAGTTCTTCAGGCATGGACTAGAGATCTATTCAAGAAAATTAGAGATACCAAGGGAACATTTCATGCAAAGATGGGCACAGTGAAGGACAGAAATGGTATGCACATAGCAGAAGCAGAAGATATTAAGAAGAGGTGACAAGAATACACAAAAGAACTATACAAAAAAAAAGATCTTCATGACCCAGATAACTACAATGGTGTGATCACTCACCTAGAGCCAGACATCCTGGAAGGCGAAGTCAAGTGGGCCTTAGGAAGCATCACTATGAACAAAGCTAGTGGACGTCATGGAATTCCAGTTGAGCTATTTCAGATTCTAAAACATGATGCTGTGAAAGTGCTGCATTCAGTATGCCAGCAAATTTGGAAAACTCAGCAGTGGCCACAGGACTGGAAAAGGTCAGTTTTAATTCTGATCTGAAAGAAAGGCGATGCCAAAGAATGTTCAAACTGTATGCAGGTCAAGAAGCAACAGTTAGAACTGGACATGGAACAACAGACTGGCTCCAAATTGGGAAAGGAATATGTCAAGGCTGTATATTGTCACCCTGCTTATTTAACTTATATTCAGAGTCCATCATGCAAAATTCCAGGCTGGATAAAGCACAAGGTGGAATCAAGATTGCCAGGAGAAACATCACTAACCTCAGATATGCAGATGACACCACCCTTATGGCAGAAAGTGAAGAAGAACTGAAGAGCCTCTTGATAAAAGTGAAAGAGGAGAGTGAAGACGTTGGCTTAAAACTCTCAACATTCAGAAAACTAAGATCATGGCATCCGGTCCCATCACTTCATGGCAAATAGATGGGGAAACAATGGAAACAGGGAAAGAGTTTATTTTTGGGGGCTCCAAAATCACTGCAAATGGTGACTGCAGCCATGAAATTAAAAGATGCTTGCTTTTTGAAAGAAAAGCTATGACCAACCTAGGCAATGTATTAGAAAGCAGAGACATTACTTTGCCAACAAAGGTCCGTCTAGTCAAAGCTAGTAGGGAACCCCAGGTGGCTCAGAGGTTAAAGGTATGGATGTGAGAGTTGGATGATAAAGAAAGCTGAGCACCAAGGAATTGATGCTTTTGAACTGTGGTGTTGGCGAAGACTCTTGAGAGTCCCTTGGACTGCAAGGAGATCCAACCAGTCCATTCTAAAGGAGATCAGT
Organism: Oryx dammah; assembly: GCF_014754425.2. Taxonomy (NCBI): domain Eukaryota; kingdom Metazoa; phylum Chordata; class Mammalia; order Artiodactyla; family Bovidae; genus Oryx; species Oryx dammah. The sequence continues at coordinate 16,691,393 of NW_024070190.1, forward strand.
CCTGAATATTCATTTGGAAGGACTGATGCTAAAGCAGAAACTCCAATACTTTGGCCACCTCATGTGAAGAACTGACTCATTTGAAAAGATCCTGATGCTGGGAAAGATTGAAGGGAAGAGGAGAAGAGGAGGACAGAGGATGAGATGGTTGGATGGCATCACCGATTCGATGGACATGAGTTTGAGTAGGTTCCAGGAGTTGATGATGGACAGGGGATCCTGGTGTGCTGCAGTCCAGGGGGTTGCAAAGAGTTGGACATGACTGAGCGACTTAACTGAACCGATGTGTTTTTTCAGCCCAGATTATCTGTAATCAGAAGAACTGTTAAATTGACTTCACTATTACTTGGATAAGTTAGCAGGTGTCCAGTGAAGAGTGAGTTTTGACCCACCCTGCACAGCAGCACGGTGTAGAGGGAATCATGTTATTGTACACAAACAATGGCCATCTTTCCTCTCCTTAGACTTTCACACTGATATTTCTTGAGACAAATTTGAATTGATGTTTTAGAGTTTAGTTTGCTCTTGTAGAAGTGTTTTCATTGTGTAGCATTTAGAGAGGTGATTATTGACCTTTTTGGGTGGTGCTGTGAGAAAAAGGGTGATTTTTTTTTGCAAGTTTGAAAATGTGTTTGAAACTCAAGATTATGTAACAGGAGCACAGACTCCATCCAGGTTAGAACCTTCACATTGGTGATCTTGAGCAAGCTGCTTTACCTGTCCCTGCCTACCTTTCTTTAATTAAGAAAAAGAGATTAAGAATAGTATTTGTCTCATAGAGTTGTAAGGATTGAATTGTTTAATACATGTAAACACTTAAAGCAGCACCCCGCACGCTTAATCAGTTACTCTTAAGTTCAGTTCAGTTCAGTTGCTCAGTCGTGTCCGACTCTTTGTGACCCCATGAATCGCAGCACGCCAGGCCTCCCTGTCCATCACCAACTCCCAGAGTTCACTCAGACTCACATCCATCAAGTCAGTGATACCATCCAGCCATCTCATCCTCCATCGTCCCCTTTTCCTCCTGCCCCCAATCCCTCCCAGCATCAGAGTCTTCTCCAATGAGTCAACTCTTCGCATGAGGTGGCCAAAGTACTGGAATTTCAGCTTCAGCATCATTCCTTCCAAAGAAATCCCAGGGCTGATCTCCTTCAGAATGGACTGGTTGGATCTCCTTGCATTCCAAGGGACTCTCAAGGGTCTTCTCCAACACCACAGTTCAAAAGCATCAATTCTTTGGTGCTCAGCCTTCTTCACAGTCCAACTCTCACATCCATACATGACCACAGGAAAAACCATAGCCTTGACTAGACGGACCTTTGTTGGCAAAGTAATGTCTCTGCTTTTGAATATGCTATCTAGGTTGGTCATAACTTTTCTTCCAAGGAGCAAGCGTCTTTTAATTTCATGAAATATATTATGTATTAAAACATAGTATGTATGTATATATAATTGCAAAACATAGCTTGTCCACAGCCAGGGGGCATTTTGGTTGTTGTCCAGTTGCTAAGTTGTATCCAACTCTTTGTGACCCACTGGACTGCAGCCCACCAGGCTTCCCTGTCCTTCATTATCTCCCAGAGTTTGCTCAAACTCATGTCCTTTGAATTGTGATGCCATCCATCTGTCTCATCCTCTGTTGTCCCCTTCTCCTCATGCCCTCAATCTTTTCCAGCATCGATACTTTCCAGAGTTATCTCTTCACATCATGTGGCCAAAGTATTGGGGGCTTCAGCTTCGGCCCTTCCAGTGAATGTTCAAGGTTGGATTTCTTTTAGGCTATATGTCATAGTGGGTGCAAATCACAGGACATGGAGTCAGAATGCCTAAGTCTTACTGAGTAGCTATGAGGTCTTGTGTATCTCCACATCTGTAAACGACAGTACCTTCTTCAAGGGTGATGTTAGAATTACAAAAGGTAATATATCTGAGACATTTGGCAGATATCAAACACTCAAGAAAAATTAGCTAGTCTTGTTATTTGTATGTCCATTAGATAAAACATTTTCTTCTAAGATTTCATCAAGCCAGTAAGAGGGTCTGTGAGAATCATGAGGAAGAGCTTATATAAATATCCATCTGTATGAAAAGATAACATTTTTCCAGGGTAAAAAGCGCTTTTAACAGTTATATTTAATATGCATTGGAGAAGGCAGTGGCACCCCACTCCAGTACTCTGGCCTGGCAAATCCCATGGGCAGAGGAGCCTTGTAGGTTGCAGTCCATGGGGTCGCTAGGAGTCGGACACGACTGAGTGACTTCACTTTCACTTTTCACTTTCATGCATTGGAGAGGGAAATGGCAACCCACTCCAGTGTTCTTGCCTGGAGAATCTCAGGGACAGGGGAGCCTGGTGGGCTGCCGTCTCTGGGGTTGCACAGAGTCGGACACGACTGAAGCGAGTCAGCAGCAGCCAGCTCATAGTGTATATACCGTTATAAACTTAGTTTTGTTTAATGTTAGGCTTTTCTTAACTATCATATATTTCTTATTAATATGATTATGTCCACTTAGTGATAAAATATCTAGATGAGTACATTATTAACAGTTGGGGAGAAATAAAACATCATTTCCCCTTTGAGCACACCAGGGGGCGCTAGACATCTGCCCAGGGGGCATTCTTCTAACCCACAGCCTGCTCGGTGGCTCTGAGTGTGGAGGGGCCAACATTACACTGGTTCCTCATAGTTTTCTCTGTTCAGAGGTCAGTGTTCCAGATGCTTCTCTTGTGCCTTGTAAGGCTTGGTTTTCTACGTCTTTGCCTCACTCAGTGAGTAGGACATTGTGCTCAGAGTGACCGTGATAGTCTTGATCTTGGCAGATAGTACAGGCACAGTAGCGTGATGGTCTCCTAGGCTTGTACACTTAACTCCTGCCCACCCTAGATTGCAGTTCCACAGTGTCCTGACATCTGTTACTGTTCACATTTAACCTACAATTAATTCAGATTTCTCAGTTTTGCTTTTTTTGTAATCTGCCAATAATTGTGATATAGTATCTGACGTGTATGCAGTATTGAAAATAGCTTCCAAAGCACATAGTAAACATATTTCTTCACTTAGTCCTATAAGAGCCTATTATTTGGCTCATTTTGTGGTCGAGGAGACAGATGCAGCGCTGTCAAATGCTATTTCTGAAGTTCAGACCTCCCCTTGCTAATTACAGACCTGTAATGCAGCTCTCTGCCTGCGTCCGGCTTCCCCTTCTCAGTGGGTAGCTCGCATTTGTGTGTTTTGCTAGTTCTCTGGTAGCTACCACTGGAGTCTGAGGGACTAGAGGAATTAGAAAACCTCCCAGTGAGTAACACACTCACCTCATTTTGTTGGGTTGCAGCTGTGACTATTATATGTATGGATTAAAGAAAAGATGAAGTGGGAACACTAGAAACATTGTTTCCTTTCTGCTAATGTAGATATAGGTTAGGGTTACGTAAACTTTTTCCTCTGCCAAGAGATGAATCTTTCATAAAAAGTTGACTGTTTTACCCAGCCTTTCCCACCTGGTCCTTGGGAGCCTTGGACCCAGACTCAGGACTCCTTATTTATTCCCGTCAGCTGGTGTGCAAAAACCAGTCCTGTTGCAGAGTGAATCCCCTGGGAAACCCAGAAACACAGAAATGAGGAATTGAAAACAACTCACAAAATTTTTGTCGTTCAGTGTAATGAGCTTCCTCTCCTCTTTTTTTTTTCTCCTTATAAAATTCTAAATTAAACATCTCTGACTTTGCAGTTGCTCTTGGCCAAGCCTCATTCTTTGCAGCGGACCCAGCCATGCTTATGCAGGGGCTACAGCCCAGAGCAGTATTTCAGAGTCAGGCACATAGAAGGGGCAGGAAGTGCGGCAGGAGGCAGGCCTAAAGGAGCTAGAACAGGACGTTTCTTGAACTGTTGCTGAGGGACCTGTCTTATGACCATTTTCAAGCCATGGTACTCTGCCCCTGGGTCTTCCTCACCCAATTCTGAACCCTGTTGATTCATTCCTTGGGCATTTATCGAGCCTCTGGTGAGGTGGGCATTATGCTAGTCTTTAAAGATATTAAAATGACTGAGACCATCTCTGACCTCAAGTGGCTCCCAGTCTAACAGGGGAGACAGATACAGATATCAAAAGATGCTCACACTCTGGTAGTGGAGACATCAGGTGTGCCCAGGGCGCGTGGTGTTTGGAGGACTGGACACCTCACTGACTGGTTGGGCAAGACTTCTTCCGGAGGTGCTGCTCGGGCTGAGGTGTGAAGGGTCCCCAGGCCTGTGAATGAACGTGTGTGTTGCGGGAGGAAGCTTGGGGACAGCACCAGGCGTGCCGACGCACAGCGATGCGTGGGCTTCAAGGTTCGGCGTGGTGGCAGCTGGCTGTGTTCTGCTCTGGCGTCTTGAACATCCTTGAGATGCTGGAAATTCTCCTTTGAAAAGAAGTTAGCTTCTCAGGTGTATTCTCAGGGTTCCACCGACAAGGCATGCCAGTAGGCTACAAGGGAAGGACATACTGTTCCTGTGCAGGTCAGCTGGCTATGCAGAGTTGCTCTGCTGGGCCCTGGGTCTGAGCCGCTGCTGACAGATCGTTACCGCAGTATCAGCCCCAGGGCCCACAGCCTGGGCCAGGTTCTCACTCCCGCACGAATGTGGCGAAGCCAAGGAGCGTTTGCCCTGCCTGCATCTGATTGGAATTGCAAGTTTATGTTTATTACTGGGTTCTCTCCTAAGTAACTGCCAGCAGCGTCAGCAGTGGGTTGAGTACGGCAAGCGTGTGGGGAGTTGGAAGCCCTGCCAGAGAACACCAGGCCCGCTTGGTTTTATGTGGCTGCAGCTGTGACTCTTACATGTGTGACGCTTTTAAAACGAGGGGGTGGAAGACATGAAAAGTTGTTGCTTTTTCAAAAACGTAAATATCGGACTGTTTACTGCCCCGTTCTGCTTTTAAAATCCGTCATCTAGCTTATTTATTGAAATAATTGAATTTAGATGTTTCTGAGGCCACTTTTAAGATTTCAGATCTCTGGGTCCAGGTCTTAATTTTGACTCACTCCCAACCATTAGGTTATTCTATAGTTATTTTGTTGTTGCTATCATATAAAAATGTGGCCATACTTCATGACAATTTCCTATTTACAGATCTGTTATAGAACTTTTAAATTGACATTTTCCTGCAGCTATCTTCTGATGGCTCAGTGTCTACTCATGGTGATCATGCTCTTCACAGCGTGCATTTGACAGATTGTCATGGGTTTTGAGCAGAGGTACCTGTTCAGAGTCCTGTCGCTTGTTCATACAGATTGTGTTAGCCTGTATATTGCCTCTGTTTATTCCTCTGTAAGTGAACACCGTGAAGTTCCCTCAGGGTTGTGTGCAGTTTTAGTAAGTGCAGATGATGATATATAGGACAGTAACGTGTTGAGCGCCTATTATACTCCTGCCTTATGATAAGTGCTGTATATGTGGCACCTCATTTAATCCCCCCCAAATCCAGACGCAGGTGCCCTTCTTCCCTCATCTCAGAGAAGAGGAAGCCTAGGTGCCAAAGAGGTTAAGTTGCTTGCTGAGGGCAGAGGTGGTAATGCGTGGCAGTGGGCTTGGGTTCTGGACCGTCTGAGCCTGAGGATTTGGGCCTGTGCTCAAGGGGCACATGTCAGACCCGCTTTATTCACAGCAGGGAAGCCCCTTTTATGCCTGCAGACTGGGCAGGCCGCTCAGCCTGCCAGACTGTAGGACCACGAGTTAAGCACCCTGAAGAGAGCAGTTTTAGACCCTTTCGGCATCTGGGATGGGAAGACACCTGTTTCTCCCGGAGTTGAGGTGAATCTGGCTCTCCTCCACCCCACTAGCGCGCCACGTGGCGCTCCTTGCTGGCCAGCACTCGGTGCTGCCCCACGCTGGTGGCGCTGGTTAGGCGGTCAGGCCTCCTGGCGGCTTGCCGCGTGAGGAGTCACTGCTCTGTACACCAGGAGAATCTCCTAGCTGGAGCCACACGTGCATATGGTTTTATAACGCTGGTATTTTCTGTCTTTAATATGTGCATATGATTCTACTGGGGCAGTTTGTCTTCACAATGATACAAATACTTGTAGGCAATAATGATTTTTTTCTTCACCGCCTTTAGTCATCTGTTAGCCAAACTGGATGAATGTTTGTCTCTTTCCATTTCTCTCTATGAGGCGGAAGGCACTGGGATGCAGTCACTCCATAGCGGCCTGTGTGGGTTCCTAGGTGCTCTGTGGCAACATGACGCCTGTGTATTTCAGAGAAGAGAGTGAGAGGGAGGAGGCCAGAACTCTGGTGAAGCAGCGTGATGTGGTGGGAAATTTAATAGCCACAAAGACTGACGGGCCAAGTCTAAGGAAATGGCTATCATTTGTCAGTGAAGTTTAAGGTGTGAAACTCTTGTATGCAGAATATTCAGTGATCTTGCTGTGCCAAACTTGTAAAGCCAGCATCTTCTAGTGCTTTTCTTTTTCTTCCTGTAAAATTATTTTTGAGTAGATGCAAAGTGAAGTATTTTTAAGTGGCTGTGATTTTTTTTTTAAGTTTTCGTGATTTTTTTCCTCAAAATTAATATTATCCACAAATTTGCTAGAAAGATATCTTTTATTATGCAGATGTTTGGTTCTGAGCTCTGATAGTAAGAATTTGGGTACTGAGGGCTATCTCATTATCTGAAATTGCTTGCTTGCTAAATTTCAGATAATGAGAATCAGATTTGTATATATCTGCTAAATTTCAGATAATGAGAATCGGATTTGCGTATATCTGATCTATGTGTATATCAGGAAGTGGATATGCATCGCTTTAGTTTCTAAGTTCTAATTGTAAGGGATACTTTTGCATCAGGATCTCTCAGCCTGGCACTGTGGGCGTTTCAGACCGGATCACATTTTGTTGTAGAGGACCGTCTTGTAGGACGTTTAGCAGCGTCGTGGCCTCTACCTGCTAAATACTAACAGGATGTCTCCCTTCCCCCCAGCACTTGTGACAACCAGATTGTCCCCAGACATTGTCAAGTTACTCTGGGAGGGGGGGTCACCCTCAGAGGATGCCCAGGTTGCCCCCGCTGTTGCCACCACTGTATACCGTTGCACACCTCGATCTGTAGATAATGTGCAACTCAAGAGGAGCTAAGACTGTTGGAGCCACTTAGAGGTACTTCCTGAATCGGATGGTGATGACTTTTAAGAAAGAAAAATACTAATTGAAGAGAGGAAGACATTGCCTTTAGAAGTTAAGCACAAGAAGGCCATTAACATTTTCCCACTGTCACATATGAAACTTCACGGCTGTGTGGCGGCTGTTTCCTTAGGCGGCCGTGCACTGCCTCTTGTGCTCTCTGTTCTCTGAAATCAGCAGCAGTGCTTGCTTACAGGCACTGTGAAGTAGTTTCAGATCACCAACTAGTTCTTCCTTGCTGGTCACAGGTAAGCCTCAGCCAGCCCTTCTTTTCCTTACTCTGAAGTGCTGAAATTGTCACCAGGCTGGAATTAATCAGAGGACATGCTTCTGAGGTCTCCGGCCATCTACGCACTGGGCTGCCTGCTGCCCTGTGTTTGGCCTTTGTGCTGGTTGGTGGTTGCTGCTGGAAACCATGTTCTTCCCCCGGGCCGCCTGTGCAGCTCCATCCTCTCGTGATTCCCTCTACCTCCCCTCACACTTTCTCAGCGAGTCCTGCAGAGTCGGGGCGGGTCAGTGACTCCTTAAACGCGTTGCTGTCCTCATCCCCGTCCTGAGCGCTTTCTGCTTGGAAGGCGCTTACCTGTGTTGCTGCTGTTTCATTCCCTCCATTTTGTGAGATTCCAAGTGTCAGTCGCATGCAGACTGAAGAAGCTGTCCTCTTATTTTGGAAGCAACTAGAATGTGAGGCTGTTGACTTTTTTTTTCCCCTCCCTTGTGACACCAGTGTCCATTTTAGTTATATGGATGCAAAATTAGTCTGACTAAATGGCTGCACCTCCCCAGTAGCCTTGCTGTACCACTAATACGCTCAGATGTTTAGACGTTTCTTTTATTATACATACATGGAATCACTCTACTGAAATATAAATGTTCAGCCTATTTCGTATCTGAAAAGCATCATATAACTAAATTTATAACTTAGATTTTATTTAGCGAACACTTTTTTCCTCAGTTGTATCATTATCCATACTTTTATATTGTTGATGCCTCTCCCTAATTAAGTAATCAACATGTGAATCTGATACACAGTAATTTTGACCAAAAACTTGCTTTGTGTTCCAAGATGTTGTGCTGTTTTATGCTCTGACCATCATATCTTTAGCACAGAAATAGTAATTATAAATAAAATTTATTTTTTCTTACATTGTCATTTTGGAGCTATGGCATTTAGTATCTATAAATTTAGTTATATTGAAATTTCCACTGAATCTTTTCTAGAATTAAGTTCATATATCTTAGGAACTAGCAGAGAAATTTTCCCTTAGGGTATGCCGGGAGAGGAGCAAGTAGTTTTGATAATGAAATGAGACCTTACAGGAATATTTCTAGAGCAGCTATAATAATTCAAATGAGAATTGAATTGAAGAGGAGGGAAAATATAATCTTTTTTTTTCTCTTGAACATCAGTGTTTTGGGTAATGATGGCAGCAGAAACCTAAAGGACTTCTATTTGTCCGTTGTTTTTTTTTTTTCTTTGTATTACTTTGAACTATCTATTTTAATCTGATTTGGAACCAAAGTAATGAAAATATGATTTTTGTTTTCATGGTAGGAGATGGAATAAACTGAGGCTGAAGGACAAAGAGAAGAGTTCGAGGCTTGAAGATGATTCTGAGGAAAGCGATGCCGAATTTGACGAAGGTTTTAAAATGCCGGGTTTTCTGTTCAGAAAGCTTTTTAAGTATGTGCCGTGTGTTTCTTCCTTTACATCTGTCTTCAAGCCATTGTGTTCAAATTAATATTTCAGGAACTATGTAGTGGTTACCTGCGGGCCCTGAAGGTGCTTGCCGCAGTATTGTGAATACGGTTACTGTCAAATGAAGTTTTAGCCACATGCTGTTCGTTAAAATTAGATGATAATAAATTGACTAAAGTGTGCATTCAGTGTGTTTATAAACTTATAAATCTATGTGGACTTGTATCAGCAGACTGAAAACAACACTTTAAAAGCTATTTATATCAAGTTATTTTGTTGTTGTTTTTAAGGGACCAAATCTCTAATTTCTTAAATCAGATTAATTAAGAAGAATTCCTTATTAAAATCAATATTGCAGAGGTCTTATACTTCTGTGTTGAAATAAAAAACTTTGTAGAGATTATTTTTTTGAGTGTCTTGTATTGTACCTAAGGGTATAGTACTTTTGAGCTGACCAGATGTGTATCTAAGTATTTCCTGTAGATGTTATTCTTACATCAAAAGGGAAAATGTAGGCAAACACCTTCAGGACTGAGTTTCTGCTTGAAACTGTGTTTCGTATGTGAAGTGGCCCAGGGCTGCAGATAATGGATGTCCTGTGGTGGGTGCGTGTCCCCAGCCTGCCTGCAGATAATGGATGTCCTGTGGTGGGTGCGTGTCCCCAGCCTGCAAGGTCCGGCACAGTCTCCGCGATGAGTGTACGCACTGAGCCAGGTTTGCAGTCTCAGCCCTCCTGGGATTTACTTAACAAGGTGCTTTAGAAAAGCGTCCTTGATGCATATAGGAAGTTGAAGCGTTAAGTAGCTTCTTTCTGTCTCTTAGATCATCACTTGGTGGTTGGGTGCAGGATGTAAACGTCCTTCTTTGAGACACTTAGGTTTAATCTCCTTCATAGAGTCAGCTGATAGCCATGCCTGAAACTTGTGTAAGATGTCTACTTAAAAAGAGCCTGCTTTTTATATTTCCTCTCAAAGAGCTTTCATTATAATTTTAACTTTTCTCTTGAGGGTGGGGGGGACAGAGGGAGCAGTTATTTTATCCCAATAAACATATAAGAAGCTGAATCCTAAAGATGTGAAGTGTCTTGGTTGGATTGCTACACTGGACAGAACTATAAAGAAGAACGGTAGGGAATCTCTAGGGATTTTTGGAGATGTTTTATAGCCTGTAGAAGTGGCTACTTTGGCTGTTGCTTTTCCCAAATGAAAATTAACTATGGAAAGATAAATAGAGATAATATTTATTGGCAACTCTTTTCATCTTCTCTAAAGTGATTTCTTACTAAGAAACAGGCCAAATAGTATCTGTGTTGTACTAGCGGAAGGAATGCCCAGGTTACAGATTAATTTAATGAAGACAGGATAATTCTACATGAGTATTAAGTGATTTGGCAAATACCCTCAAGAATGAAATTGAATGTGCATTTTTGTCTAAATGTGGGACTTTCTAGCAAAGAAATTTCAGTTAATAGAACTAAACTTTACTTACTATTAAGAGTGTATCAAATTCAGTGTATTGACTGTTAACCTTATTGTAGTTAATGTAAATACATGTTAAAAAAAATTTTGTTTCAATTGCACATTCCTTGAAAGTATTTTGTTTTCATTTTTCATCTCTCAAAAGCAGAATTTTAAATATTTCATAAATGTTACAAAACTTCTGTTTCTTTTATTCTGGTATATGAAAAGAAATGTAATATCATTGGCAGAGTATCCATTTTTCTTTCATGATTAAGTTTTAGCCAGGCCAATTTAATTTTAAGCTGTAGATATATTTTTACCGTATTTACCACACTCTGTGGAATGAAATTAATAGGATATATTTGTACACAAAGGAGTCAGCAGATACTGTTATCTATTTAAGTGCTATTTTCTGCACCATCCTGGTTAACTTTTAAAATTCTGTTTTGAAAATTTGCCCAGCAAATATATTTGACTCTGATTTAACAATCAAGTGACAAAATTCAATCTTTTGCCCTTACTTTTAGCCACACTAGTAAGTGCAGTCCTGGGTGAATGTGATCGTGCCAAGATACACCCGTTATCTGTGGTTCTTTTGTGGTGCTTCAGGCTCATGGGGGACGCAGAGTATAGTAATTTTGTTACTCTTTTACAGCAGTTTGTAAAAATCTTGAACTTTTCCTGAAGAGTAATTTTTTATGTTTTTGAAACAGTTCTGAAAACTGAATTCCATAGCCTGCTTTCATTTAAAGCGTGTAATTGTTTTACAGTGTTTTACTATTAAGGAAATTAAAGCAGTAAGACCTGAGTCAGTTGGTGCCACTGCTGGAATCAGAACCCAGGTCCCGGAAGTGCTCAGCCGGGGATGCATGCCTGTGGCCTGGGGTGCTGGTGCAGCCCGAGGGCCTTCGTAGAAAGAGGGGTCTGTTCTTGGCCATCTTTGCACAATGCCGGAGGTGTGGTTGGCGATTTCCATGTAGTGCTGTGACTTACAAGGCTGCCTAGTGGCTGTTTTTCCTTAAGTCATTTCTTTAGTGTTAATCAGCTTCTTACACATACAGCCGTGTGCTGTTGGAGCGTAGATGAGACGTTGAGCACGCTGCGTCTGCCTCTGGTGGCTCACCTGGAATCCGGACAGCCTGACTCCCTCTGGATGCCACGCTGGTCCCCCTTTTGTACTTCTGTCATTGTTTCTCGATCGTCCCTCTCCAGGTTCTTTCCGTTGATTGGCCCCAAACAGAGAGGGATTGGAGCCACGGTGGGTGGAGACGGTTTCATGTGGTGGGAAGGCACTGGAATGACCACCGGGGCGTTTTGGCCCGTGTTCTTCCCAGAGGAGTTGGCCCCCTAGTTTTGTGCCTCAGTAAGAGGAGGCTGGTTGACTGGAATTTAGGGGATTGTGAACATACATCAGTTTTGGGGGGAACTTTTTGGACTAGATTTTTTTCCACAGCTGATGTTCAGAATACTGGGGGAAAGTTAATGATGACAAGCTTACTGAGAGAAGAGTGAATAAAACTAGTTTCCCAGAGACTGAAGTCCGTGAGGTTTTAGGTAGAGCTGCCGTGTACCAAAGGGTAAATATGTGGGGAGTGAAGCAGCAAAGCCGCCTTCTAGGGCAGCCGCCTCACGAGCCCTGGCGTTTTCTTTAGGGGGTGGGGGCGGAATTTTTAGCTTTCACTGTCTTTTAAGTGCTTTTCCCTTTAGATATTAAACTTGGCATGTAAGCTTCATGCCATTCCATAGTGTTAAATCTTTCTTTCATTCTCAGAAATGCGTTTTGCTTTGTTCCTTTTTAAACTTCACATTTAGATTGTTGAATTAAATATGCCATCGATGGGAAAGGGCAAATACCAGCTCTTTTCTTTTTAGAGGGGAATGTATTATTTCTATTTGACCTGTACTTACTTAAAATTTTATTGAAAATCAAGCTTAAAATTTATTTATTTAAAATTTTAATAGCTCTGGCCTTTGTATCTATGATAAAGTCATTGAGTCAAGTTCTACTTTAAAATGTTAAAAGACCTTTTGTGTTTTTGAGCCTTTAAACCCTTGTTTTTTTTTTTTTCTTGCCTCTGCTAGTAGTGTGACAGACTCATCTGCTATGTACTAATTTTGTGATTAGCCCTATTCTTTAGACTTGTTTATGGCCTTAAAATTTAATTTTTCCTATAAAAAGATAATATGATTACCAAGTGACTTTTCAACAGTATATACTGTAAAGTGTAGTCTTCTCTGTCCTGCTTTTTTATGCTGTTCAGATTGGAAAAGTAAATGTTAATGCATCTTTTCATAGAAAAAATATTACAACTTTATGTAACTAAAGACATTTGAGTTTTTTTTCAGGAAGATATTGAATAAAAGATAATAAGTTTATGCTTGTTTACCAGGCTATTTCTAATGTTGAAAAAGAAATGAAATAGTCCCTAATTACCCTATCTATCAGTTTAATTAGAAATGTGTTAATGTTCTGTAAAGAAAAATGTGTGATTTTATGCTTTAGGTAATCAAAAATGTATGACCTTATGAATATAATACTCATGTAAAACACACATCCGGCATGCTTCTCTGACTGGTGCTAGAACCTCACTAAATGATTAATTCATGAGTACTTTCTGTTGCGATCTGTATCACCCACCATTTGCCATTCTCCTTTTTTTGCTGGTGTTTGCTGTTGTAGGTACCAGCAGACAGGTGTTAGGTGGCTGTGGGAATTGCACTGCCAGCAGGCAGGAGGCATTCTGGGAGACGAGATGGGATTGGGCAAGACCATCCAGATAATTGCCTTCTTGGCAGGCCTGAGCTACAGCAAGATCAGGACTCGCGGCTCAGATTACAGGCAAGTGCTCCTCTGCAGACTGTCAGTCTGTGGAGCTCAATTAATATTTCATCAGATGTATTGCTGTGGAGGAGGGTCTTGTGAATTATTGATGACATTTCAATTACAATATTCCTTTAATTCTTTTAGTGGGGGACATCAAAGGAAAATTTTTACGAGACAGTGGAGCTGTAGGGCAGGAGAAATTAAACATGTAACACTTTTAATGAATTCCAGGCACTGGCGCTTCATTTCGCAGATGAGCCCCACTAGATACTTTGGGTCAATACAGTGTCCAAGGTTAGCTTCTGCAAATGGATTGTTTACAAACTCAATTATGTTAATATCAATAGTTTACACAATATGGAATTTTAAATTAGACATAATACCTTTAGTTCCATTTATTAAATTTTACATTAAAATATTTGTTCTGGCAGGAGACCAGGTGAGCATTACAGTAAGTACAAAGTCTATTCATGGGGAAAGTTGAATCTTTGGAGGATTTCTTTTATAATCATTATGTGTGATAGCATTTGTAGATAGTACTTTTTTTTTTTTTTCAAATGACATTACATACTTGTCTGCTTACTATGCTTTCTCCCTACTCTCCCAGTCTTTAAGAATTTTATATAAATTTGGAAGTCAAAGTCTACATAATAGAAATAGAAAATGATAGAAAACTGTTTTTTGGTTGTAATCTTTATTTTCTTTAGGATTCAAATGAACTATTAAAACTTTAATCTTCTGAAAGAATAAACATTTAAACTATGCTTGTTCTTTGTGGTGGGACTGAAATAGTTTATCTTGAAATCCAGTGAGCATTTCCATATTTAAGCTGTAAGTTGACTTCTTCTGTAAATCAGTAATGGTAGATGAATTATGTAAATCAATTAATGCTAGATGAATTATGTGGAATATTTAATTTTAAACCCAGATAATCCAACAGCTCCGTGGATTCTAATAGGCTTTACCTAATGAGTAACAGCAAGATATTTACCAGACATTTATGTTGTAGAAACCCCAGGCAGTCACAGGATGTGATTTGATGATCCCTTTAAAAGAGTGTTAGTGTGCCTGAAGGTGGCCACAGCAGAAAATGACTGTCTACGCTCTGGTTCATCAGCAGAGAAATGTATACGGGAATGTAGTGTGTGTTGTGGATTAAGCTGCGTCAGTCGTGTCCGATTCTTTGCGATCCTGTGGACTGTAGCCTGCCAGGCTCCTCTGTCCATGGGATTCTCCAGGCAAGAATATTGGAGTGGGTCAAATACAAACTGTAAAGTGTTACGTAAAGAACTTTTTATTTTAATCTTCAGAGTTTTTTGCTTTGTTTTTATTCCTTACTCTTCTCATTAATTTAGCAGATCAACACATCCCATGAGCAGTACTTAAAGTTTTAGGATATTTTAGAAATACTTACACAGTTGTAGGAAGGGGAACATATATTGGGAGATTTTTAAATATTAAATGTTCTGTTGTTACTACAATAAAGTGTTGAAGCAGAGTTTTTTTCTTCCGATATTGAAATTCTGTTATGTTTCATGTGAAAACATTCCGTCCCAATGGAAAAGTCAATGTTGAAAATGGGCATTTAGTGTTTTCTTACCTAGGTATATCATTAATTTACCGTTTATAAAATGCTTTCTCTGTTCTAAACAAGCTGTTTGGTTGGCTTGCCTCTGCATTTCTCGTTTGCTTTGGTTGGGTTTTGATAACTAGAATGCCCAAGCTGCCCCAGATAGTTTCTAAGACTTTCTTTCTTTCCTTAAATGATTTCTGGGATTTTCTTATTTCCCATCTCTTTTCCTCCCTTCCTTTCCTGTCACCATGACACTTGTGTGAGGTCTAATACGCCGGGCCTGGGAAACCTCAGATCATCCCTGCCGTGTAGTTTTGATTGAAAATTAAAACTTGTTCTCTTGAGTGGTGACAATCCAACTAGGAGTGAGCTGTGGGCTAATAATGAGCAGCAGCTGTAATCAGTTAGCTATCAATGTGCACCTCCTTTTTTCCATAATGGAGTAGTGTGGCATGTTGGATTATAGCCCAGATCATCTTCATTAAGGTAGTGTTGGTAGGAGTGGCTTCCCAGAATGCAGTTGCACACCAGCCAAATGGCAGGTCTCTGTGAGCAGAGGTGTTCAGAGGGCTTGGTCCCCTCTCTGTGCAGGGGCCAGGGCAAAACGTATAACATTTTTTCTCACAAGTTTACAGTATGTCCTCCTTTGAAATTAGATGGACTTGGAGTCTGCCTCTAGGTTTATGTCCTAAAAAGAAATAGTTGGATGTATCGCGAAGCCAAGCTCTGCATGAACCAGCGTTGCTTCACGGGCTGCGTAAATTTCCTCTGAACTCTTGCAGGCTGTAGATTTGGGGCTTTTATTTTAATGGTCTTAGTATTGTAATTTTAAGGTCAGTGATCCTGAAACCATGGATGTCTCTGGGATACCAAGAAGGAACTTAATGGTAAAAGAAGTTTTTGATTTATGTTTCTTTAATGTGTTTTATTTGTAATGTCTTTTAAAAAGAGGGAAAAGCTTGCTTACTGTGGTTAATAAAAGTCTACAGTGGTTGTTTTCCCAGTTCATAATGTATACACAATACACTTATCTCTTTGCCATTCATATTATAATGATAGGCCCCTGCACTTTATGATGGAGAAGAAATAAATGGTTAACCTTGCAAACTTCAGTTAATACTCTGAAGTCTTGGATATCATTTAGGAAATTCCTCATTACAAATAAATGGCCTGAAAAAATTAATAAACTTTCAAAGGTAAATATTTTTACTTTGTAATTCCTGATAAGTTCAAAGCTATGAGGGACAGATTTCTATCCTGCAGGTTGAAATATTTGACCACGGAGGTATTGACTTGTAAACTTACTGGGTAATCAATGATAATCAAAGATGAAAGAAACGGTAGCCAGTTTAGTAATTGGTACTAATTGCTCGAGTACATTTAGCCCTTTCTTAAGATCATCTCTCTGGTACTGAGGACTGGAGAGGGTGGGGCAGTTGATGTGACTGTCTATGGATGTGATTGCCCCCTGAGGGTCCGGAGCTGTCCAGGTCTGCTCCTGGATTCCCACTCTGTGTGAAAACCTCCATAGCTTCCTAGGAAAATGGCAGAAATTGAAGGGCATGATAATGCCAGATAGATGTTAAGCCAGAATAAACTGTTGGCCTTACATAATATTGTAGCAGCTGACAGCGGCCAGGTTATAAAAGGCGTATAAATGCCGTGTGACCCGCAAAAGCCTGTGTACATGTTCATGTTTACTTGAAAGTGAGTTTGTTTTTAAATATTTTAGACAGTAAGTGTATATTGATAGCTCTCTAATTGCTCTTGGAGGATATAAGAAGTTGCTGCGTTTAATCCTTTTAGGGAGTATTGTCACAGAAGGGGCCAGGGCAGAGCTGTACTCTCCCCAAGGAGTTTGAGGGGAGCTGCCCTTGCGGGGAGGCTGAGACACTGCTGGGAATTCTTTAGGAGCTGTCAGCTCCTGGCTTCTTGTGATCTGAGCCCATTCTCTGGAGCAGAGGGGCAGGGGCAGTAACAAGCTGAAGGCTGGGAGGATTTAGAAATGGGTGGAGGAATTTTGTTACATTGGAGTAAACAGGTCAGCCTCATTCAGGTTAGGGCTTGTTTTTCTACAGAATTGCAGAGTGTTTCCAATTGTGCAGATTATTCTCAGTATTTCCAGTGCTGTCTGGTTTAGTTGACAAAAAAAATTTAAGTGTAGCCAAAAGAAAAAAGAAGTCAACCATGATCTCCAACTCAAAAATAATCTCTTTTAATGTTTCAGTATAATTGCGCACGCGCGCGCGCACACACACACACACACACGCACACACGGTGATATATATTACGATGGGGTTAATGTGGAGTCCTAACTAGTGTGGATGCACCAAGGAAGGGTCCTTAACCTACCTGGAGAAAAAGGGACAGGAAGGGAGGAAGTTGAGGGCTGAAGGACAGGTTGAGGGTGGTTGGAGTAAGAGGGAAAGAAGGGACAAGGTGAAGGCCAAGAGGTCAGAGGGGTGTACACTTTGTAAGAACTGAAAGAGTGCTGCCAGGGCGGGTGCTGAACTGTGAGGGGCCAGTCAGGATGAGGGCTCTGGAGAGGGGTGATGCTGAAGAGGTGGCCTGAGGTCCAATCCTCGTGGTCTCATACAGTGGGGTGAGGTGTTTGGACTGTCTCAAGAGTAAGGATCAAACATGAAAAGGCTCTTGGGCAAAGGGATGAGGCATTCTGATTGTGCTTTCTTGAAAAGATAGTGCTAGAAAGTGCAATATCCTGGGTAAGAGATGGTAGTGGCCAGAAGGGGAGTGTTAGCAGTGGAGAGAGAGTGACTCAGAGAGGAAGTATATGTGACATGAACTCTGTGTCGGTTGGATGTGGTGAAGAACAGGAGTGGGCAGAGGTCTGGATTTCCATTGAGGGTGCCTGGAGCATGGGTGCCAGTTCCTTCCATTGGATTAGGAAACCTCGGAGGAGGGGCAGTTCGAGGGAGGAGGTGTGGGACTGTGGGGACGTCTGAGTGGAGAGCCCCGCCGGCAGCTGGACATCTAGGCAAATGGTACTTTGGAGCTCAGAAAAGAGGCTGGGGCTGGAGACCTAGATTCACATTACCAGTGTAAAGAGAGTGAGTGAAACTGTGAGGGTTAGTGAGATAGTAGCATGGGGAAAGTGTGTGGAGTGGATAGCTTCAGATACTCAACATCCTTGTGGGCAGAAATAGGCAGGGGACAGAGAATGACAGTTTAAAAATCGCCGGTGACTCTGCTGCAGAGTGACAGGTAGGCGACGAAGGCTCCAGTGTCCTCCGTCAGTCTCAGCTGCTGGTTGCCTCTGGTGGCTGAGCGTGAGTCTCGCATTGAAGAGATTTGCATCGCTAGTGTGGCTTAGGTTTCATGTTCTGCACCGGCTGACACCCGTCTCGCGGCAGGACTGGAGATGAAATAGTAGAAGCGTGATGTAGTGGGGGTCTGGGCTCAGACAAGAAGAGGGGCCCTGGTTCCATGTTGACAGGTAGGAAGCAGGGCGGAGGGGCACTGAGCAAGTCAGGTGCCTGTGGTGTACTATGGATCAGGATATTTTGACTGCCAGTAAAAAGAATCCTGGTTTCAGTTTGGGTTAAATGTTTACATAACGTGTGCTACATCTAGGAACCCACCAAGGAGGCAGATTGTAGACACAGGGTGATCAGGAGCAGCCCGGGTTCTCCTGAGGCCAGTTCTTCTTGGGGTCATAAGATCTCTTTGCACAGTAACTCAACTGCCAGTGGCTGCTGGGCTCTTGTTTCCATGCTCACGTGCAGCAGGAGAGACCGAGAGATGACGCTGTCCCTGACCTGGAGCAGAAGTGCTTCCTCACCATGAGCCAGCCAGCCCTCCCAGGCCCCTCGGGACTGGCGAGCCTCTCTAGGGGAATGCTGTGTGCTAACAGGCCACAGATGAACTGTGTCTGGCTTCTTCCCTCTCCGCCATGACGAGACAGTGGTCAGAGTCCTGTCAAGTACGTGTCTGGGAAGGAAGAGGGGACGCCTGCACAAAGCTGTTCTGTGGGAAGGAGGAGGGGAGAGATGACTGCTGGCCCAGCGGCCGTGACCAGCCTTCTGGCTCCCTGTGTATGAATGAATTGGGATGATTCCGTAAATTATGTGGTTTTTAGAAAGACCTCGAAACATTTTCCAGGTTTTAAATATTCTTCAAAGATGATTTTAATGGTTATACAGTGTATTCTATCTTAACAAATCCTAATAGTATTTAGTATATACTATTCTAAGCACTTTATAGTTATTTAGTTATATAGATTTAAACTTCATATAACTGGCTGTTGTTCCCATTTTAAGAGGAGAAACTGAAGTTCCAGAGCTGTGCAGAGCTGGGTTTCAGACCTGGGCAGTGCTCCTAGCTACTTGCCTGTGCAGTGGCAAAGAAACAGGATGGTTTATCTAGCCTGTCTCTCACTTACAGATGTTCAGGTAGACCCACTTTTTCTGCAGGGCAAAGAATGCTGCCGTGTGTGTCTTGGTGCACAAATGTTTGTCTTGGGATTGCTTGGTCAACACGTGCCTCTTGTTAAGGCTCTTGCTCTGTAGTGCTCAGCTGCTTTGCACAAAAACTGTGATGCTTGAACTCTGCTGACTGGGGCTTTCTGAGAGAAATGGTCACTGGCGCTCACCCACTGGTTTTGTATCACGTGGAGAAGCAAACAGCACGATGTAGTGCAAAAGCAGGCTGCAGCCATCAGAAGACGGACTTGAGGCGCTGCTCCGTCTCCTGGTAACTGTGGCACCTTGGGCACACCAGCCTTCAGCGGCCTGAACACTGCAGGGTTCTTATCCTGCTGGCTTCCCGGGGCTGTGAGACTGAGTGAAAAAAAAAAAACAAACCTGTTGATGAACTATAAAGCTTCAAACTGATTGAATATATTCTTAGGTTCACGTAGGTTGATATATACCGTTTATGCCTTCGCTAATCTGGAATAGAAGAAGAGAGAAAAGTTTCCTTGTTACGTAGTTTTTGTTTGATTTGCTTTACTGTAGATGACATTTTTAACAGATTAGTTGGTGGTTCCTCTTAATACATGCATCCTCTCATTGATGAATGGGGTTGTAGGGATTTCACTAGGTGGGTTTATCCTCAGTAGGATTTTCTTTCTTGAGCTGTAAAGTTTTGTTTCTTTCTCTCTTCGTGTTTTGGCAGTTAATCATCCGTGTACTGTCATTCATGGTTGTCTTTTCCTCTTGGACATTTTGGGTGCAGGTTCGAGGGGTTGGGTCCGACCATAATTGTCTGTCCAACAACGGTGATGCATCAGTGGGTGAAGGAATTTCACACGTGGTGGCCTCCATTCAGAGTGGCAGTTCTGCACGAAACCGGGTCCTTTACCCACAAAAAGGTAACATTACAATATTTCAATACCTTTTTGCTTGTTTTTGTTTTAAAACCTTCCATTTTACCTGATTGTTTTTGCTTTGATCTGTTTATTTCTCAGATGTGTGTTCTGATGTTTCTTTCATGCATTTGTTGTTCTTGATTCATTTTAGAACTCTTTATTTTCAGAACAGTTGTGAATGTAGGCTTTATCATTCTAACAGCCCATGGTGATGACAAGACATGTTCTTGTCCAGTGAAACACAAGCCTGATACCCCGAGTGGAACCAGAATCAAGGGCCTTACGCAGTAGTTAACTGGCTGGGTTTGAGCCATTACTGGCTTTAAACAGTTTTAGGAAAGTAGGTACAAAGTGTAATTAGTATTTTAATCAGTAAAGGCATTTGTTAACATGCTTTTAAAATGTGTTTTTAATGAGCAAAAGAACAGCCTGCCATTTTGACATTTTCGTTATTTGTATTATTGCCTTTTAGTTAATTAAGTTGCTTTTTGTTCTCTGAATCCTTGATTGCCATTTAAGTATAATCACTGTTCTTTGAAGGTGGCATTTCTTCACTTACTTGCTGTTTTAGCTGCATCATCAAAAAGGAAGATTATCATCTGTTCTTCTATGGGTAGCATAGATAGCTTGCATTATGCTTTTTAAATTCTCATTTCTGTCTATCATCTAGACTAAACTCCGCAGAGTGGAGACTATGTCTTCATCATTTTTGTATCCCAAGTGCCCCTATAGCTGAATAGATGATAATTACACATTTTCACTGGGGTTTGCAGGTGACTCTGTAGATGAGCAGTGGCAGTTTGTTATGAGTTCTTTGCTGATTTCCATAGCTCTTGAGTGAGGTCTCCGTGCCCCCATGAAAGCAGTGCCAGCTGAGAGGGCTGGCGAATGTGTGCTGAGTTCTTTGCTGATTTTCGTAGCTCTTGAGTGAGGTCTTTGTGCCCCCATGAAGTGCTGAGTTAAGTGCATGTGAGCCACTAGGCTCCAGTGTCTTTGTAATTCTGCCAAGACCCCCTTTCCTCCAAATTCCCGTTTGTTCATGATCATGAGTGAGCAGAGCTTTTGATAGAAGTGAAGCAGGAGTATCTATAATTTGGTAGCTCAAGTTTGGTGAGGTGGAATCTTGCTTTTACTAGCTGTTGTTGAAACCAGCTGACTTTGCCCTGAATTTTAAACGATAAATGGAAAAACAAGTGAGTTGAAATAATTAATGAAGTGAGGTAAACGCTGCAGTTTTTAAAAAGTGGTTTTTTTAGCAGTATGATAATAAGTTTCAGTCATTTTTCTAGTCAAGCTAAATTGTTGTAACCATCTTGTTATCACCCTTGTAAAATATTTTTGATTCCTTCTTTCACTTCTTTGTCTTTCGACATTTCTTAATGTTCTGTACTGCAGAGTCCTGTACCAGAATTCTTTAGTTGATGGCGTATCTTTAAAAAGCACGTTTTCCACACGTTCCTCTTTATCCTTTTATTTTCTTCGCGATTTTTCTATTACACCTTCGCCATATCATGGCCCGCTTGTATTTCCTCTGTTAGCCTGAAAAGCAGCTTTCGTGCAAGCGAAACGCTCTGCCTGACGAATGGAGATGGGATTGGCATTGATGGGTCAGTGCCTCTGTTGAGGAGGCTTGCTTCCTTCACTTGCCTGGAGGGCAAACAAAACCTTAAAGAACAGATGATTCACTTCTTTTTACAGTGGTCTGCACCTTCTGAGATGTCTGGTTATGCACAGATATGGGCATGCATATAATTGTTCATAGTTTTCCTAGTACTTAATGGTTTACTGAGGACTTTAATCTGAAAGTTTCTTACTTAAGTTTTGAGGAAAAGTAAGGAGGCTTGTGTTTTACTCTGACCCTTAACTCTCTGTATAGTTCTTTTCCGTTATAAAGCGTCTCATATCCCTAAAGATGTAAGCTGTTAGGCAAAAGATTGAAAAGGTGTTCTTCTGTATCTTTCAAGCCATACTATCCACTTAGAAACACAGTTTATTACTAATATTAGTATCAGTTTATTGTTTGTGATGATAGCATATTGAATATGTGTTCATTCCTCCACACAGGCCTTGTTTCCAATCCTGGAAACAAAAGTCTTTGTTTCTGAACATTTCCGAGATCAGAACTCTGGCTTCTGGATTGAAGCCCTGAGTAGCATCTGATTCCCCTGCTTCTTCCTTTTGTATCTGTTCCATTGTGTACAGATCGTCCTTACCACCTGTGCACACTTGTTGGCTTACAGGTATATGCTAAATTGCAACAGAGCTTACGTCTCTTAATCACACTTCAGACGTCCTGCAAGTGCTGTTTGTCCTCTAAGCCAGCGTTTGATGTCTAACTTCCTTTCCATTGTAGGCTGAAATTTCTCTCTTCCATGGGGAGACATTCTGTGCCCACTGGCTGTCCTATCTAAATAAAATGGCAGCACTCTGGTCTAGGGACATTCAGTGCTGGAGAAAATAGGGAAGGGAAGAGAATTTCTCTTTGGGAAGCTTAACAATGTAATAATGCCAGAATTATTATTCTTATTCAGTAGATTGTTCTTATTTTTCTAAAGATTTGTTGTAACTGGCAGAGGTTAAACTTTGAAAAATTAAAAAATTTTTCATTTAGAGAATAGATATCAAATGATCAAACAATTTCTAATGGAGCTATCTATCATTTTTCTTCCCTAAATTGCCTTTTAGCTTTCCACCTCTCTCACCATGTGATCCTGTATTATCTTTGTTAATATTCTCTTTGGTTGACAGCATAATTTTGAATTATCAAATGAATACTCAGCAACCATGCAAAAAAAAATATGTGGCCAATATTTTCAGTCAAATGATCAAATCAGATCAGATTTTCAGGCTCTGAATCTCCTTTAATGGTCAGTTGAAATCTCATTTACTAGGAACCTAGGGTTTTCCTTTTCTCACTATGTCTTATGATCCCTTTTTCTAATGGAGAGAAACTTGTAAATACAGTATTGTAGGTGTGTGATGTTATTTGGGTTGCAAAAAATGGATATGATGTTTCTAATTGGCGTTGGAAAACTAACCATTTTCTTGGGGAAAGAAAATACATGAAAAGATAATACAAGGAGACAGTTGTATAATACTTATAACTCACAGCAGGTGGTGGTATCTTTAGCACTGTGTTGTAAAGTTTATTTAATTATTAAGTACCCTTTTTTCAATTTGTTGGACGATGTTTAGTGAGAAATGTCTGGGTTATATTCTGAAACAGTTGTCACTTTAAAGCTCTCACCTTTCCCTGCTTTGTAGGACATGGTAATACTGTGAAACAGTTTTGATATTAATAGTTCAAAGAGATTTATCATTTTGATCCATTTATGATGCTTAGAGCCATAGGTTTAGGAAATGCAGCAGTGGCATAAAGATTTAAAGGCACAGATTATATAATTACCAGGCCAGGGCTTGAATCTTGGATCTGTCACTTTATAGCTTTGTGACCTGGGGCAAGTTGCTCAGCTTTGCTGAGCCTTGTTTGAACCCCTGAAAATGGGTATTTTTTTTAGTAATTTTTTGAGAATTTGTTGGGTTCATATAGGTGCACAATAAACTTGGTGTGCTCCCCAGCATATAATGTTTACTCAGGTAATTCCTACTATTGAAAACAAAGAATATGGTAGGCCTCTTCCTCTCAATGCTTGAGAAAAGACGTTCTGGTGTTTCTGATTCAGTATAATTATACTTGAGATAGAAAGTTCACACTCGCTTTATCAAAAATATTGCCAGTGCTTCACATGTAGACCTTTTCCGCGCTGTGTCTAGGTACCTTGGCTCCAAAAGGACGCAGGGAAACAGTGTGGGAACTCTTCTGTGGGAAAGGCAGGGTGCGAGCAGAGAGCAGGCCACCCGGGGATGGGCCGTCTGGCACCACTGCCATCGCATCTTCTTTGAAAAGGCCCGTTTTCTGAAACGCTAGCATGAAAACACTTGGCTGTTTAAAAAGCTGGGAGTCAAGGAAAAACATAACTAAAGTAGAAAAGGACCGCGTGGTCCCTCAAGCACCCTGAATATTTCAGATCCACTCCAAGTGCACGAATTATAACACAAAGTGATGTGAGTTCCTGTTAACTGTGGAGACGGCGTGCACACCTGGTACAAGGCGTGATAGGTGCTGCTCTCGTTCCGTAAGGGATAGTGTAAAATTAGGGTGCCGGGGCCCTTTGTTTCTTCATTGTCAGCACAAATCCTTGTTTATTAAGGATTTGGCTTGAAGGAAATTTTAATTAATTGCAGGTGCGGTAGACCCTGCCTGGGCAGCGCCTGGCTGTTTGCGGTGAATGGCCTTCGGGTGCCTTGCTCCTCTCCGCTCCCCCTGCTGCCTGACAGTGTGATTTATGTCTGCTGTTTTCCACCAGCCCGCTGTCTGCCCTCTAGGAGGGATTGGCCTCCTGAGCCTCCGTAATGACAGCAGCACTTTCACAGACATCTTTTAATGGCAACAGCGCTGCATTCAGTAAGCCAGGCTAATTGCAGATGTACCCTATTAATTGCAAAAACTAGGAGAGGTTACATATTTTACAAGCTTTTAATTTGGAAACCGCCCGAGATGATTTGTCTTAAGTGTTTGGATAGAGACCTCCATAATATTCAACAATTCACCATTATTGAAACTCCAGTCTAGGCAGTTACAGAATTCTGAGATTGAATCAGGTGAAAACAAATAGTCTTAGATGTGTTTTTACCCCGTGGCTGTTAAGTAGAGGTTATATTTTTAATGCAGACGTTCAACAAATTTCTTACTCTTTTTACAAAAGCATCTTTGATTCTTACTCATCATCATACATCTTTCTGAATATGGTAGAAAATTTGTATTTCTATTAGCTATAGCTTAAATCACAGAATTTCCCAAACAAATTTCAATTCTTGGACATGCCCATGAAGCTAAGCATCACCCTGGTGGCGCGTAACTGGGAGGCTTGGCGTCTCGGTTTAACTGTGGTACAGGGATGTCCCGAATCCAGTTCAGGGTGGTGTTCCTTGGAGTGTAGTGGAATGACGGTGGTGAGTTGGTGAATTCAGCAGCTAGGAGTTCCAAGGTCGTGAACAAGTGGACCCACATGGGCAGGGTTTGGCTGTGATGCAGTGGACATTTTATAAACGTGAGTGGTAATTTCACTTCTGCCGTACTTCAGGCCCCAAACGGTTGTTGTTCTCCTCTCCCGTTTCTCTCTGTGCGCACAGCTCCATGCCTGGAACTCACGGCACAGGACGCGGCTGTGTGTCCATTTGCTGCTGCCCTCATCGCCTGCTTCTTGGTTCTTAGCAGCCACTGCTCTCCCAGGAGGAGGGAGATGGGGATAGAGTTGCGATGGCTGCCTGCTCAGAATTCCAGTGGAAAATTGAGAGGCAGAGGAGCTGTTGCAGTCGCCTCTGGCTTCTGACTCAGCCAGAGGTGGGATCTCAGCGCTGGTGGGATGAGCGCAAGGTGGAGCAGTGTACCTCTGGCAGCTTGCCTGTCTTCCCTGGACACTCGCTGCCGTGGTGGGGCCCGAGGCCATGGATAGCACTGTGGTCAGGGAGAGGTGGGTGGAGGCGAGGCAGTGTATTCATCATAAGGTACCCCCCAAAAAAGTCGGGAAATGGTTAAATCGGTGTGGCCTCTGTGCAGGTTCGTGCAGGGGCTGAAACTCATGAATCCGGAGAAGGCACAACAGTGTCATATCGATGCTCCAGCTCCCACTCGCCGAGCTTTACTAGTACGAGGTGTTGCAGCTCTGACCGCTGAAGTTCCGGGTGAGCCTGAGGTGTGTCTGTATAAGACAGTTTCTCTCTCTTTTCTCTTTCAAGATTTTCTTGGTCAGTGTTACACCCTTTATACTCTATTGAATTAAAAAAGATTCTAATTCTTGTTTATTAAGATGATAATTTTGGAGATGTTGAGTTTATAAAATTTATGTTATTATGATTATATGAATAATTGCATTGGTTTTCCTAATATTTAGCGATTCTACCCCCGTGATGGCTTATTCGCTTAATATGCTGCTGAACTTTTATTTTAAAGGAATGACTCTCGAGTGAGGGCTGGATGTGAGCATGTTGCTTCTGTCAGTCTTGAAAACAGTGTTGTGCCGGTCTTCTTGTTCTGTGTTTGGAGCCATTTAAATCGCAGGGTCGATACCCACTTCACTGATAACACCCTTGGGTCTAGTAGATCTGCTGGGAACAGTTGGCGCTGTTTTCAGGTCTCCAGGTGCGGGTCTGGTCGGTGTGTCTCGCTTTTCTCGGGTCCGTTCGGTGACTTGTTTGTGTTTAGTGGGCGTCCTCTGTCAGGCTTCAGGTGGCGTTGAATTCCACACTGCGTGGCTGCTGTTTCGTGCCCATTGCCTCTGTGTGACTGACGTGTCTCACGCTGCCATGTTAGTCTGTTCTTCAGGCTGACCTTACAGAGGTCTCTCTCTTTTGGGGTCTTTTCAAAGAGCTGTTCACATTTTTTCTTTATCAGTTCTGTGAAGTTTTGTCCTTAAGCGTCACTGATTTTTGTTTTTATCTTGCTGTCTCACTGTCCCTTTTTCACCTCTTGCTGTGGCTGCTTGGTTTGAGTTCAGCCTCGGGGGTGTGAGGAATGAGGACCTTGGTGTGGGCTGAGGCTCTGCTGAGAGTTGGCAGGAGGAGCTCACTGGTGGTGAGCCTTGGATCCCTTGTCCCTGACTGTAAGCTTCCAGTTGCCTGTGGTCTTCCTCTCTCTGCTAATGTGGAATTCTGAGGAGCAGGGGCCGCGCCTCCCAGGTTCTGTTTGCATTTCCTTGGCGTCTCTTTACCAGTTCCCGTGTGCTTGATTCTCAGTGCCAGTCTGGGGTGGGCCAGACTCTCCGAGTGGAAAGTGTCCGTGCCGTCAGCCCACTGTCACATGGCAACCCCAAAATGAATGTTAGGTCTGAAGTTTAGTTTTCTAAGTTTAGTCGCTCAGTCGTGGCTGACTCTGTGCAGCCCCATGGACTGTAGCCCAGCAGGCTCCTCCGTCCACGGGATTTCTCCGGGCAGGAGCACTGGAGTGGGGTGCCATCACCTTCTCCAGTTGGGTCTGAAACCACATGTCTGCTCCCTGTTCCTTTCTTTGCCTGACAGTGGTTTGATAGTCCTACAGTCTGCTGCTTTTCTGATATTTATGCTGAAGACACACGACGAAACCACCATTATTAGGGCTTCCCGGTGTTAAAGAATCTGCGTGCCAAGTAGGAGACCCGAGTTCCATCCCTGGGTCGGGAAGATTTCCTGGAAAAGGAAACGGCAAGCCACTCCAGTACTCTTGCTTGGGGAATCCCATGGACAGAGGAGCCCGATGGGCTGCAGTCCATGGGGTCACGAAGAGTTGGACACGACTTAGTAACTGAATGGCGGCAGCAGCTGTTAATCAGAAAATGGGCTTACATTTTGGCAAGTGTGCTTCAGCCTGTTTCCTGTCATGGTGAAGAACTGAACAGTATTACCTACGTACACCCCTTCCTACCCTTGGGTAAGGGGTTTTTTTTCTAGTGCACTCTTATTTTTCCCTGTTCTCACTCTTGGTTGTTTTACTGGACTTGCAGTAATGCAAAAATAGATCCTTTATATATGTATTATATATATATATAGTATTTGCATTTTAGATCCTTTTAGCAGTTTCATTAGTATTTAAAACAATATTTTAATGTTTAATTATTTTACTATTTTAATGTTTAATTATTGTTGTAATAATTTAAGATTGGTAAGTATGTTACATGTAATCTTCCCTTAAAAATATTTTCTTTCACAGTTGAGTAAGAGGCAGTGTTGCCTGATGCTTAGTTAAGCTCTGGAGTCGGCTTCTCTGCTACGCTCAAATCCCGCCCCACCACTTCCCAGCTCTGTGCCCTGATAATATTATTTACTCTCTCTAAGCCACAGTTCTGTCTTCTGTAGGTGGGGGTCAGTAAGGACTTCCGTCCTTTCTCAGAGGTGCTGTGAGCTCCCCGTCTGTGCTGAGCCTCGGGTGGGGAGCTCTGCTGTTTACTCCAGTGCAGAGTGTGGAGTCCTCAGCCTCCTTCTCCCACCAGGCAAAGGGACCGCGCTCTTATAGTGTCAGCACCCCTGAACCAGCTGGATGTAGCCTGCCATTGCTAGGCCGTCTCCTGCTAGTTTATTTTTTGTCCTTGACTGTCTAAAGGTGGAATTTACTTTTTTTCTGGCAAGCATGACTGCTAATTTGGGATCAGTGCAGAATTCCAGAATCTTTGCTTTCTCCTTAGAATTATGGAAAGGTTTTCCCTTTGCTCTCTGACATTTTTAGTGTTGCAGAAAAGATATTCAACACAGGTAGAGTCCTTTTCTTCTGAAGGGAATCTTTTTAAAACATCTGTCTCGTTCTGATTAGAAGCTGCAGCATCTCTCTTGCTTGTTTTGTTTTTGGAATTCAGACATCTAGCCGGTATATGTCTAGGTGTGTGGCTTTCCCAGTGTGTCTGCCTGGCACTCAGGAGTGTTTCGCTCCATGGGCTCGAGTCTCTCAGAATTTTTTGGTATCATTTTATTTTTTTTTTTTTTTTTTTAATTTATTTATTTATTTTTAATTTTTACTTTACAATTCTGTATTTTGGTATCATTTTAAACAATCACTTCTTTTAATCTCTTGTACTCTGTCCTCCTTGAATCCACGTTACACATCATTAGAGCTTCTGGGTTTGTCCTTGTTGCCTTGACTTTTCCTTCATTTTCTTGCTTTCATTTTAAAATCATAAATCATTTTTTATCTACCTTGTTTTAAGTTTAATATGAAAGTGAAAAGTGAAAGTGAAGTTGCTCAGTCGTGTCCGACTCTTTGTGACCCCATGGATGGTAACCTGCCAGGCTTCTCCATCCATGGGATTTTCCAGGCAAGAATACTGGAGTGGTTTGCCATTTCCTTTTCCAGGGGATCTTCCCAACCCAGGGATCCAACCCAGGTCTCCCATACTGTGGGCAGACTCTTTACTGTCTGAGACACCAGGGAAGCCCAGTTTAATATGGAAGGAAGTTTAATATGGATTAACACAAAGGATGTTTTGGAAAAATAAAATTTGGGCAAGTGTTTACATGTTACATCTTTTTCTGGTTTTCTTTGACTCTCTTCCCCCATAATAGTGACTATATTATCAGCATTTACAACTTACAGATTAATGAAACATAAAGTAGATCTCCAGTATGATAATACATAACTAGATTGTATGTATGATGTTTATGTACATGTTCATAAAGTGCCTTAGACTGTATCATGGTTGAAAGGTTGATTTTAAGAGTCATGCTTGGGATAGGAAGGGGAGGGAGGCTTAAGAAGGAGGGGGTGTGTGTGTGTGTGTATACATATGTGTAAATATGTAAAATTATGGCTGATTCACATTGTATGGCAGAAACCAACACAACATGTAAAGCAATTATTCTCCAATTAAAAAAAAAAGAATTGAAAAAACAGTCATGTTCATTTAACTTATTTAAAAGTGGCTTTGCCGTTTTGTCATCGTTTTAGGAGAGACTAGTTCGAGACATTGCTCATTGTCACGGGATTTTGATCACTTCTTACTCCTACATTCGACTGATGCAGGATGATATTAGCAGGCATGACTGGCACTACGTGATCCTGGACGAGGGACACAAAATTCGAAATCCAAATGCTGCTATCACCCTTGCTTGCAAACAGGTGTGACTTCTTATAACAAGGGGGGTATCCAGGTGGATAATATTTCATTGAGAATAAACTCTCTGCTTTTAATAACACGCTTAGGGAATCTTTCCTTATGCTTTTGCATAAGGAGTTTGAAATACATGTTTTGCTTAATGCTGAACACTTTTTGTTCCCTTAGTCATATTTTCTCAGAGTCTAATTGTTGATATTACTGAATGTCTCTTGTACAGATCAGTTGTTAGAGTGTAGCTACATCCAACTCTAGTCCATAATCTTCAACTTGAACAATAAGAAAAATTCTTCCATATATGTACATTATCTATGTATATATATTTTTTATCTGTGTGTAATTGAAGAATTGAAGTTGCATAAAATGTCTGCATTTTAGAGGAGACCAAAATGACACGTAGTTGTGTTAAATGACAGAATCGTATGGGAGTGTTTTGGGGAAGGGTTGGTGATCATGTGTTAAAAGGTGAATTTGATAGAAAAGTGCTTTCTTTCCTGTGATAGTTCCGCACGCCTCATCGCATCATCCTGTCTGGCTCACCGATGCAGAATAACCTGCGAGAGCTGTGGTCTCTCTTTGACTTCATCTTCCCGGGAAAGCTGGGTACATTGCCTGTGTTTATGGAGCAGTTCTCAGTCCCCATCACCATGGGGGGGTATTCAAACGCCTCCCCAGTACAGGTAATGTATTGGGCAGGTAACACTTCCGGCATTTTAATACTTAAAACAGTCTTACTAAATACTATGCTTTGTAGCCAAGTCTTTCAGAATGTAAGGCGAATGACCCAGCTTACAAAAATCACAGTTATTTTTGCTCAAAAGCACATAATTTTCCAGATAAGCTTTTAAAAAATCATATAAAATATTCAAGAGCAGTCAGGTTTATGAGACAAGAGTGAATTCGTTCTAGACAGCATATAATTGTGCAAATTGGGGAAGTGCATCTTATAAACTAGTGTAAAAGCTTAGAAAAAGGGGAAACCAGGAAAGATTTAAGAAGGCATATATCCTTTAATCTGATTCTGGGAAAACAGGCTGGAAAGAGTGGAGCGTTCTAGGTTAGAGCAACTATTTGCATGCAGCTACTCTGTATGGCCACGGGCAACGAAGAGACGTGCTCGACTCAACTGGGGATGCTCGTGGGGGAGTTGCAGGAAAGCTGTGGATGCTGGCAGTGGGGTCCTGAAGGGAGGCAGAAATGCTTAGGCAGGGAAAAGCCACTGAAGGTGTCTGAGCAGGAGGCTGGGAACAGCTGTGCTCGGAGGGTCACTCAGGCTGCAGGAAGTGGTGGGAGAGAGGCTGGCTTTGAGGGACCTGCTCAGTTGTTGGGAGTGAGGGTGAGGAGAGCCTGGACCTGGTTGTGGGTGGTGGTCCTGAGAAAAGAAGGTGGAGAGCAAGAGTCCCGGGTGGCATTTTCTAGACAGAACAAACAAGATGTGGAGGTGGATAAGGAAACTGATGAAGGAAATTGGGTGGGGGAGACCGGGCGAGCTCTGCTGCAGCTGACCCCTGAGGTTTCAGGTCTGGGTGACTGACAGTGGGATTGTCACACACAGAAACATTGGGCCAACTGGAGGGCAGTGTGTGGCATTTGGGGGCAGAGTCTCTGCACAGCCCTCAGGTGGGGCCTGTACCTGCCAGGTTATAACAGAAATAAAGCCTGCCATCAAAAGAGGTGGTCACATATTTTGAAATATTAAAACTAGAAAAAGGATATTAGATCTTTAAAATTGGAGGACTATCAAAAACCATTTTAATACCTTTAAAATTTTGAGATTAAATGAGTTTTGATCTTCAGTTATTATAAGAGTTCTCTTCCTCCATTGAGCCCCTATTATCCTTTAGGTATCCTGATTTTTGTTTTTTTTTTCCCTAACTTTTTATTTTGGGATAATTTCAGACTTAAGAGAAAGTTGCAAGAATTGTAAAAAGAACCCCTGTACACTCTTCACCCAGATTCCCTGGTTTTTAGCATTTTGCTGACATTTTGCCATGTTTGCTTTATTTCTCCTTCCCACCCTCTCCCCTACCTCTCACACACACGGAGTTTATCTTTTTCTCTGAATCATGTGAGTAAGTTGCAGACACTATACCCCTTTCCTCTACATCCTTGAGTTGTATTTACTAAGAACAGAGATGTCTTACATAACCATAGTGTAAACAGGAGTGTAAATCAGGAGACAGTTTGCAGCAGTGATGCAATTCTGTTCTTCAGTCTGCATGTTGCTCACATCGTGTCGGTTGTCCCAGTACTTCTCATGTCTCCAGTTTCCTTTCAGCTGATGTAGTTCCTCTAATCTTTCTTTTGCCTGCATGACTTGACATTTTTGAAGACTACAGGCTTGTTATTTTGTGGAATGTTCCTTACCTTGGGTTTGTCTCTCCTTTCTTCATGATTGGAATCAGGTTACACATTATTGGCAAGAATATCCCAGAAATGGCGTTTCTTAGTGTTCCGTTCCTGTCTGGAGGCACATGCTGTGGGCTTATCCCTTCACTGGTGGTGGTCTGATTACTTGGGTAGGGTGATGAGTGTGCCAGATTTCTAAACTGTTTGAAGTTGCCTCTTCTTCTCTATAGTTGATAAGTCATGGGGGAATACTTTGAGATGATGTAAATACAGTCTTGTTTCTTCCTTGAAGTCTTTGTTTCAGAAGTTTGTGCACTTGTCTTTTTTTCCTCTCTTAGATTGTAAAGTCCTTGGGAGCAAGGGTGTTGCTATTATTTACTGCTCCTTTTTGTTTAAGATCATCAGTTCAGTTCAGTCACTCAGTTGTGTCCAACTCTGTGACCCCATGGACTGCAGCACGCCAGGCTTCCCTGTCCATCACCAACTCCTGGAGCTTGCTCAAACTCATGTCCATCGAGTCGGTGATGCCATAGTTGCCATTCTTGGGTAGCTCAGACGGTAAACAACTCACCTGCCAATGCAGGAGACGTAAGAGAACCGGGTTTGATCCCTGGGTCGGGAAGACCCTCTGGAGGAGGGTATGGTAGCCCACTCCAGTATTCTTGCCTGGAGAATCCCATGGACAGAGGAGCCTGCGGGCTACAATCCATAGCGTTTCTAGGAGTTGGACATGACTGAATCAGTTTAACACACATACAGACTTGAGTGAGGTGTTCTTAGGATGTTTTGAAGTGTTTTCTTTTCTACCATGTTAATTTTTTAACATGAATTTTTCTGTATTAACATATTACGGTCAAGCTCTTTTTATTGTTCATTTTGCCGGTAACTTGTTTAAGCTTTGGTTGGAGATTTTCTTGTTCCATTACCTGGTATACAATAGGTTGTTAAGCCTATGTAGATTTTTTTTTAAGTATCAATAATTTATTGAAGTCTTTGTTTGCCTTTAAGTAAATGGTAGGGGGTGTGGTCTTTGTTTTTCTCTGGGCTGTCAGTGCCCATCTCCTGTGGCCAAGCTCCATTACAGAGCCATACGCTGCATTTTAGGCTGCAGTGACCTTTCATTTCTGGGATCACAGGGCTTTCCTTGAATTTACGCTCCGAATCTCCTGTGGGCAGTAACCTCTGCTTATCTGATGTTTCCCTCGCTGCGGCGTTTCCCTGGAGTTGGTGTTTGATCTTCGGTTTTGTGAAGTAGCAGCCCCTTTGTGGCCATTGGAGAATATAAGATTATAAACTGAGATTTGTTTGAAAGCAGTTTTTTCCCTGCTTGGGGGTGGGGTCAAGCACTGAATAAACCTCTACTTTAGGGTTTAAGTATATAACAGTAATTAAATAGAGGTGGAAGAAGGCACAAACTTTCCTGGTTGCTCTTTTGTACATTTTTGGTTACTGAGAAGTTTTTTTTGTTTGTTTATTTGTTTTTACTGATCATCTTATGAAAGCTATTGCATCCTGGAGTGTATGGAACTTAGATTTTTCCAAACCATTTTCCAATAGTTTTGTACAACCATTGATCATTCTTTTTTTAAAAGGAATTTAAACTTTGGAATCAGTTGTGAGGTAATGCATTCCTTAGGCAGAGTAATTGTTTCCCTTCTCTCTTTCTAAAGGTTAAAACTGCTTATAAGTGTGCGTGTGTCTTACGAGATACCATAAATCCGTACCTGCTGCGGAGAATGAAGTCGGATGTCAAAATGAGCCTTTCTTTGCCAGATAAAAACGAACAGGTCTGTAAAACCAGGCATTATCAAAACCTTGCTAAAGCACGATGTGCCTGCCATTCCTTCTGCTTTTCGCATGCAGAACTGGTGAGGCTAACGGGGGTGGCTGCTGGTGCTGCGGGGCAGGTGGGCCTGCGTATATGATGGGTATGCACCCGCCCGTGACACGCGAACCTTCTGGGCTCAGGAGTAACTGAAAGGTGACAAGAGGTGGCCGCTGTGCGCGCTTTCAGGGAGTCTTTCCCCTTGGATTTTGGAGCGTCTGGAGCACTGACCTGATGAGGATGAGTAGGTTTTTGGATCTAGTACGAAGACGGAAGGGTTGTCCTGGAGCTCACCTAGGGACCTGTTGGATAAAGAAAAATAACCACAGGTGGCAGATGAAGAAGTACTGATAGATTATTTTTGAGACTGATGATTAGGAAATCAGGCCTGATAGCTTCAGTTTCTGTTTTTATTGTTTTTGTTGTATTAAAAAAAATCTTTTATTTAATTGGAGGATGATTACTTTACAATATTGTGATGGTTTTTGCCATACATCAACATGAATCAGAGGTTGAGACAGAGGCGGTGGCGTGGCGTGCTGGGCGCAGTTGGCCGGAAGGGTAGGTGGTATTGTCAAGAGACCAGTCTGGTAATCCTGTGTGTGGCTTAGAACTCAGGAAAGGGGGCGCCAAGCAACGTTCTGAAGCCTGGTCGGGCTTGCTGAAGTGAGGGGCTTGCAAGCTGAGAGGGTCTGAGCCCTTGGAGGCTGGCATGGAGGAAGGGCTGTGGACCTGGTCCTGAGCTTCCTTGGGAGTAGGAGGCCAGGCTTCAGAGACTCAGAGACAGTGGGCTGGGGACCATGGGGCATGGGGATCACAAGGTGGGTGGATGACGGAAATGGAGGGGCTGTGAAGGAGGGGCCTGTTCATCGTTCAGCTCTAAGATGTATTTTTGTTTTGTTTTATTTTTAATAAGAGGCACATTGTAAAAATTGTATACATCATGCTTGTTTTGATTAGTTGACTTTGTTATTTTAGTTATATTGTACTGTCAAATTTTTTTAAGTCTTTTTTAAAATTCTCCCCCTAGGTCTTATTTTGCCGTCTTACAGATGAACAACATAAAGTCTACCAAAATTTCATAGATTCCAAAGAAGTTTACAGGATTCTCAATGGAGAGATGCAGGTCAGCCAATTAATACTAATAGAAGCTGGAGAGAAAGAACTGTGGACCAAGGGGCACCGGGGGGGTGGGGAAGGAGCCTGGTACTAGTCAGAGATTCACGGTTGTTGCCGTCTTGAAGACATCCGGGTGTGAGCCTTTGCTTCCTTTGAAGCCCTTCCAGAAGCCAGCTACACGCAGTTTGAGAATGCTGCCTTTTTATCTGTACTGCAGCACTGTTCCATTTGAACCCAGAGCCGCGTGGTCTAGTGGGATAATGCACTAGACCACAGGGTCTGTAATGGGGGGTCCTACAGGGATTACCAGTCCTATGAAGAATGTCGGGAGCAGCCCGGGGCTGCTGGGTGCACAGAGGAAGAATTATTATTATGCATTTTTGTATAAGTAATAGTGTTTTAGTTATTGGCCATACTCAGCAATATATGTGGGTAAATGTCTATTAAGCCTACGTAGTAATTTTATCATCAGCTTTAGTCAGAAGCTCCATGTAAACTCTTCAGCTTCTTTGTGCTTCAGTCTCTTAAAGTGTGAACTGTAATTTTATTTATCTAACATGTAAAATTCCTTAGTCTTTGGTTTGTCCTCGTTGGAGGCGCAGCTGAGGAGCAGGGGACGCTCTGAAATTCACTGTCCTGCCCCTACATGGAGGCAGATGGGGATGAATACGGGTGACAAGGCTGCTTGAGTCCCGTGATATCTACCTGTTTTTTCTTCCAGATCGTCATTTTTGTTCTTTTGACCATCTCTTAACAGTTTATTTCATCTGTCATTGGCATCTGTAGGTGTTTTTAAGCCATTCACATTTATTTCTCTCTCCTGTATCTCCCCTGACTTACCTTCACGTGCCTCCAAGTTGTGAAGCCTTAGGTGGGTAGGGTCAGCACTGTCCAGGGGAGAGAGAATACAAGCCATGTGTGTGATTTTAAATTTTCTAATGGTCACATTAAAAAAGGTGAAAAGCGTAACAGGTGCAGTCAGCTTTAATAATATATTTTATTTAACCTGGCACATATAAAATGGCGTTTTAGCATGTAATCAAGCATTTTAAATTACTGGGTGTGTGACTCTTTCTTTGTACCGAGTCTTCAGAACTGGGTATTTCACGTCGCAGCACGTGCCACGCTCCCTGTGCTCAGTGGCCACATGGGGCTTGTGACTGCTGTGCTGGGCAGCAGAGACCTCAAGGAAGAAAGATCAGTTACAGATGACTCTGGGGAGTGCTGACGGGGTTTCTGCTTTGTTCAGCTCGTGTGTTATTTAACTGTTTACTAATTAGAATAACCATACTCTTTGATTATTGCTCAATTTGTGGTCTGTCTTTTCCATTTGAACTTTTGTACTGGTGAGTGTGACTTGAATCACGGGCTAAAAGCTGTACAAGGTGCCTGCTTGCTTGCGGGTGGCTGGGTGGGTGCTCGCTCTGGGCCTCCCCAGCCCTCTAGTGAGCCATCCCACACATTGTTGCCATCTGTGTTTTTTCCATGTGGCATGTTTTGTGATATACTTCAACCTCTGACTCACATAGTAAACTATAGAACTTCTAGTGAGGTTCTTAGGAGTGTAATACTTAATGCCTTTGCTAAATTACATGGCAGATTTCCCTAAATTTTAGTCACTCAGTTCAGTTCAGTTCAGTCGCTCAGTCATGTACGACTCTTTGTGACCCCATGAACCGCAGCATGCCAGACCTCCCTGTCCGTCACCAACTTCTGGAGTCCACCCAAACTCACGTCCATGGAGTCGGTGTTGCCATCCAATCATCTCATCCTCTGTTGTCCCCTTCTCCTCCTGCCCTCAATCTTTCCCGGCATCAGGGTCTTTTCAAATGAGTCAGCTCTTTGCATCAGGTGGCCAAAGTATTGGAGTTTCAGCTTCAACATCAGTCCTTCCAATGAACACCCAGGACTGATCTCCTTTACGATGGACTGGTTGGATCTCCTTGCAGTCCAGGGGACTCTCAAGAGTCTTTTCCAACACCACAGTTCAAAAGTGTCAGTTCTTCAGTGCTCAGCTTTCTTTATAGTCCAATTCTCACATCCATACATGATCACTGGAAAAACCATAGCCTTGACTAGACGGACCTTTGTTGACAAAGTAATGTCTCTGCTTTTTAATATGCTGTCTCGGTTGCTGATAACTTTCCTTCCAAGGAGTAGGCATCTTTTAACTTCATGGCTGCAATCACCATCTGCAGTGATTTTGGAGCCCCCAAAAATAGAGTCTGACACTGTTTCCACTGTTTCCCCATCTATTTGCCATGAAGTGATGGGACCAGATGCCATGATCTTAGTTTTCTGAATATTGAGCTTTAAGCCAACTTTTTCACTCTCCTCTTTCACTTTCATCGAGAGGCTCTGTAGTTCTTCACTTTTTGCCATAAGGGTGGTGTCATCTGCATATCTGAGGTTATTGATATTTCTCCCAGCAATCTTGATTCCAGCTTGTGCTTCCTCCAGCCCAGCGTTTCTCATGATGTACTCTGCATATAAGTTAAATAAGCAGGGTGACAATATACAGCCTTGATGTACTCCTTTTCCTATTTGGAACCTCTCAATCATATCCAGCTCCTTGAGACCCCATGGACTGTAATCTGCCAGGCTTCTGTGTCCATGAAATTCTCCAGGCAAGAATACTGGAATGAGTTGCTATTCCGTTCTCCAGGGGACCTTGCTATAACCCAGGGACTGAACCCAGGTCTCCTGCACTGCAAGCAGATTCTTTACCATCTGAGCCACCAGGGAAGCCCAGATTTCTATTGAGAATGGGCATGATATTTCTTATTTATGTTTAAAATATGAACCAATTTTTTATATACTGTGAACTGCATTACCTTTTTTTTAGAGGGAGAATCGTCAGCAATTGAGTATGACCCCATTAGATATGCTTGTTCCAACAGGACTTTTTGTTCTTAGAGGACTTGCCCTGTCAGGAAAAGATGTGTAAAGGGTCTTCCCATTCCTAACATGCTGTGACTGGGGAGAAAACTAAAAAGCTGATGAAGGATTACTTCTTAATCTGTGTTATATATTGAACAGCCTGCTTCCTTTTCTTCTTGAGTGAATATTATTTTCCATGGGGTGATCTGAGTGGACATAATTCTTTTGTACCATAGATTTTCTCTGGACTTGTAGCCCTAAGAAAAATCTGCAACCACCCTGATCTCTTTTCTGGAGGCCCCAAGAGTCTTAAAGGCACTCCAGACGAGGAGCTAGGGGAGGATGAGTTTGGACACTGGAAGCGTTCTGGGAAAATGATCGTTGTCGAATCCTTGCTGAAAATATGGCACAAGCAGGGCCAACGAGTGTTGCTGTTTTCTCAGTCCAGACAGGTGCGTACACAAGCCTCATACAAGAGGCAAGTGGTTCTTCATGACTTATAACCAATTAAAAAAAGGGGATATGGTTTAAAATGATCCACCCACTGATACTGAAGTGGCAGGCTGCAGAGCTCTTCTGGAGGTGGATCTTTCTCTAGAGTTGGTGCCCAGAACTTGCCTTTTTTAAAAAGAGACCATGTTACCATGTGATTTTGGGGTGCGGGTGAGTTTTGTCTGAACTCAGATGTATGTCCTGCTTTTTACAAAATTTGTAAGAACAGTATGGAAATACCAAAAATACTCTTGTAGTAGTTTTATTTATCCACCTCGAACCAAGAAACCCCGTTTAATTTAAGCCTGTTGGGGAAGCTGTGATCCTGTTTGCATGAGTGTCGCGTACTCACTGGAGGCGCACCTTTGATTTTTAACCTCTTACGTCCTCCACCACTTCTCCCAAACAGATGTTGGACATCCTTGAAGTGTTCCTCAGAGCCCAAAAGTACTCTTATCTCAAGATGGATGGCACCACGGCGATAGCTTCCAGACAACCACTGATCGCAAGATACAATGAGGTAACAGTGAACAGAGCCGTGAAGTTGCCTGGCGCTGCTGTGCGGAGGGGCGGTGGGGAGACGTCTGCACCCACAGTGCCTGCGTCTGGGATTGGGCAGCTGTTAACTAGATGCATTTCTGGGTTAATGGGATGTGTGTGTGTGTTTAAACAAAGAATGTGTATTCCTTCTTAAAAATCCAGTTTTCAAACACTGATAATGTAAATGCTATGAAAAGCAGAAGCTGTGAGTTGGCATCTTGACGGACCAAAGGTCTCTGCGGCATAACCCATTGCTTGCACTGCAGCCAGGCTTCCATGCGTAGAGCGTGTGAGGGCTGCGGTGGCAGCGGTGACTGACCTTCCGTGTGCGCACTGAGTGTCGTATGTCTCGCCCCCAGGACACATCCGTGTTTGTGTTTCTTCTGACCACTCGCGTGGGTGGCCTTGGAGTCAACCTGACGGGTGCAAACCGCGTCATCATCTATGACCCCGACTGGAACCCAAGCACAGACACGC
Source organism: Oryx dammah (assembly GCF_014754425.2). Taxonomy (NCBI): domain Eukaryota; kingdom Metazoa; phylum Chordata; class Mammalia; order Artiodactyla; family Bovidae; genus Oryx; species Oryx dammah. Next base: position 16,730,749 of record NW_024070190.1, read on the forward strand.
AGGTCTGTTAATTTTCTTAAAGCAGTGTGTTGGTGACATGCTGTCTGATGGCTTACCCGCAGGAGGAGCCCTCCATGCCGTGTTCGCCTCCGCCTAGAGCTCACATCCTGGCTGTGTCTCGTCTTCCGCTTGGAGAGAGGGCTCCTCAGTGTGTCCGCAGCATCTGCACTAGGCCTGTGTGCAGAGAGGACGTGGGAGGAGACGGGCAGAGCTGGCTTGGTCTGTTTTGTCGCTTGCCTATTTGTGGTCCTTAACAGGTGGAGGATGTGAATGAGGTATTTAGCCTCATTAGCCAAAGCTCTAATTTGGGGAGTGGAAGAAAGTGCCTGGCTGTTAGTCAGCGCTTGTTGCTGAGAAGGGCCCCTGCTGAGCTGCATTTCTCTGCTGTGTCCTGGAGAAGGAGATGGCAACCCACTCCAGTACTCTTGCCTGGAAAATCCCATGGGCAGAGGAGCCTGTTAAGCTACAATCCATGGGGTCGCAAAGAGTCGGACGCGACTGAGCGACTTCCCTCTCTTTGCTTGGTGGTCTTCTCTGCTGCAGGCCCGGGAGCGAGCGTGGAGGATCGGCCAGAAAAAGCAAGTGACAGTGTACAGGCTCCTCACCGCAGGCACCATTGAGGAAAAGATTTACCACCGGTCAGTGCACACAGCCGCGGCCCTGGGCCAGAGCTGCTTCCAAGCCGTGGGTGTGAGCGGGGGAGACCTGCTGCCAGGGTTTGGAGCAGGGATTTTTAAGAAGTGTTACTTCAAGAAATCTTGCCATCTCAGAGAAATAGTTGCTGTAACTTGAGAGATGTATGTGTTTTTTTTTTTATAATTTCTTGCATTTTTTTCTTTCTTATTAAAATAAGCTTAGATGGCTTATTGTGTGTGTGTGTGTGTGTTTTAATGTTTTTGAGTCTGATTGTTTTTAACCTTATTAATAAACAGTTGCTGTAAGTTTAGAATCCTGAGGTGCAGCCGAACATTGTTTCATACCAGCTTAATTTTTATCTTTTTAGACAAATCTTCAAGCAGTTTTTGACAAACAGAGTGCTAAAAGACCCGAAGCAGAGACGATTTTTCAAGTCCAATGACCTTTATGAGCTGTTCACTCTGAGCAGCCCTGACACATCCCAGAGCACGGAAACGAGCGCTATCTTTGCAGGTATTTTATTCCATGAGATAATCTAACCTAAAGTAGTGAGATGGTATGGCTTACGCAGTGTGACATTACCATGCTTTTCTCTTTCATAGGAACTGGTTCAGATGTTCAGACACCCAGACGCCATTTAAAAAGAAGACTTCAGCAGGCCTGTGGAACAGACCAGAATGTCCCAGTGGGCAGACAGTTCCCTGATGGTAAGACATCTGCAAATGTTGCCATCTCTGCAGCATCAGGCAGTGAGGTGAATGCAGTAACTTCTGACCAAGGCATTCCTTTGAATGATGCTGTTCAGACACCTCATAGTCTAACCAGCAGTGAGAGGCTTGGAGAAGAGGCAGATACCGTCTCCAGACCACGGGAGTCCTTAGTGATTCATGAAAACGGAGACAGTTCAGATTCTCCAAGAATCAGCAGAACGTGCGGGACGTCTGGTGAGGAAAGCATCAATGAAAAGGAGAGTCTTTCTGATAAAAGAGAAAGCTGCCAGGTTCAGAGAGAACCTCTTTGGGAGAAGGAGCAAACGGAAAATAATTGTTATAAGCACAAGTCGAAAATGAAACATCACGTGGCAGAAGAGGCCAGGGAGAAACACCTGAGGCCAAATCAAAAGCCGGAGACCTCTAAGCACCGCAGAGACGCCAAGTTTGAGGGAACTCGAATTCCACACCTGGTGAAGAAGAGGCAGTACCGGAGGCGAGACAGTGAAAACGAGAGCGAGGCCAAGGAGCGCAGCCACGACGACTACGTCCTGGAGAAGCTTTTCAGAAAGTCAGGTACTCCTTTTGCTGCACTTGCCACGGGTATGCTGGGATAGAACCAAGGGGCTGCTTCTGTGGGAGCAGGCATCCCTGACAGAGCGGAATGCACACTCAGCTGGAAGTATCTTTCCTTCTAGAAGGCAATTGGAAGTGTTCCGACACTTTGAGAAATAATTTTGCGTGTTCGTTGGTATTTGGCTGTGCTGGGTCTCCTTGCTGCACAGGCTCCTCTCGCTGTGGCGTGCAGGCTGCTCACTGCAGTGGCATCTCTTGCAGGAGGAGCCCAGGCCCTCGGGCTCACGGGCTTCCGTAGAGGTGCCACCCGGCCTCAGCAGTTGCTGCTCGAGGGCTGCAGAGCACAGTTTCGGTAGTTACAGCGTTCGGGCTTTTCTGCTCCAAGACATGTGGGATATTCCCGGATCAGGGATCGAACCTGTGTCTCTTGCATCAGCAAGCAGACTCGCTGCCACTGAGCCACCAGGGAAGCCCTGCACTGACATTAAAAAAAAATCACTTTCCCCTCTCTCCTAGGAGAGTTTGAACCTTGGGTGAGCAGTGGGACCTGACTTCTAACCACACACAGGAGGGGTGCAGTGCTTAAGATAGCTTTGTACCACCTGAACATTCATAGAATATTTCTCTGCATGCTCTATGTATCTGGTTTTCCAGCCGCAGAAGAGTCAAGTGACGGATCATGGGGAGAGGAAGGGGCATGGCCAGAGGCAGGCACTCTGGAAGGAGGAAAGCTGGTAGCTAGTATCAAGGGAGAAAAGTTAGGAAAGCAGATCTAGCAGTTGCCCAGGACCCTGTGGGATAGGCCAGCCTGCACAGCTGAATCGCCCCTGGGACTTTCTTACTCAGATCTCACAGGTCACTCTGTCCCCAAGGTGATGGTCTTGCGTTACCAAAGGTCTCCAAATGGGTCTCTATTCAGGAAGGCAGGCTTCCGTACAGTGTCTCAGGAGCACAGCTTCTGGGCTTGGTGCTTTCTTATAAGGTAGTTCATTGGTGACTTTCTCTGTTTTTTCCTACAGTTCCTGATCTGCTTTCTTAAGAAATTATCTATGTTATTTAATGTTCAAGTTTATTTGCATGGAGTTGTTAGAAAATACTCCTGTAATAATTTTTTTAAATTGACTATTTCAAGATAATTTCCTCCTTGTCATTTCCAATTTTTGTCCGTTTCCCTCCTTGTTCCTTGATCAGGTTAAACCAGTAGATTGTTTCATGATTTTTTTTCAATAAACCAGGAGTTTGATTAATTAATTAGATCCGTGGTTCTTTCTCTGCCTCCGTAATTTTTGCTTTTATCTTCAGTACTTTCTTCCTTTTTGTTTTTGTTGTTGTTTTAATGTTTTTGGTCCTAATTTTTATAAAACTGGCTTGGAATTCAGTTCATGTATTTTTGTTCTTTCGTTTTTAATTAATATAAATATTTAGGTCTATGAATTTTTCACCTATGACTGTAGTGAATTCTTCTGATGTGCAGTGTTTCTATGATGATTACTTTATAGAAATTGTGTAATTTTTGTTTATATTTTCCCTCTTCAATAGAGGATACCCTGGGTTGGGAAGATCCCCTGGAGAAGGAAATGGCAATCCACTCCAGACTCTTGCCTGGAAAATCCCATGGACAGAGGAGCCTGGTGGGCTACAGCCCATGGGGTCACTGAGGGTCGGACACGACTGAGCGAGTCCACTTCTTCACATTAGTAGAAGGTTTTAAAATTTTCCAGATAGCCAGGAAGAGCTTGTGGAAGTGTGGTGATTAAAGCATTATGCTTAGATGATACAACACAGTGATAGTTGACAGTCCAGCCCTCGTTGGGTAGAGATGCAGGTGAAGATCACAACGTTTATAGAAGTTTGTGGGTCCTGGTGGTCACGGGTGAGTAGCAGCCAAAAATGTTCATGGTTTTCCCTCCACCCACCACACACTAGCTGGGACAGAGGAAAGCATGTGGTCGCGCCTGAGCTGAAACGGCATGCTCACTGTGCGCTTTGCTCTTGCCAGTGGGCGTGCACAGCGTCATGAAGCACGACGCCATCGTGGATGGAGCCAGTCCAGACTGTGTCCTGGTGGAGGCGGAGGCCAACCGCGTGGCTCAGGATGCCCTCAGAGCGCTGAGGCTCTCTCGGCAGCGGTGTCTGGGAGCAGCGAGTGGTGTGCCCACTTGGACTGGCCACAGAGGGCTTGCTGGTGCACCAGCAGGAAAAAAGTAAGAGGTCGCCACCCTGACATGCTTGTGAGGAGGCCAAACTGGCCGGGCTGGGAGTAAAATCAGGACAGGTGGAGACACTCCTGCCGTTTATCTGAAGGAGGAGAAAATCCCTCAGGGAGGGACTGGCCCAGCCAGATGTGCATAACTTAAGAGGAGTACACCTGCCACCTCGCCTTCTTTGCTTTCATTCCTTCCTTTCCAGAGCTGATTTTCTGGGGAAAGGAGAAATCTCTTTTGAGGTGATTTAAGAGGTGATGTCATAAAATAGCAAGAGTTGTAGAATAACAGTTAAACTTTAAGAAGTTGACCAGGTGTGTTTCAGCAAGCAATAGTTACTCTGCTCTTTTAGAGTAGTTTTCCTACTTAGAATTCGAGGGTGGTTTCCACTGTGACTTGAGCAAGGGTATTATGTGGTTCTTGCCTTGGGATGCCTTAGTAATTTCCCAGAAGAGTAAAGTATAGGAATCTAAGGGTAGAGCAGACGCATCACAGCTATGAGAGAATAACCATGCGGAAGAAAATTTCTCCAAGAAGGGTTTAGGTGTGGGAGGGGCATTCTCATCTCTAACTCACAAAGTAACATTTTATCAGCTATGACTCTCTTTGTTACTTAGGAGCAGATTTGGTCAGAAAAGGAACTCCAGCTTCTCCGTGCAGCGTCCCTCCTCAACATCTCCAAAGGAGAAATGCCAGGTAATCTGACAGCCTTTCAGCTTTCATTCACAAGACTTACTTGATTGAACTGCCATGGAAATCTCACTCGACCCCAAGTGTGAGGGTGCATAGTGACACCTGCTACTGGCGTCTCATGCACTTTGAGGCATTGATGAAGCACTTTTGTGTGAATTTGAAAGGGCAGCTAACTTCCTAGAAAAGGCAAAGCCTTTAACCCAAGATCCATAGCAGAGTCTGTTTTGTCCTCCAGAAGTTCACATTGGGTAGGTGATGTGTGTTGCTGCCCATACTACCCGCCCCACTCGGAGGGGAAGTGCTAGCTCGAGGGACCATTGCTGTCTAGAATCAAGATCTAGAAAATCGCCTGAGTGGTGTTTGTGATTTACAAGCTGTGAGAGCATCACGTCCATCTCTCCCTGCCCTGCAACCCCCTAAACACCTTGAGTGCTTCTCGGAGAGTAAATAACCGGCCATATTCTTATCGTTTAATAGTTTCTTTTTTTCTTCTGTTTAAGGGTTGTGTTATTTATGAAATTTGAAAACTCCGAGGTTCAGACTCCTACTTTTAGATTAATTTGAACACATCTAGAAGTAGAGAAACTTTTTGACTTCCCATGTTCTTTTAGCAGTAGGAATACGAAGAAAAGCTAGATTTCTGTTGCTGTTCTGAGGAAACTCACATGAGGTGTACAGGAGTAAAAGATTTAAAAGTGAAGGAAAGGAAGTACAGCTCTGATACTGTTCCTTATCCCCTGGTGCCCAGATCAGGGAAATTTTGGGAGGAAGAACAGGAAACGCCTGCAGAGCCCATACCTCCTGGAGACGGTTTTCCTAGATGTCTTCTCTGGAATCCTGGCCCTCCCTCCATGCTCACCACTCAAGATAGTGACGAAGTAAATAGTGTAGTTTGGGGTTTTTCTAGGAAATGTTCTCTAAGAGCAGGTGAATTTAGACACTTAATCCTCCTCCTTTCCCTTTACGTCAGACGGTGTCCCGTTCTTCCCCCATCAGCCTCAGCGCCCTGGGCACATGTGTTGTCTTATGGCCCCTCAGAGCCTTTGGAGAAATAAGTGGGAGCATAAACAGGAGATTACATATGTCCATGCCCTGGTCTTCTTTCTCCAGGACAGCACTGTGGAGAAGGATGGAAAAGATCATGTTTCGGAGCATTTTAGTGGAAAAGTTGAAGATGCAGAGTCTTCATCCAGGGCTCTCGCTTCGTCCTCACTGTTGGCGAAAATGAGAGCTAGGAACCACCTCATTTTGCCAGAGCGCTTAGAAAGTGAGAGTGGGCGCCTCCCAGAAGCCGCCGCCCTGCTGCCCTGCAGCACAGAGCATGATGACCTTCTGGTGGAAATGAGAAACTTCATTGCCTTTCAGGCCCAAGTTGATGGCCAGGCCAGCACCCAAGAGATACTGCAGGAGTTTGAGTCCAAGTTATCAGCATCACAGTCTTGTGTCTTTAGAGAACTCTTGAGAAATCTGTGCACTTTTCATAGAACTTCTGCTGGTGAAGGCATTTGGAAACTCAAGCCAGAATACTGCTGAGCAACATTACTCTCTGGACTTCTAAGTGACTTTTCTGGTGAAAAGATTATTTAATTATCATGTTTGTCAGTGGAAGTTGGCTGTATTTGATGTTTACTTTGAATGATAGCTACCTCATAAACAAAACTTTAGGGAAGAAGAAATTCTTCTCCCAAACTTAAGTTTTAAAAATACCTGGGTTGACTTTTTTTTTTTTCCAAAATGAATTATGTTATAAAATCAGGGACCTAACCGTTAATCCTTGGCACATACTTGTTCTTTTACCCAGAAGATGCTATCAGGGAACACATTACTTACTACTCATTGGAAGTTTATAGACCAGAACTTGCAAGAATTCTTGTTATTGGTGCTAAAAACATGTCTTACATTCAGTTAGACCTGTTCAGATAATCAGTTCATCAGTAGCTATTAACAGTATCTTTTGGGTACCTCGTGTTTAAATGCTTAAACTGATCATTTGCCACTCAAAAAAGAGATCAAGTTTGTTACCTTTTGAATCCTATTGATTGCCTTTAAGCAATCTTCCATGAAGGTACTGTTAAATTGGCAAGGTTTTTATTTGCAAAACATAGAATAGTTTGGTAATAAATGATAAGATGCCTATTTGCAGAAGGCTAGAGTTTTCTCAGTTTAAAGTTGCTTGATTTTAAGCAAAGGGCACCTTTTTCCTCCTACACTGACTCTTGGTTTTAGGAAAATGAAATGTGTTATCTTTTAAAAAAACAAACAGCCCAAGGTTAACCAAAAGTAAGTATAGATAAAACCGCCAGCACACGCCCAGGTAGGCCGCCCTCACCGCCTGGTGCTGCCTTCCATCCCTTTCTCCGCTGGCTGCCGGGAGGGAGCCTGGAACGCTGTTTCCTTAGCTGGCTGTCCTCCTCTTTGAGGACGCCGCCGGTAGCCTCTGCCAGGCTCCGCTGCTCTCTGCCTTCTGTCACGGCATTGCCATCTCTCCTGTCCCATTGTGTTCCCCGTGACTCTCCTGTTGTGGGCGTCTGCTTTCCGTCTGCGGCTGTTTCTGGCTGTTCACGTGTTTAGAGTTCTGTTACAGTGTCATTTCGGTCCTTAGTTTGTTTTCTTACCCTTGTTTCTCTTTCCTTCTCCCTGTTACTCTTAGCATCTCAGCTCTGAAGTCTTGTTTTCTTAAACTGACCAGACTTCCTAAGTGTCTCCTTGAGCTGTCGTGGTCCAGTGTGTTTGTTCTTAGAGTTGTTTTCTCCGGCTTGCTGTTTGCCCGCTTTCTGATTTTTCTGTATTGCCTTTGCCTTCCTCCCATCTAGCTCATACTGAAGTGAGCAGCAGGGCCCAGATCTCTTTTGTGCTCTTCTCCGCCACTCAAGAGAGGAGGGCTGTGGGTTTCAGAGTCAAGGAGAGGCTCTCCTGGGCAGTGTGAAGCTTTTGACTGAAGACTTGGGTTTTAGTTATGTTTTCTGAGATTTTGTTAAATAACTTGGTCTGTGATTCCCTCCCTTTAGACAGGAGATGTCATAGTCAGAGTTGTAATGCCCAGAAGGATTTTCTGCTTCTTTTTCTAGATTCTGGCTTTTTCATTTCATTCAATTTTTAGCGTGTTTTATTATTAGAGGAAGAGGATCCTACCATCTTCATTCTGCCATCATTGTCTGAAAATAATAGACTTTTAAACGGGTCAGTGCATCCTAGACTTGACTACTTGGCTCAGAAGGGAGTCAAAACTCATGAATTTTGTTTCTGCGAAGTTCTTTTTTTGTTGTTGTTGTCTTTAACCTATAAGAAAATCGCATCCCTCTTGTTCTCATATTAAAGTACTGGTGCTGTTCACGAGTATGAAGTGCTTGGCATCATACCTCTATTGTCTGAAATCTAAAGTCTACTGAGCGAGGGAAGTTGTAGCCTTCTCTTCAAGTAGAAAATGCTGGCAAAAGTTATGATGCAGTCACAGGGCGATGGTCTTCACTCCCAGCCTGTCTCAGCCCTACCTGCAGCTGAGACCCTGGGTAGTCACTGCCATGCCTGTGTCTCAGTGTGGACATTGGTAAGCTTTGTCATCATGCCCCTGGGTGGAGATACGTAGAGGAAAATGCTCCAAGTATCATAATTTTAACCACTATGGTTATACTGGTATTAAGCTACAATAAAGGATTGTAAAATCTTTGTGAAATGTGGAAAATTCCTTAGTTAAAACATGATCACTGTTTAAAACATTTCAGGCAATACTCTGCCTCCCACTCCTCTTGCTCCTGTTCCAGAGATAAGTACTGTATTTGGTGTGTATTCTTGCAAGCTGTTTTCCATGCCTTTGCGGATACATGTGGCAGCTGCTGCTGCTATAACGTCCGTTTTCCCCTTCTCCTTTTCTGCTAAGACTCCTGCTGGACACCAAGGCTGCTCGCTTAACACTCTGCTAAGTGGTTAAATGTGGCCACGTGACAGGCAGTGGGATGGGAAGAGAACTGCACCCTGAAGTGAGGAACTGGGTGTCTGCTTTTCTCCACATTCCGCGCTCGTGCTGGCCAACATGCCTGTGGGAGCTTAAGCAGGGACGCAAGAGCGTCAGAGTTGTGTGCTGAGGATGGAGAGTCTGGCCTGCCAGTCTCAAACTGCTTCCTTTTCACCTGTTACTTAAGAGCAAAATAAATTCCTGACTTGTTTAAACCACTGTCTTTTGTTGGAGTCTCTTCGTTACAGCAGCTCGTTTTATTTTACATGTGATTTGCAAAAATGCAATTATCATCCTCGTTATTTAGCAACTAACTTCTCGTTTAACATATGCTAGATACCTTTTCATTTCTCTAAGTGTAACTCTCCCTTCGTGGAATTGCTGGACTTAAAATTAGGTGGATTTTTAAATGTGATGGGTGTTCTGGAACTACCTCCTTCAGTTCACACCCCATAAAAGGACTATTTCTCCACACTCTTAGCAAGCAGTAGCCCATGTCAGTCTCGGGAGTTTGTTTTCCTAGCCAGTGTGTGCGGTTGAAAATACCTGGTTTTACCTTGAGTTTTTCTGATGACTTTAAACGTTTCTACTTGCAGACCCTCCTTTACAAGTTACCCGTTCATGTTCCGTTTCCCTAGTTTTACTGTAGGTTCCTTTCTGTCTCAGACATCCTCTGAGACAGAAAGGCCGTTGTTCCTACTGTGATTGAATAGTCCAGTCTTTTCTCCGAGCATTTGAAAAATGCCAGATTTATCATGCGCCCACCTGTCTGTTTCTGGACGGTGGGTCTAGACTCTGCTTCCCGGCCGCACGCTTCACTGTGTGACTTGGCACAGTGCTGCGCTGCCTGCAGGCTGGCTTCCTTTCCTTCCCCTCAACACCGTTGTCTTATTCTTGCACATTTTCTGTTTCAGGTGAAACTTGGAATCAGTTTAAGTTCCACTAAAATTGTGTTGCTCTTTTGACTGAGATTGTATTAGTTTATACATTAATTTGAGGATAATAGACAATATAGTTTTTGCCGTTAGTATCATGATAGGCTTTTTTTAGAGTAATTTTAATAACTTTCTTCACGAAGGTCTTGCACAGTTCATATTAGGTTGATTCCTATTCCTACTCCTAAAATAGCTATTTTATAGATGTTCCTAGAAGGAAATGGCAGCCCACTCCAGTGTTCTTGCCTGGAGAATCCCAGGGACGGGGGAGACTGGTAGGCTGCTGTCTATGAGGTCCCACAGAGTCGGACATGACTCAAGTGACTTAGCAACTTAGCAGCTGTTTTATAGATGTTTTGTTAGGGATTTTTTTTACCTCTGCATAAAGATATGGAGAAATAGAACAGAGAACTTTCTGATATACAGGTTTTTAAATATAGCCAAATTCAGTTTCATTTTGTTTCCTCAAGAACCCTTTTCCTAACTAAAGCCATGATTACACTCTCATAAATTCTCTTGTAAACTCCATGTGGATCGTTAAGCTTTTCCTAGCACTTTTAAAAACATATTTTATCCTTTCCCTCCTGATTTATAAGGCTTCATCTATCATTATATCTGATTTCTATAATTATGGGAATATTTCTGGTCTCTGTACTCATGTTAAATTGGTCTACTTACTTAATTTTGCCAATAACCCACTGTTTTAATCATTGTACTTTATAATTAGCAATCATAATATAATACAATGATTCCCTTCATCTTCTAAGAAATTTCTTACTTCTTGGACCTTTGTTTTTAAGTTTTGGAATCAGCTTGTTAAACATTTGGATCTTGTTTTTGAAATTGTAATGACTGTACAGGTTGCTTGTGGAGGGTTGTTTATGATACTGAGTTTCTCAACTATGAATAAAACACGTCTATTTATGATACATATTTATGATACTCCATAGGTACATATTTATGTACCTATGTATGTATACATACATATTTATGATTCTCCATAGATATGTATGTATCTATTTATGATACATATTATAAAGACATAATTCCATTGTGTCTTTCACTTACATCTTATAAGGTCATGCATATCTTACATTTATTCCTAATTCTACAGTTTTGGTTGCTATTGTGACATTTTAAATATTCCATTTTTCAGTTTATAACCTGGAGTATTATTGGATTTTACATATTGGTCTTGTATTTAGCAACCTTGCTGAACTCTTTTATTAAATCCAGTAAGTCTATAAATTGTCCTGTACGTAACAATCTTGTCAGCTACAAGTAATGACAATTGTATTCCTTTGATTTCAACACTTGCACTACATATTTCCAATATGATAATATATTTGACAATGATTGGCATCCTTGCCTTATTCCTGACACTGAAGATTAAATTTCCAAAGTTTTACCATTAAACATGTGGTTGCTTTTATTTCCTGGCAAATGATTTTTATCAGTTAAAGAAATGCTCTTTCCAGGGCTGAATTTTATTAAATGCTTTTTCTGCATCTATTGATTTAATTGGGTTTTTCCCCTTTAAATCTCTTAGTGTTGTAAAGGTCACAGTAATTTTCCAACGTGAAAACATCTTTTAGACTCCTAGGATGGCAGTGTGAAGGGCTGTGCAGAAGTGCAATCCAGAAAAGGACTGTAACTGGATGAAATTCCAGAAGACAAACACCCCTCCCCTCCCTGGAGAATTTAATGTTTCTGGAAGTAATCCTAAGGGTCTATTGTAAATAAGAGACAGTCAAGAAATCTGCGAAATATTGGTAAGAACAGCTAGAGTCTGTGACTCCTGACACAGACTATTCCTTCCCTGCTTCCTCCCCGTCTCAGTGTGATGACAGATTCTGTAATCCAGGTAACCTGTAATCCTAGAAAAGGGGGTTCCCTCTTTCAGGTTCCAGGCAAGGAATATAGCATCTCGTGGGAGAGGGACGCGCATTAAAGACGTGCACTGGCTTGGGTCTGCTTAGGCGGAAAACCGTGACTTGCTCATTTGGTGTGTCTTACGGGGACCTGGTCCATATTAAATTTACTTATCTCGACACAGCTTACTTCTAAGTCTCCGATTCTTTATATGTAAGATAGGAATAAATACAGCACCTACTTTATGGGGTTACCGTGAAGACTGGTTTCAGATAATGCAAAATATCAAGTGTCTGGCATGTAGAATGTTCCCAATAAATGCTAACCACTGGAGGGGGAAAGCACTCAGCTAATAAGAGCCAGAGTTTGGACCCAGGTTGTATGGCTGCAGGGCCATCCTGTTTGATCCCTGTTTGGACCCTGGCATCTCCAGGTGTCTGTCTGGATCCAGATGAAGGCCTCGGCCAGCAGCTTTCTGTTTTTTGCGGTCCTGACTGCAAACAAAATGGGCATGTTGCAGAAGGACAGCTACGGCAAGATCAACTGGAAGTGGACAGGAAAGAGGACAGGAACCCCTTGCTGGTCATCACACCAACAACAGGGGCAAGGAGCCCCCTGGGGGACTGCCCAGCCCTGCCCGGTGGTGAGGATGGCTTCACACTCAGCCTGAGAGAGAGAGCGCTCTGTTGACAGTGCTCTGAGTGGCGCGGCCCCTCTGACAGGCAGGGGGGCCATTGGAGATGAAAGTTGTCTGGAGTTAGCCCTTTGCACACTGAGAATTTAGTCAAAACCCTGAATGAGCAGGACCAAACCATGGGTATGCTGGCCAATGACCCAGATGGAGTAGAAGCTGCATTCAGAGTCCCTCCCCAGCTCTCGCTGGGTTCTGACCCTCCCCACTCTCCTGATCACTTTCCCGGCAGGGTCCTGCCTGGCTGGCCAGCATGAAGCTGCTCAGGCTCCACTCCTGCCACAACGCCCCGAGCCCAGTGACCCAGGTTCCAGTCCTGGCTGTTTTCTGTCAGTCCATCGTGATGGAGTTGAGGTGGCGGGTACCAGCAAGGCCTCGTTCTGCTCCAGCTCAGTCCCTCCATGGCTCTGAGGTTTTATCCTCCCCTCTCACCTTTTGTGGGGCTGGAACCTGCAGAGCCACTTGGCAGTCGGAGACCCTGGTTCATGAGTCCCCCAGCTCCCAAACATCAATATCCCCATCACAGACAGAAACTTATCATTGTGCAGTAAAACCCAACTGCATAGGCACGTCTTTGGGAACACTGGCTGGCTGGAGATCCAAATGGATGGATTCTTTAAGTCTGCAGAGCCTTCTGCTGTTTTGCTATGGACGTGCCCTGACACCTCTGGACGTGCAGGACACCTCTGGACGTGCAGGACACCTCTGGGTATGTCTGGGCCCTTCTAGCCTGGCAACGGTTTGTTTACTGAATAGATGGAAGCACACCCATACCCACTTTCTTCAAATAATCCCCTGTCTGAGGTTGGTGGCGGGCAGACAAGCCTCCCTCATGCCTCCGTTCCCCTCCATGTTTTTGTGTGACCAGGACCCGGGTCAGGCTGAGCCAGGAAATCCCACGCAAGGGGGTTACCTGCGCCTCCCTCCCAGGGCTTCAGCTCTTGCAATGTTCAGGGGCAGATTGTGAGTGGCCAGCTGTGGCTCAGCAGAGCAGAGTGTCACCTGAGGGAGGCCTCAGCTGTTTCCAAGGTCCATCCGCCTTCTCTGCAGCTGACAATGCCTCCCCCAATTCCTCCATCAGACGCTCCTTTAAGGGGGCGGCAGATGCTGAAAGCAGTCCCCACTCATCCAACTTCAGAAGGTGAACAGGACAAGTAAGCAAGCCATCATGCAGGGAGCCTTCAGGCTCCTCTGAGTTGGTTTTTCTGGATAGTTCCTTTCCCCTGAATTCTCAGCGGCGCTCCAGGGCTGTCTTCCTTCTCCTGTCCCCTCCTAAGCAGAAACAAACATTTGATGGATCCAGGAGCCTAACTGTAACACTAGAATAGAGGGAGTGTCTGGGAAAGCAGGGAAGCGGGCGCGCAGGGTGGAGGGGAAGTGATGTAGGTGATGATGGAGAGAGTGGGGTCCTCCTGGGGCCGGGAAGGAGGTGTGTCCCTTCCTGGGTAGCCAGAGAACCAATGCCTTAAGGAGGAACGAGGGCTCTGCCTCCCCCGACTCATAGCAAGGGCAGTGAGGGGACAGCCTGCTTCACTGAGGTGAAAGCCCAGAGCAGGTGGGATTGTCCTGGGTAGACACACAGCCGCTGCTGCACAATAAACTAAGAATATATACGGCACAGATGACAGACAGAAGGGGAAAATCTTACTGCATTTAAAGCTCTTACAAATCATCAGTCCTCCAGTAGGAATCATGAACCTTCCAATAGGAAAGTAAGCATGTAATACTCAGACCCCTCTTAAAAAAACCAAAGAAATACATTACAGTAGAAGCAGTATAGGCTTTCCTGGGGGCTCAGCAGAAAGGAATAAGCTTGCAATGCAGGAGCTGCTGGTTCAGTCCCTGGAGAGGGAAATACAACCCACTCCAGTATTCTTGCCTGGAGAGTCCCAGGGACAGCAGAGCCCTGAGGACTACAGTCCATAGGATCGCAAAAAGCGGGGCATGACCTAGCCACCAAGCAACAAACAGAATATATGTACAATAAACTGTTTTACCACCTGAAAATGAAAAAGAGAAAACAAGATGCCATTTTTGTTTGAGGCTTATCTGAGAATATCTGAGACTGTCAGAAATTATTTAAAAAGTTGTCTGCCGCCTCCATGAGTATGGGGAGCAAGCCGGACACCCGGCCTGTGGGAGCTTCCATTGTCCCCCTGGTCCCTGGGTTTCGACTGCTCTCCATCAGGCAGAGAGGCAGCCGTGCGACAGCAGATGGATTTCAGGCAAGGCTCTCACTGACCAGCACCTCCACACTGGTCTCCCCTAGACGACCTCCTTTCGTGCACCCTCGCCATAGTCTCACTGCGGCTCATTAAACAGCGATAATTAAAACAAAATAGATTAGATTTGTGTATCCTGGACTTTGCAAGGGAATGAAGTTTGCAACGGTGCTGGTGCAGAGCTGGGACTGCAGGACCTAGAATCAGCAAAGTAGTTAAGGGGAAGTTGCCTATTGTTGTGCAAATGTTCACTTCTTAGGGGCAATGAGCTCTCCCTGGGGGTGGGAGTCCTGGCTGGGGTAGGGGAGGGGACCAGGGGCTGCTGGCGGCTGGTCCAGCCAGGGAAGAGCTGTAGTTTGCTCGGGGAGCAGAATGCTGTCTGCCACGTGCGGTTCCAGACACCGAGATGCTCCACCGAGCTTGCATGCTAGCAGGGAGGTGGGCCAATAAAACATGGGACAGTGTTGATGGCTAAGAAGGCAATTAAAGCAGAAGAGCCAAGAGCTGGCGATGTGGGGAGAGCTCTGCGGTGGCCCTGGGAGTCTTCTCTGGAAGAGATAACTTTGAGCTGGGAATGAATAGTGGGAAGGCCGGAGCTTTGAAGGTGGGACTACGGCTGGCCAGGCTGGGGTGGGGACTGCGAACAGGAAGAGTTTCTCTGATGGCCCTGGGTGAGATCATTAGGACACTCCCAGTGATCTCTTGCTCTTCAACCTCCCACCCTCTTCACCCCCCTCCTCATAAGCAGGTAAACCACCAATCTGTATAATAAAGACGCTTTGCCCAGTCTGTGGGCCCAGAAGGAGCCAGAGGCAGAAGCTTCGGGAAAGGCCCATTCTTGAGCTAGAGCTATCTGTGAGGCCCAGGGTGGACCCCAGCTTCTTTTGTAGTGCCCACCTGGAGAAGTCATGCCCAGCTCTTGCGGGGGTATCAGCTCTATCCACGCATCCATCTGTCCATCTGTCCTGCCAGAGGACATTCACGCATTCTGAGCCCCGACTCTGTGCCAGGGCTTTGATGAGAGCAGGCAACACCCGGATAAATCAGCTGGGGCTCCAGTCTTCCTTGGAAAGCTGTCTGTACAGGACTTCCTGCTTAAGGGGAAGGGGCGAGTGTCTTTGCAGTTTGGTGCCACCTAGTGGCGAGTTGTTGGCTCTGGCTTAATAGGGGCGACTGCGTTGGGGCAGCGCCATGGACGTCAGGATAACAGCAGCACTCTCCGAAGCTCAGCCAGTGGGTAACACCCCTTCGCCAGCCCAGTCTGAGGACACTGGGCTGAGCCACCTGGGGACAGAGAGAGCCCTCCCGCTTCCCCTTTTCTGGTCCCCAAGATGGGGTTGCTCAAGGTTTGCCTTCCTGCCTTCCTCCCACTTCCCCTCTTCTCCTTTTAACCTGAGCTCACATTTTCATCAAATCACTAGTGCTGACCTGTGACTCAGGATGTGCGACCATTCTGTCGGGGCGTGAACAGAGGCCCCATCTGCCGGCGGCAGCCCTGGGGGAGGAGCCGAGGAGATGTGGGGGGTCCTGAGGACCAGTGTTTATGCCCTGCTCTAGGGAGAGATTAGCTAGCAGGCTGGAGCGCTGGAGTCCTGACTCCCCTGGTATTTGACCTGTGACTGTCTGGGAAAGAAAGCCCTGACCTCATGCCTCTCCCAGAACCTGCCTACACCACCTTCCAGCTCCCTCCCCAGTGTCCCCTGGCTTTGGGTGTCCTGATTGTGTCAGCAACCAGCCTCCCAAGGGTCTGTTTAGGGGCTCAGGGTCTTCCATCCAGATTGTCCCCTGGCCTGTGAGTCCTTACATCTGACTCTCTGGGCTGTCCCTGAGACCCTGTCTCGTTTCCGTGTTGCCACCCAAGACTAGAGAGGGCTGATGCAGGCTTGTGGGATTTGTGTTACAGTTTTCAGGTTGGGGTGGTGGTCACTGATGTCTACCATTCATGCAGGCTGGTCTCCTTGGTAAAGGATGGAGAGTTCAAGGGTGCTCGAGGTAGCGAAAGGCGCTCAGTTCAGTTCAGTTCAGTCGCTCAGTCGTGTCCGACTCTTTGCGACCCCAAGAATCACAGCACACCAGGCCTCCCTGTCCATCACCATCTCCCAGAGTTCACTCAGACTCACGCCCATCGAGTCCGTGATGTCATCCAGCCATCTCATCCTCTGTCATCCTCTTCTCCTCCTGCCCCCAATCCCTCCCAGCATCAGAGTCTTTTCCAATGAGTCAACTTTTCCCATGAGGTGGCCAAAGGACTGGAGTTTCAGCTTCAGCATCATTCCTTCCAAAGAAATCCCAGGGCTGATCTTCAGAATGGACTGGTTGGATCTCCTTGCAGTCCAAGGGACTCTCAAGAGTCTTCTCCAACACCACAATTCAAAAGCATCAATTCTTTGGCGCTCAGCCTTCTTCACAGTCCAACTCTCACATCCATACATGACCACAGGAAAAACCATAGCCTTGACTAGACGGACCTTAGTCGGCAAAGTAATGTCTCTGCTTTTGATATACTATCTAGGTTGGTCATAACTTTTCTTCCAAGGAGTAAGCGTCTTTTAATTTCATGGCTGCAATCACCATCTGCAGTGATTTTGGAGCCCCCCAAAATTAAGTCTGACACTGTTTCCACTGTTTCCCCATCTATTTGCCATGAAGTGATGGGACCGGATGCCATGATCTTCGTTTTCTGAATGTTGAGCTTTAAGCCAACTTTTTCACTCTCCTCTTTCACTTTCATCAAGAGGCTTTTTCATCAAGAGGCTTTTTAGTTCCTCTTCACTTTCTGCCATAAGGGTTAGTCATGTCCAACTCTTTGAGACCCCATGGACTATATAGTCCATGGGATTCTCCAGGCCAGAATACTCGAGTGGGTAGCCTTTCCCTTCCCCAGGGGATCTTCCCAACCCAGGGATCAAACCCAGGTTTCCTGCACTGCAGGCGGGTTCTTTACCAGCTGAGCCACAAGGGAAGCCTGCTCAAGGTAGAAGGAAGCCAAAATGAAAAGTATTTAAGCGGGCATAGGCTTTCACAGAATTGGGAGCAAGTACAAAAGACTCGGGCTTTCCAGGTGGCTCAGTGGTGAAAGAAGCCTCCTGCCGCTGCAGGAGATGCGGGTCTGACCCCTGAGCCAAGGAGATGCCCTGGAGAAGGAAACGGCAGCCCACTCCACCTTGCCCAGGAAATCCTATGGGCAGAGGGATCTGGTGGGCTCCAGACCACGGGATCAGAAAGAGTTGGACAGAGCTTAGGGACTGAATACGCACGAATGACTCTCAGGAATCTTCAACATGTTTATTGCTTGCTCAAGCAGCTTGTCCACTGGAAGGTTTATCTTAGGAGATAAACAATGGCTATACGCGTGTTCCACAACAGCCCCTCGGCAGAGCAGCACTGTGGCGGATACTGACGGTCGCCCCCGTGCTCACTCTCCTTCCTCCCGGGATAGCAGACCCTGTGGCACTCATCTGGGCGCATGGGTGTCTCCCTGCCAGCTGAGTGGAGACGTGCTCCTGGCCACGGGGATGCAGGCAGAGGCAGCGGGTGTACCTTCCAGCTGCTGGACGGGCTGTGCTCTCCAATGAAGGGCGCGCCGCCAAGCCTCCTTCTCTGCCCTCCCTGCTGGCCGTGAGGCAGATGTGGAGAGGGTCCTCTTGGGCCACGTGGACAAGGGCCACACCTGAGGGATGGTGGGGAAAGCAGATTGAAGGGAGCCCTGCCACTTCAGAGGAGAGCCATCAAAGCAGAGTGGACGCCCACACAAGGGGGATGCACTGTCTTGCTTAAGCCACGGTTAAAGGTCTCCATCCCAGCAGCGGAACATACACCCTAACTGTGTGTACAACCACTAAGAATATTGTGGAAGAACATTTAATGACGCGGAAAGACATTCACAATATATTGCAAAGTGAGTAAGAACCAGGTAATGTTATGGTCCCGCTTTTGTTCTTTAAAAAATATACATAAAACAAATTCATATAAAACATCTGTAAGCTCGACAATAAAATGTTAATAATGGTTCCCTTAGGTTGTAAGATTGTGGATGTTTTAAATTTCACTGTCTTATGTGCTTTTTAAAAATTAGCTTCACATTCAATTGATTTTTCCTTTAAACACTTTTTCTGAGGAGCAGAATGAAAGGAAACTACCGCTTCAAAAAAAATCTATTCACTTAAACAAATCTTATAATCTCTTGTGAGTCCAGATGCCCTCAGATGTCAGGTAGAAATGGTCTTTGTGTAAAGGGACCGGCGTTACAAAGAGGCAGGTGTGGAGCTTGACCAGTGGCGTTCCTACAATCGTTTTCACCTTTCAAACGTAATAAAGCCAATATCGATTCTGGTTGAACAACAACAATAAAACTTTCACCACAGTAGCCAGGTGGACGCCCCTTCAGAAATTAAAAGTTGAGGGTCCTCTCCCTTTCCCCCATTTCTTCACTGGTACCTCCCCCCATCCAAACTCTATTTCTTGGTTAAAGGGGCAAAGGTGGTGAGAGGTCAGAGCCCAAAGACCATCTTGGAGGAGCTAAGGCAGACAGGGCATCCCTTAGATAGGACAGAATTTAGCACAGGCTTTGCCAGTGAGGGGCTGGACCGGACAGAGGGCACTGAGGGAGAAGGAGGGAGGGAGGGGACAGGGAGAGAGTCGGAGGAGATGCAGAAGCAGAGAGCTATTCCCCATTCCCCAAACGCGCCCCTCTTCAGGGCCGGGCCGCGCGCGTGCTAACCTCCACCGCCGCATCTGCGGGGCCTGTTGGCACTTCTTCTGAGATGGGAATCACGTGTCTGTTGCAGATGGAGAGATGATGTTCAGGAGCTGGAAAGCAGCACGGGATTTCAGACGCAGAGCACCATGTATATTCTAGCACTGCGGGTTAAGTGGGGAGAGCGAAAGCCCTCAAATGGTTTGTGAGTCACGTTGGGCAAAACAGAAGAGCTTTCCTCCTGTAAGACTGCACAGTGTGTCCATTTTGCTCGTGATTATCTCGGAAGTGACTGCCTGTGACTATTCAAAAGCCCTCCTGCAACAGGAGGGAGGAGACGGTTGGTTGGCCCTTGATTCGGGTACTTATTTGCGCCCTGGCTTATCCTAGGGGACACTGAGGGACGCAGGCCAGCACGGGAGGGAGAGGCACTGGTCGCCAAGTGCTCTGCTGACGGCCACGTCCTCCTGAGCTTGAGCCCGTAGACCTTGCCTCATTCTGATGTGTTCTGTATTGCATGTCTCGTAGTAGGTGCTAGGCATTGGGCTAAGGGTAGAGAACGTCATGATGAACCCACGCTGACCTGTTCTCTACCTTCAAGGCTTTTAGTCTACTTCGGGAGATAATATTAGAAAAAAATCACACAAATAAACAAAGTTAAAAGATTTTAAGCATAGTGAAAGAAAAGCCACCTCTTGCACAACATGGCTCTCAGTGAGCAACTGTTGGAGTGAGAGGTGAAGCAGAGGAAAACTGGAGCTTCAGCATGGCATCAGGGAAGCTTTGTGGGAGCCCCCACTTCCCTGGCAAAGCTGAGCCTTGTCTATCACTGCTTCAGCTGCCCTCCTGCAGCAGCTGGGCTCAGCCTCTCTGGCCGGGACTCTGGACCATGCGTCTGGGGGTCTGGGAGGGGGCAGACTTGAGGAGAAGGGGTCCATCCTTCGAGGGTACAGCCTGTCACTGGAACCTGGACTTTGGTGAGCTCTGCTACAGTGGTTATGAGAGGCTTTCCTGACACACCAGCCTCCTCAGTCCCTGGGGGCTTTGTGTACAGATGCATCCCCTGAAGGCACCTGGTACAGAGCTGGGACTCCACAGCTATTTTGTGGAATGAATGAAAAAGCGGATGGATGGACAGGTACAGGGAGGCTGTTCCAGCGTCAGTATGTCGGCAGGCTGGCCTCTGGGTGCTGTGGGCTGATCGGCGATGGGCACAGTGGTGGGAACTGCCTGCACCAGCCTTGCTCAGACATCAGTCAGTTTCATTCAATAAATGTTTATGCTGAGATTTAAATGGGCTCTGAGAGGCTCCCACTGAGTGAGGCTGGCAGGAGGGGAGGAAGGCAAAGTGGACCCTACTCTTGGAGTGTGCTGAGAAGCTCTGCTCCAGACACCCAGGGTGTGTCCATGCTGGCAAGGTCATGGTGAGCTGAGTCACAAAGGCAGAACCAGAGAGTGTGAGCAGAGCTGTGAACTGGGTGTGGGGGCAGGGCCAGTAGGTTGGAAGAGGCGAGGTCTAACCACAGACGGGAGTGGGCTGGTCAGAAGAGAAGGAGGGGGGTTCCTCTAAATCCAGGTTTGCAAGGATGTCACAAAGAAGTCACAGCTCTGAAACACCTACTGGGTGTGTGTGTGTGTGAGTGTGTGCATATGAGTGTGTGTGAGTGTGTGTGTGTGAGTGTGATTGTGTGTGAGAGTGTGTGTGTGTGTGTGTGTGAGTGTGAGTGTGTGTGTGTATGAGAGACAGACAGA
Organism: Oryx dammah; assembly: GCF_014754425.2. NCBI lineage: Eukaryota > Metazoa > Chordata > Mammalia > Artiodactyla > Bovidae > Oryx > Oryx dammah. The sequence continues at coordinate 16,751,688 of NW_024070190.1, forward strand.
AACAGAGAGAGAGAATAAGGTCCTGATGTTCTGATGCACTGATGGCCAGCCAGATACTGAAAGGCAGGCATGTCAGTCCTGCTTTGTAGACAAGAAAGGGGTTTAAGAAGCCAAGTTAACCCCTAGTCTGTGTGATTACAAACCTACTCCCTTTGCACCGTAGATGTTTACATAATTCGAGTCTAAAGCTTTTATTGTGCTTACTAATATTCATGTTGCAAACATTTCATCTTTCATACTCATTTCAATTAAATTCTACACATTTACTGAACACTTAGCATGGACAATTGACTGTATTTTGTTTCAGGAGAAACATGTCTTATTAAAGAGGGCCAGTCAAGAGCACAGGGCTTGTGGCTGGGAGTTGGGCTCCGGTCCTGCTTCTGTTGCCAACCAGCTCCTCCAGGTGCCATCTCCCCACGCCCCCTTAATGTTCAGCAGCTCTGTTATTTTATTCTTATGGGGAGAACTGTTTTACACTGAAGGGTTGGCCTTGAAAGCTATTTGTCCTAGAGGGTTATTGGTGAGATCATTTAGATTTGGAGACAGATCTTTCTTCTATTTTAGGCTGGACCCTATTTGAGATTTCCTTGGATTGATTTCATTTTCTTTCCAGCAGCTTATTATTATAGCTTATAATATAGCCAGCTACTACTAACAACTAAATGTTGCTAAAATGATTTTGCTCCAAGTCAGTGACCCCAGTAGATCCCGCAGAGTAGTCCTGATGTCGGGATCTTAGAAATTGATTCCTGCAGGCTCAGCTTTAGGATATATCCCAGACTATGGTCCAGCTCCCTGAGACTTTCCCTGCAGCAGGAATTGGGAAGCAAGAGGCTGAGGGCTGATACTGAGCCTTGTCAAGACCCTTGGGCTCTGGTGTGATGGCCAGGATGCTGAGGACCAAGGGGAGACTCGGTTGTGCGCTCTGGACAGAGAGGGTGCTTCTTCATCAGAAGCTGCAAAAGGGTGTAGGAGCATCCTGGGAGCCCCTCCCCCAGCAGGAGGTGGGCTGCGTTATGAAAGCTGCCCTTCTAGAGGGCTCTCTAGGGCAGAGGAGAGAAGACCAGAGAATCTAGTGACTTTCCGAGCGGTACCAGGTGGTGCCAGTTTCCCTTCTCCCTGCTCCCTCCCATCTCCTTTCCTATCCAAAATCTCTTAGAGACTGGCTCCTATGGCCAGAGGTCGGGTCTGTGTCTCCTGCGCCTAGCACAGAGGGGTTGCTAGATAAATGTTTACAGAAGTGGACTGAACGAGACTCTGAAACTCCAGGGACTGTGGACTCTGTCTTCCTCAATATACCCCTTTCCCATCCTAATATTTGATAAGAATGCATTAACAGTCTGGAAATTATGCTAGACTCACACAGAATTTATGTCAGAGGTAGGAAAGTCAAACGTCTGCAGGAACCTGGTGGGTCACACAAATATGAGAGGTGACCTGGAGGAAAGCAGGGTGGAACAGTGGGGGCAGTTAGATGCCCAGGCTAAAGGCACTCAATGTGAACTTCTCACAGATTTCTGATGGCCAGGTAAAACACCTCTGATATAGCTTAAAGGGCCTTGGTTTAGGTTTCTAGCCAAATAGGTGTGTGCTCAACAAACCAAGCAAAGAAGCATGATGGGGAAAATGTGAGGAAACAAGCTTGGTTGACTGGCAGATGGGGTAGGAGAAGGTGCCAAAGAAGGCCTCTCCCCATGGTGCTGCTTCAGCCCAAGGTGGACTCATCCTGGAGACAGCCAGGAGAGGCCCGCGCCGTCTCTAAGTATCCAGACAGCTCAGAGTAGCATCTCTCCAAGAATGTGGCCCCCTAGTGGGTCATCGTAGTGGCAAGACAACAATATCAATAACGGGAGTGTAACAGTTGTAGCGAATGAGTGGTTGTTGCATGCTGGGCATTGTTTTCAGTATTTCTCCCCTCCCCTTAATTGAAAAAGATAGCCTTTATTTTTTTAGAGCAATTTTCTATGCATAGCCTCCCCAGTACCAGCACCCCCATCAGATGGTACAGTCAGTGACGCATCACAGTCTCCAGAGCTCCGAGTTTATGTCAGGGTTCATTCTTGGTGCCGCACAGTCTTTGGGTTGAACAAAAGTATAGTGACATGTATCCGTCACTGTGATATACAGAATGTTTTCACTGCCCTAAGCCCTTTAGCACTGGTTTTAATCTTCCCAACAGAATTTGATGCCGGTGTTCTTATCCCCTCTTTGTGTAGAAAGGCATGTGACCTGCTCAAGCTCACCTGGCTCATGAGGACTGGAGCCTGCTTGAATGACCACAAGTACGTACAGACTCTTCAGGCAGTGGGCCTGCCTTGGGCACAATGCTTTCTCACCTTGTGAGGATTAGGCAGACTAGAGCCAGCTATGAGAGCCCCCAAGAACCATATGGGAATACACTTTGTCCTGCAGTCATTGCAGGTGAAGTTATTGGAAGCTGGCTTGTATTTAAGTAGCTGCTCTTACTTTTACATGACAGTAAGACTAATGAATGATGGGAAATTTCCAAGATAATCAAATGCCTATTTTTCCTTGCTGTGTGTGTGTGTATGGGGGTGTGTGTGTGTATCCTATTCATAGTACCCTGTTCATCTGGAAATTCAATTAGCTGCTATTTCCCCAACGTATTCCATCATGTTTGGCAAACCAGACTTTCTTGGCTGGCCATTTCCAAAACTACAAATGACAACAGATTTGCAGAGGATGTAGGGGGTCCCTACTGAGCAAGCATGTGCTGCGCTTTCTGTCTTGGGAAAGCTGTGTGGCCACAGGGAGCTACACCTGAGAGGCTTTAAAAAACTTAAACAGTGAAACAATATTACAGATCATCTGGACACTTTGAAAACTCGTAAACAGGAATTCAGGGTGTTCTTTTTTCCTCCCTGAAAACTGAAATATTTTTATCTGCTTGACTCCATTGTTATGCTTTTAAACTGTGTTTACTGAAATTTTTTCTGCTAAAGAAAGTTTTGAAATGGAAGTTGGAAAAATCTCTTCTGAGTACAGCTGAAACGTCAAATCCAACACAATGCATTCGGACTCAAAAGATGTTGACAGTGGTGTCTCCAAATGTTTTTCCATTTTCCTAAAACAGAGCAAATGGTAAGAAATAAATACCATGTGTGATGTTGGAGACACTGACCTGGAGTTTCAACTCCTTACATTTTTTAAGGATTTGGGATTCTTTTCAGGAATCAATTAAAAATAACTCATAATTCAACAGAAAGACGATTTAGGGCTTCCAGGTATAGATGTTCCAATTTCCAGCATTTTATTGCTGCTCTCAGTATTTTTGTGATGACAGTTCTCTCTTCATAGAGAACAAGCTTAAAATTAGAAAAATCAAACACCCATTACAGAAAGCAGATTTACTCTCCTATTAATTGATACGGAGATGGAAAGCTACCATCACCCAGACAGGAGCTCAGCGCATCCCCTGCAGACATTCTCAGGGGCCAGAGCCTGGGTCAGCAACTGCCCACTCGGCCCAAGCCGAAGTTGTCTGTCTTTTAAGAGTGGAGGCTTGAATTTTCAGTGCGAGGGATGTGCTGCTCTAGGGGCGCTGCTCTGTGACAGCTGCACACAAATCTTAGGGTGTGTGGTACTGTCTTCCCACTTGATTTTATTTTTTTTTAGTGAACAACCTTGAAAGTTGAACTCACTACTCTGTTCCAGCTTCTCTTTGCTCTGCTGGACAGGAGGTAAGGTAGCATGCCAGTTTAGTAACCAGAAAATGATTCTTAGACAGAATGAAGACTGCGGCTGCTGTGTGTTAAATACAGAGAAGGAGCCTTTGAGGACCAACCACACAATTGCATCCTTCTAGAGACTGGAAGCAAACCAGGTGGGAGTGGGGAAGGCCCGCGCTGATAGAATCTGTTGAAATATGACCCGTGGTTTTAACTTTAAATAAGCATTCCCGTTCTAACAGAAGCCCCCTCTAATATCTCCTGCAGCTTTGATTTTGGAACACGTCACATTCCTCATTAAAGCAATCACTGTTAAAACATAAAGCAACACAGGATTTATTTCTTCATTAAACTGATGATCCGTATATGAAGCCAATTAACATTATGAGTCTGGTGAACATCAAGTGTAAAGAGGTTAGAGAAAATTAAAAGCAGTCACCTTGGTCTTTAGATAAAGAAAGTACACTTTTAGGTTGTAAATTATCAAAGTGTCCAAGCGGGACAGATCGGTGAATTTGGTTAATTGGAAAATACATTTTACCGCACAGGAATTAAGAAAAAATAACCTTTTCGTTACCGAAGCTCTTTTTTAGAGGGGAAGGAAATGGTAGCAATACGTGTTAGTCACCTCTTGCCGGTCCCGGCCCGGAGGGTAGGAGACAATCCGAGGACAAAAAGAGCCGTCACCAAAGTTTGCTGTAGCCTTTCCTTTCCGTGATTGCTTGGTTGGTTATTCGCTGTTTTGCCAACAGGAACGAGCCCGGCCTCGAGGCTGGGGGAGAGGAAATTAGGGGAAACGAGGCCGAGGGTCCCGCTGGCTCTGAGCCCCGCTCTGGGTGAGTGTTTTGCGGGAGCCCGGCCAAGTGTCCCAGCGGAGAGACAGCCAGGCTCGGGTGCGGGACGCTGGGAAGGCCGGGACTAGACGGAGAGCGGCAGTGGGACGCTTCCCGGCTGGCGCCGCGGGCCAGAAGCTGGGCTTTGGGCTGAGGAACGGAGAGTTCGGCCCCTGCTGCGAGCACTGAGCGAGCGTCCCGAGTAACTTTCTCGTTTGGGACAAGAAGAGGATTGGGGTCGGCTCCCAACATCCAGAATCTGGCGAGTGCCTCCCGCCGCCGCGGAGCACAGGGCCGCAGAGGGGACCTTGTGACTGGTCGCTTCCCTTCGCATCCCGGCAGAAACAGGTGCCGCTGTCCAGGGTTCTGACCACAGGAGGCTCGGGGAGCGCCCGGCCTGCAGACCCAGGACAAGCCTGTCCAGTGCCCAGGACATCTCTGGGCCTTGACAGGAAACTGCTTCGGCCGATGTCAGGAATGGGGACCTGAGGCGGGCTTGGACCTCGTTGGTTTTGGGGGCCAGCGCGGCGCTGGGCGCCTGGTTCCTAGGGTTCCTACAGACACGGAGGTGCTCCCTGGAGCCTCTTGTGGAGCCGGCCCAGACGTTTTCCTCACCTCGTTTCTCAGGCACTCAGCTCTGAAACGCGCAGGGTGCTTGCAGAAGGCCGCCTAGGGTAAGTAGGAGTTTGAGGGGGCTTTTGGAAGACCCAGGCACTCAAGGGGGAGATTCCACTCTAGAAAAGAACTCCAGAGAGCGCGGGTGCTCTGAGGGAAACAAAGAGAGAGCGTGCGCTGAGCTTCCTGGCCAGGGCTGAAATAGGGTCGGTTCTCAGGGCTCTAGCCCTTTCCGGATGGAGTGGAAATGGCTCTCTCACTACCCCGCCAACCCCGCTTGCTATTGCGTCCTCCGCCCAGACCTGCAGGCATGCTCCACGCTGGCGGGTCGCCTGGACTCCTGGAGTCGGTGGCCCTGGCGAAGCTGGCGCCACAGGCTCTCTCCGCTCAGAATCCAGCCAGCGTTTCCAGTGGTTTCTTCTTTGAGATTAGGTCGGCTTTCTGCTCCTGGGTGGGCTGAGCCCAGGAGGGGCCGCTGAAGTGTAGCGGCCCCGATTTGTCTCTGCGGAAGCGGTCCTGCTTCTTCCTCCTGGCGGTTTTCAGAGGACCATCCACGCGTGGTCCAGGGCCCTGGCAGTCAATCTGCCCTCCAGCTCGATGCGCCTTCCTTGGGGGTGGGTGTCCACGTGTGGGCCCCCAAGCCTTTTGTTTCCCACTCACTGTGTCTTTAAGATCAAGGCTGGATCCCAGGCGATGCAGGGACCCGACCTACTGCCTCACCAGGGATCCTGAACGCAGCATTAGAATGTTTATAAAATATTCAATTTATGCAGTCTGTCCAAGAAGCCATCGTCCCAAAATAAAATCAGCAGTCTAGACGGAACACAGACACCAGAACTTATCAACAGTTGTCTGAGTTGCATCTTCTGATGCATCTTGAGTGGGTCATAATACCAACTTTATTTTCAGTGGTGCATAAATTAATTACACGCATTTAATAACCAAAATATCATTATATTCCCCCTTTAATATCATAAAGGCTTTCCGCCAGGGAAGCACTTAATAGTGCAGGGGGCCGTAACGGGCTATTATCCTAGTGTAATGCTATTACAGAACCAATTATGCGCCATTAGACTTGCTTTTTTTGCAGTTTATGTGATTTGATCCAATCCTGCGCCCCTGACTTGAAAATTTCAGCCCGGTACTTTAGAGTTTAATTTTCACCCAGGCAGAGGGAAGGGCGGTCTCTCTCCGCTGAGTGTCTGCCTCGGATGCATTTTAAAAGTAATTGCGAAGGGTCCCACCGCATATCATTTGCATGGAGAAGCGAACATAAATTCAGGGACCCCTTGCTGAGAACAAAATCAAACTTTCCTTTTGTACGGTCGCTTGGAAAGAGAAGCCGTGTGCAAAGAGTCCCCCCAAAACCCATCCGGTGGCGACAATTAGCAGCTCTTTGTCAATTTGCAGCCCGGGAGTCACCAGGCCTCTGACAAGGGGAGCCTAAAGTCAAGCTCCTGCGGAGAAAAAAGGTTTGAGGCAGAGGGAAGTCCGGGTGGGGGTGGGGTGGAGTGGTCAGAGAATAATGCCTTTTGAGGGTGGTGGTAGTGGTGATTGTTTCAACCTTCTAAAAGAAAAGAGGAAAGACATTCCTGATGTTTGCTAAGAAATGACGGATTTTTTTTTTTTTTTTTACACCACGTGGGCCATTTGTAAGGCCCAGTAGACCTATCCAAGTTACTCGCTGTAGACAGCGCTGGAAATAATCAGATTAAGGCCAATTATGCGTGAGATTATAAAGGCGAGTGCTGAGCGGCGGCGCGCGCTGTAGACAGACAGCAAGACATCTGGCCACTTCCCGAGTCACTTTTGTGGTCCTGCGGGCGCCAGCCGCGCGGAGCCCCGCCCGCTGCCAGTCGAGCCCGGCGAACGGACCAGAGGCGGTCGCGCTCCGGCCTTCCTCTCCCGCCGCCCGCCGAGGTACGCGCGGCTCCCCACCCACACACCGAGCCCGCTGCGGCCGGCCTTGGGGCTGCCTTCCTGGCGGGGGCTGCCTTTGGCGCTGATGCCCTGGCGCGCTCGCTGACTCGGCTGAGGTGGCTTGCGAGCAGGGATTGCGGTGGGGACCCCTGAGAGCCGGGAACCAGACTGCGTAGGCTCGGTGTTGGGGCCGAGGCTGGGGGACGTCTGTCCGGGTGGTGGACCCGAACGGAAGGGCTGCCCACTGGGTCCCCGGCTTGCGACGGCACTCCACCTCCCCTCCAGTCCCCATAGTGGGCTGAAGGCGTTGGGAGGGGATTTTCCAGGAAGGGAGCGCCCAGTGCGCTCCCGGGCCGGGTGGAGGCTAAGGCAGAGGGAGACTTAGACTCTATCGCTGTTTGCTCTGCAGCCGGGCCAGATCGCCGCGTACGCGTGCCTTGGCGGTCCTGCGGTCACCCTCCCGAGTCCTGGCCGTGCAGTCGATCGGGCCGTCGGCGATGTTTTATTTCCATTGTCCACCACAGCTAGAGGGTGAGTAAGCGCCGAGCCGAAGCTGCTCCAAAAGGCCGGTGCCCGCCAGAAAGGGCCCAAGCGGCAGCTGGGGCTGGTTAGGTTAGGTCCCCGCTCGGAGAGGGGCGCAGCCACCGGCAGTTGGGTAGAGGCCCCCTAGACCCCTCCCCACATCCCGCTCCAGCCTTCCGCCCCCGTGGCCACCTGCCTCCTACCACCCCCATCCCTGCCTGGGCTGGTCGGCCCCAGGCAATGTGCCCTGCCAGCACAGGCAGATCCTTCTAGCAGACGTTGGTGTCACGCCTCTAATCGAGACTCCCCTGCCCAGGGGGCTGCATCAATCTTTCACGGTGGACTAGGTGGCCTGCATGGCCCTGGGCCCGAAAGGAGCAGGAACCACCCTCTGCCAGGCTGCTCTCATTCCCTGCCCAAGGCAGTCTTGCTCAGGGTCCTCACGGACTGCTCCAGGACAATGTGGCCCTCAGGAGTCCAGTGGCCTTGGCCACCAAGTGCCCTGGCACGGCTCCTCCTCTGTGACTCACTGGTTTTCTGACCCCCAATGCTAACCGCTTCCCACTCCCATGGGCATCTGATGGCCAGGGTTTGGGTCTTTGAGGGTCTCCAGTTCTTAGAATCAATTTCCCTTCAGGATCCTTGGCATGGTCCCTGCAGTAGGTTGCTAGGTGGGGATGAGTTGGTGAGAAGGGGAGAGCTTGGATCGCTGGTCTTGAGGACCCCTCAGGGGTGGGCCCTCCACAAACAGAGGAGATTACTAATGCCTCAGGCAAATGCAAAGCCACATACTCTGGCCCTTTAACAGCGCCTTCCTCAGACCAGTAGTCTCAGCCTTGGGCTATCAGGCTGTATAACTGGGAGCAATACCAAGACTTGGTTTTGGCAACCTACTCCTCTGATTTATTTGGGGGTGGGGGAGGTGAGTGAATTTTGGAGGTAAAGAAATCAAAGGCATGGGGCAGGGCAAAAGGTATCGAGACAGTGGAGAGCCTGAAATATCAGAGCACGCTCCTTCACCTTGCCTTGGTTACCTGGAGCAGTAGCTGGCTTCAGCTGGGCCATACACAAGGGATTTCAGAAAGTTTGCTTTGTTTTTTCCATAGAAGCTTTTAAGAGTTCAGTAAGATTTTCTAAAGTAGGCTAAGGAAGACCAGTGTTCAAGCCCTGCCAGCTTGATCAGCATTCCTAAGAAGGGAAGGACAGACACGTGACTGCATTTTACCTTCTTTTACTCCCAACGACCCATGCTGATGGGCTTTATAAAGGTCTGAGAGGTTCATCCCCTGACCTAGCACTGCAGGGAGAGCCTCTGCTTTTGCAGTAGACACACATTTTCTGCATACCTGAATCTCGGGTTTGGACTGATTGGTATTTGGCAGCTCACCTCTCCAGTTAAAGTGGGATGGTTGAGGTTTGGGTATTTAGCACATGGTGGGCTGCCAGGGTGACTGAAGGGGAAAGTCCAGCCTGCAGAGTGGGTTGCAGAAGTCACTTGGGGAGAGCCTGGGCCAGCCTGTCATGGCCGCAGAGCACTGAGCTGCTGCTACCCTCGGCTCAGCTCACCTTTCTTTCCTGCATCTGGGCACATCCCACCTCAACGGTGATTCTGATTTCTGTGACCAAAAGAAAAGGAGATGGGATTTTAAGAACTTTTTTATTCCTTTGCAGATGTGTTTCAAAGCCAGCCTTACAGGACGGGGTGTTTTATTTTAGTTCAGTCTTGCTGGGGAGGAGGTGACTGCTGCAGCTGGAAAGGCTGAGGACAGCTCTTTGGAATCTGACATCTCGTTATCGCCTACTGGCGTTTTAACTTTACTAATCCAGAAAGTCATACAGGAGAAAGCCAGCATGGCTCATAGTCTCACTTCTCAGCTAACTTTGCCAAAGTTGAATTAAAAAGTACCACATCTCCCTGCTCAGAAAATTCCAGTAGAACAGAAACCTGTGCACTGAAAAATGAGCCCCTCCTTCTCTATCTCTTTTTCTAAAGATACTCCCTATTGTTGGTTTCTTGGGATTCATTCGAGAAAAATATGGTTTTACCTGCCTTTACCCTCATTTATGTATTTTTTCCTGTCTACGTTATGCCTTCTTTGTGCTGAGATCATGCTGCCGCATCATTCAGCGTTGGGTTTTTCCTCTTCACAGGACAGATTTCGGGGATTTCCCTGTGTTAATGTGTGCAGATCTACCGGCTTATTTAACAGCTGTGTAGTATTCCGTCTTATGTCGCACAGAAAATGTCTACAGTTGGGCACTTTGGTTGTTTCCATCTTTTTCTGTTATCATGTTACCAGGAACAATATTCTCTATTTTGGCACACTTTTAAAATATATTTATAGACTATATACCTGTATATACACTTAAAATCTTGGGCAGATATTGTCAAATTATCCTCTAATAAGTCTTCACCTATTCGTGCTCCTACAAATGGTGAAGAGTGTGTAAAATGCATTATGCTTTTTTCTATACTGGTTATAATTGTGCATCTTATTTTTTTTTGCAAAAATGTTTTGTTTAATTATTTAAAGTTTTAAATTTTCATAATATTGTCAACCATTCTATTTATTTTTAAGTAAAAAAACATGTTCTCGTATTTTCCTCTTTTCTATTAGGTCGTCAATCTTTGTTCTTATTAATTTGATCAACTGTCAGCTTTTTTTAGGATCCAGTATGACATAAAGGGTTTCATTTAAAGATATTATATGTATACTTTGTGATACAACTTGGGACACGCAAGCAGAAATTTGTGAGGCTGATTGTGATTGGAGAGTCTTGGAGGTTACACTTCATCCTCACCAGTCAGGAGCTTTATTTTAAAAGGAGACAATTTGGTTTCCCACAAAATAATGGGAATAAGACTGTTTAGAGTCTGTCTCTTTGAAGTTTCCAATGAGCTAGAGAAAAATATTTTGAGGATTTCAAGGAAGAAAGCAATTTGGATGAGACAATGGAGGGAGAAGTCTTCACCAGAGAGTGGAGGTCTTGTGGCATAGGATGAGGGGAGTAGCGTAATGAGTAGGAGGGACTCCTTTTAATACATAGAATTTTAAAAAGCCCAAAGGACCTTGCTACTTTGGCCTGAGGTCCTTCAGAGGGATAATGCCTGGGCAGTGTGACTTGTCAGCTCCTAATGCTGAGCATGCAGTGATTCTGAGACCGGAGCCCATGGCAGGTACAGCATTCATTGGCTAACGGGAACTTGCTCATTTGTTTTGTTAAGAAGTCTTTGTGGACGTCAAGTAAATGACGCACATCTGGAAAATGATCTGAATGCCCGTTTGGGGCCAAACTCTGTTCCGGCTTAATATGAGCTTTGGAGGCTGCCAGGGAGGACTGTGGAAAGAATGCCTTTCTTTTCAGAGAATCAGGAGGAGTGGGTCTTTTATGAGCCTGGCCAGAGGCTGGGATGCCCTTTGAGGATGGTTCTGTTGAAATCTGCTTGGAATTCAGGACAGTCACTGTTAGAGCAGATTTCTTGTTAATTGACATCTATATAACAGATCCACTATGGCACCGATGAGCTGTGACCAATGGTATTAATATTCATTTATAAACTTCTTACTTGCTCATGCCTTGAAGTTCTAGGAGAGGAGTGCTGGGGAAATCTCTTGGAAATTTCTTTCTTCTCCCTTTCCCAGCCTTTAATCCTTATTGTTTATAGAAACAAGGAAAGGTAAAGTAACAGGTGAGCAAAAGGGAAACTTTGAGGCTTCTATTAAAGGATTAGAAGTAGAAGGGATGAGCTGAAGGTGCAGAGATGCGGCTGGAGCCAGAAAGCTGATGAAGGCTCCATCTCAGGGCAGTGGCCCTTCCTGACTCAGAGGGTCCAGAATTTCACAAGAGGACTTGGCTGTCTAGGGGAGTAAGGTTGCTATCACACTATGAAATAGGCACGGTTAGCTTAAAGTCAGAAATTACTGGGACAGAAGGAGAGAGAGCGTGCATGAGAGAGTGGAAAAGAGGGAACCTTAACAGGAGCAGAGAAAAATATTTTTAGCCAGCCGAGGTTCTGTCTGGAGCAGACAGGCCACGGTCTCCCAGTGAGGGTGCATAGCAGGGGCTCTGCGTGAGGACTGTGGGGGTGGGGCTGTGTTCAGACTGACCCAGTTTGCTCACTGCAGGCTCCGCACCCTTTGGGAACCACTCAACCGGAGATTTCGACGATGGATTTCTGCGGAGAAAACAGCGCCGTAACCGGACCACGTTCACTCTTCAGCAGGTGACGATGTCCCTCTTCTGAGAGCCAGCCACTTCTGCCTCCAAAAAACTCAGAATTGGAGCAGCTCTTCTTTGTCTTTTAAAATAAGGCTGCCGACTAATTGTGTTAAACCAGATCTTTCTGCTTTCTTGAACAATTTGTGTGTCGAGGAATCTGTTTGGAGAGAGGGCAGAGGACAGTGACCTTGTTGTGATCCCAGATAGTAAAGGAAGAGGCAGTAATGCTGGTGCTCATTTGTGTCAGGCTGATAATCTTGGGGACATGTTCACATCAGCGATGTAGCAATATCATTTCAACCTCAAAATAACCTTCTGAGGAAGGCAGGTCAGGTATTCTCACCCCCAGCAGATAGATGAGAAAACCCAAGAGGTTGAGGGAATTGTAGATGGTATTGTTGTCCATCGGTGGAAGGACTACAGCTGAAGCCTTGGCATTGTGTTTCCAGGGCCCTTAAACCTGTCATTCTCCCAGAGCACCCTGGAGCAGAAAGCCTGGGCGGCTTCTGTGGAACTGACACAGCGAGGGCTTGTGCAAGTTGCTTCTATTCTTCCAAGCCCTATAGTGAAAGCCACGTGGGCTGCACTTTAAATGTAAAGGCATATACGTTTTAGTGCCTCTCTCTTTCTACCTCTTGGCATAGCCCTGAGGTTGTTAGTGAGTCTTTGCTCATAAGTCATCGTGGTTGAAATTTTAATTCTGTGGGATTTTTTCAAAGAGCTCTTTTCTTCCTCTTCCTCCCCTATTTGATCTGTGAAATGACTTCCTCACCACTCACAGAAAATTTGAAATATGCATCTCTTTCCTCTCACCTAGCCGCAACCTCTCACCAGTAAATATTTTTTCCTTTTACCAGCTAGAAGCTCTGGAGGCAGTTTTTGCCCAAACACACTATCCCGATGTCTTTACCAGAGAAGAGCTAGCAATGAAAATCAACCTCACAGAAGCCAGAGTGCAGGTAAACCTTCTTTTTAATTATTTAACTCTCTAATATTAAAACTGGCAAACTTTTTTTTTTTGACATCATGACTGCAGAGTGCACATTTGGCCAAAGAAAGCAAATGAAGACTATCTGTCATTTTCATGATGCACTTTAATAACATCAACATAATGTGGAATATTAGATTAGGTTGATTAATCGGTCATTCATAATTAACTAGTGATAATGTTCTACACTAATTTGTCCGCGTCTCTAAGGTACTAAATTACATCAATGCACATCCATTTCCTTGCTTTGGAAAAAAAAAAAAAGAGCTGAGATGCTATTCTCAAAGCAGTTCTGACCGCTCTGGGGTAAGGCCGGTCAATTGCAGAGAACTATGTTTTCATATGGGAACAGGGTAGGATCTGCTTTCCAGAAATTGCATCATGTCCAACTTTTCTCCAGTGTGTGGATTCTTTCAGCGAAGTGGATGTGAAGAACATGGGCAATTTAAAAATCTTTAAACGGCAGCATCGAAGGGCTGCCTCTGAGCCTGGTGCGGCCCGTGGTGACCGTCTCTAAGCAGGATTTCTTTTTTGAAGCTCCATGGTGATTACATTTAAGTGTACAAGCCCGTCGAGCCCAGCAGATGTGCCCGAATGCAGGAGGAATAGATTCGCAGCACCGCCTCTCCGGGAGAGCTATTCTTTGAGCACAATTATATATTCATTTTATTTATGGGATTTCCTCCATGCTGTTTCTGTTCTTTTTTATGTAGGGGCTTGGGGTTAAGACTATGCAAAGATCTAATTGTAGGAAATATAATAGTTTGCTTTCGGTTCCCCTGGGTCATGTTAGTATCTCTTAAAAACCAATGGCTGAAGAGAGATAATGGAATTCTGAGCAGTAAATTGGGGGTTGTAAACAAATTATTTCCCCTATAATCAGATTATGTGATCCTGATTATTAAATCTGAACATGAATCATTGGTCATATGCGGGCAAATTAAACTGATTATTATTTGGAAATGAAAATCTCCTTTGGCCAGGATGCTGTTTATCCTTTCCTTTTTTAATGCCAGCTTGCCAATAGCTGCCTAAAGACTGAACTGCAAATTGAGATAAATGACACAATTATTGAGCATTCAGAAGTGGAAGATCATAACTTCTCCCTGAAAGGTGCAAGGGTGAGATAGGGGTGGTGACAATTAAAGCCGGGGATTGTTGTTCGGGCTATTGTTGGCTATTATGCAAACAGACAATGGTTGTGAAGCATTTGTTTAGTGAGCCCCGTGTGGGGACGTGGCTTTGCTGGCGGGAAGGGAGATGTGTTTACATTTATACCCCTTGCTCATTCAAATATGATTAATGTTCTATAAAGCAAGGTCTTAATCGAAGCTGATGTTGTCAAACAATAACTAAATAGGGAAATAAACGACTCCATCATGCTCTTTCCTCAGAAGCAGGCGAACTGTCAGTGCAAAGTCATTAAAATATGATAATGAAAAATAGCTCAATTAAATGTTGTTATAGCTGTGACCTTCATTCAATTAAGACGCCAGAAAGTGTCTGCATTTTGCTTTGCATTTAACTGCCCTAAATTTAGAATATAGATAAAATCATTATTCAATGGTTGCTGATATGTGCAACTAAAAAACAACTAGATTAAAAAAGAAAGAAACCCAGTTAAGGAGAATGAAAATTCGGAGGTGGGGTGAGCCTTAACTCCCAGGCGCTCTCCTGGGCCAGTCTGTCCACAGGAGGAGGAGAGGATGCCCAAGGGAATAGGAGGAGGTCTAGCCAAGCCTTTTTTTTTTTTTAAACCAGGACTAATCTCCCAGGAAAGATGGGAAAGAGGTTTAGCTGCATAGAGTTAAGAACAGCAGGGTTTCCCTGACCTCTGGGGACACCTCGGCCCCTGTCTGCCTGGCTGCCCTGAGGCTGTCCTACAAACAAAATCTTAGTTCCCAGGGCTTAAAGAACTTCACACCCGCCTCTAAGAAGGCGCTCAGAGGAGGTGAATCATAAGCTGCCTCCTAACCTAAAGATGGTGCAGATAATAACACCAGCCCATGTTCACTGCGTGATTAATTGCTCCGTGCCAGGCACTGCGCTCCGTATTCCACGCGTCTCTGTTCATTTTCCTAACAATGCTTATGTCGGGGTCGGGGGGGGGCACTATTATTACTCCCAAACAATTCAGATCATGGTCCCCAGCTAAGCTACTGGGCTTCAAATTGTGGATTCACCACATAGCACTTGAATCATCTTGGACAAGGTAAACACTGTGTTTAGTTTTCTTATCCGTAGAAGGGGGTGGAAGAGCTGCCTGCCTGGAAAGACTGCAGTGGCTTCTGAACCAGATTCACTGGGCTCCAGGATTCTAAGCCGGAGCCGACTCCAGAGTCAGGGTTCCTATTGGGTGTGCTTGTCATGATGTGATGGTGTGTCAGGGTTAAATCACATGCGTGAGTCCAGACACACTCAGGCCACACCTGCTGGAAGAGAGAATGAGTATTTTGCACGAGGAAACCACAGGGCAGTGTTTTACAAACTGCTTTGATGATGAACCCCCTCTACTCCCCACAGGAAACACATTTCACATCAAATAAATGGACTTGCGTGCACTGAGAATTTCCACAAGAGGGTACATTCCCCCTTCCTCTGGGCAGTGCATTGGGATGTGATACTCATTTAAAAATGGGAAGGCCCTTGTGGTCCAGTGGTTAAGACTTTGCCTTCCAATGCAAGGGGATGTGGATTTGATCCCTGGTCAGGAAGCTGAGATCCCACATGCCTCATGGCCAAAAAACCAAAAGATAAACTGAAGCAATATTATAACAAATCAGTAGAGACTTAAAAATCGTCCGCATTAAACATAGAAGCTTACCAAGGCCTGCCACATTCCCTGCACGGGCCTTCTGGCCCACCTGTGGGTCTGAAGCTGCAATTCAGGAGCCTCGCTTTGCGATCTCTGGAGAGGGAGGCTGCGCTCCCACACACCTGCTGTTAGGCGCCTATGGGCCCAGGTATGGGGACCAGGCATTTGGGTTTAGGTTCTGGCTGCTCCCTTCTGTCTGATTTTTCTGCCTTCTCCGGGTGTGTGTGTTTCCTTCATGGACTCAGGTTTGGTTCCAGAACCGAAGGGCCAAATGGAGGAAAACGGAGAGAGGGGCCTCTGACCAGGAGCCAGGAGCCAAGGAACCCATGGCAGAGGTGACGCCCCCACCTGTGAGAAACCTCAACTCCCCGCCCCCGGGGGACCAGGCCCGGAGCAAGAAGGAGGCCCTGGAGGCCCAGCAGAGGTGAGGCTGACTGGACCCGGGCCTGGCGGGGGGCCGGGGGGGGTGCTGGTGGGAATGCCGGGTTGAGAATTCACCCTGTGATTTTCTTTCTCTGCCAGCCTGGGGCGTACTGTGGGTCCCACAGGGCCGTTCTTCCCCTCTTGCTTGCCGGGAACCCTCCTGAATACAGCCACCTACGCCCAGGCCCTGTCACACGTCGCCTCCCTGAAAGGTGAGTCTGGACTCCGCTGGCCTACACCTCCTCCCCGGGGATCACGGAGCTTGCTCTTGGTCTGGCCCATCCTTGCACCTGGGGCGGGTGCAGCTCCGTTTCTCCTTCCCTCAGGCTCTTGCCAGGGTTGCAAACAGCATCCGCTTGCACGCGTGCTGTCTTGTTTGATTTCTATATGTCTTGAGGATACAGGTGGATGTCATTAAGCTTCAGTGCACTGGCCAAAGGACTGGGCGAGAGGTGGCTCTTTCAGAAGGGGCCACTGCGTTGGTACTGATTTTATTTTTTTCTAATTGAAAAAAATTTTTTTTTAATTGAAGGAAAATTGCTTTACACCATTGTGTTGGGTTTTGCCATACAACAACGCAAGTCAGTCATGATTGTGTATATACATATTTCCCCTCCGTCTTGAGTCTCGTGCCCTCCTCACACCCCACCCCTCTAGGCCACCACCGAGCGCCGGGCTGAGCTGCCCGTGATGCACAGCAGCTTCCCGCCGCGTGTCTATTTCACACGTGGCAGTGTGTATATGCCAAAGCTGCCGTCTCAATTCATCCCACCCTCTCCTTTCCCCGCTTCAAGCTGATCACTGTTAGGTGCTAGGCTGCAGCTCAGGAGGCCTGCAATGGACAATTGTCCCACCTTGCGAGAACCCTCTCCGTGCGCGCAGCTCGCCCACCAGCCTTCCCCAGGGCCTCCTGATGTCAGAGATCGGCATGCTTGCTCAGTCGTATCTGACTCCTTGCGACCCCATGGACTGTAAGCCCGGCAGACTCCTCTGTCCTTGGGATTCTCCAGGCAAGAATACTGGAGTGGATTGCTATTTCCTACTCCAGGTCAGAGGTCCGAACTGTTAGAGCTTGTGGTTTTCTTAGATTTGCTCTGTTTTCAAAGGCTGCTATGGTTTGCAGGGTGGAAACCATCGGGGGCATTTTTGTCAGGCCGACAGAGAGGGCCTCTGATGGGACTGTCCGTTGGGGGTTTCTCAGGCAACCCATTGGATGAATGGGTCCATCCAGTGTCTTTTAGTTCTTGGCCCCAAAGCTACTCTGTGAGGAAGCCAGGCAGCTGTACGGGCCGGGAGCAGGGCTGGGCCCCAGAGTGGGTGTGGGGCAGCAAGTGTTAGTGCTGGGGTTTGTCTGTCACAGTGAGTCTGGGAGGTGGAGGTGCAGGCGTGGGCTATAGCCTTTTAGTAGTGGGAGAGGCCCCCCCGCTTGGTGTCTCCTGTGTGTTCTCTTTTAGGGTCTGGGGTCTCCTGGCCTCAAGGGGATCTCCCTCCAGCTGGTTCTTCACACACACACACACACACACACACACTTGTGGCAATCTGCATTGCAAATGTAGTTGCTGGAGTCTGAGGGCGGCAGGATGGAGCCTCCCTGGGGAATCTCCTAAAGGGCAAGAAGGGGAGAAGGGTGCTCTAGGCACAGGGAACAGGCGTGCGGAGCAGCATGGAGGAGACCCAGGCTTGTCTGGAGAATGGTCCGTATGGTGGGTGCTCATGGGATGGTGCCAAGAGACAAGGTGCGGGGCCAGAGCTGGCAGGCCCTGGACACCGCGCCCTCACAGTGGGGTTTGCACCATAGGAGGTGGGGGCCTGAGGCCTGGAGCCACTTCTCAGTGGTCCAGGCAGCTGGCAAATCCTGCTGCGGGAGGATGAGGCTCAGCTCCATCCATCTCTGGACCCCGTGGCCTCGTAGTGCTTCCTCAGCTCCAGGGGTCACGTAGAGGCCCTCTACAGAGTGGCCTTGGGACAGCGTCACAGACTAATAGACTGACGGGGCTCTGAGAATGAAGATGGGGGTCTCACTTACAAGGAGGTTCCGGAAAGAGATTACCAGTGGGATGTAGGTATCCTGCAGAGAGCTTGTCCAGACAGAGGAGCAATCGTGTGTCTGTCTTCGGTGAGGGCCAGCTCAGCTCCTGGGAGTGACTGTCTGTTTTATAAACACTCTCTGCTTGCCGCACTCCAGCCTCATGGGTTGGAGGTGAACCCCACATTTTGTCGCTGGGACAGCCTCTGGGGGACCTGTGGCAAGCTGCGGCCCTGGTGGAGGCCTGTGGTGGCTGAAGGAGGGGAGAGAGGCCCGGGTCCTGGCAGGGAGCAGGAGGGAGTGCCTGCCTGTCCCTGAGAGGCCGAAGGCAGTGGTGAGAGGGGGACACGGGGCAGGTCGGGAGGAGGCAGGGCTGGGGTGGGGCAGGCGGATCTGTCATCCTCCTCTCCTTCCTCTACTTGTGGGTACCCCCCAACCCCAGTACACCCTTGGGGCCTGCCCTGAACTTGCCTTGCTGGAAACAGACTCTCCTCTGTTGGAGGGGAATGCTCGGGGTGGGCAGGACTCTGCCGAGGTGATGCGAATCGCAGTGAGCACACAGAGCCAGGGCGCATCCTTGTGCTTCGTGGTGACACTTGCCTGGGGAACCTGGACATCCTCACCGGAAGGCCTTCCTGGCTGCAGTCAGGGACATGAGGTGTGCTGGGGCAGGCGGCACACTCCATGTTTCCAGAGCGAGGCAGGCAGTGAGCGAAGTGAGCATGTGAGGCTTTGCCTTCGCTCCCCCAGATACAAATGAGCTCTTGATCATTTGAAACACGCAGCTGTCTCAGTCTGTGTGTCTTTCTCCCACTTTTGAGCAAGGGGTGGGGAAAAGGCATGCTTCGCTACCGTCAGCAGTTATGCCAGGATCGTGCTAAGGGGCTCCTTGAGATTCAGCAGAACTGGGTGTGGCTGTGGGGTGGGCTGGGGAGCATTTGCCCACTCAAGTGTCAACTGCTGTTTAAGACAGCCCCTGGTAGGCAAATGGATATATGGAACCAACGTTGCCAGAACTACCGCAATTTCAGGAGAAGCTGGAAATCCAGACTTTTGTTTAGAATAGTCACATCTTTTAAATGTGCTTCCAATTCTTTGGGCCAAACGGGCACATCCTTGGTCAGACCAGCCTGTGGCCTGCCTTCCTGTGGGGACACTTTTACTCCATCCCTCCCGTCTCTGCCTTCTGTGCTCTTCCCCCTGTCGTCAGAGCTCCTCCTCAGTTCTGCCCTTCCCGGCAAAGCTCCCCTCCTGCTGCTCATCCTTGCCCCTTTCCCACCATGGCCCTTACTATCTGGTCTCTCTGAGCGGCTGGCTTGTTCGTCTCTGCAAGCTAAGTTGTGTTGGAAAGGCAGGGACGTGAGTGATTACTGGAAACCTCCTCTGTGCTCTGCCTGGTGGTGCTGTCGTTGTTAAGCTGCCAAGTCATGTTCAGCTCTTCGCAACGCTATGGGCTGCAGCATGCCGGGCTTCTCCGTCTCTCACTGCCTCCCAGAGTTTGCCCAAGTTCATATCAAATGAATTGGTGATGCCGTCCAACCATCTCACTCTCTGTCGCCCTCTCCTCCTCCTCTCCGTCTTTCCCACCATCAGGGTCTTTCCAATCAGTCAGCTCTTCGCATCAGGTGGCCAGAGTACTGGAGCGTCAGCTTCAGCATCAGTCCTTCCAAAGAGCATTCAGGATTGATTTCCTTTAGGATATTGACTGGCTTGATCCTGCTGTCCAAGGGACTCGCAAGAGTCTTCGCCAGCACCACGGTTTGAAAGCATCGATTCTGCTGAATGCTGCCTCTTTTCTTCTTTCTTCTTCCTGGAGGAGGGAATAGCAAACCACGCCAGTATTCTAGCTGTGAGAACCCCATGAACTGGTTAAAACCGTCTCCCGTTTGGCCCCATTTAATGCTCACATACGGTAGTGGAGCCAGTGACGTATCAGGGAGGCCCTAGAGCTGCACAGGTCAGTGGGGCTGGGATGGCTCTGAGGTCACAGCTGGCATTAGCTGGGGCACTTTTGCATTCTAACAGTGCCTGACCCTGCGAGGTGGCACTGCCAGCACTGGGGTGTTTTGAGGTAGAAGTCTCCACCCAGTCAGCTGATCAGCACAGCCGTGCTCCAGTCCAGGCGGGCCTGGCCGCCCCTGGAGATGTGCTTGGTAGACTCTCTTCTGCCTCAGGACCTGGGGTAACAATTGTGTACCTGAAAGTCAGGTTCTGGATGCCCTGGGCTTCAACCCTTGGTTGTTTTGTGGAAGTTTGTTCAGTGGTTTGAGGCTGTAGATTCTTACAGCCAAGGTCTCCTTCTATCAGGATTCCTCGAGCTACAGAAGTTAAGTGCATGGCCCAGTGTGGACCCAGGAGAGAAGCAATCCCAATTTTCTAGGCCTGGCTCAGTGCCAGGACCTCTGGGCTGTCGCCCAGCCTCCCTCTCCTGAGTTCACCCACACAGCTGGTGCCCTGAATTCTGCTTCTCGGGGGCTCCTGGCCAGCCTGGCGGCGCCCTCATGTTGGGAACTTGATGCACGTGGGTGCTAGAAGGCACATATCTGGGCTCCCGTGCCCGGCCCTCTTTCCATAAGCCAGAAATTGAGGTTCCAGG
Organism: Oryx dammah; assembly: GCF_014754425.2. Classification (NCBI taxonomy): domain Eukaryota; kingdom Metazoa; phylum Chordata; class Mammalia; order Artiodactyla; family Bovidae; genus Oryx; species Oryx dammah. Next base: position 16,772,339 of record NW_024070190.1, read on the forward strand.
AAGGAAAACCACTTGCTCACATGTCATTTATATGAGCAAGGCCTCCCCTTTCAGATAAGGGCTGATCTCCACGGGTCCTGGTGTGCTCTTTCCTCCAGACACGATGCATTCATTCATTCCTTTGGGTGGGCACCTGCTGGGACCACACCCACCCCCCCACCCCCTGCCTCCCCCACCTACCTCTTCTTCCTGGCAAGTGAGAGCAGCTAGGACTCCACTGGGCATGAGCCCTGGTGGGGGAGTCTGGATTCACCCAGAGACCAGGACCGCTGCCAGCTGAGCACCACAGCCCTTCCAGCCCAGAGATCCTAACCCACTCCTCCAGGCCTGAGGCAACTTGCAAATGACCCACAGGAAAGGAATCAAAAAGAATTTCAGCTTCCGGACTCAGACCAGCGCTCGTGTCTCCTTCCCCAGACTTTGTGGTCCTGGTAGGATCATATAGCCCTGGACTAAAGACAGCACTGTGCTGACCCTGCTCTGGATGGCACTCTTGGCGTCACTCCCAAGACTCCAGACCAGGGCCTGAGGACCCAAGCCCGGGCTGCACCAATGCCTGGCCTAAGTGTGAGGGGGATGCGGGCTCCCGGTGCCTGGGCAGGATCAATCCCCTGGAGGCACATGGAGCGCCACACCCCCGCCCCACCCAGGCCAGTGGTTCTAGAGCTGACTGCCTGCACAGCATTCTCTATAAAGTTGAGGGACTCTGAGTAGGGAGTCTTGGTCCTCTGGTTCTAGGTGCTGTTGTGACAGATGTGGTCTTTGCCTGGGGAACATTGAGAGAGCCTCCAGGAGTGTTTGTGGGGGAGCTTGGAGGTTGGCAAGGTACAGGGTGCTGAGTTGCTTTAGGTGTTGGTCCTTCAAGTCCTTAGGTCCTTTAAGTAACTGTTGAACTCACTTTCCTGGAAACACTGGCTTTGAATGTGCTCTGAGAACAAGAGCATTCTTGGAGTATTGACTCTCTCCTCCTGGAGAGGGTGGCACTGGAGGAGAAAGAAGCAAGCAAGAGTGGATGCAGAGAGCTAGTCTCAGAGGGCCTGTGCTAGGTGGGGTTGCCAGAGCACAGAGCTGTGGGGTGTCGCCGAGCCCTGCCTCCAGCATGAATGGGCGGACTGGCTGAGTGCTGACAGCTCTTCCACTGTGGCCTAGCACCTGCTGGTGTATCTAGAGTCTGCTTTTAATTGTTTTATTAAGGGGGAATGTGGTCCAGAAAACATGAAGGGCAACAGGTCTCCCAGCTGCTTTGCAGAGCTTTAGTACCCAGACTGAGAAGTCAGTAGCAGAAAACTCTGGATTACAGTTTTCTTAGGAAACTAGAGGCCCTCATTTTCATTGCATGGAGAGATGTGTTGAGGGTAGGGTCCTGGGGTTCAGAAGCAGCTGGAGAGCTAGGAAAACCAAGATGAAGCTGGAGAGGACCCCTGGCTTTGGAAAATAAGCACAGCTCAGAACTGGCAGAGCACACCCTGGGCTGGCTTGGTGGACCGGCCTCAGGCCAGGGGCTGAGGGCAGAGGCCGCCTGGAGTCCTGCCCCCGCCCCATCCTGGGCTGGTGGCTCCGCTCTGCTGCCAGGCCCCAGGAGGCTGGGGGGCCGCTCTGGGGCTGGAGCACTGGGGACACCCATTCAGCAGGTTCAGCGCTGGGATGTGTGGAGGGGTTTTCATGGGGAGATGTATCTAGATGGGTCAGCAAGGCTGCTCAAGCAATCAGGAGCCCAGGAAGCATGAGAAGTGGGCTTGGCTCCCTTGAAGGACAGGAGATTATGAACCTTCTGGGTGGGCCGGTTAAACAGACCGCCTACATGTGTAGGTGTGGCAGACTAGCCTGTAGTCTCTGCTGGGCAGGCCCCTGGATGGGTACTGGGCTGAGTCCAGCAGAGGGGCCAGGAGACTGTCCAGTGGTGAGAGCCAGGTGGTTGAAAACCACACACTTGTGAGTTTCCTCCTTTAATTACCAAGCAGCCGATGAGCCCAGCAGCTTTAAGCAAGGGCTCTGGGTGGCTGCCTGGCGAGAATCCTCATGCTTCCATTCTTTAGCCATGTTAATCTTTTAATTTTTATTGAAGCTTATTTATTTATTTTAATTAATCGGTTTATTTGTCTGGGTTGGCTCTTAGTTTTGGCATGCAGGCTCTCTAGTTGTGGCTTGTGGGGTTCGTCGTCCTGTGACATGGGAGATCTTAAGTTTCCCAACCAGGGACCGAACCTGTGTCCCCTGCATTGGAAGGCAGACTCTTAACTACTGGCCCACCAAGAAAGCCCCTAGCCATGTACATCTTGAGTAAAGTACTGGGAGTCTCTACCTCTGCTTCCTCATCTGTAAATTTGGGGATCTTGACATTATAGGACTGAATTTATAAGAATAAATTGTGGGGAGTGTGAGTTAGAATATCTGAGGCTTCTAGACCAGTGGGAGGTGTGAGTTAACACTATCATCATTAACTAGATTCCTCCATTCTCATTTCCAAGTCGCTGGGTCCCACTCATATTTCTAAGACCCAATAAAATGTCTTTTCTTCCAAGCTTCTCCTATTTCTGTGAACTTTATCACTTTCATGCAGACGTGCTAAGTCGCTTCGGTCCTGTCCGACTCTTTGCGACCCTGTGGACTGTAGCCTGCCAGGCTCCTCTGTCCATGGGACTCTCCAGGCAAGAACACTGGAGTGGGTTGCCATGCCCTCCTCCAGGGGATCTTTGCGACCCTTTGGACTGTAGCCTGCCAGGCTCCTCTGTCCATGGGACTCTCCAGGCAAGAACACTGGAGTGGGTTGCCATGCCCTCCTCCAGGGGATCTTCTCGACCCAGGGATCAAACCCGCTTGTCTCTTGTGTCTCCTGCATTGGCAAGTGGGTTCTTTACTGCTAGCACCACCTGGGAAGTCCTTATCACTGCTGACAGTCACCTATGTCCTGATTTTTGGCAGTGATGATGGCTCCTTCCCATCCCTGGTAAGATTTGCTGCTCAGGGCACTCATTCCCTCCCTGCGGTTTCACGCAGCCAGTGATGTGCTTTGTACTCCGGGGTGGTCAGAGAGGGCCCATCCTGGCCAGGCAGGCAGTCAGGGTATTTCTGTATTGGATGTCCCACGGAAACCGGAAAAGAAAAAGGCAGCAGGACCCCTACCCCATGAAGCCAGGGTTTGTGTAACAGTAATGAGTGTCCAGAGAAAAAGCCTTTGCAACACAAAGAGTTTTCCTGCACTGTCTTAATGGCCAGCCTCGTGTTCACAATTCATTAATGCAGAGGAGGTTATTAATGGCCGAGGGAAGTGCTTGGGTTTGTTCCGGGGAAGTGCTGGCCGCAGGACGGGCCGCAGTCAGCGGAGGCCCTCTCCCTGTCTCCCCGGTGTGCTTAGCCTGGCTGTATCTAACCTGTGATCCGGAGATCTGGGTGTGAGGTGGAAACTCCTTACAGCTGCCAGGGGAAAGCTTTCATAACTTCGCCATGGAGCCGCTCTCCTCGGCTAGGCGGGGCATCACAGCTGACCGTCCTCAACAAGATGGGGACAGGAGGGAAGAGGGGCCGCCTGCGAGGCAAGGCAGGCCTGTGGGGACGCCCCGTGTCTTCTGTGGACCCCTGGGTCAGGCCTAAGCTGAGAGAAGCGCAGCAGAGCCGAGGAAGGAGGTCTGACCTCCTCTTACGCTCCCCTCTCCACCCGCCCCAGGCGAGGCCTTGGTCCCCCGGGCGGCCCAGGTGGGGAGGCGCCCAGGTGGGGAGGCGCCCAGGTGGGGAGGCGCCCAGGGGCAGCTCTGTAGCCTGGCTCCATCCCTCCAGGCCCCTCCAGATGAGGGCGTTCTGACACGCAGTGGGGGCTCGGTCGATGCTGCAGAGCCGTCCCGAGCCTGCCCTGCACGTGTGAGGACGAGGCGAGAGGCGAGAGGCGAGAGGCGAGGGCATGCAGTGCTGGGAAGGGGTCAGGCCGTGTCCTTCCTGGGAACAAAACCCCACAGTTACCCCAGAATGTGCCCTCCCGACTTGGCCCTTGGGCTTCCGAGCCAAGGTAGAGCGTCCAGAGTCTGAGAGTGGGAGGGCTTTACTGGCCAATAAGTGTTTCCCCATCAGGGTTAAACTCAGAGCTGGAGGCAGCCTCTTCCTCTTTCAAGCCCCTGGAAACATTTTCCTCCTAATTCTTTTAATCACTTTTTCCTCTGTGTTGTGATTTTTAAAGAAAAATCACAATCTTAGTAAGCAATTAAAATTATTTTGTTATGAACTATGATAATCAGGGAAATTCAGAAAATATGCATTTAGAACTTACTGAGTAATTTTAAGCACTCACGTGCCACCCTCCTTCTGGAACTCTGCCTGTGCCCTAGAAGCCCCCGAAACCCCACACCCCGTACCATGTCACCTTCCTTCCCCCTAAAAGAACCATCATGCTGACCGTGACGGTAATGCGGTTTTGCCAGCCACCTGAGTAGGCATTCTGAAATGCTACTGTCTAGTCTGAACTTTTTTGAACGGTACATGTGTATACATATACATAGAATCACGTGGGATGTGTTTTTCCTGCCTGGTTCCTTTGACTCGGCATATGTGGGAGATTTATCTGTGTAATTAGGTTTAGTTGTCAATTTTTTATGGTTTTCTCTGTTCATGATCGGATCATCTGTAGATAACGACAATAATATGTCTCTCCCTTTCTAATCCTTATACTGTTATTCCTGGGTATCCACGGGGATGGGTTCCAGGGTGACCTTCCCCACCCGCCATACCAAAACCTGCCCATCCTCAAGTCCCTTATAGAAAATGTTGTAATATAATGAATATAGTTGGTCCTTTACATATGAGGGTTTCACATCTCTGTATTCAACCAATTGGCGGATTGATTTCAATTGGTTGCTTGAATCTGAGGATGTAAAACCTGGGGATACAAAAGGGCAGACTGCACTTATTTCTCTTTCTCTTGTCCAGCTGTGCTGGCCAGAACCTCTAGCACAGTACTGAATAAAAGTGGTGAGAATAGGCATCCTTGCCTTGTTCTTTTTTTCAGTAACAGCTTTATCAAAATACAATTCACATACCATGGAATGCACCCGTTAAAATGAACAACTCAGTGATTTTTTTGTATAGACAAGAGCTGTGAAACCATCACACAGTCGACTTTAGAAAATTTTCATCACCCCAGACCTATTAGCAGCCAGTCACCATTTCCCCCAACCCTCCGTGCCCGGTGTTCCCACTGATATTTCTGCCTCTACAGACTCTGGACATTGTGTTATTGCCACTGTGGATAGTTCACTGAGTGGAATCATATCATACACTAGCTGGTCTTTGGGGCTGATCCTGGCTTTATGCCTTATTCTTGATCTCAGGGGAAAGCTCTCACAACCTCACGAAGGTTTCACCACGTTTGCTGTCTGCCTGTTTATTTTTAACATACACTTTATCAAGTTAAGATGTTTTTCTCTTGCCCTAGTTTTCTAAGAGTTTTATTTTAATTATTATTTTCAAAAAGCATGAATATGAAGGGATGTTGAATTTCGTGGAATACTTTTTCTTGCTGCTGTTGAGACAGGATTTTTCTTTCTCAAATGTTAATACAGTAAATTGCATTGGTTGATTGTTTAATGTTAAACCAATTGTGCATTCCTGGAATTAACCCACATTAGAGGTGACATATTATTCTTTTTATATATAGATGGACTGGCTGATATTCTGTCTAGGGCTTTTTTGCCTATGATCCTGAAGAAATTGGCTTGTAAATTTTTTTCCCTGATAATCCCTATTCCGAGTTTCAGTGCTGTTTTACTTTACTCCCCAACTGAGTATAATAAAAGTGGCAGCAGGGCTGTCCAGCTGTTTTATTGTCTCTCCCAGTTCCAAGCATGGGCTGGGCTCAGCTGGATGGTTCTGTTGCTCCTTTTCCCTAGAGTGTCTCATAAGGTTGCATTCAAATGGTGGCTGGGGCTGATACATACAGGATGGCAAGTCCTCTGTGCCTGGTGCCCTGGAAGGGATGCTGAGAGTGCCCTGTCTCTCTCTCTCTTTGCTGGGAGTTGGATGGGGGTTGGATCCTGAGATTATAAAAGCAGAAGATGCCAGGTCTTATTAAGACTTACATTCAGAACAGGCACAGTGTTACTTCTGCTGAATTCTATTGATGGAAACTGCTCACAGAGCCAGCTCGGATACATGTGGAGGGAACTGCACACAGGTGTGAACACTGGGAGCGTGGCTCATCGAAGGCCCTCTGCGGAGACTGACTGCAGAGTATTGAGGATACTCTGGCCTGTGACGTGAGTTGGGGTTTAAACAGATACTTATGTATTTATTTGGCCTCACCAGGTTTTAGTTGCAGCAAGTGGGGATTTAGCTGAGGTGTGTGGGATCTAGTTCTCTGACCAGGGATCACACCTGGGCCCCCCGCACTGGGAGTGCGAAGCCGCAGCCAGTGGGGCACTGGGGAAGTCCTGAGAGGTTTGTTTTTGAACTCACCTAACTTCCCAGTCCTGACTATAGGTGCTTTAAGGGCCCTGTCCTTATCTGACTCACCTCTAGATCCTTCCAAGGCACTCACCTCTGCCCTTACCACAGAGGCTGGTGCAGAGTAGAAGGTAGTGAAGTCTGACTAGGGCAGAGCATCCCACTTCTGCAGAGTTGACTTTGCAATGGGAGAGGCTCCCGACCTACCGTCCACAGTGTGTGCAGCTTCAGGAAAGCAGCAAAGCCTTGCAGGACCCCTGGCTTATTCCTGAAGGTGCAGGTGTTGGGGACACAGGGCACCCGAGGGCTAGAACATGGCCTGTCCTCGTGGGGAATGTGGTTGGGTCAGCCCTAGCTCCTCTGTGCCTAGCTGATGTCAGGAAGACACGGGTGGAGAATGCCAGCGCTTGACATTTGGAAGGAATCTCCTTGATGAGTATGTTACTTCTCCTTGGGGAAACCGAGGCTCAGAGGTGGATAGGACTGCCCAGGGTCACAGAGTGTGTCTGCCAGAGGTAAGACAAGCCAAGGACCCAAGTGTTCCGTTGTCCAGTTCCCCACAGCCTGTATTGATTCTGTTCCTTTCACAGGCCCCTGCTGTCATTCTCTGGCTTTAAAACCTGCAACTCACTTTCCAGAAGCCATTTCCTATGGGTGCTGATGGGTTTGCCCTTCCTGCTAATCAATGGGGCCCTGGAGTGCAGAGCTGAGCAGAGGTCCTGGCTTATGCCCAGAGGCAGTTGGGGTGCAGGCTGCCCATTCTGGGGGCCACTGGAAGGAGGGAGGTGGTGCTCACTGGCATCAGATCACCTAGAGCGTTTCTCCCTGTCCCCTGCTGAGCAGGATTCTTGGCTCTGGGTGCTGTCGACATTTGCTTGCCCCCTCAAAGGCATCCAAGCAGAAACGGGACATCGGTCCTGGCCCCAGACTGGGTCACAGCACCAGGCATGGTTGGCTGAGCTGACTCCCATCAGAGAGCATTTGCGGAGTGAATAAACGAATGTCGGGACAGTGCATGCACATGTGGGGTTGACGGGGAGGGATTAGCGTCTACTCCCCCAGGGCAGGGGCTTCCCTTGTGGCTCAGCTGGTACAGACTCTGCCTGCAGTGCAGGAGACCTGGGTTCGATTCCTGGGTCAGGAAGATCCCCTGGAGAAGGAAATCGCTACCCACTCCAGTATTCTTACCTGGAGAACCCCATGGACAGAGGAGCCTGGCGGGCTACAGTCCATGGGGTCGCAAGACTCAGACACGACTGAGCAACTAAACCACCCCAGGGTAACCTGCCAGAGGAACCTGGGGATTTGGGCATTAATCAGGTTGGGTGGCTTTGTGGTGACCATGGGTTTTCTTTTCATGGGGTGTTGAGGCAGATTAGGACCTGGGAGATGGCAACTTTGAGGAATCAAAATATGCTTCCTAGATCAGGAAAGACAGACTTCCCCTTCCTTCCTCCCTCCCCCAAATATAATCGAGTGTTTGCTTTGTATCCAGAATGGACATTTTAGCTCTAGAATCAGGGCTGTGGGGTGAGGATAGGTGAAGGCTCTTTCCCTGCAAGTTTGGGAGGTGAAATAAACACAACTCCTGTTAAAGAGACAATACGAGCCGTAACACAGAGATGGGAGAAAGCACTTTGGGAGTTCTGTGATAGAAGTCACCTAGGAGTGAACTGGACCCTATTGTATATGTGATTATTGGTGAACGCACTTAGCCAAGACCCTGAAAAATCTCTGCTTAAATATTATAGGCGTCTGCCAACACTGTTACCCCGACACCCCTTACAAACTGTAAGGAACTGGTATCAGGACTCACAGAACATGTTTATTCTACTTAGCTATGAAGCAAAAAAGTAATGAACTATATGTATGTGAAAAGTTTCATCAGTCCACTTACGCACTTACTTGCTCGATATTCTTACCCTTAACGTGAACATTTAGCAAAAAATCGGTGTGCAGCAGCTCTACTTGTAACCGAAATTGCCGTTCTTGCGCCTTTATATGATGAGGGTCTGCTATTGGCAGAGACGAGACAGAACTAACTTAATCTTTCCTGTGAGTCTCTGTAGCTGATCAATTAAACTGCCGAGGAGATCAAATACTTCAGACTGTATTTATTACATTAAGTATTTATGTTCAGGCCAAGCCTTTAAAGCATGATGTCATATAGGAATGTAGGCCGATTAAATCAATTCAGCAGAATTTGCTGTAACTTAATGGAAATCTAATTGTGCGTTTTAATTTAGTGTCCAGGCGGTAGTAAGTTCTCCAAACAAAATAATTTTCAGTCTGCATTTGGGGAGCAGGAGGCTCTTGCCCAGGCCTGGGTGATGGCACCTGTGGTAGGTGAAGGGGAGGAAATCCTGGCCTCGGAGGGGCTTTGCTGGCTGGCAGGTTGGGTTGCATCCCGTGCAAGGGATTGCTGGCTTCGATCCCTACCAAACAGGAAATCGATGAAATGTTCCTGGTGGGTCCTGCACGGCCAGTCTTCAGCTCCATGTTTGCCAGTCAATAGCTCCAGTGCAGACCGAGGCCATTAGCAGTCATGGAGTCTCGGCTGGGTGCTGAGGACACAGTTCTTACTCCTTAGAAACCTCAGTGGAACTCGTTTCTAAAGAAGAGCATCTGAATGAAAGGAGATGGGAAATCACGAGTCACGAGAAAGTCACGTACTGTGAAAGTAATGCTCAGTCAGTTTAGAAAAAGCGGAAAGTACAACAAAACACAAAGAAAAATATAAAGCTTATTCATAATCTTAGCATCCAGAATCAGTCACGATGAATATTTGTTATTGGTACATTTGTTTTCTTCCCATTTATAAATATGTATCTCCAATAAATTTATGTATTTTAAAACTTATTTAGAATTAAAAAATCAAATGTTTAAATTTATAAATATTTTCTATTTCTAAATAGTATTATTTACTATACATACCTGTGACCTTATATTGATATGGTATATGGCTGCACATGTGCATATACACATATGTACTATGGATATATGTATGTACTGTGTATATACAGATATGTGTACATATATATACACACACACAATGGGATAATTTTGACTTACTGTTTTTTTAACCTACTTTTAAAATTTAATATTTTACTATTACTATAATTCTGCACCAAATATCCTCTTACAGTATAATTTTGTCATAGCTTTAGTGCATTCAATAAAGTGATTATAACTTATTCAGTCAATTTGCTAGAATTGGGTGGTTAGTTTCTTCATAATTTTTTGTTGCTATCTGCCACATGGGAATGACTTCCTTTGTAACTAATTTAATTTTTAGACCACTCACGATTTTAGCTTTTTGACAGATAAAAAACAAAAGAAAACTAGAGCCCCAAGTGTGGAAATCCAGACATTAAAAGGTGAGACTTTTAAAGTCTGTTGGCTTACTCCTCAAGATTCCGTTGGCGGAATAAATCATTCTACTTTTTGCTCTGAGGGGATGGGCTCCTCAAGGAAGCCGCCCAGCTGTGAAACAGTGTGGGGACTATGTGTAAGGCAGGGTGAAGGGCTCTCACAGCACAGCCACGCGTCTCGAGGAGGATCCCACTGTTCGTCCTGTGTGTCCTCCTGGGCATGAGCAGAGCAAGTCTCGTTCCTTGCTGGCCACTGAGTTGAACTGGTACCTAGAGCAAGCTGTGCATTGTAACTTACTCTTGGCCTTTATTTTGTATGTGGTCATGGAAATAATAATTGTTGGAGGACTTGGTACTAGTTGCTTTATAGAGGTAGATATGTTACCTCTTCTTATAAATGAGGAAGCTGGAGCTTGGAAAGACAGTGTGAAGTCCCATGACCAGTTAACGGTGGAACCAGGAGTCAAACTTCAAAGCCCGTTTCCTCCTCCTCTGCAGGCTGCATCTGCAGTCACACCCCAGAGGCGTCCTGTCACCACTCTCATTTTACAGGATGTTGGTAATTATGACTCGGTTTTGGCGTAGACATTTGCTAAAGTATCTGCTACCACCCTGGCATAGTAAAGAGGAGGACAGTCTCTTTCATGGCTGACTCCACGTCACCCCATCACTAGCAGAGACAGGCTTGGTGTGGTTTTCAAAGCCCTTTCAAACATCGTCCCTTGCGGTGGTTCCTGTGGCCAGGGACCGACAGCTTCAGGCCACGCTAAAGCTTGCCACTTTGCTTGCCTTGTGCTAAATGGCTCCAGGTTACCATGCATGTTGAATGTTTTGGCTGTTTTATAAATTTTTTGTCTTTTATCTCAGTATTACCCATCAATGTTTCTGCTATTAGCAGTCTCATTGCTTTCTAGCTTGTGGCAGCCTTGTAAGACAGGAAAGTTATGTTAGCCGTGCATGTGGAAGTCTTCAAGTATGTGGTGAGGGCCTTGAACCTGTTTTTTGTGGGCAAAACGCATGTGTTTTAGAGTCTGGGTTTTCCCTTGGTGACCATGGGGTCATCTGCTGCCTTGAGCATCGCAAAGGGTGCATTCATACTTTGCTATTTCTGTTGCCTGCAGTGCTCCAGGTTGATGGAGTTTTTCGGGCAGAAGAGCACTTGGAGAAATCTCATATTGCTGTTGGTTCTGTGAAATCATGGAGAAATCTAGAGTTAGGTCTAAAAGGATCCTATTTGTAGAAATCATTTTTCTCCCTGTGTTAAAAAATGGTTACGGGAATTAAGGGAGATGCTGGTCTTTGGACAATTTAAGTTAAATTGAAATCAGTTGAAATTCTGAAAGCATGTTTAAGCTGGAAGGAAGACATAGCTTTGTAATTCACATCCCATTCTAAAACCACTCATTTTGTGTTGAAAGGAATTTAAAAATGTGTCTGTTAGCCCATAGTGTGCGTGAAGATTCTCTACAACATCCTGTCAAGGGGGCTTCAGTGTCCCCTGACCAGAAACCCATCACCCTCAGAGAGAGACCACCATACACACTGATGGTAAAGAAAAGAAACCCCCCTTTCTCTCCCTCCATCTGCTGCTCCTGCTCTGCCCTAAACCAGGGAGAGGCAGTTTCCTCATGTCCACTGTGCCTAAAAGGCCCCGTTCTTTCACTTTTCACTCCTCCGTGCAACTCCCTCCCTCTGGCCTGATGGCTGACCGTGACTTTACCCTCCTTTTTTCTGCAGGTTCTGCCTCTGTTAAGGCAACCCACAACCATACGGTGTCACAGTGAACTTACTGGGAAGCCGTACTGACCACATGCTCTGCTGCTGAGACACATCCCCCTCTGGACAGTTGGGTCTTTGGGCACAGATCATAGCCTTTACCCATTTCCCTGATAAATGTCACTGGATTAGATTTGTTTCTGTGCTTGCCTTTGGGCTTGCGTGTTGGTTCAGGTGGCCTCTCTTGCTTTTGTCCGTATCTGCCTTCTGTATCGGCATGTCTTCTGTTTCTCATGCAGGGAGGGCAGGGCAGAGCAGAGAGGAGATGACTCCCAGTGGCTCATTTTTTTCAGCATTCCTCCACGTGGCTTTCAGACATTTATGTCTCCGCCAAGGAGCATCCACTGTGGCTCAGCTGGTAAAGACTCAGCCTGCAGTGATGGAGACCTGGGCTTGATCCCTGGATTGGGAAGGTCCCCTGGAGAAGGGAAAGGCTATCCAATCTGGTATTCTGGCCTGGAGAATTCCACGGACTATGTAGTCCATGGGGTCGCAAAGAGTCAGACAAGACTGAGCGACTTTCACTTCACAAAGAGCATCACCCTCTTTGATAGACAGTCAGCTGCTCTTCAGACTTGGCGTGTTGATGAGGAAAGAGCGAGGCATCTGTGACAGGCTTCATGCCAAAGACTTTTGTTGGCCTGGGTACATCTCTCAGGGTCTGGGGTTCTGCTTTGGGAATCCCCACCTGACCGGTACTGTGTAGTCAAGGGACAGAGAAAGGACTCAAGGGAGGTGTGCATACCTCCTGACGCTTCCTCGGCCAGAGATGTGGGGGCTTGGGTGGGTTGAGGGTGCTGCTCATGGGTATGTGTGTGTGGGTGGCCTGGGACACTTTGGGGGTCCTCACCCACTGGAGGAGCAATAAGGAGGAGCAATAAGGATGAGCGGTCGTCATCTTCTCGAGGACCTTGACCTCGCTTTCCCTCGGCTCTTACAGTTTTGTTTTGAAGAATTTATTTTTAACCGTGGTGAAATACACATATGATACAATTTCTGTCTTAACCATGGCTAAGTGTGTAGTTCAGAAGTGTTAAATATGTCCTTATTATTGTACACCATCCTCACCAGCCCTCTCCAGAACTCAGTCATCTTTCCAAATTGAACTGTGTACCTATTACACCTCCCCCCTCCCTCCCATCCCCTCAGCCTCTGGCAACCACCCTTCTACTTCCAGTCTGTACGAATGTGACTGTACGAGGTGCCCCGTACAAATGGAATCAAACAGACTCTGCGTCTCTTCGGACTGTCCTAGTTCACTTAGTCGAATGTCCTTGAGGTTCATCTGCGTTGTCACCTCTGTTGGGGTTTCCTTTTTTCTTTTTTAAAGGCTGTATGCATAGCCTGTACAGTTTATAAGCAGGGTCTCCCAGACTCGTTGGGTTCATCTGGTCCTCAGTTTCCCCATGTCTAGTGTGGGGGGTAACGTAGGCAAGCCACATAGACTCTCTCCCTCCCTCCAGTCCATGAATTAACTTATATCCTCCACCTCTGAATCTGGGTTTTGTGGGCCAGGAACGTAGTTATCAGTGGCTTTTGTGGGGACTTGCCTGTTGCAGGCGTGAACCGGCAGGCATAGACTGTGGATCCAGGAGGCTGCGTCTTGTCCAAGTGGGACTTCTCCATCTCTCAGGTGATGTGCTCATCACTGAGTCACAGCCTAATTAACGCCCTCCCTGATGTTATATCAGAGTACGGCCTTACTGGGGACGAGAACCAGCAAGGGAACACGTATGCTGAGCCTGCCCCTCTGGGACTTGTCTGACATGGGCTTGGCTGCCCAGGCCTGGGTCTAGGGACTGTGGCCCCTTCAGGGTCCCCTGCAGCCTACAGCCCCAGTCAAGCTCCCCTCAGACCCCCAGGCCCTCGTGGCCCCTCCCCAAATGTGCTAAGGGTGGGGGTCTAATATCTGTCTTCCTTCTTTTCAACATTCATTTAAAATCAAACTTATGTGTATAAAAGAAATGCACAGATGTTGTAGAAAAATGAGAAAAGTTCTAAGCAGGCACAGAAAGGAAAATCGTCAGTATTTCCATTGCCGAGAGGGCTCACTGTGCTCTGCCTTCTGTTCTCTTCCCGCGTGGCTCCCCTCGGGAGGGATTTGGAGGGGAGGAAGCCCTCCCCTGCTGCGTGAGTCCTGGCCCTTGGGGTGGCCCCTGGGCTCGGCACAGGCACTGTTCCTGCCCAGGTTCGCGCCCCTGGGGCTCAGGGAGACCAAGCCTGTTGTCAGTATGTGGCTGCCTGTGAGCACGCTGGGAGAAGCGGAACCAGCAGGATGTGGAATCTGAACCCTTTAACTTTTTGTTCGCTTCCTTCTGTCACTGGAAATGCGACCAGGCGAAAGCCAGCCAGGGGTGCGGGTTGTGGAGCGGGCTCTCAGAGTTCTGGGTATAAACTGGGCGCTTGTGACTCCTCTCACGCTCATCTTGCTGTCTGCTGCCCGCTGCATCGGCCCCTCCGTCAGACTTGAGGCAGGAAGTGACGGCTGCATTTCAGCCTCCTATTACACTGGAGGAGAAGGGGACGGTCTGCAGGAGAAGGCCCCCTTCTGTAATAAACTCTGCTGCTGCTGCTGCTGCTGCTGCTGAGTCGCTTCAGTCGGGTCCGACTCTGTGCGACCCCATAGACGGCAGCCCACCAGGCTCCCCCGTCCCTGGGATTCTCCAGGGAAGAACACTGGAGTGGGTTGCCATTTCCTTCTTCAGTGCATGAAAGTGAGAAGTGAAAGTGAAGTTGCTCAGTCGGGTCCGACTCTCAGCAACCCCATGGACTGCAGCCCACCAGGCTCCTCCGTCCATGGGATTTTCCAGGCAAGAGGACTGGAGTGGGGTGCCATTGCCTTCTCTGAATAAACTGTGTGGACCTGGGCAATTCCCGGAGCCTTGTTTCCTTCTTGGAATGTGGGGCTGAGTGATGCCCTCCCCGCAGGGCGGCCAGAATGAAGACAAGCGACCACAGTGGGTACTGTAAGGGTGACTGTCCTTTTGCTTCTGAGTGGGCTTGGAGAGGAAGAGAAAGATGCCCAAATGTGCTTCCGGGGAGAGAAAGAAACCTGACTCCAGTACAGGGAAGCCTGTCCCTGGGAAAGGAGGTTGGGCAGGCCCCGCTGTGGGTGTGGTTGATGCTGCTGAGGCTGCTTCCTGAATGCTGATCCCACAAGTGGGTGCCAGGCCTGGGTGGCCCTCCCTGTCTCCCTTCTGCCTGCCACAGCTATTTCTCAAGGGCCTGGCCCGTTCCAGGTGCTGTGCTAAGGGTTGGGGACAGAGTAGTGATTTAGGCCCCCTTGGGGGTGTGTGGGGGCAGGCAGACCACAAACCAGTCACAAACCATTAGTGACACACCAACAGTTCGTGGCCGGTGCCTTGAAGACGTGAGCATGAGGCTCTGATGGAGAATATAACCCGGGAACCTGCTTTGGATGGGAGGTCCCAAGGGGCTCCCTGAGGCCATGGTGGTCAAATGGAGCCCTAAAAAGAGACAAGAACCCCGAGTCAGAGGAAGGATCTCTTCACTCCCAGGCAGAGCCCGATGAAGGGTCCAGACAGGGGAAGAGTGTGTCCTCTCTCCAGACAGAGGGACACAGTCGTTAAGGCACCAGTCCTCTGCCCAGTGGAGAAGGCGACGGCGCCCACTCCAGTACCCTTGCCTGGAAAATCCCACGGACGGAGGAGCCTGGTAGGCTGCAGTCCATGGGGTCGCTGGGAGTCGGACACGACTGAGCAACTTCACTTTCACTTTTCAGTTTCCTGCATTGGAGAAAGAAATGGCAACCCACTCCAGTGTTCTTGCCTGGAGAATCCCAGGGACGGGGGAGCCTGGTGGGCTGCCGTCTCTGGGGTCGCACAGAGTCCGGACTGAAGCAACTTTGTAGCAGCAGCAGCAGCCTCTGCCTTTTCACCTGTTTCCTCATCTGCAAAAGGGAATAGAGCCTACTGCCTAGGAGTGTTCCAAAGCTGAGGTGTGCAAAGTCACAACGTGCTTAGAACTGCGGTGCTGGTACATACAAGGGCTTGCTCCAGTAAGCACAGCTCCTGTGGAGGGCTTCCCTGTGATGGTGGTTTGGACATCTGAAAGGAAGCGTGGGTAGTGCATGACAAGGACGAGGTGAGGGCAGTGAGGGCCCCAGCACTCAGGGTCTTGAAGACCACAGGGAGGAATTTCGATTCATTCAGCAGATAAGGGTTTTGGTCCAAAACTACTCCCTATTTGCAATGCTACTTCTTCCAAAGCTGGTGAGCACTTTTAGAAGAGCCGAGGGGTGGGTGGAACCCAGGGGGGCTGGCTTTGCTGCCCCTCCCGGGCTCAGGGCTCAGGGACAGGCACTGACTGCCATGTCCTTGGCAAGGCCTCAGTGCACCATCTCCTGCTCCCCTGGTGGGACAGTCTCTGGAGCTGTCCCAGACTGGCTGGGGCAGAGGCTGTGGCGGTACTCGATGCTCGTCTCCTGCAAGAAACACACGTGGTGGGTGGGGGGCGCCGTTTGACCTGTCCAGAGGCTCAGGAAATCTCTCAAACGATGTCATGCCAGCAGTTGAGTCCACCCACCCAGCCTGGATGCAGGTCTGCGCATCTCCTACCCCCACACCTGCCTTTGTGGAAGTGCCAGCCTGGTTCAGCTCTGTTCACAGAGCTTGGATGGACATTAGGAGCTCAGGATTCCATGGTTAGACTCTCCATGTCCTCCTACACACACACACACACACACACACACACACACACGTACACCCCTTTCTGTCTGTTGGTCCCCATCTTGGAAATGGCACCTCCATTCATTCATTCAAACCCCTCCACCTACAGTCTGTGAGCAATGTGCATGGGCGCGCACCGTGAGCATAAACCCAGAACCTGGCCGTCTCTCACCACCTCCCCTCTGGCCACCTTGAGCTAAGGCCGCCATCCGCTGGGACCGCATCACCACAGTAGCCTCCCCATCCCCTCCTCAAGGAAGTTACGCTCCAGACACTTGACTCGAGTCTGCTGAAGCTTCCTCCCGCTGCGTCCTGCCTGGCCCTGGTGGCTCCTTGACTCCTGGGCCGCCTCCTCCCCGGCAGCCCCTGGCTTTGGTCACTCTGAGTGCCTGCTGCAGGTGGCTTCTGCCCCCACTTCAGTGCCACTGCTCTGGTCTTCTCCCCTGCTGCCGTGCTCCCTCCTGGGTGTTCCTGTCCGTGTTTCTTTGACATTGCACTCAGCTGTTACCAAGCATCACACTCCGTTCACGTTTTAAACAGCTCTCGCCACTGCCTGCCTTCACAGGAAGCATGCCTGGGCTACACTGCGCCTCTGCCCTGGAACTGTGCTCCACGATGCCGGCGCTCTCGCTGCCTTATGCCCGCTGAGTGGTCACCAGGGCCAAGCAGAGTGCCAGGTGCTCAGGAGACAGCCACTGGATAAGCGCACAGTCGAGGGTGACCCGCGAAAAGAAAGGTCTCCTCCCGGCCCTGGCCTTGGAGAGTTTCGTGCAGTGCTGGCCAGCAGCCTTGGGGCCAGACAATTGTTCCAAAGCCCCGTTCCACACACTGAGCCTGTACTGAGTCCTTTCCAAACCAAGGCCTTCAGAACTTCTCAAACTTTAGTTCACGGTTCCCTGAGTGTCCCTTGAACTTCAGTTTACTGTTTCTTGTCTCTCTTGGGCTGTAAAAAATACCTACAGTTCTGTTCATTAGACGGTTAGGTCCAAGCAACTCCGTGTTTCTGTCCCCAAAGCTTAGTAGTCATTTGAAAATAACACACGTAAATTGAATGGAAAATCATAGTTTTCTTTCATTCTTAAAGAGCTGCCATTACTCTCTAATGGGAGGCACGTCACCGAGCTCTGCATGACGTTCCTGAACTTGGAATCACAGTGGATGCCTTCTCTCCTCATTCTCTCTTCCGTGTGGATTATTTGCGTGGTGTTTGCAAAATCTGGCTTCACGGAAATATGACCTCCTTGAAAGGAGTGCAGCGAGGCCTCCTGTTGAAGCCGTGAGCTGCCTTGTGTGGCAGCTTCCATTGCATCTGATAGATGCGGCGGCTTCCGCCTGCCCTTGAAAATTTAGAATATCCTTGGAGGGCCCTTGTGAGTTCCTGGGGATGCTTTGGCACTTAGTCTGGAGAGTGTGGCATTACTTCATTGGATCCTCATAATGATCCCGTGAGGTGGGGATTGTTTCATTTCATAGAAGGACAAGCCCAGGCTCAGAGAAGTCAAGATGCTAGTCTAAGGTAAGGGACCCTTGCCTTAGCCTCTCCAGCCTGTTGGTAAGGGAACCGAGACTGGTCAGTTCTCCCTGGTGCTCTGGTGGTAATCCCTTGTCCTATCAATTGGATCTCTTGAGTTGTGCATCTTTGGGGTCCCGAGCTCTTGTCAGCTCTCCCTGAAGTGTTTGGAAATAAACAGCATCAATCAACCCCTTGCCCCCAACCCTAAGTCTGAGAGACTGGAGTGTGGACAGTGATGGCAGCCTGTTGTTTTTCCTTCTTCCAGGGGGCCCCCTGTGCTCATGCTGTGTCCCCGACCCCATGGGGCTTTCCTTCCTCCCCACCTACGGCTGCCAGACGAACCGCACGGCCAGCGTGGCCGCCCTGCGCATGAAGGCTCGTGAGCACTCGGAGGCTGTCCTGCAGTCGGCCAACCTCCTGCCGTCCACCAGCAACAGCCCCAGCCCCGTGGCTAAGCCAGCGCCCCCCGACGGCAGCCAGGACAAGACCCCTCTCAGCAAGGAGCAGAGCGAGCGTGAGAAGAGTGTATGAGGGGCCCGAGTGGCCAAGCCCACCGCACCCTCCCCCCTTGCTTCTCCCAGCCTCGGCCCCCACGGAAAACTCTCCCAAGAGCGAGGAAGAAGCCTGCTGCCCTGGGCCTCCTCTCAGACTCAGGAAAGGAAGGGAGAACCACAGCTCCCCCAGTGAATGCAGAGTGCCTCTGGAGTCCCCCCTGTGGGGCTGTTCTGTCCCGGCTTCTTCGGTGTCAGGCCCCGATGGTACTCGTGGGTACCAGAATCTGCTCTGCGGTGAGACCCCTGGGGTTTCCATCTTGGCCCAGAAGTCTGGAGAGAAGGCGAGTTTTTCACCCCTTCACCTACCTGTCCCTCTCCTGGGCCACCCCTGGAGGTCTTATCAACCCAAAGAACTGTGGCATGGGCCATCTTTGAGAGATGCCCGGGGCTCAGTCTTATGTTATGAAATGGGACTGTCCGCCTGACATTAAGAACCAGGCGATTGCTGAGATCCCAACCAGCTCTGTCCCTTCCAGCAAGACGAGCAGCAATGCCCTCTTTTCGCATGCTGGCTGTGGGCTTGGTTGGGTTAGAAGGTGAGAAGATGTGGAGTAGGGAGGTGCCAGCAGGACAGAGCCTGTCCCCGGGGGATGTGGTAGCTCAGCCACTGGGCACTGCTGGCCAACCACACGGGCCGTCAGCTCCAAGAACTGGCGCTGCCATCTTGACACTGAAGGCCCGAGCGAGTGTGGGCCCTGTAGCAGCAGCACCTGCCTGCAGCCCCTGCCTCTCTGGACTAGACCTCTAGGCTGGTGGGACGCTGACCAACTGGAAAGCAGTGCTCTGGTCCAGGAGATACTAAGAGTCCTCAGAGGAGGACGAGCCCTCGGGAATGCCTCTGAAAAGTGCGAGTCTGGATGAACTGCCTGTCTGCAGGTCTCTGGCACACGAACGGGGCTCCCTAGCTGTTTATTCTTTTTTTTTTTTTTAATAGAAGGGAAAAGAAGTGGGAACAGAAACAAGAGTGGCGTATATGCAGAAGTGGAGCGTGGGGAAGACGGCTTCCTTTCGGTGTGCAGAGAATTAATTCCAAAGGGCCAGATTTCCTAGAAGTTTCGATTTTGGTTGGGTGTGTCCGTCTTGTCTTGTGTGGATAGTGAACTTGAGGAGATCAAAGGGGCAATGTGCAATACGTGGGTTCTGTCACTCCCTGGCAGGGATATCTGATCCCAGAAAGGTTGCAGTCTCTGATGGCTTGCTGATGGTGTTTCCATGCAAACCGTTATTGCTTTCACGGTTGTTTTCCTTTCAGTTATTATAATCAAAGGTTCTACCTTCAGATCACCCTGCCCCCCTTTTTACCTTCCCCTCCAGAAGCCCCCCAAATAATACTCTTAATGTATTGTGCCTCGTTCTCTGATTACCGCAATGCGTTTGATAAAATACACTGTCTCCTTAAAAAAAAAAAAAATCAAGTCCTTCCTGCTGTATTTTGCTTGTTGAGTACAAAGATGAAACGATTTGCCAAAAAGCGGCAAAGTCGCTTCCGTTTCTCTGTAATTACGAATGTTCTGTTGGACGATGTAAGCTCAAGCCCTTATGTACACTAACTCTTCAATCTAATTGTTTGATTAAACTCGTATTTCCTCCAGAAAGGTACATAAATAAGTGAACTGTTGAGCAAATTAAGAATACTTAACAGCATTGCATCTGAAAAGTAGTTACGCTGATTAAATTTTGTGTCCTTGAGGACTTTCAGGAAATTACTTTTGATCGTCAATAACACAATTAAGTAAACTACACACACATTAGCATGAATAATTGATAAGAAATTATGTATTACCACGAAGCACTGATTTAATAATTCATGATGCGGCACTCTAGTGACTGTGCAAAACTGGATAACATCGGAAAGTCTGCCTGACATCACTGAAAGAAAGGAAAAAAGCCCCAAGCCTCTGCAGAGACATGGAGCCTTAGTCCTGTTGTACAAAGGTGGGAATCACCTTGCATGCTGTAGCTTCTGTTTGTTTAAAACCCTGAATAAATTCAGAAGAGTTGAAAAGAAAGATACAAAGAGCTCAGGTCCTCTCTGTTTCTCCCAGCCTCCCCGGCTGCAGGCCTGGGCAGGGCAAGCTTCTCCACGTTGGCCAGCTTGCAAATGGAGTCCTTCCGAAGCTTCCAGGGGAGGGCTTAGAGGCCTTGGCTCTGGAAACTTGTAGCAGATTCTGGGACAAGACAGGCCTCTGTATAGGCCAGAACCTCCCTGGTTCCGGTGCACGTAGGAGTCAGCTCTTGTGTCCTGGGACAGACGGTTGGGTGGTTGGACGGACGTGGCCTCACTGGATGCCCTTGCTGGCCATCCTTGGTGAGAACTGTCCTTTGGGGCAGCGAGAACAGCCGTTGATGGAGCCTTTGTTGTTTAGTCGCCCAGTCGTGTCTGACTCTTGCGACCCCAGGTACTGTAGCCTGCCAGACTCCTTGGTCCATGGGATTCTCCAGGCAAGAGGACCCCGCTGGAGCAGGTCTGCAGTGCCACCCAGGAACACTGGGACCCCTGAAGATGGTCCCAGCTGCAGGGGTTTATAATGTCACTCTAAAAAGGAAGCCGGGCTCGTGCTGGGAAGGAGGTGCAGCCCCTGGGGTTGAGCGACTGATTAATTATTATTATCCATCTGTTGGTTGAAGCCCTGGGAATCGTCTTCCTCAATGCGCTCTGGGTTATGGGAGAGGAATCTGGAGGCACGATGGGGTCAGGGGCCCAGTCTTGGGGGTGATGACCTGTGGGCACCTGAGTGCCAGCGGGAGTGGCAAGGAATTGGGGGTAGAGGGCCCGGGCATAGGACATTGGCTCCTGTGGGACTCAGGGCTCCCTCCTCCATCTCTCAGATTCAGTGTGTGATTTAGGAATACCCAGTGTTTGGTCTCTCAGTTGGGTAGGAGGATCCCCCTTAATAAATAATTCCCTTTATTAAGACTCTGCCACTCTCTCATTGCCTGGGAACTTTATAGAGCTTAGTTCATTTAATCTCACAACTCACAAGGTAAACATTACTGCTCCATTTCACAGATAGGGAAACTGAGGCAGAGCAAGGTTGGGCAACTTCCCCAAAGTTGCATGGATGGTAGCCTTCAGTGAGAAGAGGGAGAGCTTGGCCTCATTGCCTGTCACCCAGAGAGGGCTGAATACATGAGTTCATGAGAATAACTGGGCTCAGTCTTTGGACCCCAAGAGGACAATGGAGATGTAATGAGGGCCAGTTTGACAGGTAGAGTGAGTGAGTGAAGTGAAAGTTGCTCATTCGTGTCCAACTCTTTGCAACCCCATGGACTATAGAGTTCCTGGACTTCTCCAGGCCAGAATACTAGAGTGGGTAGCTGTTCCCTTCTCCAGGGGACCGTCCCAATCCAGGGATTGAACCCAGGTCTCCTGCATTGCAGGTGGATTCTTTACCTTCTGAGCCACCAGGGAAGCAGGTGACAGGTGGAGAGTTGGGGTAACTATTTGGCGTTTTTCACCATCTACGGACTCTGGCCAGGTGGGACTGGCCCGTGGAGGGGAGGACATGCCGTCCCAGCTTCTCCCTCTCCGGGGTCCAGTCTGGCAAGGCAGAGGCCAGCCTGAACCCATTTTATCTGCCCCGTGGCTGGCACACTTGGCCTCTGCATCCTGTCTACCTGTCCAAGGGCCCGGCCCCCCTCCCAGCAGGGGTTGGGGCTGTTGATGGTGCCTGGAGCCACTGGACCCCTCTAGTGGCTTTTCCAGGGAGAGGAGCACCTAGAAGGGGCCCACCACTCCTCATCACAGACCCTCACCCTCTCTTCTTAGTTTCCTGGCTTCACCAGGAAAAGTGGAACTCGGATGAATTCAGAACCTGACTGAAGTGGTTAAGAGCTTGTTTTACCTGTTCAGAATCCCAGCTCTTACTGACTGTGTGGCTCTAAACAGGTCACTTAACCTCTCTGTGCTTTGGTTCTCTCCTGTGAAGTGGGAAAAATTATGGTACCAGCGTTGCAGGGTTCTTTGAAGTTTACATGAATCGACTGCTAAGTGCTGCCTGACGCAGAGGAAGTGCAGTGTAAACACTAGCTCTTCTTCGACCGTGCCTCACGCATATCAAGAGTTTGAAGACCTTTTGGGGGTAAAATCCTCATATTCTCAAGAAGGAAACAGGGTTGGTTGGCTCTCAGAGCCTGAGGATGTGCCTTTTCCTGGAGGTCATACTCTCCCAGAGCTCACATAATTTTCCTAGGAAGTGGGGTTGGCAAACCCCAACTCCTCTGCAGACTCACATCCATGGCTGAGAGCTTGGTATCTTGCTATCTGGGTCTTGGGATCCCAGAGCTTGAATGGGAGCCTGGAGTTAAGAGCTAGGGGGCTGAGAGTCAGGTGTGGAGGGTTTAGGGGAGAGGAAAGGAGAATGGCTTGGGTGTCCACCTCTGGTCCTATCAGGTATCAATTGCCATGGTCCTGGCCTTGCCCTGGGACATGCCATCTGGGTAGACACTGGAAATGTGCCCACTCCTTGGAGAGCACACCAGTGGTAGAGCAGGGCTCACATGTGGAAAAAACCAACTCATTTAGACACTTTAACCTCAAGGAGGATATTTATGCTCTTTAGAGATAGGCGCTATAAAGGACTTTTAATATTCTTTAAAAAAAAATGAAAGCTCCATTTCTGGGCTCCACTCCTGGACATTGCCAGACTTCAGAGAGTCCAACATTTGATGAATTTTCTCTGGGACTTGGCTAAACAGCTTGGTGGTGAACTTGTGTACAAACATAAAGATGGAGGGGTGCCCAGCCCTGCGCCCAAGAAGGTCATGGATCCTGGGGCTGTGACCTGCTAGGCGTCCCCCTGAGCCATCCTCACTGCTTCTCCTTGTCCAGAACCCCCTCCTGATGATAATAAAGCTCAGAATTGATTCAGAATTTAGGCCCCCTGGTAGTATAGATGGTAAAGAATCCACCTGCAGTGCAGGAGACCCAGGTTCCATCCCTGGGTTGGGAATATCCCCAGGAGAAGGGCATGGCAACCCACTCCTGTATTCTTGCCTGGAGAATTCCATGGACAGAGGAGCCTGGTGGGCCTCAGTCTGTGGGGTCACAAAGAGTCGGACATGACTGAGCGACTTTCACTTCACGGTCCCAGCGCCGCTTACTGCTGTCTCAGGTGGGTAGTGAGCTAAGTGTTGGTGGGGCGTCAGGCCCCAGGGGTCTCCTGTCTGTGTGAAGAGCAACATCTTTCCCTTAGCAGCAGCAGCTGTTGTCCCGAACAAGCCAGGCCCACATGCTGCCTTCGTCCTGTGGCAGGAGGCAGGGTGACAGGCTTGGATAAACCAGGATCTATCCTCTTACCCACCAGGAAGGATATTTTAGAGAAAAGTTCTATACCCTTCCTGGACGGGTATTTATAAGCCACCTTTTTCTGAGTCACTTCAAGGGAAAGCGAGGCATCTTCGTGGAGGGCAGCATCATCCAAGAGCATACATACCCAACACCCTAGGGTGCTCTCTTTGCACTCTGTCAGAGAGGTCCCTGGAGGCTGGGCCTCAGGACTGAGCCTTCTCTTGCTGCCGCTGTCTGCCATCTGCTCTCAGGCCTCTGGGCCGGGACGACGGCCCCTGCAGAGCAAAGCTCCTTGTTTTCTGTGCCTGCTCTGTGCAGGAGATGGGCCATTGCTCTGCAGAGCCCTTCCTTTGGATGTGGGCACTGCCCCCTCCCACCAGTCACTCGTTGCTTGACTCTGCTGGGTGCCTCCTGGCTGTGGTGCAGGGTCAGGGGCCCAGATGCAGTATCAGACAGTGCTGAGGCTGCGGCTTTGGCTGTGGAGCCCTGGTCTGGAACAGCTGGGGGCCCCAGATGTCACAGCAACCTCTGTGCAGAGAGGCTTGTGCTGCTGGAGGGAAGAGGAGGTTTGCCAGCTGTCAAGTGGCTGCACCACGCGGGTGGTGGGGACACTCATCCAGCTTGAACAAAAGGTCCAGAGAGCGTGGGAGGTATAGGAGGAAATGACCCAAACCAGGGGACCGCGAGGGCAAGGGCTGCCCGGGTTCTGCCAACAGGGAAGTTGCTGCTAGGGGGCAAAGCTGCGACTCTGGCAGCCTGACGCCTCTGCTCGGCAGACAGTACCTGGGTCCTACCCCCTGGCCCTGGAGACCCTGCTTTGAGGCTGTTTGAACTCCCCATCCATGGGAACACCCCCACAGGATCACGGCAGTGTGTGGTGGACGAAGCACCACCGATCTGGGAATCAGAGGCCTGAGGTCAAGCCCTTCTATTAGCTTGGTGACCTTGGGCAAGCTGTTTAACTTTCCTGTGCCTCATTTCTTAACTGTACAGAGGAAGTAACTATCCTAATTTTGACTTCACAGGGCTCTGGTGAGGATCAGGGGAGATGATGCACGTGAAGGGGGTTTGTGAACAACTCTCAGGATAACAGGCCGTTTGCAGCGCATGGAAACCGAGCTGCCTGAAGCCGCCTCCCGCTGCAGCAGCGTGGGCTGGGCGAAATGCAGCCTAAGAGCAGCAAGGGCGGTGGGTGGCCCGGAAGTGAGTCCTGCAGACCCTCCCCTGGGCTCTGCCTGCTCCAAGGCCCCCTCCCCCTGCCAAGGTCTGGACGGGGCAGGGAGAAGGGCTAAGTGGCTGTGTAATGACCACATCTGTCAGCGCTGGCCAAATGGCTTTTCCAGGAGTCAGCGCGCTAATGGCCCTGTAGCCGGGAGAGAGCTTCTCCTAAGTGGAGCACTTTATCTAACAGGGAACATAAGAGCTGCGTGGCCCCAGGCCACCAGGACTCAGAACAGCTGCTCAGCCCTCATCCTTGAAGTAGTGCCCTGTCCCCCTCGGCTTGCCTCGCACCTGCTGCCAGAGGCCAGTCTGCAGGTGGCAGCTGAGGTGGCCCGCAAGGGGGACAGGAGGCCAGCTCGGCGATAGCTTTGAATCCACCCACTGTCTGTGGGACCTTGGCAAGCCCCTCGTCATCTCCAAGCCTCAGTGTCCTCATCTGTACAATGGAGACAGTGGGGCTTAGCTGTGGGGGCACTGTGCCTGGCACATGGGGATCACTGCTGCCCAGGAGGGCTGTGAGCTCTCCCAGAAAATGATGACAAAGAGGATGGAACAACCCTCTGGGCTGAGGGAAAAGGCCGTATAGGTGGAAGGGACAAGGGACACAAGAGCGCAATGAACCAGGACACCCAACCCGCGGTGTAGACGGGCTTTCTTTCTACCCGAGTCACATAGGAGTCCTGTGGACCTCTTACCTCTTATAAAGTAGGTTCTGTTTCTGGAGAGCTACAAAATATCACCCATTCTCCAAATACTGGATACAGAATTCTTAAAACACCCTGTT
This sequence comes from Oryx dammah, assembly GCF_014754425.2. Classification (NCBI taxonomy): domain Eukaryota; kingdom Metazoa; phylum Chordata; class Mammalia; order Artiodactyla; family Bovidae; genus Oryx; species Oryx dammah. Next base: position 16,797,962 of record NW_024070190.1, read on the forward strand.
CTTTTTGTTCAGGTGGAACCTGTTTGCAAAGTGGAGACAGAGACACAGACGTAGAGAAGAAACTTATGGACCCCGAGGGGGTCAGAGGGAGTAGGATGAGTTGGGAGGTTGGGACTGAAAGACATATATGCATATATCACTTTGTGTAAAATAGATAGCTAATGAGAACCTACTACAAAGCACAGGGAACTCTACCCAATGCTCTGTGGCGACCTAAATGGGAAGGAAATCCAAGAGGAGGGGGATATTAGGACATGTAAGGCTGATTCACTTTGCTGTACAGCAGAAAATTATACAACATAGTAAAGCAACAATACTCCAAAAAATTTTTTTGTTTTAAAATCGTGAGAAAAAAAAAACGTTTTTATATTATTAGATAATTTTAGACTCACATGCATGTTGCTAACACAGTACAGAGCTTTCTCGTCCCTGCCACCGTTTCTGCCAGAGAAAATGTTGACATAACCCCAGGACAAAGGTCAAAGCCAGGACATTGGCACTGGGATAATATTCGAAAATACAGACCTGATTTGGGTTTTACCTGTTTCTACATATGCTGGCGTTTTATGGGGAAGGATATGGGCATTTTATCACGTGTATATTTTCGTGTAAATTATCTCCTACAATCAGGATACAGAACTCACCATCGCCCCTAAGAGACTCTCCCTCAACCCTAACCCGGCAACTACTGGTCTGTCCCCCACCGTTATACCTCTGCTCCCTGTCATTTCAGGCTGCTCTATATCTGGGGTCATAGAGTGGCTATATGCTTTTCAAAAATTGAGCGTTCAACATGGTGTGCTAGTCACCATGATTTAAAACGTTAACTAGAGGGAGTGAGTAAATATTAACTGGGTTTCCCTGATGGCTCAGCAGTAAAGAAGCTTCCTGGCAAAGCAGGAGACTTGGGTTCTGTTTCTGGGTCGGGAAAATCCCCTGAAGAAGGAAATGGCAACCCACTCCAGTTTTCTTGCCTGTGAAATCCCATGGACAGAGGAGCCTGGCAGACTACAGTCCACGGGGTCACGAAAGTGTCGGACACGACTTAGCTACTAAACAACAAACGTTAACTGTGCGTAACGTAACTTCTAAGGGGCTCTGTCCGCTAACTACATTGACATTTATAAGACAGAGGAAATTTATTTTATTTTCGATTGTAGTTAAGTACGCACAACATGAAATTTATCATCTTAACCTTTTTCAGTGTACATTTCAGTAATGTTAAGTAAATTCACATATTCTTAACATAATACTTGTGCAAACTGTCTGCAGACGTTTTTCATTTTGCATGACTGAGACTCTGCCCATTCAACAACCCCCCATTTCTCTCTCCCCCTAGTCCTGGGAAACCACCATTCTATCTTTTGTTTCTATGAGGTTGACTACTCAAAGTATCTCATGTAAGTGGGATCATGCAGTATTTATCCTTTTGTAACGGGCTGATTTCACCTAGCATGGTTTCTTCACAGTTCATCCCTGTTGTAGTGTCAGAGTTTATTTCCTTTTTAGGGCTGAACATCGTTCCATTGTGTGTATAGACCACGTCTTGCTTATCCATCCATGCGTCAATGGACACTTGGGTTGCTTCCCCTTTCGGCTACTGTGAATGTGGCTGCTATGAGTATGAGTGTGAAAATGTCTCTTTTAGACCCTCCTCTCAAGTCTTGTGAGCACATACTCATGATTTACGTTTCCCTGGTGATTACTGGTGTTGAACATTTGGTCATGAGTCTGTTGAACATCTTTTAATGTGAAAAAGCCTTGCTGATAGGGATTCTGGAAAGGAATGAGTAGGAGAAGTGAAGTTGACTTTGGTGATGTCTTATTCACTTTTTGGAATAATTTGTCAAGAAGAGATAGAATGCCAGCCTGTTTGCTTTGGCTAAGAAATCTATGGCAAGCTATACGCAGAACATATGGCTGCATGAATTATCTATGCATATAAATCATTATCACCTACAGTCACATGGTAAGGAAAAAAAATGGGGTAAATTCTATCTTCTTCCCTCCTCTGGTTTCTCTACGTAGAGATGCCCTCTGCTATCTGGTTCTTTATATCTGTCCAGAGATATTAATATGTATGTATCCTCTTGTCATGTAGGTAGCAGCATATCACACATACTGTTTGATATTTGTTTTTTTCTCTTAAGTATATATTTTGGGGAACATTCCATGTTAGCATATATGGTTCTGCTTCTGGAATGTTCTTCTGAAGCTGATTCTCAATCCACACGCCTGCGTTTCCTCCACTGATGCACTTAGCCTCTAGAAGCTCCTCTCCATGTTTCCTCTCAGCATTTAGCAAATGCACTTCGACTGGTTTATTCCTTACACAGATGAGCACCCAATGTCCAGACTGGCCCAATCAACACCAGTGTGAAAGCACAGCATTGTGGGTGGCAGTGTGCCTAACGATTTTGATCATTTCCTGCTTTAATTCCACTTAGCAACTTGATCTCCATTACACTTTTTTTTTTTAAGACACTAAAAGCCAAACACTGCTGTATGGATAAATATGTGGATACTAAACCCTTGACTAACTTAAATTGTCCATTCATCAGTTGATGTTCCATCAACTGTTCTCATGTCTTAGCAGGAGAAATTTGATTTAGAGGCTTCAGTATAATGGATGGAAATTCTGCCTGTGCGAAAGTTGATGTCTTCATGTCAAGAGTCAACGCAGACCCAAGTGAGAAGAGCAAAGCCACGGAGCACTGGGGTGGAGGGAGAGGAGTGGGGAACGTAGGTTGGGGACAGGCAGCAGGGCCCATGTGAGCCAGGGTCAGCTCCACCCTATAGGAGATGCAGGGCGGTATCAGAATATGAAGGGCTGTTGGGTTGACTTTATCTTTTGTTATAAAAATAATGATAATTAATGGATACTGTCCATGTGCCAGGCATTCTATCAGATGCTTCTCACTTATTATTTCTGATGCTCTCATAAATTTACTATTGTTTTTCTAATTTTCCATCTGAAAAAAGTGAGGCTCAGAGGTTTAAGTAACAACCAGAGTGAAACAGCTGGTGATTGGTGGGGCTGGAATTTTTACCTGGGGTCCTCTGATGGCAAAACCCTGGCTCTGCCTTTTGCTACACTTCCTTCCCTACTACTACAGTCTCCAAGCAGAGGTGTGTTCTCTGGTGAACTCCAAGGTGTTGTGAGCCCTCCTGCCTTGCTGGAGGGGAGGAGCATCCTGCTGAAGCAATGTGGGTTAGCAGATTGAACGGAACACCTTCCCTAGGCTCCCTCAGCCCTGCCCACTCCAAGGCAGACAGCTTGATTCCCTGTGTGCTCACATGGGGAGCCAGGCACCCCACTTCCCCGTTCTCCAAGGCTGCTGCAGGCATCATGCCCCTCCCTGTGAGCAAACTGGAATTCCAAGCATGGAGCTACAGTGTTCCCTGGAGTTTTCACTGCCCACCGAGGCAGCTAGACACTCCTGCACGGCCATCAGACACCCCATGTGGCTCAGCCCATGGCCCCCACCCCCAAGGCCTGCCTCCTTTTCTGTCTGGTTATCATTCCACCTGATCTCCATCAGCTCCCACATTTTGACTGATTCCAGCTCATCTCCATCAGTCAGGGCCCAGCTGGCCCACTCCCATGGGTGATGGAAGAGACCTTATGGGAGGGACTGGTGTGATAAAAGAAGGCCAACAAGAGGTGGTGGGAGACCTGAAGGGCTGGCAGCAGTGGAGAGCCCTTCCCACCCCTGGGCCTGACCAGAGGGCGCTGCAGCCAGGGGGCCCTGCTTCCCCCTAGAGGGGACTGATGAGCAGGAGCACTGGGCCTCAGAAGAGGGATCCAGCCACTGGCCCTGCAGCCTCCTGGCAAGAGAGAGGGGCAATAATTATTCCTCCCCCTTCCTCCTGCTTCCCGGTTGCCTGCCTCTTCCCCATCGCCTGGGCGGAAAGCAGAGGGCAGGGGAGACCGTCGGTAGGGCAGAGTGGGCTGGAGGCTGGCTGGGGACCAAGCGGCACACCACCCCTCTGGTGCGTCTGGCACTTGCGTCTGATTCGGTCTTGCAGCCTGAGCTGGCTCTCCTGCTGATCCAACACGGTGAGGAAAACTCCCTGGGAGGTGTGTGGGTAGGTGGTGAAAAGAGGATAAGGTGTGGAAGAAAGTGTGCGCAGTTACAAGGGCTTCTGGGACCCTTGCGTCCCGTCTCTGGGGCCCACCGAGGCAGTGTGCCACCCCAGCTCTGCCAGTCTCTGGAGCCCCGGCTCCGCCCTTCCTTCACAGTTCACGTGGTCACAGTTACTCACGGAAATGGGTGGCACACCCACTCTCTTGCTTCCAATAATGTCCATGTCTCCTTCTCTAGAGGTCTATTCTGAGCTGGCTCCCCAGCGCTGGGCCTTCTGTGCTCCTTCCTCCCAGGAGCCAGGCAGAGCAACAGTGTGGTGGAGCCCTGAGGGCACAGGGGCCACTGCCATCCACATTCGGCTGGCTTGTTCCTGTCCTGAAAAGATGCTCCCTTGCTGGGTTCTGGTTTCTCCGTGGGCCACCCCTTCTCGTGGGGGCAGGGGTGGGGGCATGGGTGGAGGAGTGCTGAGAGAGAAGAGAGCGGGGGCAGGACAGCCAGAACAGGACTGCTGACCACACGTCACTGCCCCGCTTTCTGCCAGGATCCTCTTCACCTTCCCTGTTTCTTTGTACCTGCATCACTATGTTTAATGGGGGAACTAAGGAGCTGGTGTGGGGTTGACACGAGTCCCCGAGGTCCTCGTCACTTCCTCAGCACGTTGCGCTGCTGGAGGAGATGAAGCCCAGCTCGGGAGAAAACACCTCCCCTCCTTTCCTCCCTCCTTCCTTTCACCTTCCTCTGTACTTCCTCTGAGCTGGCAGGCCCCTCTGCCTCTCAGCCCTATCTCGTCACCATCCCCCCACACCCACTCACCCGCATGGGTGAGGTATGGCGAGCACTTTATGAATGACCCCGCATGATCTCTGAAAGCGGAAGTGCTAGTCACTCAGTCGTGTCCGACTGTTTGTGACCCTACGGACCACAGCCCACCAGGCTCCTCCATCCGTGGGATTCTCTAGGCAAGAATACTGGAGTCAGTTGCCGTTCCCTTTTCCAGAGGAATTTCCCAACCCAGGTATCAAACCTGGGTCTCCTGAGTTGCAGGCAGATTCTTTACCCTCCGAGCCACCAGGGATCCCTGCCTCCCGGGTAATCCCCTTCCCTGGCGTGTGGGCTGCGTACACGAACTCGCTTCTGAAGAATAGGAGAAGTTGGGGGTGTGGCTTCCCAGGTTAGGCTGTGAAAAGATGGCAGCTCCCATCTCGGGGGCTGCTGACTGTGGGCCTTGGGAATGTCAGTGAGGGAATGGTGAGGCCACCCTGTAAAGAGGGCCAAGTGGTGAGAAACCAAGAGAGGCCAACAGCTGGGAGGACCAGAGGCCCCCCACCCCCAGCCCCCCGGACAAGCTTGGAGAAACCCTTCCCCAGCAGTCATCAGATGAGACTGCAGCCCTGGCCGAAGCTTGATGGCAACCTTGAGCCAGATACCAGCCAAGCTGGGCCAATTCTTAACTCACGGAATTTTGAGATAGTAAATGTTTTAAGCTGCTTAATTTGGGGATAATTCGTTACCTAACAATAGGAGTGAAAGTGTTGAAAGTGTTAGTTGCTCACTCGTGTCTGACTTTTTGCAACCCCGTGAACTGTAACCTGTCAGGCTCCTCTGTGGGATTTTGCCATTTCCTTCTCCAGGGGATCTTCACAACCCAGGGATCGAACCCAGGTCTCCTGCACCGTAGGCGGATTCTTTACCGTTGAGCCGCTGGGGAAGCCCTTATAGGAGGGGAGATATTGAAACTTGGAAAGGAGGAGCTGCACCCAGGTGTGAGTCGGCAGTAGAAGCGGAGGGAGCTGTGCCTGTCCCCAGGATGGAGAGAAGCAGAGGGCGTGCCTTCCCCAGGCCGGGGCACCATCTGACAGCCTCACCAGTCTCAGGGAGCTCGTGACAGTTAGAGCTCATTGCCAAGGTTGAGGGCTGGTGGGCGACCTCATGGGGTGGGGGAGGCTGGGGTCTCCTTTCCTTTCATTATCTACCGAGCTCAATGTCTATTTTATTAATAATACATGCCTAGTGATGATGCCTGTGAATGAATGCTTGCCTCCCAAGCCTAATTGTTCTGTTGGGCAGCCCTCCTGTAGATTTATCATTGTCTTTCGTCTTTATTTAGCAGTTTTATTGCCAGTGATTAGTAATGGCGGCAGTTGGAGTCCCTCTTTATGGGGAAGCTTCCTCTCTGTTTACTGCTGGGGTGAATTCGGAATGAGGAGGTTTGTGGGTGCAGGAGCCTATCCCCTCCTTGGCCCACCTCACCCAGCAGCCCAGGTCCCCTGGTGGCTCCGCCACCTTGGGTTGCCTCCCTTCCTAGCTCAGACACACCTGCAGGCTCGGCTCAGCCTCATCGCTGGGAGAAAGGGAACCTGGGGACCTCCCCAAGCTCTCCTCTCCCCCATCCCACTTAGGGAGACTCAGCATCCTGTCACCGTCTGAGCGTCCCTCTCTGCCTAACCCCAGCACCATCTTCTAACCCCATATTCTTAGGAGACTTTGGAAGCAGGGGAGAGGCCCTGTAGCAGACCTGGGGGCAAGGGTCATTTGCTGCATAGACAGCCCGCAGCCTAAGGCTCCTCATTGCCTCTCTCACTACTGCTGCCCACCCAACCTGGGTCCCAGGAGTGGAGCTTTCTAGCTTTGGGTGAGCCTGACCTTCTGTTGCAGTGTCCCTAGATGACAGCTCTGCCTCTGGGCCTTGCCGGAAGCCTGCAGATCCCAAGACTAAGCCGCAGGCAGTGGGACTCTCATCTGCAGTATAGCCTGCTGAGGCACGGTGCGTCTCTGTGTCTGTTCTTTGTCTGACAGCTGAGAGCTAAACAGACCATAAAGTGAGCCCCTCTTGTTCCTTTGAAGGTCTGTGTAGGGCTGCAGCGATGAGGCCGGTGGGCAGGGATGGGTTTGTGGGGAGGAGCATGTCTCTGTGGATGGATGGAGTTACTTCTGCTTGGGGGAGGGAGCGGAGGAGCCAGGATGGGGTGCTCCACTTTCAGGACCCTTCCCCACCCTGCCCATACACTTGCCGGCTGTACAGTGTGGTTGGGCTCTCCCTTGGGGCTCCATGGTGTTGGCAAAGCAGCTCCTTGCAGTGGGCTTTGCGGGAGCACAGACCTGGGGTTTGGATCCCAGCTCTGCTCTGTGTGTGTGTCCTGACCTGTCTGGCTTCTGCAGTACAATGGTGATCATAATAGCCTGCCCAAAAGGCACTCACCAGGCTCCAAAAAGTGAGCCCAGCCCTTTGAAGTAAGGAGGGCTGGCTGCCGGAGCTTGTACCCGGCCAGGTTTCCTTTCTGCTCTCTTCCTGGCCAGCCACATCCTCCACGCCGGGCCCGAGGGGTCTGCCTCCTTTAACAAGAAGCACAGCACTCCATCTTCCTCTGTCCTCTCTAGCACAGTGGAGCACAGAGGGTCCCAGCTGGAAGCTTGCATTGTTTTGGTGATCTCTTGCTGAGTGACAAATCACCTTAAAATTAGTGGCTTAAGATGCTGATGCTTTATTACACCTCATGGGTTCAGTGGGTCAGGAAGTTGAGGACAGCTTGGCTGATGGCTCTGGGTCTGGATTTTTCATGTGGTTGCCCTGGAACAGTGGCTGTGGCTGGAAGGACCCACATTCTCCCCCATGATTGACATCAGGAAAGCGCCTCGACTTAGAAATATCTGTTGTCATCATAGGTATTCGGACTGACTCTGTGGCCTCCCCCACTGGCCAGCCAGGGCCGGTGGCCCAGCAGGGATGCAGCTTCATCCTGGGGCCCCACAGAGGGTGCTGAGCCTCCTGTCTGACCGGTCCGTGGGCACGAGCAGTGACAGGAAGCTCTCATTCCTCTGTCCTTCTGACAGTTCCCCCGCGGACCCTGCAGAGGTCCCAGCCTTTCTTTTTCCACCCGACTGTGACTGTGACCTTCCCAGCCTGCCCAGGCTTGGCTGGCTGCAGGCCCTGCTGGCCTGTTAAGCTGCCCCGATCTCTTTTTTGGACTGCAAGGCGCCTTGGCCTTTGCTTCGTGGCTGGAGGCCTGTCTCCTGATGCTCATATCCACACTCCTGTCTGTTACCTCCTGTCTGCATTTGGGAGCTTTGTCACTCTCCTCAGCCCTGTCCTTCTTGGCGCAGGGGCTTCAGACAGGCTCTGACCGACCTCTGTTCTCAGGGAGAGGGTCGTCCCGACTGTGCCTGTGGGCCCGTGCCAGGACTCCAAGCAGACAAGCCTTCCCTTCCCTCCTTCACTCCCAGAGGCCATGAGGATTCCTACCAGGCTTGCTTCTAGGATTCTGGTCTTGGACTTGGCACAAGGAGGGAGGAGCAACTTTTTTTCCAATTAAGCTGCATTTGCTTTGTCAACTGAATCCAATTCTCCTTCAGTCTCTCAGTCTAGGAATTATCCTTTATTAAACTTGGGCCTGAACTGCAGCTGCAGCAAAATCAGGAACCGCCCCCCAGGCACCACGAGGCCTTGTGTTCCTGGAGGTTTTCCTCTTGCAGCTTTTTCAGGCCCGCTTGGTGAGAGGAAACCCACAAACAATGACATCCTCAGCATTCAGGAATGGGAGGTGTGGGTGCAGTGAGCAAGACCCCTCACCCAGCCTGGAGCTGGCTACTGCCAAGCCCTGAGTCTGTAAGGCCACCCACAGACCTCTACTAAGCAATGAGGGGCTGTGGCCCAGGGAACCAGGCTGATGAGTGCTTAGTGGGTGCTGGGCAACGGGCTAAGTGCTTTCTGCATCCTAAAGTACCCAATCTTCATTACCATCATAGGAATCTGGAACTGGAAAGGTCTCCACTTTACAGGGAAAGACACTGAGGGTCAGAGTGGGCTGCTCAGGCGCTAAACGTGAAACAAGGGAAAATGAAGCAGCACCTCCACGGCCACAGCATAAGAGAGCTGATGAACCGTGACCTCGTGCTTTACAGCACCCCTGTAAAGGTGAAGCCTCAGATGAGGATGCAGCCTGCTAATGGCTTTCTTCCAGTCCACCTGTGCAGACGCCTTGAGGGACCAGAATAACCCATCAGTGAGCTTTGAATGTCACAGGCTAGAAGTCTACCACATGTAGCGCACAGAAGCCTCCTGAATGTGTACGTGTCCCATGAAGAGATAGGAAAAACAGTCATGCCTGCACAGAGGACTCTTGAAACTTCCCTTTACCCCTCCAAGAGGCGTTGCCTAGCTCCGACTCTCTCCTATTCCCTACTTCCATGATAAATACCCTACTCAAAAAGCTGATGGGGGAGATAGACGGAGCTTTGCCTCCTGTCTCCTTGCTTGGCCTCCCTGTAATAAAGGCTTTTGTCTCTACAAAAGACTGTTGTTCTGGTGTTTGGTCTTTCTGTTATGAGCCCACTTCCTCGACTGCAAGTGGGCAGGTGGGAGTGTGGACCCTGCTTCCAGGCCTGGGCCTTAGCTCTGGACAGATGGGGGCCTCTTCTCAGCAGTGCCTGGGAGGAGCGTCTGTGGGGTGGGCACAGGTGGTGGTTTGCCCCTCTGCTTGTGTGGGTGGCAGGTCTGTAGGGCTCCATTTCCTGGGGAGGGGGCAGGAGCGGGCATCTTCCATCTTCCCTCAGACTACTCTACTGAGGAAGGCCAGAAATATACAGCTCACAGGACCTCTTGACTCGGTGTCAAGGGGGACATTGAGCCACTCCCACATTCCTGACCCACAATATCACAAGAAAATAAAGGTTTGCTGTTTTAAACTATTAATTTTCCTAAAAGGTTTTGTTTTGTGTTATTTCATTATGCAGTGATAGATAACTAACACAGTGTTTGTACCAAGTTCTATTCTCGCGAGCAGTGAGTGAGGATTCTCATTGCACTGTGTCCTTGGTAACACTTGGGATTGTCAGAATGTTTACTTTTGTCCATCTGTTGGGTAGTGCTACCCATCACCCATTTCACGGGGGCTCTGTTATTAGACTCATATAGTTAGGAGCATTATGTCTTCTTGATTAATTGGCCCCTTCATCATTATGAAGTGTCTCTACTCCTTATTCTAATTCGATTGATAATATAGCCAATTCAGTCTCATTTACATTTTTTCCTTCTATGGTTTGATCTTATTGCTGTGAATATTTAGCCGTAAGAGTCATCTGTGTTTCTATGTGTAGTTCAAGTTTATTCACACTTCTTTCTAGATGATATTCAGTTATAGGAGTATTTCATATTTTATGGTTCAGTTGAACTATAATTTAGTTCAATTGATTTATTGAACTCTATTATAACTCTATCGATTTATAATTTATTTTATTTTACCTTAATTTTTGTCTCTTTGAAAACCTTGTTTTGTACTAAGAGAAGACAGAGGTCTCCAATGTCCTTGGAGAGACACATATTTTCTGATTAGCTGGATTTCCTGCTCAAGCAGCAGAGAAGGGAGCTGCACTGAGAGTTACTTTAGACCAAGGCCACCAACATGAGCTCAGCTTTACTTAGAAAAGCCCTTTCTCTTAGCATCTTCTGCCAATAGCCTGGGGGATTCAGATTAGATTCAAGTATGCTGTAGGCATCTTTGGAGAGGATCGAATATGGCTCCTCTTTCCCTCCTGGCTTCTGCCCTGTCCCCCTCCCCATCTGCCATGCCAAGAATAAGACCTAAAGGTCTCCCCAGGGGTGGATTCCCCGTCAGCAAAGATAATGTGGTCAGGGTTTCTTTAGCAAATGTGCTTAGCTGGGATCAGCTAGAAATTTTTGAAGCCCCAAGAACATGCTCAAAAGGAAGCCACTGGAACTTTTGGGCATATGAAAAATCTCCTTGTGGCTGGTTTGACTTCCTATCAACCTTCAGACTTACCTTGTTTCAAAACCTCGTAGAGAAATTCACTGAGAAGTAAAGATGTCAAACAATGTCTCCTCTAGAATTGTCTAAAGCTCTTCCATGCTTGATAATTTTCAAATTCTACTTACAGAGTTAAAATGGATGTGTGGACACCTTAGGTGGTGATGCTATTTATCTTTTAGAGCCATTTATTTTCTTGTAATAATATTAATTTCTCTGTCTATGGAACTACAATTAGTTTCATTGGATTGAGGGGAAATGAGAAGAAAGATAACCAGCTGAAGCTATCCTTTTTGTCTTGAAGGAGGGCACCTTTGATTTTTTTAGATGACTTACAGGTTAAACCTACATCTGTACTAACCTGGCCTTAGCACTTGGCAGCCAGACATGATGAAATACTTCAGAAGACTGGGGTCTGATGCCGAGTCCTCCCTGTATCAATAAATAGAATTCAGGAACACTCACCACTTTCACTTAATGCGATTTGTCTAATGTCCTCATCACTTTAGCGTCATGAGACCAGAGCATAACTTGGTTCTGGCTTGGGTTTTGGATGTTGTCAGTCCTGGACAAGCCTTTTGGCCTCCTTTTGTTGGCAGGTCTGGAATTCCTCATCAAAGAACATTAGCTAAATGTGAATGCCGACTTACGAGTTACATTGTGGAGCACCTGTTCCTGGGCCCTGGGGGCCTGAGACCCCATTTGTGGGGCCACAGTCTCCTTCCTTGGCTGCGCATATCGCAGGAGAGGGGCAGCAGAGTGCCTGCTCTGGTGTGGTAGTGGCTTAACTCTTCCAGTTGGTATTAACACTCTGGAAAGTGAGGAAAGAAGATCAAAATGGCATTGATCGCGTCTCCCAAAATACTTTAAATAGAATTTTGAAGAAGAACTCCATGGAGTTTCAGTAATGTTCACCTGTGGCCTGCCTTGGACCTGGCACCAGGCTAGCTGCTGGAGATGCAGTGAGAACGTGGGCAGGCAAGATCCCTCCCTCCAAACCTGATGGTTGGGTGGGCAAGAGAGACAGTTAGGCAGTTATAATAGGGGCTGTGGTGGGGAAGTACAACATGCTCATGCACGGTGACGAGCTGGGGCGTCCAGGGTGTCCTTCTAGAGGAGATGGGATCTAGGGGAAGACCCCAGGGCAGGAGTGGACAAGGGCAGGTTGGCGGGGAGCGGCTGAGGGTCCAGAGGGTCCAGGGAGAGGGTGAGCATGGAGAGGGGAGGGAGGCTGGGAGAGAGGGCTCCAGCTGTCTGTTGTTGTGTAATAAGCTGCTTTGAAACTTAGAGGCTCCGGCCGACAGCGCTCACTATTTTAGCATCTCTCCCAGTTTTGTGTGTCGGGAATCTGAGAATGGCTTGGTCAGGTGGTTCTGGCCTGGACAGCCAGAGGCTGGAGCTGAAACAGGAGGGCGGGCTCTCTCTCTCTTCCTGTTATCGTCTCAGGGTCTTTCTAAGCCATCTTGATGTGGGCCAGGGTGGGGTTTTCGATAGCAGAGTGACCCAGTACATGGACTGCTCTGTGGCAGCCGGGGACTCATAGAGCGCTCGTTCCAGGGGACCTGTGGAAGCGGCATGGCGCCCTCTGACTTGGCCTTGAACTCACACACCAACCCCACTCTGCTGGGCACAGGCCGGTGGGCAGGGCCAAAGAGTCTGCCGAGGGGCTGGGAATGGCCCATATGGCCAACTCACAGGAGCTCAAGGTGGTGGGAGTCCAAGGGAGCTGTCGGCACAGGCAGGAGATGAAGCCGGAAAGACTGGCGTCCCGCAGCATGGGGTAGCCTTGCACACCCTGCTCTGGAGCCCGACTCATTATTGGGGTGAACAGGGAGCCCTGGGGCATTAGGTGGGACCTCGGGCCACCTGAGGGCAGTGGGGGTTTGGAAGGGAGTCGTGTTGGGAGTCGTGGCAGTGAGGGCTCTGAGTGGGGGTGAGGGGCGGTGGGGTGCAGATGGCTGGTGCAGCGATAGATATCTGGAGGTAGAGTCGACAGATTTGGGGTCTGACTGAATTGGGGGTGGGAGATTGAGAGCAGCCGGGACGGCGACCAGAGCTGTGGCTTAGCCACCAGGGGAAGCGTGGGCTGCTGAGTGTGGGAGCCGGGAAGACGAGGGCCTGCTTCGGGGGCAGGACCCGGGAGGATGAGGGCCTGCTTGGGGGGCAGGAGCCAGGAGCTTCCTCTTCCTCCCTCTTCTTCTGTGGAGTCATGTGTCGCGGCTCTGCCAACTCCAACCCGGCGCTGGGGTCTCAGGGTTAGTGGTATGTTTGTGCTGGTCAATAGCTTTTTTTTGGTTTTGTTTTCCAAAATTTAAATACCATAAGATTTAGCATTTTAACCACTTTTAAGTGTAACTAAGCACACTCACTACCATTCAACTCTAGCCATTTTTGACCTTTCCTGGCCGGAACTCTGTACCCATTAAACATCAGCTCCCCCCCCCCACCCCCACTCCGCCCTCAGTCCCTGGCAGCCGGCATTCTACTCTCTGTCTCTATGAGTCTGACTACTCAGGTGCCTCGTAAGGGTGGGATCACGCAGTGTTTGTCCTACTGGCTCATTGCATTCAGCTCAGTGTCCTCAAGGTCTATCCACGTTGTAGCATGCGTCAGGATTCCCCGCCTTTTAAAGGCTGAACAATACTCAGTCGAATGTCTATATCACATTTTGCTTGTGCATCTGTTGACTAACATTTGGATTGGTTCCACTTTTTGGATAATGTGAATAATGCTGCTGTGAATCCAGGTATACAAATATCTCTTTGAGATCTGTATACTTTCGATTCTTTTATTTTCAGATGACATAGTAATTCTGTTTAACTTTTTGAGGGCCCGCCTTAACTGCTTTTCACAGCAGCTGCACAATTTTACATTGCCACCGGTAATACATAAGTTTTGAATTTTTTCCACATCCTCATCAACACTTGTTTTCTGTTTTTTTGATTTTTAATTTTATAGTCACTCTCCTAATGGGTCTGGAGTGACACCACGTCATGGCTTTGATTTGTGTGTCCCCAGTGATTAGTGATACTGAACGTGGTCAAAAGGTTTCCAACAGAAAGGGTCCATCCTCTGGGAAGTTAGCAAAGTTGGCAGTGCAAGCGTCGTTAACATGTGTGGATCAGGACGGATGCGGAGACCTTTTGAGATCACGCCTCCCTGTGCGGTGGGTCACCTGGCTGGATGGAGGGCGCTCAGATATATCCCTGACACAGATACACGATGGGAGAGCAGCGCAAGGAAGCGCAGAGACGGGGCTTCACTGACGCCAGTAATGTGGAAGGACCACATAAGACAGCTGTGTCCCCCGAGAGCGAGTTTGTTATCTGGGCCGAAAGACTTTCCACGTGCACAGAGTTCAGATTTTGTTCTGCGCTCCCCTTATTTATATGCAATTATTTCACTCATTTGAAAGAATTCATATGAGTGAAAGAATTCTTTCATGTGGCCAGCCTCTGGGTAGACTTTGGATTCGTGAAGCTGGCTTGCTACAGCCCCACCTATGATCCGGGGCCTCAGAAGCTGGCATTAGGTCCCTTTTGACTTCCGCATCCATCCCAGTCTTGGGAGAGGGGTCATCAGCTTCTACTGAACATCTCTAGTGACAGTGAGCTTAGTTCTCCCCAAGCTACTCGTGCCAGATGTGGAGACAGCTGTCGTCATCAGAGACGCCTTTCTCACAGTCGGTGTGAATCAGCAGCCCCCTCAGCTCCCACCCAGACATGTAACCTTCTCTTCCTTCACCCACAGTTATATTGAAAGACAAGAAGATATCAACTTGTTTCCCCTCAATCTTCTCCTTTCCGGGCCAAGCAGGGGCTGCTAGCACTTCTCAAAGTCTGGCGTGTGAACGAATCACTAGGGCATCTTTGGAAGATGCAGACGGAGAGTCTGGATTTCTAACAAGTGCCCTGGTCAAGTGGAGGTTCCTGGCCCATGGGCCACACTTAGAGACACATGACTGAGGGTTTGAGTGCCCAGCCCGAAGTGAGAGAGCTGGACGTGTGAGTGGGCTCCTCACTCCGTGGCTGTTGGCTGTGGGAAGTTGCTCCACATCTCTGAGCTCTGCTTCCCTTTAGCCAGTGAAGCTAATGAAGGTCCCTCTCGTAGGTGTGTGGTGAGGTCTGAGGCCAAGCTCCTGTCTCCTCTGTCAGGGGCTGGCGCAGCCTGTGTGATGGACATTGTGAGTGCTGGTTCATTCTGCACTGAAGAGCCCTAGGACCTTTGAGCATTCCCTCAAGGAGCTCCGCACTCGTTCCCCCCTGGGAGACACCTGGAAGAGCCGTCCGTCATAGTAAAGGGGCAGGACCCTGGACAGAAGATGCAGGCACGGCTTTTACCTACAGCTTCTGTAAACAGTATGTTCACCATTCTCACTGTTATTCTGTCAAACATGATGGTAAAAATAGTGCTTTTTCTGGGCAACTCAGGTGAAGCGAAGCGTCAATTCAGAAGCTGATAATCAGTTCAGTTCAGTTGCTCAGTCGTGTCCTAGAGGTTACTCAAACTCATGTCCATCAAGTCAGCGATGCCATCCAACTATCTCAGGATATGATGGACATATCAGCATCCAACTGTCTCATGATATGATGGCCATATCAGCAAAGGTCTATTCTACCAGGCTACCCTTGGTTCTATGCTCATGCTGATTGGAAATGCTAGTGAACAGCTAGCTAAGCCAGTACATTTTGATATGGCAAGACAGATGGGTTAGTATTTAATACATGTCATCTTTGTTTGATAGATCAAAGATGGGGAAACTCTTGTTTCCTCATAAGCTGATGCACTGCTTTGTACTTCCTGGCTCAGATCAGGTGTCCTTCCCACAGAAGTCCCCTCTTCCCTCCAGGCTGAGCCGGATGCCCTTCAGACCACCGTGCTAAATCCCTTACCATGTGGGCTTGTCTATCTTCTGTGTCAGATTTGAATTGCCTGGGCACAGAGATCAGATCTCATTATCATGGTATCTTTGGTGCCCAGTGAAACACCTGGCACAGAGCAGGAACTCTGGAAATGTAAAGAGAGGGAGGAAAGAAAAGAATACAAAAAGGGTAAGAGTGAGGGATGGGGGAGGAAGGGAGGAGGCAGTAATAACTGCCCCCAGCCCCGAACAGAATCAGAAGGAATCAACCTGCAGATGAGTTGGTCTTCAGTGACTCCTGTCTCTGGAGGCATTATCTGCTTCTAAGGAACTTAGGTACTTTGCGGTGAGTGCTGGAGGCCTTCCATCCAGCTGACTTGCTGGGGGGCCAGATGTCCAAGGAAGGAATGCTTACTCTAGATTTGTGGGTGGATGCTGCATTCTGCCAGACACCTTTCCTCTTTTACATCCAGAGGGGCAGAGAGGACTGGGGCGCTGATCTTGATCTCCACGTATCTATCTTTATGTTTTTCGCTCCATCAATGGCCCTGCTCACATTGCTCCTCAGACAGAATGTGACTGGTGTCCAAACGTGTATTTGTGTTCAGTTGCTTCAGCCGTGTCCAACCCCTTTGACCTTACGGACCGTAGCCCGCCAGCCTCCTCTGTGCATGGGGTTCTCCAGGCAGGAATCCTGGAGTGGGCTGCCACGCCCTCCTCTAGAGGACCTTCCCAACCCAGGGATCAAACCGGCATCTCCTGTATCTCTTGCACTGCAGCTGGATTCTTTACCACTGAGCCGCTGGGGAAGCCTGGGGCCCAAATTTGAACTCTCCTTCTGTAAAGTATATTTTCCTTTGTGGGGACATGGTTACTGTAACTATGGTTATTTTTTAAGTGGGGGACTCTTGTTAGGTAATTCTTTTCCTGGGTCCTAAGAATTTTGAAATAAGATACTATCTTTCCTATTTGAGTAAGAGGGAAACAGGTGAGAGCAGGCTGGGTGATTTGTTGGCAGAGCCAAGATCACAACTTTGTTCTCTTCACTGGCATCGCAGTGAGTGACTCGTGGGAACCGGATTTCTCAGACAACGGCCTGCCTGAGTTCCCGGCTAACCAACCAGCTGACTCAACGGGTGTAGACAAGGCTCCTGGCACCGGGCTGGGGCCGGGGGGCTTGTGGAGCATTTTCACAATGAAATTCAGGTGCGATTGCATTTTTGTGGAAAACAAGCAGTTATGTAAAACTGTGAATCCAAATCATAACCCAGAATATGTTTAAAGACCTAGTATCTGTGTGAGTCTGGGACATGGTGAGCTGGGGGCCTCCCCGTCTTCCCAGCCTAGAAATGGCATGTTTGCTAAAAGGTCCAGGGCAATGCAGTCTGTGTGGTCCCCTGGGACGTGAGCAGTGCAGTCCCGACAGCTGTCACGACAGCTGCCCCTTCTAAACGGAACGAAGGCACTGTAGCCCCCGTCTTTCCCACAGCGCAAAAATTAAGAAGCTTCCACGGAAGCCCCGGGTAGAGGCCCACGAGGCTGGCCTGCTTCTTTCCCAACACGTTATCCACAGTGGGCATCGGGTTACAGACCCTCACTGCTCTCTGCGGCGCAGAGGTGGTCGCTGCACCCTGTTACCCTGAATTGATTCAGATTCTGTCCTGCAAATCCCAGAGGGACTCGGGAGGAGTGTGATCTTCTTTCGAGCGCAGGGCGCAGGCACCAGTGATTACATTGGGACTGTCAGGGCCTGACTTGGGCCCCAGTCACCCTCGGTGGCGGGTGGGGTCTCCCTCACCTTTGCTGTCCCGGTGCTAGGGGAGGGCCTGCCCGAGAAGGCAGGGACACAGGGACTGTGGCGGGTGAGTGCCGAGGCCACTGCGCCGAGTGGAGAACCTGGGTGGCCGCCCAATCGTGATGGCAAACCTGGAGGGCACGACTCTTTACTCACCAGCACAGACCCGTCACGGCCCACAGAAGAAAGATAAAAGAGTCCAGGGACAACACCTCATCTGCAAACTTGTTTCACTTTTTACGAGATGATCAGAAAATAGCCTTCAGAGGAAAGTTTCTTCAGTAAGGAAAACCCATTCTATTCAAATAAATATTTCTGCAAGATTGCCTTGGGTTGCTCCTCAGCTGTTTCCCCGCTAGGGCGAGCCGGAAGGGCTGCTGGGTCTGAGCGAGGGTGGGGTGGCCCCTGGTGACCTGACCTAGAAGGGGACGTGCTTGCCAGCCAGGGCTCAGCGGGGTGCAGTGTTTCTGGGGGCCTGGTGAGTTGGCCCTTGAGGAGGAGTGGGTGGGATGCTGAAGGGGAGGCTTGTTAGGAATCAGGCTGGACACACATGGGTGCCAGGGTCAGGGGAGAAGGACGGGCAGCAGGGAGGGAAGGAGAAAGGAAGAGGAGTGGGTCTGGGGCCCAGGAGCTCTGAGGGGCTCTACTTACGTGAGCAGAGCAGCGCCCTCCCAGGGGGGCGAGCCCCTCACGTTGGGTTTGCTCGGGATCTCGGCTTCCTCACAAATTTTAGGGGTCTCAAACAGCTGAGTATGAGTTGATGTGTGTGTGTGTGTGTGTGTGTGTGTGTGTGATTGTTCGGGGGGAGAGGGAAATAGCTTTTCTGGTTTTGTTGTGGGGCCGGGGGCGGGTTTGTCCACTATGATTCTCAAGAAATGCCTTCTGTGGCAAAGTCCTCTAGGTCGTTGGTGGAGATGATGCCCAGGCTTGGAGCCTCTCCCCTCTCCTGCCCTGCACTCTGGGGAGGCCCCTCGGGGCGCTGGCCTGCAGAGGGCTGGGTGGGGTTGCCGGGAGCCTCTGGTGGCAGCTGCAGGCCCACACCGTGGATGCTCTGGGGCCTGAGGCTGGCTGCCTCGGTGGTGTGAGGGCGCTGCCTCAGGAAGGTGGGGGCAGAGAGCTGAGAGGAGCAGCGCAGGGGCATCAGAGCCGTCACGGGCAGGGGCCGGAAGCCGGGGCAGAGCATGTAGGGAGCAGCAAGGGCGTCCGGCGGGGTTGGCTCAGGGGAGCCCCCCTCAGAGGATGGGATGGAGACCTTGACGTATTTGCCCGTCTCTGGGTCATAGAAGGTCTTGATTTTCACCTGGAGCGGCAGATCGAAGACAAAGTACTCTCCAGACTGGGGGTCCTGCAGGACCTTCTGGGTGGCAGGGTAAGGGGGCTGGGCTGTCAGGGACTGGGGCCCCCCAGGCCTCCTCTGGACTGGCTCTGAAAGGGCTGACACGGAGTGGCGGTGCGCCGGAGGGGGCAGGGCGCGGACCCCGGGGAGCCTGGGCCGGGGCCTCTCTCCGGGGGACAGTGGCCCCTGCTCCGAGTCCTCAGGGTTCAGCTTTTCTTCGCGGCGTTCCCCATGCTTTTCCTGTGGCTGGTCGATCTTTCTCCTTTTGCTTGCCAGCTTCTTTGCCCGCCGCAGGGCCTTCTCTGTTTTGGGCGGGACTGCAGGTGGCTTGCCGGCCGCCCTCTCCAGCGGAGCAGGAGGCTCTGGCTTCTCCAGGAGGCCGGCCGAGCTGGCGGCCACGTCCAGCAGTGAGCCTCTTGGAGAAAGCGTCCTGAGGTCTTCGGCTGATGGCTCCAGTTGGGGGTCGGAGCCAGGCTCCCACGCGAGGGCATGGGTCAGCTCTTCCCTCCGGGCCACCCTGCCAGGGCTGGGGCTGGCCCAGGGGCCGCTGCGTGGAGGCTCCCCTGGCAGCAGGCCAGGCTCACTGGGGACCTGGGACGCATCGTCCCAAAAGCTGCTGGCAGCCGGGGAACATGCGCTACTCTCCTCCAGGGAGCTGGCGTTGGGGGAAGCCGCCAGCTCACCGGTGACCCATCTTCTCCCTGGGGGCCCTGCTCTGGGGGTAGACAAAAAGTGACTATTGAAGCCTTGCACCTGCTCTTCCCAAAAGGTTCCCAGCTGCTGTGGGGGTAGCTGGTCTTCTGGGTCATCTTCCGGCAAAGTTATGGTAGGGATGCACCTTGGAGCGTCCAGCTTCACCAGGTCCGTTGAAGCGCTCTGGCCATTGTTCACCATAACTTTCTGTGTGGCCTTTTGGGGTGGCTTCAGCCCCTGGCCCTCTCCTGTGAATGGAGAAGATGGAACATACCATTTTGGGGCTGCCTGGGAGGTCTCCGACCTGGCGGCGCTGGGTACCCACTCGTGGTCCTCCAGCTCCTCACAGGCCACCCCCTTCACGTGTGTGCCCCGGGCACTGGTGGGTGTCAGTGTGCTGGGCATTTCCTGGCTCTCAGGGGCACAGAGACCAGCATCCCCGCTCCAGCCTGGCCTTGGCAGTTCTTCTTCTTTGTGGCCACTGCCCAGTGGGGACTCCGAGGACATGGACCTCAGGAGGGGCAGCATGATGGGTTGGATCACGGGGGTGGCCCTCAGGGTGTTGTCTTTAACTGCGAAGAGTATGTGCTTGTTTGAAGCGGAAGCTGGTGCAGGGGCAGGACCTCTGACGTGTGACAGAGCCGCGTCTGACTTTCTCCCCCCCGGCCCAGTGCCTCTGAAATTAGCTTCCTCCCTCGGCGCCTTCCTGGGGCGGCCTCCTGACAAACTTCCTTCTTCTGGCAAGGATCCCCGCTTGCTGTGCTCCTCCACGCACGCACTCCCGTTACTCACGGCCCCGTCCTCTAGCTCATCTTCCTCTATCACTTTCTCCTGCTCATCCTTCCCACCGTTACCTGCACTCATGCCGTTCCTGCCGTCTTCCTGCTGGGTCTCAGTGAACCACATCTTCTGCTGATCCTCGAACGAGGCAAAGGACTGATCTGAAGAGCTGGTGCTGAATTTGGCCTTACTTTTGAGGCCTGGCATAAAATCAGATTGGCTGTCGCTATAAAACACATCTTCCTCCTCAGGAGAAAGGGGCCCTGGGGAGAATTTCGGGTTGAAGTTTGGATTCTGAAGTCCTGCCTCTCTCTCGGGTTCTGTCTCTTGAGAAATGGATCTCAAGAATCCATTCTCTTGGCCAGAGGTCTTTGGGGTCTCTGCAGCCTTCCCTGCCTCAGGGTCTTCGCTGCAAAGCTTCAGGGACAGATGTTTCCTATGGCGGCGTTGCCTGGAGTCCGAACGCCAGCTGGGCCTGGCATCACCCATCTCGGATTCTCCATTGGTATCGTCCTTCTCATGGTTGTTCCTGTTGGCAGCCTCGCCGTTGGCACAGAAGGGGGCTTTGGTGATAGTTGATGGTGAGGTGGGAGTTAGGTAGTTGTCTGCAGAGGCTGCGTCAGGGTCAGCTTTGGGGTCCTTCTGGGTACTGGTGAATGGCACAGAAGGGCTGTCATCTGGTGTCTCCTTAGAGAACTCATCTGGAGGGTTTTCCTCGAGCCCATTGGGAAGGAGTCCGCCGTTGCTCAGGGATTCTTGCTTGCCCCTGGTTTTTTCATCCAGGCCTTTCATGAGAGGCGAGGGGCTGTACGTGCTCTTGACATGCTTCCGCACATCTTTGAGGTTGAACAGCAGGCTGGGGGCTTTAGATTTGTAGCTGTCCCGGGACTGACATTCACCGGGCTCCTTCTCTTGGTATCCATTTAGCTGTCCTGGGGGTGAAGGGGTTATCTCCGCTGGCTGGCTCTCAGATGACTCCAGGACCTGTTTGGTGGGTATGACAGGGGTCAGAAGCTTACTGATATTGAAAGGAGGATCGCAATGCTCGTGCGGCTCCACAGGCGTATCAAGAGCATCCTTTTCTGGAAATTGCGCCTGGGGATTGTGCTTTGTATACAAGGCTGGGCCTCTCCAGTTGGTCTGTTTCCTCTCTTCCGAAGCATCTTGTAGACTGTCTTTCCCTCCATTGCCAGACTTTGGTTTCCTCCAGGGGGCATGGGTCGGTTTCAATGGAGGAGGGTCAGCCTGTGAGCTGGAAGTTTTTTCTTCCATAGCAAATATCTGGGGTCCCAAATCCCTCGACACCCAGGTTCCAGATGTGGAGAGAGTCCCTGCAGCCATCTTGTTCTCTTCCTGACTGCAGTTGGCCCGGACACGGCAGGGGGAGGTTTTGTGCTCAGGGGCCGGGGGCTCTCTTAACAAGGGCGCGTCCTCATAATGCTTGAGAGCCTTGCTTTCTGGGACAGCGTCAGCAGCATCCTTTCTCTCGGGTAGCCTCGGCTGGTGGGCATTCCATGACTCAAAAGCACTGTTCTCACTATGGAGAAAGGTCCCTTTGCGAGCCCACTCCTGGCCCCCTCCAGGCTCACTGGTGGCTGCCTTGTGGGCAGGAGAGGGGAACTTTGGCTCGAATGAACTGGCTGCATGTTCGGGTGTTGGGAGGAAGCTGCTGGGGCCGTGACTGGCCATTTCCGGATTCTTGGGGGCTTCCTGCTCTCCGTGCTTCCGGCCAGGCTGGTGGCTGGTCTGATGGGTGCTGGAGACTTCGGCAGGCACCCTCCTGACGGTCAAAAAGGCAGAATCAAAGCAGAAGTTGACGCCACTTTCTGGAAGAGGAGCAAATTTGGGGGGATTTTTGAGAGCTGGAGGCTTGCTGGCAGGAGGCCGGCTGTCACAGCGCTGGCTCTCGGTCCTGTCGAAAGATTTGATCAGAGATGACACTTTGGAAACAGGCTTGTTGCTGCTCCTCAGGCCAGAAACTGGCACTTCCAGTCGCCTCTGGGCTGGTGTCAGTGGGGAGCTGCTTTTGGGGTACTTCTCCTCCCCTTGAACATACTTGGGCAGCTGTTGGAATGTGGCTGCCCAGCCTGCATGCTCAGTACCTTGGGATGGTAACTGACTCCAGATGCTGCTTTTCCTGTGTGTGTGGCTCACCATTCCCTGGTGAAAATTCCCAAACACCTGGCGGGTGATATCCGGGGACAGGGCCAGGTCGGAGTCATGGAAGGATGCGTCCTCTGAGATGCACAGGCTCCGGAACGCGCGGTCCGTGAGGCTGCTCACCTCCTTGTCTGCGTCATCCAGCACACTGCCAATGCTTGAGGAGTCGCTGAGGCCATCTGTGCACTTCTTACTCCCCTGCATCGTCCGCCAGCCAGGAAGCCTGTCCCGTCCGCCAGGTGGTGCCTCTGGGTATGATTCCAGAAGGGTTGGATGCAGCTCTCTTCCCACAAAACTAGAGCTTCCTGATGATCAGATGCAATTGCAAAGTGGAAATTTCTTTTTCTCTGCAAAGGGAAGAAGTGCAGGGTATGAATATGATACCCAACTTCGTGGCATCGTATAAGATGACATGCTGCTGTGGATGGGCCAGGGTGCCTGTGATGGTTGATTTTATGTGTCAGCCTGGCTGGACTACGAGGCCCAGGTTTTGGTCAAATGCCAGTAAAGCAGTTTATACTCCATAATGTGAGTGGGCCTTGTCCACAAGGTTGAGAAACCCTGAGCAACAGGCAATCCTACTTCCAGTCTTTGGACTGGACTTGCAACCTCGACTCCCCCTCTGGTGTCCAGCGTGTTGGCCGGCCTGAAGATAGACTCGCCAGCCCCGTCGTGACATTAGCCGGTTCCTTACAGCAAGCTCCTTCTCCCTCCATGTACATATACATATATTTATAAACATGGGTGTATACACACACACACACAGGTGTGTGTATATATATATATATAAATATATATAATAGGATGTGTGTGTGTGTGTATGTGTGTCTGTGTGCGTACATGTATGTGTGTGTGTGTGTGTGTGTGTGTGTGTGTGTATTGGTTCTGCTCCTCTGGAGAACCCCGACTAATCCAGTGCCTCAAGTCCAGACGTGTTGTTTTTGCAGAGAGAACTCTGGCATTCCATGGGGGTGTTTCCTCCTCGCCATCTGTCACAGTGCCTGGTTTATTTCCTTTGTGGTCCTGAGCACAATCTAAAATAAAATGGATTTCCTTCTTGACCAGCCTCTGCTTAGCCTATAAGAACAAGGTGTGCAGGAACCACTCGACTGTCTGCTTGCTGATGCCCTGGTCCCAGAGCCACCCCAGGAGGGCACAGACCCTACGGCCTGCCTCGCCTGGGACCCTTCACTCTCCCACTTGCCCTTGGGTGTGGCCAGCGGGAGGTGCTGGTAGGAGCCTGGACGGAGGGGAACCCAGCATGTCAGGCATTTCTGTCCCTCTGCTTGCTTCCTGCTCTGACTGTGGGTGGGGTCCGGGCAATACTGCAGTTTTCTCTAACTATGGACCCTCCCCCGGGCTCTGACTCTCCCTGCTGCCCTAACCCCGGCTGTCACTTCCTGAATGACTCCACCTCCTGGGGTCTCCCCATTTCTGCCTACACCTCTGTTATAGCCCCTTCCTTACATGCTTTTCTTCTTCCTTTTAAAATTGTGGTGACATACACAGGCTGCAAAATCTACTCTCTTAACCATTTTAAGTGTACCTGTCAATAGTATTAAGTGCGGTCATCACCACCATCCATCTCCAGAACTTCCTCATCTTGCGAAACTCAACTCCATACAACCCCCATTCTCTTCTCCCCAAACCCCTAGAAACTACCATTCCTTTTTCTGTATCTATGAATTTGACTACTCTCAGGTACCCCATTTGAGTGGAACCAGACCGCATTTATCTTTTTGTGCCCAGTTTATTCACTTAGCATGGTGTCCTCAAGGATCATCCATGCTGTAACATGTATCGGAATTCCCTTCCTTTCTGAGACAATGTTGCATTGTATGTATACGGCACGGTTTTGTTTATCCATTCATCTGTCAGTCCACACCGAGGTCGCTTCCCCTTTTTGGCTATTGTGAATAGTGCTGCTATGAACATGGGTGTCTGAATGTCTGTTCAAGATCCTGCTTTCAATTTGGGGGGCACGTACTCTGAGATGGAATTGATGGGTTGCATGGTCGTTCCAGGTTTAATTTTTTGCGGAGTCATTATGCTATTTTCCACATTAGCTGGGTCATTTTATACGCCTGCCAACAGTGTGCAAGAGCCCCAGTTTCTCCCTTTGTTTCTCCTGATAGTTGTGGTTGTGGTTTTTCACTCGGTTACGTCCCGCTCTTTGCGACTCCGTGGACTACAGCATGTCAGGCTTCCCCGTCCTTCACGCTCTCCTGGAGTTTGCTCAGACTCATGTCCACTGAGTCGACGATGTCGCTGAGTTTTTTACAGTAGTCATGCTAACGTGTGGTAGGTGGATCATTGAGTTCCCTTCTGGATTCTTTCCGAGGATGCTGCTCCCTGACTGGGAGCCTGATCCCTACCAGGGGTACATACCTCTGATGCCTAGGGCAGGCCTGGCCAGGGCTGGGGACGAGTGGGTGAAAAGTTAGATAAAACAGCAGGTATAGACCCTGGACTGGGCTCCAGCGGGGGGCATTTGGGACAGTGAACTTCGAGCAGGGTGCTGTGAGCCTCAGCTGCCAGAGGAAATACTCACTCAGCCTCCCCATTCATGTTGGCAGAGGAAGCTGGAGAGGCGGCACGCTGCTGCTAGCCTGGCTGGCCTGCACAGTAAGCAAAGGGGCCTGAACAGGTCTGCTAGGGATGGAGAATGAAGATGCTCCACCAGGGCGGCAGGGTGCATGTCGGGAGTCCCAAATCCCATCCTGGCTCCTCAAAGAAGGTCGCCTAGAAGGTGTCCACAGCGGCCGATGCCACCACGCTAGCCCCACAATCCCATCCCAGAGGCCGGCCTGCCGCAGAGTTTTCTGCTTCCTGTCTCTTGACCACAGCACCCTGGTAGGCTTCTAATGCTGATTTGTTGGCAGGCTGACTTCTTTTTATGAATCAAGGGCTGAGTTGGGGCTGCCAGAGAAAGCAAAGGACCTCTGCTGCTGCTGCTAAGTTGCTTCAGTCCTGTCCAACTCTGTGTGACCCCATAGACGGCAGCCCACCAGACTCCTCTGTCCCTGGGATTCTCTAGGCAAGAATACTGGAGTGGGTTGCCATTTCCTTCTCCAATGCATGCAGGCATGCTGAGTCGCTTCAGTCATGTCCGACTCTGTGACCCCATGGACAGCAGCCCACCAGGCTTCTCTGTCCAAGGGATTCTCCAGGCAAGAATACTGGAGTGGGCTGCCATTGCCTTCTCCAAAGGACCTCAAGTTCTAGTAAACTGGATGAGCTGATGAGGCACCACTGACTGGCCCTGGAAAAGACTGTCTTTATGAGCCTTGAACGGCGGTGCTCTTGCTCCCCAGAAAGAACAGTAAGGCCGTTTAGGAGGCACTTGAAAGGGGAGAGCAGCGGCCTAGCCCCCTCGCCTGGCCTACCTCACCCCATCCCCCCGTTCCCTCTTCTACTTTGGCTCAAACACCTGCAGAAGCTAATGTTCATGATCTCAGACTCCCACACAGCTAGTTCTGACCACAGGAGTTGGAAGCATTCTGATGTCTGGGGAAATGATTGCCTTTCTGATCAAAGGAACGATCCCCATCGTCTCCACTCTCTTGGTGCCCTTTCTTCTTGCTTTATTGCACACAAGAAGCCTGAAACTGTATTTGTTTGATCCCCTGGAGTAGGAAAGAGAAACCCACTCCAGTATTCTTGACTGGAGAATTTCATGGACAGACGAGCCTGATAGGCTACAGTCCCTGGGATCGCAGTGTTGGACAGCACTGAGTGACTGAGTGCACACACACACACAGGCACATGCACACACACGCACACACACATGCACAAACACACACATGCACACAGACGAGCACACACACACGCGCGTGCGCACACACACACACACACACAATTCAACTTGTAACTGAAGTGTTCCCTTTGCAACCCTGAGGGAGAAACAATGCTGACTCAAGGTCAGTTTGCTGAGGACTGCCTGGTGGACTTTTGAACACTCCTGAGTCCTTGATGACCCTGCAGGGCTGTGAGCCTGGGCCAGAACCACCCCCTCCTCTGGAATCTGTGTTACTGGGGTGAGTTGGGGGCCCTCCGTGGCTTCAGCCACTGTAAGTCAAGTTTTCTGTATCTTGAGTCTTAACAATAGAGTCAGGGAGTCTTCTGGTATCCTGAATGCTGAGGTTTTGACCTCAATAATGACTGAACTCAGTAACACTGGGTTTCTCTACTTCCACAATGGCATGGAAATAGGATACTTGGGGATCCAAATTAGAATCTTAGAGTTAAGTAAACACCCCCAGTCAATTAAATACCACTCACTACTAGCAGATGTTTATTATTTCTTATACTCATCTTCCATCCCCTCCTTTGAGCAAGAGCACCTGATACCTTCAGGAAGTTTCCTCCCCTCGTGACCTTCAGTCTTCATGGGGCTGAAAGTCAAGGAGCCTACACAGACCTCTCAGAGCCAAGGGCACATGTGAGACCCAGGGCAGCCTATGGCACTCTCTCTCCTGGAGCGATTTAAGGATGAAGGCTCCCTGCCCATCTTTGTCAGCGGCAGCACCTTCTTTTTGTCTTTCCCCGCTTGGAACTTCAGCCTTCACCTTGAGTCTACAAGGGTTCCTACTTCCTTTTAATTCTTACCTGTTTCTGATTTACTTGTCTAGTGTCTGTTTCTGTTGCGTGTGACCAAAAACCCAAACTGATCTAGGGTTTGTGTCAGAACTCCAAACAGTTAACGAAAGCTGGTCACTGGTGTTTAGGGTACTCAGCAAGTAACCACATTCCTTCTGCCTCAGGAAGAAGAGAGATCTCCCTCTTGCTGGCTTCATTCAGATACTTTCTCCCACTCTTACTTGACTGACCTGGGTTCAATGGGATGATCATAAAGTTGGTCTCAGCTTCCCCACTCCCACCCCCCAATCTCCCAGATACCCGGTGGAACCTTCAGCAGAGTAGCTCAAATTGAAGGGGTTTCCAGGCCCCGGCTCTTGAATTAGTTCCATACCTGTTACAGAAGCGGGGGCTGCAGGTGCCTGCCTTGTTGGGTTTTAGGATCTGTAGTTTTAAAACTTCTTTCCACGCTGACATTTGCTGACATTGCTACCCATCTAGAGAGAAGAAGAAAAGTAATCTTTTTGGAACCCCTCAGGCCAAAAAACCAAGCAGGTATTCAGTGCAAAAGATACCTTTAAATGTCAGTAATACAACTGGCTTTCAATTTTAGTTTTAATTTCACATTTGAACTCAACAAAATTCCAAATATAGGCAAGGTGGTTTTATATCCCTTCCAGTGTTCATGAATTTGTGTTTGGCCCAAGAACCTTAAGGAACCTGTTTCAAGCCTTTGGGATTTTTCAGTATGATTGGCTTAGTTGTGAATCAATTTTTGCTAGTTACATTGGCCCAAAGGCCCTTTCCCCCTGTGAATTAATAACTCAGGTTTTTCAGGAAAGAGAACTAGAGTGGTTGAACTTGAATCCACTCACAAAGAAGAAGTGTTCAATTTATTGTTGGCAGAAGACTTGGATATCTGTTTTGACAGCTGAAAGAACCCAAAAGCTGCCCAGGAGAATTTTAAGAGTATTTAGAATGAAGTGTGAATTAGTTAAAATAAATTCACTATGCCCTCTATAAGTGCAGACCACTGGGGCTTCCAGAAGCCTGTCTTCATCTTGTAGCTCCTGGATATTAATCCAGTCTGCAGTAGTTTATTAATAATATTAATAATCATAATAGCTCAAATTTGTGGAGTGCATTTCTTTGGAGATGGCCAGAGGCACTTTGTGCTGCTCACCATCTGGCTAGCCCCCTCCCTGACACCCGAGGCTGTCCTTTGTGTCCTGACCATGAGTTGGATTCTTCCATAGCTCATGCCATATTGTCAGCCATCATAACCCATGTGTCATAGGAACTGATGGTTGCTTCATTCGCTCCTCAATTAGAAAATTCCATGAGTCTAGGAAGGGAGTCTTATTTGCCCTCATGTACCAAACACACCAACACAGAAGCTGGATAAATGTTTGTGGCAATGCTCTGAATTGAGTGTCTTCAATTTGAATTTTAGTGGAGGGCTAGCAGACACAGAAAAGAAGTGAGAGAGAGAATTCTGTTGAGCAGGACCCATGGCCTGGTGTCTTAAGGTGATTTGGAAAGCTCAGACTTGTGTCACTAACTAGAGAGCACACTCCTCAGTCTGCAGCTTCCCCTGGGTTCAACTTCGGGATGAGGGTGAAATCAGTGCATGTCGCATATGGACAAGACAGAGGTGCAGAAGGCCGTGCTGCCCTTCATTCTGTGGACATTTAGGGAGCCTTCACTCTGCTGGGGGCCACAGACTCACTGTCAGCGCTGCTGAAACACGTTTTTCAGAGGCCAGCACAAAACCATCCTCCTCCCTGCTTTCAATTGTTTGAAGGAAGCCAACCTCAGTGGCTGAAAAGTCTGGCTCATAAGAGCACTGTTCAGGTGAAAGAGTGCAGTTTCCCTCAAGCAGCACGAATGAGGCAAAACAGCATCCTGACAAATCATGCTGTAAACAAGGCCTTGGAGTCTGCCTCGATGCATACATAGACACAAGAATGAATATGTATCCATGGTGTGGCAAGTTCCTATTTCTGTCTGTGCCTTCAAAATCAATTTGTTCTTTTAGATGCTTCCTGACTCCCCACCCCGTATTATTCCCTTGACTCATTTACTCTGCCTTTAGTCTCCCCTTCCCCAGGGGATTGCCCAAGGGGGAACTTGGCTCCTCATCTGACTTAACTTCTAAGGTGCAGTCAAGACCGTTGGCCACCGTCTTCCTGGGAAGCTCTCCCATCTTGATTTGGGAGACGTACACACTATCCATCTCAGCCGAATGGTCCACCCCTTATCTTCTTCTCTTGGACGGTTGCATTTCCTCGGCACCTGGTCCTGGGACTTCTTCTCCTCTCCCCTGATGGGCTTGCCAGGAGATTTCAGCCACACTCGTGGTTGCCATGAGCTTCCATGCATCGATGGCATGTCCAGGCCAGGTCACCTGTCTGGGTTCAGCCTCTGTCCCCTGAACAGCTTCACAAACTCACACATTTAGTATGGAACCCACGACCTTTCCACAGGCCGGTTCTTCCTTTGAGGGTCCCAGAAATCTGACTCCCTGTGACTGCTCCCTCTCCCTCTTCCATGCCTTCCCTAAACCGAGCCGTTTCCAGGTCCCACAAGTCTCATCTTTGAAAGGCCTCTTACCCCTGCACATGATTCCCATCTCCGCGGTCACTGTGTGGCCCCAGTTATGGGTGTCAGCAGGGGAAGTGGGTGGTGGCATCTGCCCTCATACAGGCAACCCTGGAGCCGAGACAGACTTCTGAGAACTGCTCTCCTAACACTCCATCTGCAGATGCTGGATGCTGGGCATGGGTCCTGCAAAGCACCAGAGCACACCAGGGGAAATGGGGTCCCCAGCAGGAGCGCATTGAGGGGGTTTTCCAGTTCAGCCCTCAGGGAGGGGCCAAGGGCTCTGGTGATACCCCCATAGAGAAGACAAGCGTGGGGCAGCTGGGGCACAGGCACTGCCGCTGTAGCCAGAGGCAGGGAGGATTGTGAGACAAGTGTTGTGTCTTCTTCTCATTACAAGGATCATCTTTTTGAATTAAAATACGTCACACAAGCCAGACCTGTGGGAGCATCCCCACGAATCAGCTTTTTCTCACCGTGAGCAACGAAATAGCCTTTGCGTGATTGCTCCTACATTCTGACTCTTCCAAAATGTTTTCTCATGCGATGCTTCTCCCCATATCATCCTGACTGCTGCTGTTGCACGACTGTGCACTGGAATAAGTCATTTGGTGCAGGTATCATTTTTCTCTCCTTTGTTCTTTCTCGAGTGTCTCACATTCAAGGCCCTCTAGGCAGCTCCCTCCCTCCCGTTCCCGCTCGGCCTGCGGTGCCCTGGGCTCACTTCCTTGGGGTTGGTGCTGGCTTACTTTCTTGGGGCGGTGGTCCCTCTGCCTGGGATGTGTCTCTCTGTTCCCCATTCACCAGTTTCTGATCACTTCCTCCTCTCTTCCCCTATTCCTTATAGAATTCTAAAAAAAAACCCCCCAAATCACTGCAGTATCCCGCTTTATCTGCTATGAATCCGTCTTCCCCACAAAGCTTTGAGCTCCTGGGGGTGAGGTTCCGGCTGGTTCATCTCTGACTGACAGGATGCCTGTGTCTCGGAGCCATTCGTCAAGGCTTTCAGCTGCTGTTGCTGAGTTCGCTTCTTGGGCCACAAGGATGTGATGACAGAGGTTTACGGCGAGTGTGCGGCCTGGGAACGCAGAGTCGAAAGCTCTGGGGCCTCACGTTCTCCTGGTCTCTCACAGGCCTCCTGGCCGGCAGCCAGCCCAGGCCTGACAGGTCAGGCAGCCCCGCCTTACACCCCACCAGGCCCTGAGGACCGGAAGTGGCCAGGGAAAGGGAACCCGCTGGTGCCCCCTACAGACCCTGATCCAGACTGCCGCCCTAGCTACTCAGGCCTGGCGGGTGTGGCGGGTCCACAGAGCCCGAGCAGACTGTGCCCCGGGGAGGCCCCAGCTCCTTCCTCCTCCATGTGGCTGCACAGTCAGTTCTGAGATAACAGAGCCTCAGAATACTGCGTGTCGCGCTGTTGCTGAGTGACAGAGGTGGGCTTGGGACCCCAGCCTGGCTGGTCTTGGAGTCGAGACGCAGCAAGGGAGGTCTCAGTTGGTGGTCTGGCATAGCTGAGTTGCCGGATTGAGCAAATTAAAAATACAGGACACTCAGAGAAATCTGAATTTCAGATAGAACAATGAACATATTTAAATATGAGTATGTCTTATATTTGGGCCATACTTTATATTAGTCAAATTTCTCTACAAAATTAATCATCCCATGTTTATGTTAAAAATAGGTACCCAGTGTTTATCTGAAATTCAAATTGCACTGGACGTCTTGTTTTTTCATCTGGCAACCTGAGGTCCTCACCAGCTTTTAGTACCCAAAGTGGATCACAGTCAGAGGAAGCCAGTCCGGTGAGTCAATCCTGGGATGACTCATCGCTGCGTGTTACTCTGCAGTTCAGGACACACTTGGGGACCCATTATCACGTTTGATTCTTGTGACCCTGGTGGCATGGGTTCAACAGGTCTTTATTCGCACCATTTTCCAGGTAGAGAAAGGCTTGGAGAGGTATAGATGTTGCTTGGTGTCACACAGCATGTAAAAAGAGAACTGGGATTGGGCTTCAGCTCAGGTTCACCATTTGACCACCCCACACTTTCTCCAGCATGAAGCCCTGACCCCTCTGATCACTGGGCTCAGGCCCAGAAGGGCGTGGCCTGGCTCCTGGACTGGAGCTCAAGGGAAAATTGAGGATCCACGGAGAAAATGACGGTTTATCATCCCGTTCACCTCCTAAGAGCTTCACAGCCCAGCTTTTCATGACAACAACAGGAGCAGAAGTGACGATTCAGCCGGTCGGCACAGGGTCCCTCCTGTCTGGGGAGGCTCTGGTGGCTGGTCCTTGAGAGCTGGGAGGGTTGCTCTCCGGCTGCTAGGCAGGCCCTTCCCTTCTCCTTGTGTCCCCCCCATGTTTGCACAGGAAGCTGCTGGGGTTTGCTTGGCTGCTGGGTTTGACCACTTGCCTGTAGTGTGGTTTTTGAGCTTGAGCTCTTTGGGTGGATTTAATTACCTTAATTGAATGGTGTTTTCACTTTTCAGTAAAGGGGGAAGCAGGAAACCAGTGGAAATGACAGGGGTTGGCTTTATCACACCCAGAAGGCCCTAACAGATTGGAATTGATTCTTCTCGATCTTCTTTCTGGGTGGTTTTCTGAGACATTGACTCGGGGTTGCCTTGAGGAGCAGTTCAGTATAGTGAACCGTGACAGTTGGCTTCTTCCAGCTTGTGAATCACAGATGTTGTACATATAGCCTCCACCACTTCACACTGGGCGGTGCTCTGCTGTCATTCTTGGGGCAAGCTCCTGACCTCTCTGTGTATTTTCCAACAGTCTTCCTGTTTCAGAGGAATGTCCTTGTCTATGTCCTACGTTTTACATGGCAAAATCAACTTCCTCGGTTGGAAAGGGCTGTAGACATGTGGCAGGCGTCTACGGGGCGGCAGGCCCACTACTGCCAGCCTGTCTTCTTTTATTCCTTACAGCTGGAAACTGAGGCTCCCTGGGAAGCTCGTCCCATACAGATTGCTGGAGCTGTATCACACCCGCCTTTGGCTCCAGGGCCCTGCAGTCTGGCCTTTGATGATTCCTCCCTAGCTGGTTCCCAATGCGATGACCGCTCTCTCCTCATAACTCCTTTGGGCTTTTGGAAATCAGAAACTTCAAGATCATTTGTGTTCTCATAGAGGTCGACATGGACTCTCAGAAGCCACATTTGAAGCTTGTTCCCACATCCATCCACTCAGTACTTGTTCACGCCTCTGGGTTCTAGTGCTGGAGATCCAGCCCAGGCAGGGCTGACCTGCGCCCTCTCCTTGCAGAGCTGGGATGAACCGAGGGATGGCGCTAGGCTGCACTTAGACGGCCTTTGACTGGTTTCCATTGGGCAGTGCCTCTTAACCATGAAAAATGCACCTTTGATTTGCACACACGTCATCGCACACTTGGTTTGACCATTTGGCTCCACTGGTGTGGTGGCTCTTGGCACTCCAGGGTAGGGGATTCTGCTTGCATCCTGGCCCAGCCTGGCTTAAATAACCCCAACCGAGGGGCTAGACTGGGAAAACCAAGGGTTCTCACACGAACCCTGAGACTTCTATGTGTTGGGAGAGGACAGGGCCCGCTTCCTCCAACCCCAGGAACATGGTTGGTTGGCAGTGGGGGCCCCAGCAGCAGTGCCAATTTGGCAAGCATCTAAATCCTTCCTGAATCACGTCACATGTACAGGGGGTGTCAAAGCCCTGCAGCATGTAAAAGTCCAGGGAATCCTAGGGATGTGACTGAAGAAACCAGCTCGCCTGGGCTTGCCAGGTGCAAGGAGCTGCAGGTCACAGCCACTGTGGGTGTTCTCCCGCCCTTGGGAGAGAGCTGGGGAGCAGAGATGCTTTCTCTTTGGGACTCAGCGCAGCCTGCCTCCCACTTCCGGCCTTGGTCCCTGGTCCGCTGTGTCTGGATGGGATGCTTCCTCAGGAACCTCTGAGCATTGCCCAGACCTGGGGCCATGTCTGGAGCTGGAGGCACAAGGAAGGTTGGGTCTGACCCAATCAGTGCTCCCCACGACAGGAGGGTGCCAGTACCTGGCATCACACACCCGGGGCCATCCAGTTGCAGGAGATAACCAGAGAAGCAAGGCACAGAGGCAGGGAGAGGAGGAGAAAGACGAAGCGATGGGCTGGGTTCCAGCAACCTGCTTTTCAGTTCCGTTTCTGTTTCCTGATTGCGTGACCAGGGCGGGCAGAGCAATGTTTTGCTCTCTGGGGCAAAAGCCCTGCCTTGTAGCGCTGACTGATTATCCATGGCTGACTTCTGCTATGACCTGGCCTCTGAGGCAGAGTCGGGACGAGGCATGAACATGGGCTTGTGGAGCCTCTGAACCCTGCAGGCTCCCCTCGGGTTTGCAGTTGCTCTTATATCCTTGGGCAGGGCTCTCACTCCACAAAGGCTAACAGAAGCACTGTTTCTGATCATTCCTGATGGCCAGCATTGCTGAGGATCACTCCTTAAAGCTCCTGGTGGCCAGATGGGTTGACTCAGTCAGTGCAGTCTTTGGACCCTCCCCTCCCCCGGAAGGAGCTCAGGTCCAGCACTGGCTGGCTTTCTGGCACGGCTCCACTGAGAGCTCTCTGCAGACACTGGGGGACCAGCCTTGGTGGCCAGATGCTCCTTGGACGAGGGGTACTGGGCTCTCTTGTGAGCTCAGAGGTGCCCCAGTTTACCTTTATAGGAGTGACTATGCTGCCATCAAAGGTAAACGCAGGAGCAGAAGAGACCCGAGCCCAAACAGCTCTGCCCTTGCTTCCTTCGTGCCTTCCCAGAGAGGGGGTTCAGTGCCAGCCGTGTGCCACTGCCAGAGGGGGCTAAGAAACGAGAAGAGCCAAACTGGTAGAAATGGTTTTGATGCTCAGCCCAGTGACCCTCTGGCCTCCTTGTTAGATGCAACCCGAAGTCCAGGGGCCACACCACTGCCAGGCCAGGGGAGGGGAGCTGCCAGAAGGGGGCATACAGCTCTTTCAGAAATACAGGGGCCACCGAAATGCTGAGCCCATCAGGCATCTGGGCCAGATCCCAGTGCTACTCTGTGTTTGCTGACTACACCCTTGGCTCACTTACAGGGAGTCTGTGAGCCTCAGGCTTCTTGTCTGTAAAATGGAGCTAATGATCTGTCCTGTGTACTAATAACAGGGCTTCTCAGCCTCTGTACCACTGACTTCGCCAAGGCCCCTGGGGCAAGATCACTGCAGCTGAGAACTGCTTTACAGAAGAAAGGAGAAGAACACTAGTAAGGCCTTTGGGGCACCCTTTGTTAGTTCATTCCTCTCTTCCTTCCACCTTTCCCAGGAACATCCTGTCCTGTATTCTGGAAATGGTAGGAAGTGACGTAAGAGAGGAATAGACTAGGCTCTTCTGGGCAGCAGAAGGAGCTGGAGACCAGGGTGAGGTCCTATCCCAAAGCAGCGTCACTTTGGGCAAGTCGCTCCACCTCCACCTGCACTTGTGAAACTGGGGCAATAAAAACCAACTTCAGTTCTGCCTCCAGCCCCGGTCGGGGTGTGTGTGCAGCTTCCTACGCTGGAGGGGGCTGAGGAAAGGAATGGTCATGGCATTAGCCCTTGAGGCTGCCACCGCTCAAGATGCTCAGGGCCACCAGACTCACCAGGCCCTGGTCCTGCCCCAGCCCGGGAGCTGCCTGCACAGAAGAAGGCCCACTGAGCCCTGTGGGCCCCAGCCATCCTGCCGTGAACTTGACCCACACGCAGGCTACTGGGCAACAGGGAACGTGTGCACAGTCTTTCTCTGCGTATGTTCCAGGAGCAGAGGGTTCCCACTCGCTTTCCCCTCAACACACAGCAAGAAATGTATCTACATTACAGCATCCACGGAGAAGGCGATGGCACCCGCGCCAGCACTCCTGCCTGGAAAATCCCATGCACGGAGGAGCCTGGTGGGCTGCAGTCCATGGGGTCGCGAACAATCGGACACGACTGAGCGGCTTCACTTTCACTTTTCACTTTCATGCACTGGAGAAGGAAATGGCAACCCACTCCAGTGTTCTTGCCTGGAGAATCCCCAGGATGAGGGAGCCTGGTGGGCTGCCGTCTATGGGGTCGCACAGAGTCGGACACGACTGAAGCGACTCAGCAGCAGCAGCAGCATCCAATCAGCTCAGAGACATATAATTAAACGTAACAAGGAAAAGTCATGAAGCAAAACTTACTTTGCTTACATGGACCACTCTGATATTTCCATCCTATTCCATAGTAGTCTTTCATTAAAACAAACAAAAGAAACCTATTGCAATGTAGTAAGTGATTTGAGGGCTCAATGATGAGTTACAGTCTGTAGCCGGTTTTTTTTTTTTAAACTGTCCTAGACCAGAATCTGATCATTCCTGATCAGGCCCTGTTTGGGGTTGCTCTGTTTATAGTGAAGCTAGGTTCTCATTTGGATGGAGAAATAGAGATCCAAGGCCCAAACACAGTGACT
Organism: Oryx dammah; assembly: GCF_014754425.2. Taxonomy (NCBI): domain Eukaryota; kingdom Metazoa; phylum Chordata; class Mammalia; order Artiodactyla; family Bovidae; genus Oryx; species Oryx dammah. The sequence continues at coordinate 16,834,048 of NW_024070190.1, forward strand.
GTTAGGGCCTGACTGGATTCACATTGTTAGGGAGAGGAGAAGACCACCCGGGTGGTGGGTCCCTAGCCAGGCCTTGCCTTTCTGCTTCACTGCTGCCTGCCTCGTTCTGCACAGCACCTGGGTCTAACCATTCATTTGTTAAGCAAGTGAATGAATAAGTAAAAGAAATCCCCATTTACAGAGCACCTGGCATGAGACGGGCACTTTATATACTATTTTATTGCTTCCTATTTATTATGTAATTAGGAAGCAATTCTGCGAGGTAGAAATTACTCCTGTTTTTTTTTTTTACAGAGGAAGACCTTGAATCCAGAGACGTTTAATACTTGGTAATGCAGAGCTTGAACCTGGGGCTGCTGGAGAGGGATAGGGTCTCTGCATCCTACATTTAAAGAGGCACCTCCAGGAGGTTCTGCTTCAGGCTGAGAAACTGTGCTCGGCACCACCCCACCCCACTCCTGGCTCTCACCCGCACGGCTCCCTGGAGCTCATCTTAAGACCCGCAGTCACCCTATCCCCTGTCTTCTGTCCTGGGCGTCCCTTTCCACCTGGGAGTCCAGCTTTGGCAGGCCACCCAGCAAGGCTTTCAGTAGACGGACACCTGACTGTTCACATAAGAGCTGCAGAATCAGTTAGGCTCTGGACAAATCACTCAGTCTGAGCCTCAGGCTTGTTTTTGTAACCTGGGGCTGATGGGAAGGTACAGCCTGGTCCTTGAGGAAGCCTCTATGAACTACGAAGTGGGTGTTACAGAGGCAATTGTAACTCCTCCCTGGAGAGCCTTGTCCAGAGAGGAGGCTGCTGCAGAGACTCCCAGAGGAAGAGGCACATGGGTCTGCTGGGATTGGAATGTCCCTCAGGTAACTATCCTCTCTCCAGCCCCTGGGAAGAGCGCCAGGCCATATGGGAGGACACCCCTGGAAAGCAGCCCCGAGGGGAGTCACAGGCTTGGGCAGAGAGAAGAAGTTCCAGGAAGAGCTCCTGGAACCACAAGGAGGGCAGAGAGGCACAGGGCTCTCCTCACCATCTGCAGACTTCATTTCCCCGTCCGTAAATTGGTGCCACAGGGCTGGGTGGCAGAGGCAGAGAAGCAGAGCTGCTAACTGCCGTGAAGTTCACACCCACCATCTTTCTCAGGGGTCCCAACCACTGGCCAAGTCAGATAGGACCTGTGTCAAAGGAATCTGAGGTGCAGAAGCCGAGAAACAGAGAGGTTGGGCAACTTGCCCAAGATCACACAGACAGGGAGTGGCAGAGCTGGGATTCAGACCCAAATCTCTGTGGCAAGCAGTTTTGCCTTCCTTGCGCAGCCAAGGTAGAGAAGGCCATGGAGTGGGCGTCTCCCTCTGCCTTGGTATCCCCACAGGGCAGGAAGGGGTGGGGGTCTTTCTTGTAGCGCCTCCTCTCCCCATCAGAGAGCACTTGCTTTACTAAAGCTAGAGAAGGCACCTGCTGGGCAGGGCCATCCTGTAGAAGCATCCAGCAGGGTGCCCGCTTCCTGGCCCCTGAAGTGTCAGGAAGATACGAGTGTCCGGGCTGGGGGAGGGGTGTCCCACAGAGCCCTTGGGAATCTCTAATCCCTCCCCAACCTCATAGACACATCAGAGCCCCTGGCCTTCTCCTCACTTCCTGCTGGAGGCTAGGACGTAGAAGGGAAATGGCTGGTTGGTAAGTGACAGCTGTCTTTTCTCCAACCCATGTGGTAGCTGTGAGACCAGCTTTTCCAGGGAAGGAAAGAGAACTTCTCTACTTTGGGGACACAGTCACGGTACTGACAAGCATCTCTTCTTCACAGAGTTCCTTATGAAGTGCTTAGAGCAGTGAGACAAAGAATTTGCCATCCAGGCAATCCTTCTAAAAAAATTGAACAGTGCTCTTTAGACAGACAGGATTATTTAAAACAATGACTTGAGTTGAAGTGGAAAAATTCGGTTTCTTGGAGTTCTCCTTGCTGAAATCAACAAGGAATCTCTTCTCCTTCTCTTTCATAAGACAGTGGTCCTTGCTTCTCAGAATGCCCTGGAGGGCTTGTTAAACAGAGTTCTGGGCCCACCCCAGAGATGCTCTCTCAGGATGTTGGGGCAGGGCTAGAGCATCCAGGGACACTTGGGACCACACTGCCCTAGGCCTCGAGCGATTGGAGGTTGGACCTCTTTCTGGGAGGTTGTACTGATGAGTCGTATGCTCTTGGGCCACTTGGGGTGAATGGGGGTCAATGATTGGTTTGGGCTGTGTCTGCCTGGCTCTAGGCCTGGCTCTGGGCAGGCTGTGCATATGCAGCGTACAGAGATGAATCAGAAATGCTTCCTTCTCCAAGGGACAGTTGCCTGTGGGAGGAGAACAGGCAGAGATCATGCCATCTGCAGGGTTCAGGATGTGGGAAGAGGGTGGTCTCTCCAGGCAGTGCTTGCTTGAAGGCAGCTGGGAAGGAGCTTTGCTGCCAGTCTGTGTGCAGGCACCCAGCTGGCTTCAGCCTCAGCACCCAGCAGAGGGGAGTGGAAAGATTAGAGCCAGACTATGGCACCCCACTCCAGTACTCTTGCCTGGAAAATCCCATGGATGGAGAGGCCTGGTGGGCTGCAGTCCATGGGGTCGCGAAGAGTTGGACACGACTGGGCGACTTCACTTTTCACTTTCATGCATCAGAGAAGGAGATGGCAACCCACTCCAGTGTTCTTGCCTGGAGAATCCCAGGGACGGGGGAGCCTGGTGGGCTGCCGTCTATGGGGTCGCATAGAGTCGGACACGCCTGAAGCAACTCGGCAGCAGCAGCAGCAGCAGCAGCATGTCCCCGTTTCCCAGCGCTGTGCAGCCTGGGCAAGCGCCCTCCCCCTCTCTGAGCCTCCCTTTATTCTCTGCAGCTGTCCTCACCTCTGTGGGCGATGGTGAAGCGTAGAGATGAAAAAGTGTCAAGGGCCCAGAAGAGATCTACACAGAGTGACGATTCAGTAAATGGAAGCTTACACCACTAGAGACCTTGGGTGTTTGGGAACAGACCTCCCTTAGGAGGAATTCTGTATCTATCATTGTGGTGCTAACACCCACCAACAGGCTTGTAGCGTGAGCTTCAGCATGTTAAGACTCCAGTAGGTGCTCGCTAAATGCCGCTTGCCACATTTCTAACCTCCAGACGGGGGCGCTATAACATAGAGCGAAGGGCGTGGACCGAGGCCAGACCTCGTAGGGCATGGTTCTTGGCTGAACTGGTTGTGAGTGGCCCTAGGGAAATCACAAAACCTCTTTCTGCTTCAGTTTCCTCATCTGCAAAATGAGACTAACGTAATACCTGCCTCCCAGGGTCCTTGTGAGGACCCAGTGAATCCGTGTCTGTGAGGCGGCTGACATCTGGTAACTGTCAATATCTCATCACCGTCCTCACCGTACAATCTAGGCCAAGCCCGGGCTAGGGGCATGAGGTCACGAGGACAATGCCTTTCCTTGACATGAAAGTGAGAGAAGCAAGCCAGCGACTGCCTAGAGCCCCCAGCGCTTGCCTGTCCTTGGAACCAGCTCGCACCTTTGCCCTCTGACTGGTTCCTCTGCCTGAGCAAACCGCTTAATTCCCTCATCTGAATGCTTATTGGCTGAACGTTAAGAACATCATTGTATGGCGGTTGTTTCCCCTGAAATCCATGCCTGTGTCTCCTAAGCTATCACTGGAACCAATCTGAAGAAACCTTGCATGCTAGATGAGTCAGAAAAAAACAAACAAACAAAAAACCAGGTGATCTATGTAAGCATTTTGCATACAGAGTAACGCAGCCAGATTCCCGTGGTGAACTTGGCGGGACGCTGTGGGCAAGGAACAGCCCTGAGCCCGTGGGTGTAGCAAGTGGGTCTGAGTTCCTGCCCCTTAATTGCTGCTGGTGCTGCATGTGACCAGGCCGCCCCAGGCCAGCGCAAGCCCAGCGGCAGCTCTAACATGACCTGGCCATTGCAGGCAGGGCTCAGAGACATGAAACTGACCACCAGACTGGGCAGAGAGTAGAGAAAGCACTGGTTGCTCAAGCGAATCTCAGTTTCCCCTCTGCTCTTCCTTCGTCAAGCTTCAGGTAAAGGCTTTAAGATGGGACGTGGCTAAGGTGAAACCCTTCTTTTAACTCAGCCTTGAAGTCCGCAGCAGCTCAAGCCCACCTGGGAAGGGGCCACTCAGGGACAGAAGGGGCCCGCTGAGGCCAGGGAACAGTGTCCAGGTGCAGAGGCCCAAAGGAACCAAGGGTTCCTGCCGAGGCCAGGCGTAGGCATCTCCGTGGGTTCAGAAACCCTTCACTGTGCAGTGTCTTCTCTGGGCTAGAGTTCAGAGCCACGCTGAGAATGGAGGGTGCGGGGAAGGTTCTCTCCCTGCTTTCATGGGCTGCGGTCCGGAAGGGTTGCTTTCTCCTTTGATGAGAAAGAGTAGTGTCAAGTCCTGGGAGAAAGCCGTTTGTGGTCCATTGGCTCCTCTTGGAATCACATTTGTAGACACTCTGACAGCCGCACCTCGGAAGGGAATGCACTTCGCACCAAGCCCTCTCCAGCCCTGGGAACCAAGGGCAGCCAAGAACCCACTCCATCTCAGCCTTGACATTGCTGCCACGTATCACTCGCGCACCCCCTCCAGGAGACGTTCCGGAATGCTAGGGATGGCCGACATCGGGGGTGACATCTCAGCAGTGCTCCACACATTCCATTTTGGGGCCTCGACCTGTGCATTTATAATGAGCTTTGTCCTCTCCTTCCCCATGCCCCCGCTCATGTCCTGCAACCCCCGGGATCAAGTAGAAACTAAGGTGTTTGGGGTTTTCCCAGCTGACGAAATGAGACATGAGATCGCATTATAGGGCTACAGATTGGCTGGGTCTGGTGAAATGTGATTTAAACTCTCAGACGGAGATAAAACCAAGACCACTGCAGCCTGCTGGGGAAACGTCAGCACTTGTGCCTCCATCGGCTGTCTTCTCTGGAAGCCCTTTTCGTCTCTCCAGTAACCCCGGGCGGATGGAGTGAAGGCCTGGAAGCTGAGGAGGAAGATGGCCCAGGCTGGGCTCCCTGGCTGGCAGGTTTCACTTACTGAGCTTTCTGGCATAGGCTGGAGGAATAGGGCTATTTCCAGACGCGGGGCTGCCCCTTTCTGTAAGGGTCTCCTGGGCTTCCTTAGGGTCAGGAGCAAAAGGCAGAAAACACCAAATCACTTGCTGGAGTCCCAGGGAAAAGACATTGGGGGGGACGCACTCTTCCTCAGGGGCCCGGGCCCACCGGGCCTTCCCTCATCTCCTCTGCACACTTCTGTCTCCTGGGCTCCCAAGCGACTCAGGTTCCTATACTGTCAGGACCCAGCGTTCCATCAGCCCCCGTCCTGCCAGCAGGCTACGGTCACTCCCACCCCAGCGAGCTTCTGGTCACCAGCAAGCAGGCACAATTGTTTCCGTCTCAAAGACCATGCAGGCTGGACTTGGGTCACCCGGAGATGTCTATTTATAAACCATCCCGATAAGCACAATCTGCCCTGCTCAACCTAGGCCTTATTCCACCGCAAAGCTAATTCTCCCAGGGGCAAACTGAACATTTCCTGTACCAGCCAGACTGGAAAGACGAGCCCCGTGGAGGGGCAAGGAGCTCCAGAGCTAGTCATAGTTTCTGCAGGGTCCAGCTCACAGGCTGGACAAGCTAGAATGCTTACTGCTGTTTGTGTGGAAAACAACCCATCTTAAGGCGTGGTACAACAGGGGTCAGCAAACATTTTCTGTGAAGGGCTGCGTAGTAAAGGTTTAGTTTTTTCCAGCCACACAGCCTGGGGCAGTTGTGAGCATCAGCCAAAGACATTATGTAAATGAACGAGTATGGCTGCGTGCCAATAAAACTTTATTTATAAAACCAGGTGCCCAGCCCATTGCCTTGGTTTACCAACCACTGTAGTAAAGGAAACATAAATACTGGAAAATGAGACCTCACTTAACACAAACATTAGTTAATCTACTCTCCAGGACTCCTATATTTTGGGTTTTAAAAAATATTACTTCAAATATTGTTTGTTATAATTGGGCTAGATATGTTGAAAGAAATGATCCATAATTCAGTCTTTTTAAAAATGGCCTTTATTTTCTAGGGCAGTTTTAGGTTCTCAGCAAAACTGAGCAACTAAGTGAAAACTACACAGATTTCTCATATAGTTTCTCCCTCACCCCCCTTGCATAGCCCTCTGCATTATCAATATGTCCATGGGGGGTGTTAAAAATCCTTCTTAATAACTTCTTAAGGTTAATAACTTAAGGTCTATTTAACTTTACACACGTATTCAATGTTGTTCTTCTTAAGGATCAATTCTCCACGAGGGAGAAAAAGATACGATGATAGATTCAGGCAAGCCCACCTGTCTGGTTGGGGACCCCTGGGTGTGGAAGAACATGCAGCCTGGGGGGCTTTCCCTGCTGAAGCCACACATGCTGTTAGAGTCCATGGGCCATGAGGTCCTGATGACCAAGTGTCCTCTTTGTTACAACTAGTAGGATCCTGCCTGACCCAGCAGTGGGGGACACAAGAGAGCCAGTCTCCCACCCTAGAACCTGTAAGGTCGCACCCATTTGACAACATAGTGCCCTGGACACACCCAAGACTTGCGCCCACTCAGCCATGTGGAGCAGCGTGTCCTGAGAGATGCACGGAAGGACCAAGTCACACCCGTCTATAGCATATCCTCTGTTTCCTCATGGTGCAGATGGCAGTCCATCACCACCGCACATGCCGTGCACGAAGAAACTCAGCCCCGACACGGTTCTGGACACTCACAGCACCCTGCACGGTGCCCTGGCACAGGGTGGGCAACCTCCCAGCCCCGCCGGCCCAGAGCGCACACCGCTGCGGCCCGTGGGCGCGCGTGCCTCCCAGCCTCTGCGAGGGAACCAGACCGGCATCTGGCCCTACCTTCTGCTCTCCGCAAGTCGCGCTGCTCGTTCTCCGGGCCTCCCAGGAACCGGACAGGATCCTGACTCTTCCAGCAGCCTGGCTTTGCCCAGCAGCCAAAATTTCTTCCCTTGTCAGCCAGACTGCCCAGAGATAGAGGGGAAAGGATGCAAGACCCAGACCTCTTAATGTTCACAAACCTGCCCACCTGAGGAAAATCAGGGACCAGAAGCTGGCCAGACACTGGAAGCTGGGGAAGCGTGCCTAAATAGAGACCCGGCCGGGGGAAACCAAATGGTGTTCTTGGTGGGGAAGAGGCAAACAGTCCTCACTGCAACACCCGCGTGGTGTCATGTAACAGTCAGATTAAACAAACAGCCTCAGCAGCTATTTTTACATCCAGATCGGCCATGGGTAATAGATAACTTGAGGAGTGAGAAATTGCTTGCCTCTTAGCCGGATCCTAACCCAGGATTCCAACTTCTATTCAGATTGATTTTTAATACTATTCTAGTGCTGAGATTCGAATAAAAATCTCCCAAGATGCAAAGGAAAACATTTGTTTAGGGAAACATTATAAACACTCGTGTGTGCCTTGGAACCAGCGCCCAGAGGCCTGCTGATGCCCCGGGGCAGAAATAGCCCGTTTCATCATCGGCTCGGAGGACCGCAGCCTGCATTCCTCGAGTAAGGAACCATCCTGGGCTGTGTTTTTGGAGCAAAATAACATGCCTGGCTGCAGGCTGGGGGAAGGCTAACCTGGGGTTTCAGGATGAGAGTTGCTGAAGGATATGAAATAATCAGAGAAGAGGTAAGGTAAGTGCCCACTGGGTGAGCCTGGCCATGGCAGATATGGTTGTTGGCAAGGCCCAGGTGCCAGGTTAGAGCTCCCCTCCTCCTCTCTGGAAGGCAGGCCTCTTCCCAGCCCTGAGGTGGGCTTATGTCTGCATTCCCATGGCCACTTTCTATCTTGGTCTGGGGTCACCTGTTCCCCAAACTGCCCACAGACCCCCCCAGACCTTTTCCAACCCCCCTGCCTTTGCTCACACCATGCCAGTTCCTGGGTGTTCTATTTACCTTCCCCCAAGCTGACCCTGGGAGAGCACAAGAGTTTTAATGCAGGAATTTCTTTCTTTCTTTTTTTCAAGATCCTTTCTCATACTCCCCTTCCCTGGGGCCTGGGAAGGCAGAAGTGCCTGGTCCCAGACAGGTGTCCTGCTCTGTGGATGCCCAAAGCCTTTGGAAGGCTGTGTTGCACTGTACCTCTGAATCTATTTGTGGACTGCCCTGCCTGCCCCCGTGGATTACTCACAGCCAGCGATCTCAGTCTCAGCCCTAACTCAAGGCCTGGCACCACCTCCAGCCTCGAACCCACGAGTAGCAGGATCCCAGGGAGACAGGTCTATGCACTTCAGTTCAAACGAGTCACAAAGAACAGCTCCTCGTGGCCCTGCAGATGGAGTGGTCAAGACCTCCAACAAACAGGACGATCCAGCCCTTCCTCTTCCTGGGAGCCTCTAAACTTAGCTTTTGAGGACCTGTCTGTGGGGGCACCTGCTCACGGATCAGCACTCAGAGATGCTTGGAGGGACACCCAGAGTGAACCCCCTGATTCTACCCACCCCACTTACCTCCCCTGAGCATCAAAATCAATGCTAGCCAACCTGGCAGGTAAAAAGACTAGATTTGAGAGATCAACCAGCATTAAACAAAACAAAACAATAAATGGGATTTAGGGCGCTAGCCCCCTGTATTTCCACCAAATCACTCAGCCTCTCTGTGCCTCAATTTACTCATCTCTAAGATGGACAGATTGCCTGTGCTCTGTGGGGTTGAAGATCAAATAAGCTCATGTACAGATATGCTTCTATATTACACAGCTTCTCAAATGGTAGGCATTCACTTGTTATTTTCTTCCCTGATTTTTGCCACGTCTTCAACCATCTGTACCATCGTTTACTTATCTTTCGGTAAAGAGCATTCAAATTGACTTATTTTTTTAAAAACAGAGCTTTGGGGTCAACAGCAATACCTGAGAAAATCCTGGATTTGAAGCTCTAGTTTTTTTAAATCCACCCCCACCCACCGCAATTATACATTGGAACAAATATACAGCCAGTTTGTGTGCTATCTGCTTTTGCCCCCAGTTATTTTGTTCTGGATTTTAGGAAAAGTTGTATTTCTAAATCCCATTTTAAGGAGGAGTTTGTTTTGAGGAACGAGTAACCTGAGCTGAAACCATTCAACAGGGCCCCTTACTTTCCTCTCGCTCCTCAGAACGTTTCTTCCCCAGCTTACTTTTAATTCTTCACAGGTGGAGAACATGACCTCATGTCTGGTTTAGGATCCTCGAAGTGGTGAGCTTTGCTGTGTGGCAGGTGCTGATGGTGTTTGCTTGAAGTGGCTGGTTGGGAAGAGAGAACTGTAAGGATGGTTCAGGGAACATTTGGGGGCAGGGCAGTGGCTGGCAGCTCTGTCAATGACGTCAGCAGGAGGGGTCGAGAGAGAACAATAAAACGCAGTTGACCCGGCAAAAGCCTGTCCTGGGAGCAGGAGCTCTCAGAGTTCGGCCTGGGACCCCATCCAGCGAGGCTGACCACAGCTGACCTCTGTAGCCTCTGATTTTCCCCAGAATGTGCCTCCAGCTGCCCTGTCCCAGAGACCCCATGTCGGGCTCACTCCTGGTGGGGCACCGGTGTGGACCACCCCAGGCACAAAACACAGCCAGACGACTCAGTCCAAGCTCCACCAAGAGCTCAGGGTCTGCAGGAGCCAGAGCTGGCATCTTTCCGGGGGACGGGCCCAGGCAAAGTGACCACTGTCTCCCAGTCCAGGAGCTGTGAGCTGCGTGGAAAGAATGTGAATGAAGACACAATTCTAAATGTAGAATCACGAACGCTATGTGAGCCGGCGCCCTGACCATCCAGAAAAGCAAGGCCTGCTTGTACATTCTGCAAGAGCGTAAATAGAGCTGTCCTCAGGCGGCGCGCCCACTCCTTGCGGTGACTCCACTGCCTCCGGCTCTCCACAGAACCTCTGGAGCATCGTGGGAGCTGCCTGGCAGCATGGGTGTCAGTGGTCTCACTCCTGTCCGGACGTGCGTGGTGCCACTGACTTAATCTGGGGACAGATCTGCTCTGTTCTTCACCTGTACTAATTAGAAACATTGAGAAGCTGGTAAAGGAGGGCAATGCAGAATGGGTCCTTCAGGCCAGTTTCCACTTCTGGGTGTTTGAAGTTCACATCTCTGCACAGAATGGGAGGCAACTCTCCTGATCCTTCCACTCTCGAGAGGTGGTTGTGCTGAACAGTTTGTCCGAGCTCTGTTTACCAGTGCTCAGCCTTCTTTAGGAGTTGTTTCCATAAATGTCTTCAGGAAGTTGGTGCTTTCCCAAGGCTTAATAATCATATGTGTAACAACAACAAAATAGTAATGTTGGTGCACACGGAAAGCCTTTACTCCGTGGCCTGCACCACTCTGAGCCCTTATGTAAATGGGCCTCCCGCTGTACTCTGTCTTGGGGCCCAGCACCATTTTGTTCCTTCACTGCAAATTGCCTCCTGCTGGAGAGTTAGGGAAAGGTAAGACGGGGGAACCTCTGTTTGCTGAGCACCCATTATGTGGCAAGCACTGTCTGATATCTTTTCTCCCTATATGTGATGACCGTTCATGCGCCCTCTTTCCAGATGAGAACACTGAGGCTTGCAGAGGTCCTGGATGCCACATGACTAAGGCTGGCTCTGAGGACGCAGAAGAGGGTTTGTCCTCTGACCTGTCTGGACAGTAGGTCCCTTGCAGGCGTCCTAGCCGCTCTAGCCAATCACTCTTTAAGCCTAAGTGCAGGGAGCACGGCTTCCTTCCATCCACCTGTTCTTGCCTCCCTCTGGGGGAGAGAGTAAAGTCTGGCCAGGGCATCTCCTTGGCTACTGATTTGTTTTGTTAACTGTGGGATTCTGTACCTGAGTGTCAGCACAGTGAAAGGGTGTCCTCAGGGCTGCTGGCAGAGTGGGGTGTCTGCAGCAGGACACTTCTCACCTTCAGACCCTTTCATCAGATGGATCTCCTTACCAGGAACTAAGAGTTAGTGGCTTTGAGAAGGGATGGGGCATGATAATGGTGCCCAGCTCAGAAGGGCTGGATTTATTTGGGGGGCCCTGTTTGCAATGTGTGGCTGGAAAACAGGCGACTGGCCCAGGTCACTGAAGACCCTTCCTTAGAGATGCTCCCCCTGTCTGACAAACCAGGGCCAGAATGGTGGCTGTCAAAGTCAGTTGAGGGCTACATGGTCTGGGAGCTCTCTTTGAGGCCTTTCCTTTGGGATTCTTGGCTTAGGACTTCGCAATGAAAGATTTAAAAGAAAAATACAGAAACAGAAACTGTCCTGTGAAATGAAGTAAATCCACTCTATTAAACTACTACCAAACATCAACAAAATCAGGGTGACCAGCTGAGAGGTTAGCCACTAGGAGGGACCCGGAAACGGGCCAGGAGGCACGTGAGGGGCCAGGAGCTGGGCTCCAGCTGTGCTCCTGGAGCGCGTGCTGGCAAACTTTTTCTGTAAAAGGCTAGAGAGTATATGCTTTTGGCTGTGTGGGTCAGACCGCCTTTGTCAGCGCTCTACTCAGCCATGAAAAGCAGTTAGAGATGCTTTGTAGATGAAGAGGTGGGGTTGCATTCCAGTCAAACGTTATTTATGGACACGGAGATTTGAATTTCATGTCATTTTCACGTATCACAGAATATTCTGGCTTTGATTCTCTCTCCTCTTCAGATATAAAATCCACTCTCAGCTCACTTCCACTACTAGACCCTGTGGGCTGTGGCCCACCAGGTTCCTTGGGCCACGGTGGGTTCTTTACTGTTAGTGCCACCTGGGAAGCCCACTCTCAGCTCACAGGGCTGTGTAAAAGCAGGGGCAGATGGATTTGGGCCATGGTGTGCCAGACCTGAGCCACTCCACCCGCTTTGGTTTCCACCAACCACATGTGGCTAGTGAGTGCTTGAAACCTAGCTGGTCTGCACTGAGAAATGCTCTAAGTGTAAAATATACACTGGATTTCAAAGACTTAGTACAAAAACCCCCCACAAAATATCTTCTTAGTAGTATTCTGTATTGAAAATTGTATTGAACCAGTGCTGAAATGGTGATGCTTTGAATATTTTGGCTTTAATAGAATATACTGTTAAGATTGTTAGCTGTCTTATATACTGTGTGTATTTTGATCCTCACAACCACCCTGGGAGGAAGCCATGCCTATCTCTTTCCAGATGGAGAACAAAGTCAAAGAGGAGAAATCCCTTGCCCCAAATCATGTAGTTGGTTGTAGAGCTGGTCTCAGAATCAGGTGTCCCTGTCTTCCCAGACTGCGTTGTGTTCCCCTGGTGCCTTAATTATTAAGATGCTGTGGAAGCAGGGCCTTCCTGGAAGAACTGCTGCTCCCTACAGTACAGAGAGGTGATGGCTGGGTTTTGCAGAGCAGCCTGACTGCGGGGAAGGAGGATCTGGAGGCAGGGTTGGAGTGCAAAGCCCCAGGGAGCCCTCTTGCTGTCCGGCACCCCTAGGCATTGCCTGCTCCCTTTGCCCCAAGCAGCAGCTGGAGAAGAAGGCTCTGTTTCTCCTGCATCTACTTCTGGCACAGGGGGAGCACAGCTGTTTGACCTCAGAGCAGAAGTGAGGTAAGGAGCACTACTCACTCTGGCTCCAGCCACACCTGCCTCCTTGCTCTGCTTTGTATTTCCTACTCTATCCTGCCCCGGGGCTTTGCAGCTGCTGACTCTGTTTGAAGCTCTTCACCTCTGTCTTTACAGGGTTCCTTCCTTCTCCCCATTCAAACGTCTGCTACCAGTACTGTTGACAATAGCCAGGATGTGGAACCAACCTAGATGTCCATCGGCAGACGAATGGGTAAGAAAGCTGTGGAATATTACAACACAATGGAGTATTACTCAGCCGTTAAAAAGAATGCAAAATGAAATAAATGAATCGAATGTGTAAGGGGCAGGATTTCACCAGGGGAATTATTTCAAATGGTTTTAAACTACATTAGTTTGTTCTAACATTCATAAGGAGGGTATACCTGAACATAAAATCAACTGTAAAGTAAAATCTTAAATTGTTCTCAGAAACATAGATCGATATAGATAAAGCAAATTAGGAAGTATGTTAGTGTCATGAGAAAACAAGGTCATTTTTTAGTGTTGGAGAAAAGAGCTGCAAATATAAAAGCAAAATGGTAAGTAAAACTTGGTAACGTTTATTTGATATCAATATAAATTATATAAAATCAAGTATGCAAAAGTGTGAAATCAAGATATAGTTTCTCTTAAAAAAAGAACAGCATTTCTTAAAAGGCCTGAAAATAATAACCAACATCATAGCAATGACTCTCCTCTTTACCAACATTTCTGTCTCTGAAGATAGCTCATTAAAAAGGACACACATTCTCTTAACAGAAAATGTGTAAGAAGAGGCTGAAACCTCTGGTCACACCAAAGGTAGGCAGGCTGAGAAAGATGGCGGATGATATAAAAATAACTCAGGAGTCAACTGAAGAGGTTCCCACAGCAACAGATGGAACAGGTCACATTAGTGCAAATAAAGGCCTGGGTAGGTTGAAGCATTGAGCATGTTTGAACGCATGAGCTCATAATGATACTGAAAAGAAACCCAAATCAAAACCCGAATAACTCAAACAACCCTCCATGGTCCTCTTGGAGGATGGCGGGAGCAGGTTCATCCTTCTGAAAAGTTGAAAGTCACCTGACTTTCCTGTGTGAACGACACCCAGTAGTCCAAAGAGCCAAGTGATGAGTGAGGAAGAGGGGGTTGCCATTTCCCGCTCGAGGGGATCTTCCCGACCCAGGGATTGAGCCCTTGTCCCTTGCATCTCCTGCACCGGCAGGCAGATTCTTTACTGCTAGTGTTACCTGGGAAGCCCCAGTAAAGAAGGAAGGGTAGAACCGGAAGACTATCCTTTTCCAAACCCCTGACAAATAATAACCAAGACAATGATTCCTGAGGGACTCCTAAATAAACACACAACACCCATGATGTGCTCTGGCCAAAACAAACCTAAACCAGAACAAGTCTCTGCCTCTGGATTGAACTACCTGATGATAGGAATAAGAGAGATGGAGGAGACTGTTAAGTGACACCAGGAGGAAGCAACCAGCAAAGTCCAGGGCATGGAAAACTCCAGAGGGCAAGCGACCGACTTCTTTAACAAATAAGCCACTGAAATCAAAGAAGGTGGAAGCCATGGATTATGAGACACCTAGAGACACAGGGATTAAGTGCCACACACAGATGCTGTTTGGCTCTTGGTTCTAATACACCCTCCAGAGCAAACATTTATAAGATACTTGGGTAATCTGAATGCTTCCTGGGTATTTGATGTTATTCAGGAATTACTGCTAATGTTTTAGACATGAAAATGGTATTTGAAAAAAGCAGTTTTATTATTTATCAAGATCTACACTAATACTTCCCAGGCAGCACTAGTGGTAAAGTACTCGCCTTCCAATGCAGAAGACATAAGAGATGCGGGTTTGATCCCTGGGTCATGAAGATCCCCTGGAGGAGGGCGTGGCAACCCATGGACAGAGGAGCCTGGCAGGCTACAGTCCATAGGGTTGCAAAGAGTTGGATATGACTGAAGTGACTTAGCACGCACGCACGCTAATATTTAAGAATGAAATGAAATGACATCTGGGACTTATTTCTGAGTAATGCATGTATGGAGAAATGAGTTGGAGTATATGAAACAAGATTTTTGAAGAGCTGGGAGAGTTGGGTGTTTGTTACACTGTCTTCTGAACTTGTGTTACATTTGAAATGTTCCATAATTTTAAGAAAATAGAAAATTCCCTGGGACAGGAAGGAGAGAATGAGAGGGTCAGAGTGAGCCGAGGGGGAGGTGGGAGCTCCTGTGAAAAGGAGAGACACAGCAGGGAGCCGGAGGACACCGGCAGGCTCCGCGGGAGCCAGGGCGAGACCTGAGACCGTCCGAGAACCACGTGGCTGAGGAGGTGGCACCTGGGCCTGCCTGGCCCGTCCCTCAGACTCCAGTCTGTCTGGTAACCTCACTTAGGGTTATCTGATATAAAGTGGCTTTAGCAAGGCCAACAGCTCTACAAATGTTGGCAGGTACACAAAGCATCAGAAACAGCTAAATGCCCGATTTTAGAGTTTGATTGGCTAAGGCTAGACTTAAAAATTAACACATTAAAATAGAAGAAAATATTTGTGTAAGAGTATTAAGTAATCAGTGGCTTCCCTGGTGGCTCAGAGGGTAAAGCGTCTGCAATTCCAGAGACCCGGGTTCGATCCTTGGGTTGGGAAGATCCCCTGGAGAAGGAAATGGCAACCCACTCCAGTACTCTTGCCTGTAAAATCTCATGGACAGAGGATCCTGGTAGGTCACAGTCCTTGGAGCTGCAAAGAGTTGGACGCAACTGAGCAACTTCACATGGGTCCATGTTTCTATCAAGTAATCAAGTAAAGATGGAGTTTATATAATTAATGTAAAAATGTATATATATTCATGGGAAAAACTTTAAAACTGTAATAATGTAGTTACAGGGAAAAAAGTTCTTAAATAATATATAGCAAGCGATAGGTAAAATGATACCTAAAACCAACAAATATTGCTTTGTCAGCAGAATATGGGCTTGTGTTGATTTTCCCTTTTATTTTCTTTTAAATGATGGGGTGTTTTTCATTGAGATGATTTTCTTCAGGTGAAGAAAACCTGTTACTACTTTTGACAAGAGATTATGGTTGGACCAACTTGCAGGGAAACCTGAGTCCAGAGTTTTAGTGAGACACTTTCCGTTCCCCCGCCCCACACCCCCGGCTGGAGCCACCTTCGCTTGGCCAAGGTGGATGGCTAATTTCACTGGTGACATTAACGCCCCTGGAATGGATGTATGGGATGGTGGAGCTAAAAATATCCCAGTGCAGGGGCAGTTTCTCTAGAAAGCCCAGAGCTGTCTACTTTCTCCCAGGGGCTGGGGAGGTCACTCTCCAGCGGCCAGTGCTGCGAGGTGATAACCATGGCTGGGGTTAAGTCTGCTTCTGGACCCTTGCACGTGTTAAGGACCCCTTCTAGGCATTGCTTTTGCTGCAGAGGGTCACCTTGGGCCCTCAGAGTGCGGAGGGCATGCTCACCACGGAGGCTGCCCAGCTCTTGTACCTGTAATCCCACTGGAGCTCTGGCTTCCTTTTGGGGAATGCAAGGTGGCAAGGCCCCTGCCCATCCTTGGCTCCTCCACAGGTGGTCCTCTCACTTCCTCCTGTCCAGTTTTAGGGAAGAGTGGGGGAAGCAGATATGCACGGTGGGACCAGAGCTGGCTAAGGTGTCTTGGGAGGCTGGAACTGAGCCAGACTGTATGCTCTGAGATGAGCAGTTCTGCAAGTCACCATGTCCGCTCCAGGTTCACTACCTGACATTTGGGTCTCAACCCTCCAAGACTCTTACTGCTTCCAGAAGCTTCCAGCAGCCCAAATTCAGAGAGCTGTGAGGTTTTTGCACAACTTCATGGTTATTCTTGCCTGGAGAATCTCCATGGACAGAGGTGCCTGGCAGCCCATGGGTTTGCAAAGAGTTGGACATGACTGAGCGACTCAGTACACACACACACACACACACACACACACACACGGGCATCCACTAGTTGGAGTTCTGTTGGCGTGAATGGCCTGCAGAGGGCTATCCCACTGTTTACAAGGCGCTGGCTCTCTGTGCAGCCCTTAGAGGAGGGCTCCAGATGCAGCCTCATCATGTCCCGCTTTCCTGCAGAGGGAGCGGGGTCCTGGGGACTTGCGGAAGGCAAATGGTGAGTCCAGCAGATAACAGAGCTGGGGTCAGATCTAGGGCACCCAACAAGCCTTCCAGGCGCTTTCTGGCTCTCTCCTGGCCTTCTTGGAGGAAGCAGCACACACCCTTCCTTGCACACCCCTCACTCTCAGCTCTAGACCTCAGGGTTGCCTAGTGCAGTCTATGGCCAGCGGGGACCCAAAAGGCTGCAGGAGGCTTTTGCTCTAAAGTAATCTGGATTGGTTCAGTTCAGTTCAGTTCAGTTCAGTTCAGTCGCTCGTGTCTGACTCTTTGCAACCCCATGAATCGCAGCACTCCAGGCCTCCCTGTCTATCACCAACTCCCGTAGTTCACTCAGGCTCATGTCCATCGAGTCAGTGATGCCATCCAGCCATCTCATCCTCTGTCGTCCCCTTCTCCTCCTGCCCCCAATCCCTCCCAGCATCAAGGTCTTTTCCAATGAGTCAACTGTTCACATGAGGTGGCCAAAGTACTGGAGTTTCAGCTTTAGCATCATTCCTTCGAAAGAAATCCCAGGGCTGAGCTTCAGAATGGACTGGTTGGATCTCCTTGCATTGGTTAGCAGCCTTTAAAGCCTGGGAGATTTGGGAGGCGGGGTTTGACAGTGGCATCTCTGACTCCTTTTCACGTGGGAGGTCGGGCACCGCTGGGTGGCGGGATGTGCAGGGCTGCCCCTCCAGACGAGGCATGTGCCCTCCTGCTGGCCACCAGCTAACTTCATCATCTTCATACCTGCCAGGACTGTTTGCAACTCCATTCTGAGCAGGGGATGGCTTAGGGTGTGCTGGAGAGGGATGGTTTCCCCCAAAGCCAGCTGGGAGGCCGGACCCTGAACACCCTGCCCATCATCCTCCTTGCCAATGGACACCCTCAGACACTCAGAGAACTGGGTGTCATGTTGAGCTGAATTAAGCCTTGAAGAACACGTAAACTAGGAAGCGTTCTGCCAGCATTAATACTAAATAAGGCTTATCTTCAGGAACATTTACCTGCTGTGAGCAGATATGTCTTCATGAAATATGAAATCCACCCAAATTTATTAAAACCGCCTGCGTCTAAGTGGGAACTCAAACCGAGCAGCCCTCCTTTAGAGGCACACTATTATTATGGCATTATTTATTTATATCCTACCCTAAGACAGACATGATGTAATCCAGTAATTAAGATTGTTATGATTGAATATTTATTAAGCACCTACAATAAGCCAGCCACTGATCCACATAAAATGAGTCTCTCTCCTCCAGAGCTGCCATCTTGCTGCCATGGGGAGCTCAGCGCTTCTCATAGGGGAGCAGGCAGGAGTTTAATGGATTTTGTCTTCCCTGAGCAAGCCTGAGAGAAATGACGCTGATCAGAAATTGGGCCCAGTTTAGTCTCGCAGTTCAATTGGAGTGAAATGAAAACAATCCATTGCTGGCTTGGAGAGGAGATGGGTGTGCGTGCAGAGGAGCTGTCCACCCCACACGAGGCGTCTCAGAGCCGAGGGCAAGCAGGGCTGTGGCCCGCTCTGGGTGCCTCTGGGGCAATAGGTGTGGGCAACTTCCTGTGCACATGTAACTCAGCCCCAGGCCCAGACTCTGCTGCTCTTTTGTGCTTCATGTAAAATTAGCCCCTGCTTGCCAGGTCAGGCTTCCCGGGTGGCTCACTGGGTAAAGAAACTGACTGCAATGCAGGAGAGGCTGGTTCAATCCCTGGGTCAGGAAGATCCCCTGGAGGAGAGCGTGGCAACCCACTCCAGTATTCTTGACTGGAGAATTTCACGGACAGAGGAGCCCGGCAGGCTATAGTCCATGGGGTCGCAAAGGGTCGGACCCGACTGAAGCAGCTGAGCACTCACACACACGCACTGCCAGGTCACACTCAGCACAGGCTGGGTCTCTGTGCTAGCATGGGGGCCGCCAAGGGAAGCACACACAGCCTCAGGCCTCCTGGAAGTCAGTCCCCAGACAAGGTCCCAAGGGAGCTTCCTCCATCTGTGCAGTCCCACTGCTCCAGAACAGCCTATGGAAAGTCCAGGCTTCTTGTCTCCCGGGCTCTCCCTTTCCATCTTCTGTGGTTCCCCACCCTGGGCCGCTTCTCCCTAAAAGGACCTGCTGGGTTGTGAGCTGGCCCAGGGAGAGCCTGTAGGCTGGGCTCTCTGGATTCTACCTGGACTCTGTGCCTGAGCATTATTTGTATAGTGAAGAGTAAATAAATGAATAAAAGTACTAAGGGGACAGTGAAGGAAACACCACTGTAAATGTGTACCTGGCATCGATACGTGAACTTCTATGACCAAGTGCTTCCCTCGCGGCACAGATGGTGAAGAATCTGCCTGCAATACAGGAGACCCAGGTTTGATCCCTGAGTCAGGAAGATCCTTTGGAGAAGGGAATGGATGCCCACTCCATTGTTCTTGCCTGGAAAATTCCATGGACAGAGAAGCCTGGCGGGTTACAGTCCATGGGGTTGCAAAGAGTTGAACACGACTGAGTGACTGACACTTAAACTCCACCATCGCTGCCTGGAAAAACCTAGTCTCAATTCAAAGGTCAAAGAGTGCCCGAAACGGGACTTACAGAGGCATTCCCTCACTCCTTCAATGCCTCTGCTTCTATGGTTCTGGGTACTGGAGGCCCTGAGATGCACACTCGGGCCTGACCCCCACCCAGGCCCAGCATTTCAGAGCTCCCTGCTGGCAGGAGGTGGGAATTGCAGGTCGTATTTTCGCCATCACCAGGGAGCTGTATGTGTGTGAGTGTACGTGGTAAAGCCAGAGAATCTCTGCCCAGGCTCCCAGGCTGCTGGTCCCTTGGTGCTCAGCTTCTATAGGAAAAGTTGCCTAAGGTGCAAGGAAGCAGAGAATGAGCTGAGGAGGCATCCATCAGAGACTGGCTTGAATTTGGTGTTTGAGGGATGGTTTCGGGGATGAGAAAGCCTTAAAATGGTCTGTGAGCAGTATGTGGAAAGGGGAAATGATGCCACAAACTTAAAATGGTGAGGAATTCCAACAGCTGGTGCAATTAAAAGGTGTATTGGAAACTGAAAGGGCTAAGAAGCCGTCTGCATTCTCCCTTTGGGATGAGGGCTCCTTCTTCTCACCTTTCCTCCTGCCCTCACTTCCTCTTGTATTTCCTTCCTTCCTAACAGAATTTATTTTTCTCATTATAGACAATCTGACAATTTAGGAGTGGGGGAAAGAAAGTAGGGGAAAAAACCCACTCAGGGAGGTTGACATGGGGGAGCTGTGCCTGTGTTGTGTAGGGGTATATGAGAGATTCCTAGACCTTTTACTCAATCTTGGTATGAACTGAAAGAAAACTACTCTTAAAAATGAAGTCTGTTAAAAACAAAAGTAAAAACCACCCTCTACCCATAAGTCCCATGTCCTATTTATTCACTCACTTTTTCTTTTTGGACATAATTGTGATCATACCATCTGGACAATTTCTTAACTTTCTTTTGCCATTAAACTTTGTAACAAAAGCTTTTTTTCCATATTATGAATTCTTCTGAAGCATTTTTTGTTGAAGTATAGCTGATTCACAATACAGTGCTCGATTGTGGTGTACAGCAAAGTGATTATGATAGACACAGATTATAGTTCTTTCTCAGATTATATTTGATTTATGTTATTGCAAGATACTGAATATAGTTACCTGTTATATGGTAGGACCTTGTTGCTTGAATATTATATTTTATACATAGTAGTCTGTATCAGCTGATCCCAAACTCCTAACTTATCCTTCCTCCCCTTCTCCCTTTGGTAACCACAGTTTGTTTTCTCTGTGAGTCTGTTTCTGTTTTGAAAATAAGACCATTTGTATCATAGTTTAGATTCCAACTATAAGTGGTATCATTTGATACTTTCTTTGTTTGACTTACTCAACATGGTAATCCCTAGGAGTGTCCATGTTGCTGAAACGGCATCATTTCATTCCTTTTTTACGGCTGAGTAGGCTGCACTGAATGTATGGACCACATCTTCTTTATCCGTCCATCTGTTGATGGACATTTAGGTTGCTTCCGTTTCTTGGCTATTGTAGACGGTGCCGCGCGTACAATTGGGGTGCATGTATCTTTCCAGATTAGAGTTTGTTCCCAGGTGTGTGCCCGGAAGTGGGATTGCTGGATCGTGTGGTAACTCTAGCTTTTTAAGGACCCTCCATGCTGTTGTCCACAGTGGCTGCACCAGTTTGCCTTCCCACCAATAGTGTTGGATGGCTCCCTTTTCACCACATCCTGCCCAGCGTGCATGGCTTGTGGGCTTTGCAATGAGGGCCGTTCTGACTGCTGTGTAAGGTGATACCTCCCTGTGGTTTTAATTTGCATCTCTCTAATAATTAGTGATGCTGAGCATCTTCTCCTGTGTGTGTTTGCCATCTGTACGTCTTCTTTGGGAAAATGTCTATTTAAGTCTTCTGCCCTTTTTTTCAATTTGATTTTTTATTTGTTGGTTTTTTTTTGTTGTTGTTGTTTGAGTTGTATGAGCTGTTTATATATTTGTTCAGTCACATCATTTGTGAATATTTTCTCTCAGTCCATAGACTGTTTTTGCATCTTATTTATGGTTTCCTTTACTGTACAAAAGTTTATGTTTGATTAGGTCCCACTTGTTTATTTTTGCTTTTTATTTCTAATGCTTTGGGAGACTGACCTAAGAGAGCATTGCTATTGTTTATGTCAGAGAATGCTTGCCTGTGCTCTCTTCAAGGAGTTTTATAGTGTCCTGTCTTATATGTGAGTCTTTAAGCCGTTTGCGGTTTATTTTTGTGCTGTGTGTATGGTGCTCTCACTTCATTGATTTGCGTGTAGCTGTCCAGCCTTCCCAACACCACTTGGTGAAGACATTGTCTTTTCTCCACCTTTCATTCTTGCCTCCTCTGTTGGAGGTTAATTGACCGTAGGCATGTGGGCTTATTCTCAGGCTCTCTGTTCTGTTCCATTGATCCTTACGCCTGCTTTTGTGTCAATAGCACGTTGTTTTGATCACTATCGATTCCCAGTATTTTCTGAAGTCTGGGAAGATTCTGTCTCCGGCTTTGTTCATTTTCCTCAGGATTGCTTTGGCAATTTGGAATCTTCTGTGACTCCATATAATTTTTAGAATTATTTATTCCAGTTCTGCGAAAGATGTCATGGGTAATTTGATAGGGATTACATAGAACCTGGGATTGCTTTGGGTTGTGTGGCCATTTTGACAATGTAGTCCTTGCAATCCAAATATTATTTTAAAATAATATTTGCAATTAAAATATTATTTCAAACGGCTTAATATTCCAAATTATGGAATTCCAATGTATTTGGCTGCTTAGGAAATGCTACAATGAAGATGTTTATAGGTAAGATTTTTTATTTGGATTTATTGTCTCAAGATGTATTTGCAGATGTGTGATTATTGGATTGAAGAGATTCACATTATCAAGCCCTGTACGCATACATCTTGCCAAATTGCTTTCCACTGCTACCAGTGATGAGTAAGCCTGCCTGTTTGACCACGTCTTTGGCAGCATAGGGTATTTGCTTTTTATGGCTCCTTGCTACTATGGGCTGTAAGAGACAACCTTGGTAATAACTTAGACCAGGTGTACAGTGCCCTTGGGGTGACACAATTACAGGGCAAATGGGGCAGGAATTCTCAGCTATGCACAGGGCGAGGCAGCCTTCCTGTTACCCACACTGGGAGCAGAGGGAGGAAGCCTAGGTGAGCGCAGGGCCCAAGCCACTCTTTAAGGCAGCCCAGGGGTGCTACGAGACAGCACGGTGTAATGCAAGGGGCTGTTTAGAGCTCTGCATGGATTTGAATCCATTTTTTTCTCTAAAATATTGGCTGTGTGCTTTTGGGCACAAAGTTACCTCCCACGTCTCTGCTTTCTTTAATATATATCTCGAGACTATAAGGCTCCCAGGAACAGCTGTTTGGGGATATAAAAGGGATAACCTTCCCACAGGAGAACTTCAAGAAAGGCAAGTTCCTTTCTTCTTTCGGCTTCACCCCCAGACGCCCCAGGAGTCAGGTCGCAGCCGGATGCAGGCCAGCGCAGTGTCTCCACTGGAGCTGGAAAGGACAGAGCCCACCCCTGTGGCGAGCCCTGCTTGCTGCCCTGCAGCTGTGGACATTGCTGCCCATGCTGTGCCTGGCATACCCCACACATGGGTGAGGCCAGGCCATTTAGTGTTCTGTGGGGTGAGTGTCTTGAGGCCAGCCTCGCATCATTTTTCTCCTTGTCTTTGGGATGAGATCATGAGAGTCGAGCCTGGTAATTGCTCAGGAAAATAAGGCTCCTTTTTAATCAGGTGCTAAAAGTGCTTTCAGCAGCCTCGTGCAGTGCTGCTGACGGGAGCAGCTTCCAGCCAATTTTGTGACGCTTCAAAGAGCAGAGGTAAGACTGCTTCTGGGGAGTAAGCACCATCACACCTGCCCCCAGCCTTGATTTCCTTGGACCATTGAACACACAGGTCAAATTCAGAGAT
This sequence comes from Oryx dammah, assembly GCF_014754425.2. Taxonomy (NCBI): domain Eukaryota; kingdom Metazoa; phylum Chordata; class Mammalia; order Artiodactyla; family Bovidae; genus Oryx; species Oryx dammah. The sequence goes on from NW_024070190.1 coordinate 16,857,220, forward strand.
GGGAAATACCGATGTGTCTGCCACACAACTATTGCTGAGTCCCCCGTTGAGCATTTAGGCAACGTGTTCTTCTCTGCGTGTTCCGTTCAGTTTCTTCGTCTGTAGAATGGGGATACATCGGCTAAATATTAGCTCGTTGGGTTGTGAGGATCAAGGGAAGAGGAGAGGGAGGCACAGCACTTGCTGCGCTGTGTGCTTTTCACGTTATGCTTCATTTGCTCTTTTCCGAAGCTCCACGAGGTGGGGAGCACGATTATGTGGGATGAAGATTCACCTGCTGACAGTTCAGTCCCCCTTCCCCGGGCCCAAGCACTGTCTGCACAGACTCCCTCCTATTGTTGCAGGCACCCGGGGATGCAGGAGGAAAGCTTGGCTTTGTAACCCACAACCAACATGCTTTTTAACTACCTTGTGCAGAAATTCCTCCTGCTGCAAACGGAGCTGATTGCTTTTGGCCTCTACCTCCAGGCCCAAAGCACTGGGCAAGTCACAAATCTCCCCAGCATTGGGGAAAACGTGTTCAGAAAGAGGAAACTTTGCTGAGCAGATCATTAAGGCTGCGCGGCTGGGGCAGTGCGGGGTGGAGGCTCTCTCTGCTACCTCCCTCCCCAGCCTTTTGGTTCTGCTCCCGATAACATGGTAGGTCAAGCATGTGGCTAAATATAGCCGCCCTCCCAGCTGGGCTGTCATCGGGACTGTCAGGAGCGTGTCCAAAGTTTTCAGACTGGAACTTCTCGGTTAAACTCAGTTATGGGGGGCAGGGATTTTGTTTTCAGAAGTCCTCCCCTCCTCCCCTTAAACTGTAGACCCAGGGACAGACCCCATAGGGCCGACTAGAAGGCAGGGGAAGTCGGATGGGGGCAGAGAGCGCCTGGACCTGCAGATCTGAGCATGGCAGCGCGCTGAGTCCTCGAGACCCGAGTCTTGGGTTCCTATGCCCAACAGCCTTGGGAACACGGCTGCCTCACAGGAGCTGTCGGGCCCATCTTTAGGGCCAGGGTAAGTCACTGGCTCATCGCCGGCAGTGTGGGCACTTGGGCAACCGTTGAACCTCTGAGCCACAGTGGCCTCATGTGTAGGAAAGAGTCATGGTAACCTCATGCTCGCTGTTACAGCGAAGAAAGGAAAACAAGAAAGTGCTTTCTGCTGAAGGTCCTGACTCTGGTGGAACTAGACTCTGCCACACGATACAGGCTTTGCCATCTCTCCATCAGCCCTGCCATGCAGGTGTCTGGTTCGGCCCAGACAAACTGTTCTAAGCGTCGCTGTGTGCTGGGAGCTTGAAGCTCCAAAAAATAATGAGTTCAAGGACACACAGACAGGATACAGCAGAGACAGAAAGACACGCATCTGAGATGCCATCCTCCCTTTTCACCCACATCACCTGTACTGTTCTCTGCTTTATTGGTCTGCGAATTCTTATGGAGGAGGCCAGCTGCGGATAGAGGGGCAGGGCTGAGGGAGGGAACTCAAAGGGGGCTCAGTCCTGATGGAGCAGGTCAGGGGCCCAGGACTGCTGCACCGATCCGTCTGAAAACCCTGGGCGCATCACTCTGTCTCAGCGCCATCCCTGGATTTGTGCCACCCTTAGCCTGTGCAGCTGAATACAGTGGTTCCTGTAGGGTCACTTTCTCCCAGGGCTGCCTTGGCCCCTTGGAGATACAGGCTGGGTGTGTTCAAACTTTTTCTCCAACCTTCTGAGCTCCACAGGCTCCCGGTTTAGGAGGAGGGACTGAAATTTGCTTAACTGAAGGGGTTAATTTTTATAGTGTCTATTTCCCCCTATCCAGTGGTACAGTGCACTGCAGGTAGTGTGTCTGGCTTTGAATCTTCCATTTATTCTAGAAGCGTTTGTTTTGTAAATACTATGGGTCAGGCAATGGGATACAGCTGTGAACAAGACAGGATCTCTGCTTTCATGGAACTTACACTTGGGGCTTGAGGGTGGGGATTTCTAGATGAGAGAAGGGAGGAGACAGGACGAGGCCATGTGGAGCCTTGCTGGCCAGGGACATGGAGTTTGCGTTTTACTCAGTGTTATAAGAAGCCAATGGTGGGTTTAGTCACAGGGCCAATAGGATCTGATAAACATCTGAAGAAGTTTCATAGCAGCATTATGTACAATTGCTAAGATATGGAAGCAAGGTAGGTGTCCATCAACAGGTGAGTGGATAAAGAAGTGGCATATATATATACACACACGCACTGGAATACTGCTCAGCAACAAAAAACGAAACCTTACCATCTGCAGCAACATGAATGCACTTGGAGGGTATTATGCTAAGTGAGATAAGTCAGACAGAGAAAGACAAGCCCTGTACGGTACCACTTATCTGTAGAATATAAAAAATACAATAAACTGGTGAATATCACCAAAAAGGAGACTCACAGGCATAGAGAATAGACTAGCGGTTACAGTGGGCGGGGGGGGGGCGCGGCAATGTAGGGGCAGAGGATTAAGAGGCACAAGCTGAGGCGTCAAATAAGCTACAGGGATGTATTGTGCAACACGGGCAATGTAGCCAGTATGTTATAGTAGCTATAAATAGAGTATATCCTTTAAAATTGTGAATTACTTTATATAATATACTATATATATATATAATATACATCAACTATACTTCAATGAAAAAAATAAATAAATTTAAGAAAGATTTCTCTGACTGCAGCATGGAAAAGGGAACGTGGTAGGATGAGATGGGGAAGGGCCAGTCGAAGGACATTGTAGGTGTTCAGAGGGGAGAAGTTGGCCTGGAAGGTCAGAGAAGAGGGGAGAGTGGGGAGGTTAGTTGGGGTAGAATTTGGCTCTGGGCACTTGAATATGAGTGATGTGGAAGAGGAGACCCCAGCAGGACTCCCGGCGTCGAGTGCTCACTCACACTGTCTGCCACAGATGGAGCAGCGTAAGCTTTAGGAAGCCACTGTGCAGTGGGCTGGTTTCCACCACTAACAGGAGCGCGTCTGTGTGACTGACCGCATGAGCGAATCATTTTAGTAATCACAGCAGTCTTACAAGACAGAGGTGCTGTGCTGTGTCGTTCTTAGTCGTTCAATTGTGTCCGATTCTGCGACCCCATGGACTGCAGCCCGCCAGGCTCCTCTGTCCATGGGATTCTCCAGGCAAGCATCCTGGAGCGGGTTGCCATGACCTCCTCCAGGGTCTTCCCAACCCAAGGATCGAACCCAGGTCTCCCTCATTGCAGGTGGATTCTTTACTGTCTGAGCCCCCAGGGAAGTCCAAGAGAGGTGCTACTCTTGTCTAAATAGTTTGCTCAACTCACTTGTCTCGTTGTCCCAGCATCCTGATTCCTCCAGAAAATTAGTCTCAGCTATAGCTGTCATCTCTCCCTCAGTCCTCCAGCTCTGAGTATCAGAGGGAGCTTGGTTTTTGCCCACTGCTGAGGGATCTGGTCCACACTGGAGAATTTCATGCATATCTTCCTCTCTAGACAGAGGACTGCAATTATTCCCCTTATGAGTTTGCTAAAAGCTAAATGAACTGTCCCAACTCTCTGTCTCTGAAACAGATGACAGATTTACCCTGGAGAGGATGTGGGGCTGCACTGAACCTCCCAGGGGGTCTGGCGCTCCTGCTGAGGGGCCCACTGAAAGACCTGAAGTCCCTGACCCCAAAGACCCCAGCAGTGTCTTTTGAGCCCATCTGGGAGTTTCTGCAGAACAAGAGCGTTCTCACTCAAGTGGTCCCATCCAGACGCTTGTGTGCAGTGGCTGCTCCACGTGCCAGTGGGGAGGGCTTGTGAGGGCAGCTGACGTTAGCACATGGTCAACATCACACACTCACAGGAGAGGAGCGAGGCGCACAAGGTGAACAGCGTGGGCCTTGGAGCCCCCAGGCCCTGCCCTTTGTCTTACATTGAAACTTCACCCCAGTATATCTTTGCATGGATCACTGGGCAGTTCCCTGGTCATAAAGGCCTGTTCTTCTAAGTGCAGTGGGATGTGCCTGCTCAGTCTTGGGATGAATTGCCCCACGTGTGAGCTTGTGCACACATACTAAGCATTGGTATGCGTGTGGAAGCACCACAGCTCTCCTGTGGACCATGAGAGACTCAGAATAAAGAGAGTGGCATTGGGGGCACTGGGCGCAGCTGGGGGCTCAGGCACAGATCTGTACCTGGCCCCTTGCACCTGTAAAGGAGGCTTCATAATCTCCACCTCCAAGAGGAAGAGAATGGGGCTCTGGCCCACAGTAGCTCTCTACAGCAGGGTCAGCCGTGCACCCCACCCGCACGGCCTACCTCTCGATATGACCCCTTTGGTTCCCGCCTGGCCATCCATTGTGTTAACTGAGCACTTGAACAGCATTTGAAGGCCAGGTTAGGTGCTTGAATATATTGCCACATTAATAACTCCAGGACATTCCAGGCAGCATTGAAATAGTAAATTAGGACACGACGGGCCATATATTCAAGGCAGAGAGCTGAAGTATCATTTTATTACATGTGCCATGGAATTAAAGGCTTAATTTTCTTTTAAAAGATGGTGATGCATCATTTCCTGCAGCCAGGTAAAAACAGTTAGCAGAAATGATTTATCTCTCCTTCCATTTAAAAATACGAAACCGGAATCCCAGGATCTAGCTCTCTGTTATTTATCTCTGCCTGGAGGGCACTTGAGACTTTGATCAGTCATTCTGACTTGAAGGACAGGCCAGATCCTGGCTGTGGTCATGAGAGGGAGGTGAGTGCAGAGCAGTGGCTGTCTCTATGGGTTAGGGGAGTGTGGCTTCTCACACAACGCTCAGAAGACCGGTCAACTGCGTTCCTTTCCCAACTCTGGCCATAGGCTGGCTCTGCAGTCACTGTTTACCTCTTGAAGCATAGTTTTTTCACCTACAAAATGGAATCACAGGTGAGTTTATGGTGGGGCTGTTGTTCTCATGAGGTTATAGGTGTAAAGAAAGTGGGCATTCGGGGGCTTTTGCACAACTAAGTCACATTTGCGGAAGAAAATTTTAGAATGGCTCTTTATTTTCTGACAGTAAAAGTAATACTCATTGAGGGGCTTCCCGGGGTGGGGCACTAATGGTAAAGAAGCTGCTTTTCAAGGCAGGAGACTTAAGGGAGGTGGGTTCCAGGAAGATCCCCTGGAGAAGGGAATGGCAACCCACTCCAGTATTCTTGCCTGGAGAATCCCATGGACAGAGGAGCCTGGTGGGCTACAGTTCACGGGGTGGCAAAGAGTCAGATACGACTGAAGTGACTCAGCACAGTACCCTGCATGTACTCACTGGGATGAAATTTGGAAAATATAGAAAATAGCAAAGAAGAAAATAAAGGAAATGGTATAATATGGCCTGGAGATGATCATTATTTTCCCTTTTTTGGCATACTTTTAAAAACAAAATTCGATTCCTAAACATTTACAAATTAATATTCTGGTGCTCTGCTTTTCCGGCTTGATATTCCCAACGCCAGCTTCATCCTTAATGACTGTCCACAGTTTCTTTGCGTGGCTGCGCACGATGCTTATCGCACGTAACAACGCACACAATCTATGTCGACCCTCTCTTGTCAGATCTTTACCTTCCTTCTTTGAAGAATCTTCCTGTGGCCACTGTAACAAGCCGGCGGTGAGAGAGGGTTAATAGATATTTCTTCACTCACAGTTCTGGAGGACAGAAATCTGGGCTCCAGGTGCTGGCAGGGCTGAGCTGCCTTCAAGTCCCTGGCCAGCCTCTGGCGGCTCCAGGTGCTCTGGGCTTGTGGCCGCATCACTCCAATCTCTGCTTCTGTCTTCACACGGCCTTCTCTTTTCTGTGTGTCTGACTGTCTCCTCCAAGTGCTTCTAAAAGAAGACTTGTCAGAGACTTTGTCCCTGGATTTAGGGCTCCCCTGGGTAATTAGCACGATCTCCTCATCTCTAGATTCTTAACTTCATTATGTCTGCAGAGATCCTTCCAAATAAGGTCACAGTCCCAAGTTCTGGGGTTAGGATGTTGACATATCTTTTGGGGGCCACCATCCAGTCCACAGAAGCCAGGAAACCAGGGCTTAAAGAAGCCCAGGGTCACAGGGCTTCCAGGCAGTGGAGCTGGGATTCTGTCCCAGGCATCTGGCCTAAATGCATTTAATTCGCCTGAATATCTTTTTATATACATGGAGTCATATTTTAAACGTTTGGTTTTAATGGCCTCCTTGTCTGAGGACCCTGGCTCTCTCCTCTCTGTACTTGCCAGGCCCAGTCGCCGTTGGGGACAGGCCCCACAGACCCCATCGTCTGATCTGTCCCTGCCAGTCGGGCGGGAGAGAAGGGAGCTGGCTCGCAGTGAGGCCGGTGCCGGCCGTCTGCCCTGAGGGTCTCCTGCTGTCTGAGCCCAGCGTCCGCTCTATCAGATGCTACAGGTTTCAACAGTGCTGGTGGACCCAGCGACCACCCTCAGCGTCTTGCCTTTCCCGAGGAGACCCTCAAGCAGGTCTGCCCTGCCCCCTCACTGCAGCCTGCGGGACACAACTCCCTACAGCACCCTTGACCTCCCCTTGTGGCCAGAGCAGCTAAGAGGCTCAAGTGAGTTTCCTAAAGGTGATGTTGCCATGTTGTCCACAGCTTTGCAAATCTGATTAACACAAAAGAACGGTTTGCGGGTTTCCTGGGAATGGATATGAAGTCAGAGAAGGCTTCTCTCAGGGGTCCTGAGTTGACTCATCCCCATTTCCTGCTGTGGGCCTGAGTAGTCGCCCTAGTAATCCCCCTCTTGGGGGCAAGATCCCTCTGGTGAGCCTCTGCGAGGACTGTCAGCACCCAGGAAGGGGAGGTCATGCCCCTTATTATTCCTTGGGTCTCCTGGGTCTTGGGCCCTCCCTGAGCCAGCCTGCTTCTGTACCTGGGGAGTGAGCCAACTGCTGTCCTCATGCAAACTGGGGCTCAGGGCAAGAGGAGGGGGAGTACCTCATACACGACAGGGGCAAGGCCAGGTGGTTGACGATCAACGACAGTCATTCTGAGACTTAGATAAAATTATACTCATTTTAGGGCTTCCCTGCTGGCTCAGACAGTAAAGAATCCGCCTGCAATGCGGGAGACCTGGGTTCTATCCCTGGGTTGGGAAGATCCCCTGGAGGAGGGCATGGCAACCCACTCCAGTATTCTTGCTGGGAGAATCCCCATGGATAGAGGAGCCTGGAGGGCTAGAGTCCATGGGTTTGCAAAGAGTCGGACACAACTGAGTGACTAAGCACAGCACATACCCATTTTAAAGACGAGGAAACGGAAAGGAAAAAATGACTTGTCCAAGGTCACATCAGCAGCAGGGACCAGCACCCCTGGCTCCGTAGTGGAGGCAGTGAGTCCTTTTCCACAGACTATCCCTACCACATGCTGGCTCTGTTTCTACTTTAGTATAAGCTTAACCCTGAGAAGGTCATAGGCAGGCTTCTGCAGGAAAGACAGGGCTTGACAGGTGAATGACAAGGATACAGGTTTCGTTTCAGGCTTGGAATCTGAATGTTCTGACCATGCGCAGCTGGGCCAGAGTCCAGAGTCAGGGGTGGGGGGTAGAGGAGGAGTCTGTGGGCTGCAGGGACCTGAGCCCTGTACGTCCCTCGTGGGTGGTATGAATGTCCCCATGACAGCATGGGGCTGTGCTGATCACTCCACGTGACCAGATGCCTGGCTGGAGTGGATGGAACTCTGAAGCTCCAACAGACTTTCTCAGAGGGAAAGGTTAAACGGAAAAGATGTCCAAAGTCCTGGGAAATGAGCCCAGGCTCTGTGGATGGAGATGGGAGCGTCACACATACTGTCTCATCTAACCTCCCCAGCAGTTCAGCAAAATAGGCTGGGCTATGTCCACATTACAGACTAGGAGATGAGGCTCAGAGAGGTCAAGTGACTTGTCCAGGATAACACAGCGAGAAGAAGACACAGCTGAGATTCAGAGCTTCCTGAAGCTTGTGGCTCAGAACACGAGCAGGGGAAAAATCTGGCCCCATTCTTCTTCCTGCGATACTACTCAGAAATTTGCTCTTACAGGAAGAAGTGCTTAAAGACATACAAGACTCAAGAGACATGATATGGTCACAGATGTGGCTGAGGTAGGCATCTTAGCTGGATCAGAAGCTGTTCCTGCTGTAGAGGGAAGCCTTCTGCTGGCTTTTAAGACTTCTGGCGCTGTGGAGCTGAGCATCTCCCAGGCCCAGGCCTGTGGGAGGGGCTGGGTAAGGCAGCCTGTGTGCTATGACTTCCTCTGGACAACTCTGCCCAGCACCGATCACGCTGGGAGTAGACCCTGGTCCCACTCAGCCACTAATCAGCAGAGTCCCTATCCACCCACATCCTTGGCACTACTGCCCAGCTTTCTGCCCTCCGTGAGACAGCCTGGGACTGAAATATCACCCGGCTAATTCCCTCCAACCTGGCCCTGCTGAGAGAGTGCTCTTTACAGCAAGAAGCGAGGGGAGCACGGAGGCTTACTCACCATAGCAGCAGCCTCCTTGAGTGGCAGAAGCGTGGAGGACACAACCGCCCACAGACAGTCATGGGCTGCGTGCAGGGCGCCTGCCCCGGGCACTCACACTTCCTTTCTCGGAGAGGCAATGAGGCAGCGGGAAAGAATCCACTCCCACCCAGCTGGGCCTGCCCTTCGCCCGAGACACCAGATCTGACTTGGAAGCCAGCTGGACATTCCTGTTAGGCTGTTCAGAAATGGACCACGGCCCCACCGCTCAGAGAGGCCTGAGCGCTCCCGCCCCCTGCTTCCTCTGGAGCCTGGCCCTTCTCTGCAATGCCTCCATCCCAAGGGACTGGGTCTGTGACCTTGGTGAAGCCCTCGGCTGACCCAGCTCCCGCCCTCTGGCTCTGTTCGTTTATAAATAGGCCCATTTCTCATCCTGCTCCAGCCCAGAGCTCCACACCCAAGAGGCAGATGCAACCTCGGGATTCCCTTTCCAGCCAAGGGCAGAGCAGGACCCGGCGGGCTCATGGGCCTGAAGGATGAGATCACAGATTTTCCTGCAAATAGCAACGCACACTGGACAGTCAGAGGCTACTTTCCTGCGGCTGCCCAAACAAATGACCACATACAGGGTGGCTTAAACAACAGACATTCATTGTCTCACAGTTCTGGAGGCCAGAAGTCTGAAATCACGGGGTGGGCAGGGTAGCTCTATCTGAAGGCTCTAGGGGAGGCTTCTTCCTCGTCCCTTTTAGCTTCTAGTGCCCTGTTCATTCCTTGGTTTGTGGACACGTCTCTTCAACCCATGTGGTGGCGTTGCCTGCTTCTCTCTGTCTCAAATGTCTATTTCTCTTATAAAGGACATTGGTCATTGGATTTGGGGGCTACCAAACTTTCTACTTAGCACAAAATCCTTAATTCCACCTGTAGGAACCATTTTTCTAAAGAAGGCCACATTCATAGGTTTTAGGATTAAGACAGACATATCTTTCAGGGGCCAGCATTCAGCCACTACAGCTCATTGTCACGAATGAAATTTGCTGAGATGGCCATCAACAGGTGGGTCAAATGAGGAACCCCGAGAAAAGGGACTTTTTACAGAGAGATGCGGACTTTGGGGTGTCTTTGGCTCTGCTGTCGGGGCACCCCTGTGGCCAGGTAAACCCCGCTGTTTCTGAAGGAGACTTTGATGATGGGCTCTCCCCGGCAAAGCCGAGGGCTCAGGAACAGCTTCGTGTTGTCTCCGGCTCGGCTGAATGTGTGGGTCAGTGCCCAGCTATTGGCTGGATTACTGAATTGTCAATAGATCCGGTTGAGCTAAGACAGCTGGAGTAAGCAGACCGCACATAGGCGCTGGTTATTTTGGCTTTTGTGGTGACGTGGCGTGATTTGTAGCTTGGCTCTCGGCCACTATGACTCTCACAGACCCTGGTCAGCTGTCACGGTTTCACGCTCTTTGCTGAGTGAAATGACCTGAGTGTAATTTCACGCTGCATGGAAAGAACGCAGACTCTGGAGTCCCACAGACCCCTAGGGTCTGGCCCTGCCATTGCTTACCTCCGACAGGAACTTCTCAAGGCTTCCTGGGTAAAATGAAGAGGGACAAACCCATCTGGAAACACTGTTGTGATTACAAACCTGGATTCTATCTCAGGGGCCTGGCCCGGGGCCTGGCGCACAGTAGGCATCCATTACATGGTTGTTTGGATTTGGGGTTGGGAAGCCCACCCACCATGTGCAGAAGCGTGGACCTTCCGCCACCTCGTCCTCCTCTCTCCCTGGCCCCTAGTCCTGCGGTGTCTTGACCTTGTGTGCCCTGGCTTGGGCCATACCTTTGCTCCAGCCATTTCCTGAGCACCCTCGCTGCCCCAGGCTGCCTGCTCCAGGCCCACTTCCCACAGCCGCCGACGCCAGGGAGGCTCTGGTTTTGTCACATTCCCAGCCAGAACGTGTTGACGATTTCTCACCCCCGCTGGAGCCTGGATCGGAGCCCCTCCGCATCAGCCCCGTGCACACGGCAGCCTCAGGGATCACCCTCCTCTTTCCCGCACTGTGATCTAGCGCCCATGAGCCCTGCTCAAGCTGCGGCCCCTCCCTGCCTCCTCCCCTCAGTATCTCTCTCTGCATCACATCTTACTCCCCCTCTTCTCTTTACCTCTCTCCTCCTCCCCTGCCTGCCCTTAAGCTCCCCATGACCCCCACTGTCCTTCTCCGTGCTCCTCTGGCACCTTGAACTTCCCGCAACCACGCCACACTGTGCCAAGCCTCTTCTGGAGCCTTGCAGTGGACATCGCATCCTCAGACTGCACTCCCACGGGGAGAGAAAGGCCATGGTCCAGAGCCCAAGCCCTGGAGCCAGTGTTGGGGACTGAACTGCCTGTGTGACCTCGGGCAGATCACTGCACTTCTCTGGGCCTTGCTTTCTCAGCTGTGAAGCTTTTGTGAGTGACTCCAGGCAGAGCACAGAGGGTGACTATGTGTTCTGGTCCAAGTGGGAGCTCTTCCTGTCACAGACTTGCCAGCCTGGGGGATGTCGGATAAGATGAGCCATCACGCTGCCCCGAGATAAGGGGCGGGAGGACAGGAGGGGCTTCACCAGCTGGAGCCCGAGGTGTGCAGTGCCTGCCCTCCAGAGGCCTTGGGCTGCGCAAGGACGAGGCCTTGGCAGTCGATAACTTCCAGGCCGTACGCCCCCACCTTCCACGCTGCTGGACATCTTTCGAGCACCACACCCATCTGTCCACAATTCTTGTTCTAGTTACTGCCACCTCCACGGGTGACAAACACGCTCTACAGGAACCACCCCTATCCCTTCTCCTGGACTCCACACACGTGCCTCTCACTTCTTGTCTCAGACTTCCTGAGACAAGTGCACGTGGCAGCAGCCGGGGGACCCACTGAGCACTCACACAGGTGTGGTCCCAAAGTGTAGGAGTCTGCGTACCTGGGACCACCCCGACCTGTGGAGGGGGACAGCCAAAAGACGAGCTATTCTCCACCTGAGTCCCAGGAGCACAAGTCTGAAAGGCATTTCAAAAAGTTCTTCAGAAGTTTCTGCTCAGGTGGAGAACCAGTCCTCCTTAGCAGTGGGTAACCCGTAATGTATCCTTGGGTTACCTCTTATGTTTCCTCTGCCCTCTTCTCTGATCCTACACTTCACATTCCTGGGATCCCTCCCCAATACAGCTACCTACATCAGCCCTTTAACTGGTCTCTATTGGGATCACTTAACCTAAAATCCCTAGCAAATGTTTCCCTTGGGCTGACTGAATGCCTCGGGCAGGGAAGCCTGCCACATCCTCCAATGCTTCTTAGTAGGTGAGTTCCCTTCACAACATTGGTACCAAAGTAAAGAAATAAGGATCAGGCATGGAGAGTGAAAAGGGCATGGCAGCTCACTCCAATATTCTTGCCTGGAGACTCCCATGGACAGAGGAGCCAGGCGGGCTACAGTCCTTTGGGTTGCAAAGAGTTGGACAGGACTGAGCGCCTTAGCATGCAGGCACGCAGGGAGAGGGAGACCAGGTACTGGGTCCAACCAAGATGGATCTAGCTGAGGCTAGAATCCAGATTGCTGTGTTGAGGCTTCCAACCCCTAAACATAATATGTTACTCTTATTTAGATCTTTGATTTCTTTCCTTAGCATTTTATAATTTTGGCTTACCAATCCTATACATGTTTTGTAAAACTTATACCTAAGTATTTCATTTTTTTGGGAGCAATAACCAATGGCATTGTGTTTTAAATTTTGGTTTCAAGGTGTTCATTTGTACATGTAGAAATGCAATTTACTTTTGTGTGTTGATGTTATATTTTGGAATCTTGCTGAACTCATTTACTCTATTTTTTTTGTGTATGTGAATTTCTTGGGATTTTTTTATGCAAACAACCAAGCCATCTGCAAATAATAACAGTTCTATTTCTTCATTTTCAATCTGTAAGCCATTTCTTTCTCTTACCTTATTGTAGTGGTTAGAACTTCAGTTATGTTGAAGAGGAGTGGTCAGAGCAGACACCCTCTCCTTGTTTGATTTTTCACTATAAGTGTGTAGTCGTAGGCTTTTGTAAATGTTCTTTATTGTGTGAAGTGGTTCCTTTCTATTCCCAGCTTCTGTGCGTGCATGCTCAGTAGCTCAGTGTGTCTGACTTTGTGATTCCATGGACTGTAAGCTGCCAGGCTCCTCTGGAGTACTGGAGTGGATTGCCATTTCTTTCTCTAGGGGATCTTTCTGACCCAGGGACCAAACACATGCCTCTTGTGTCTCCTGCACTGGCAGGCAAATTCTTTACCACTGAGCCACCTGGGAAACCCCCTCTTCCTAGCTTACTGGAGATTTTTCTTTTTCTAATTGTCATACATAGTTGTTATATCTTGTCAAATTTTTTCCTGTGTCAATTAGTATGATCATATGATTTTTCTTCTTTAGCCTATTGATATGATGAATTATGTTGATTAATTTTTGAATGTTAAATAAACCTTTATGTACTTGGAATAAATTCCACTTTCTTATGCTCTGTATTTCTGGCCAGTTTACCTCCCTGCTCTTCATTCCCTCCCTGAAGTCCACCGGGACCAAGTCACACTGACCACATCTCGGAACTTGGACCCTCACCACAAGCTCAGCACTGCTGCCCCATGTAGCATAGCCCCTGGGTGGCTGATGCTGGCTGAGCTGAACTTGAGTTTACCGAGTGTCCTTGAACTTGAAGCACAGGCTGCTAGCCTTTCTTTGGAGAGGCCTACTGGGACTCTCCATTCAGTTTCTATCAGTCATCACCCAGCAGGTCCACCCAAATCCAAATCTCTGGCTAGAAGAACACTGTAGCAAAGATCCAGTGTGTTCTCATATAAATCCAGATCAAAGTCCATCAAGCCTGGGCTGGAGAATTTCTGGGAGCAGGCAGAAAACAGTTCTATCACGGATTGGTTAACTGTTGCTTCTCTCTTCTTTGGAAGGAAGTAAGTGAGTGAAGTCGCTCAGTCGTGTCCGACTCTTTGTGACCCTGTGGACTGTAGCCTACCAGGCTTCTCCGTCCATGGGATTCTCCAGGCAAGAGTACTGGAGTGGGTTACCATTTCCTTCTCCAGGGGATCTTCCTGCCCCAGGGATTGAACCCGGGTCTCCCGCATTGGAGGCAGACGCTTTAACCTCTGAGCCACCAGGGAAGATCTTGTTTGGAAAGGCAGAGAAAATAAAGAACCATTGGAATCCAGTACCAAATGCCTAGTTGTTCAGCCATGCAGCAAGCCGACCTTCAACACAAACCAATATGAACTGGTAGCAATGTCTAATCATTTTTCATAGTCACTAATGAAAACAGTGCTGCTTCTGGCTGAGAAGTTCAAAGTGCCCAACAAATGAATTCTGAGTCCCAAGCGAGAACTCTAGATCTGGAAGGTCTTGGATCAACTAATGATATACCTTGTGCAAATTTTAAACCTCCCAATAATGTCCGTGCATGTGGCCTAATGGTGCTATAGAGATTTTAAGATTGGTACATATATTAGTCACTGTAATTAAAATCCTGGAGTTATATTATATGTTATTTGTATGGCAGTTTGTGATGTGTTTAATGCTCCCAGTTTCAAAATTATTAAAGCTACTGTCCCTGGGTTGGCCAAAGTGATAAGGAAAGTAAGAATGTGATCTTATTCCCTTTTGATGGGGCCGGCCGGGAGGAGGATGCGTGAGGGATTTTCTTATAAAGAGACCAAATGCCAAATAAAAGAATTCCAGCTGTGCAACAGGAAAGTTGAAATGGTTTGTTAGGATCATTAATATTGCAATGAAAACTAATTAAACCTGGAGCTAGAAGGAGTTCATTAGTGGTTTGGAGCCGAAGATTCTGCTTCTGCCGAGTCAGTTGCAGCACTGGGGAACTTGGAAAGTTGTCAGCTGGGCGCGGGGTCAAGCGGCCCTCTCCCTTCTGTAGCTTCTGAAATTGGGCTTCACTAATGATAGGCCCTTGGCAGACAGGAGCCAAGAAATTTCCTTGGAGTACCGGAAGTGCCCCCCTGGGTGATGTCACACCTGTCTCGGGGTCAGGGGTCACCCCTTGCAGGCTACTGAGAATGAGCCTTTGAGGATAGAGAAGTGAGCCTTTGAAGATGGCGAAGTGGAGGGGAATTGGGAGGCTTTCTTTCTAAGAAATGAGAAAGGTTTTCACATTGCAATTCAACTCACTTCAAGCCATTAAAAAAAAGAAAGAAGCCCATGTCTTCAATGGTAGTTTTGGATTACTAAAGTGCTTTCACACACCTCTCACTTGCTTTTCTCAAGAGTCCTCATAAAATCACTGTATCATTTCTTTCTCCAAGTTGGTTTCCTGAGAGAGTGGAGGTCGTTTCTGTTGCAGGTTGGGTTTGTCAGGCAGCAGACTCTGAGATGGGAGTTAGCTGGCAGGATGTCTATTAAGGAGGGCTCTTGGGACCAACCCTGTAGAATGGAGGGCTTAGCAGCAGGTATGGGAAGAAGGAGATTCAAACTTTGATCTTGTCTGACACTTCTGGGAGCTGTGGGGCTGGAGTGGCTCCCGAGGTGTCCTGCTTGGGGAGAGGTGGCCAGGTCTTCATTCTCTGGCTTCAATCAGTCGTTGCATGGCGGCCCCCCTGGGAAAGGTGGGGCCTAGTGCCTGGCAGCTCTGTGCTGACATGACTTGTGAAGGGACCCCTGCTCCTGGCACCCGAGCAGCTGGGGCGGCAGGTCCTTCCTCCCTGGGGCTTCTTGGCAGTGTGCAGCAGCCTCCCCTGCTGTTTTGCTCATCATCGTTTCCTGTGACTCCAGCATAGTACCTGGCATATCATAGGATTAAAAAAATTTTTTATTTTTAATTGGAGAATAATTGCCTTACAAGATTGTGTTGGTTTCTGCCATACATCAGCATGAATAAATCTTAGTACACCTAAGATGTCCCCTCCCTTGACCTTCCGTCCCATCTCCCACCCTGTCTCACCCCTCTGGGCTGTCAGGGAGCACAGGGTTGAGGTCCCTGTGTCGTACAGCAGATTTCCACCGGCTATCCATTTTACATACGGTAATCCATATCTCAACAGACTGGTTCCAAACAGGAAAAGGAGTGCGTCAAAGCGGGATATTGTCACCCTGCTTACTTAACTAATACGCAGAGTACATCATGAGAAACGCTGGGCTGGAGGAAGCACAAGCTGGAATCAAGATTGCCGGGAGAAATATCAATAACCTCAGATATGCAGATGACACCACCCTCATGGCAGAAAGTGAAGAGGGACTCAAAAGCCTCTTGATGAAAGTGAAAGAGGAGAGTGAAAAGTTGGCTTAAAGCTCCACATTCAGAAAACAAAGATCATGGCATCTGGTCCCATCACTTCATGGGAAATAGATGGGGAAACAGTGGAAACAGTGGCTGACTTTGTTTTTCTGGGCTCCAAAATCACTGCAGATGGTGATTGCAGCCATGGAATTGAGACACTTACTCCTTGGAAGGAAAGTTATGACCAACCTAGACAGCATATTGAAAAGCAGAGACATTACTTTGTCAACAAAGGTCCATCTAGTCAAGGCTATGGTTTTTCCAGTGGTCATGCGTGGATGTGAGTGGACTATACAGAAAGCTGAGCGCTGAAGAATTGATGCTTTTGAACTGTGGTGTTGGAGAAGACTCTTGAGAGTCCCTTGGACTGCAAGGAGATCCAACCAGTCCATCCTAAAGGAGATCAGTCCTGGGTGTTCATTGGATGGACTGATGCTGAAGCTGAAACTCCAGTACTTTGGCCACCTCATGTGAAGAGCTGATTTATTGGAAAAGACTCTGATGCTGGAAGGGATTGGGGGCAGGAGGAGAAGGGGATGACAGAGGATGAGATGGCTGGATGGCATCACTGACTCGATGGACATGAGTTTGTGTGAACTCCGGGAGTTGGTGATGGACAGGGAGGCCTGGTGTGCTGCGGTTCATGGGGTCGCAAAGAGCTGGACACAACTGAGCAACTGAACGGAACTGAACTAGTGCTACTCTCTCGGGTCACCCCACTCTCTTCTCCCCCCGTGTGTACACGAGTCTGTCCTCTATGTCTGTGTCTCCATTGCTCCCCTGCAAACAGGTTCATCAGGACCGCCTTTCTAGAGTCCAGATACATGCATTAGTATATGATATTTGTCTTTCTCTTTCTGACGTATTTCACTCTGAATAATAGGTTCTAGGTTCATCCACCTCTTTAGGACTGACCCAAATGTGTTCTTTTTATGGCCAAGTAATGTCCCATGGTATATGTACCACAACTTTTTTATCCATTTATTTGTCTATGGACCTTTAGGTTGCGTCTATGTCCTGGCTGTTGTAAACAGTGCTGCAGTGAATATCGGGGTACATGTGTCTCTTTCAATTATGGTTTTCACAGGATATACACATCGTAGGTTTTTAATAAACATTTATTAATTTAGATGGAATATTTCCCTTTCACACAGAAAAAAACAAGACTTGGAAAGTGAAGTAAATGGAGGAACTAGAGTTAGAACTGGAGAAGGCAATGGCACCCCACTCCAGTACTCTTGCCTGGAAAATCCCATGGATGGAGGAGCCTGGTAGGCTTTAGTCCATGGGGTCATGAAGAGTCGGACACTTACTGAGCAACTTCACTTTCCTGCATTGGAGAAGGAAATGGCAACCCACTCGAGTGTTCTTGCCTAGAGAATCCCAGGGATGGCGGAGCCTGATGGGCTGCCATCTGTGGGGTCGCACAGAGTCGGACACGACTGAAGCGACTTAGCAGCAGAGTTAGAACAAAGGTCCCTCTAACTCCCAAATCCCAGCCCAGGCCAGTCTCTCTTACCTCTACTCATGAACAATGAAGTCCGTGAAGGAGGTTATTGGGTGATAAGCATCTGGCCCAAGGTACAAACAAAATCAGCTTCATCTTTCAACATCCAAAGGAGATAACTAGGTTTTTCTCTCTTTCAAGCCTTTTCCTAGCCCTGCCTTTGAGTGGAAGATTGTCACTAGGGAATCTTGTTACTGGGTCTCAAGAGGAAGAACAGAGGCTTTTCCAGCAGATCAAATTAACTTGGCCTTGAGTCTGAGGACCCCCAGAATGAAAGCTGGACCCTGATGTCCACTCTATGTCTTGACAACTTTGCTCAGCCCAAGGGGCTGCTTGGTTCTGGGGTACAAGCAAAGAAGATAGAGCACATGGATACAAAAGCCAAGAGTTTCAGGCAGCTTGCCTTGAGCTGCTTTTGGATAGACTGTTACAGGGTCTCAGCTTCTGTGCTTGCATTGCAGGCAAAACCAGAGCAAAGAGTAAATTTGATAACTAAATATACTAAAAATGTTTACGTTTCTTGATTTT
This sequence comes from Oryx dammah, assembly GCF_014754425.2. Classification (NCBI taxonomy): domain Eukaryota; kingdom Metazoa; phylum Chordata; class Mammalia; order Artiodactyla; family Bovidae; genus Oryx; species Oryx dammah. Next base: position 16,874,959 of record NW_024070190.1, read on the forward strand.
CTAGTCCTTGGATTCAGCACTTCTGGTGGGCCATGAGTGGGTTACAAAAGCGTCAGCGTCTTGTTCCCCTTGGGCCTGGGGCAGCAGGCAGGCATGGGGGAGAGGCAGCTGATCACCTCCAACCACAAGAAGCCTCTTTTGTTTACTTCCATGTAGCACATGTGTGCCGTAATCTAGAAAAGGGTAAGATGTGACGTTTAAACCACATTGAATATTGCAAACAAAAAGGGCTCTGCATTGTAGTAAGGATCTTCCACAGTTTTCTAAGTCTAATCCCATGACCCAAGGGAAATGGCTTGTTCTCTCCCAGGGCTCAGAACAGCCACCCTTCAGCTGTCAGATCCTTGAGCCTCTCATTCAAACCTCTCATCTTACAGATGAGGATACCAGGGTCCAGGAAGGTAAACGCCTGGGCAATGGGCATGGAAGCAAGGTAGGTGTAATTTGACATAATTAAGTCTGCTCATTAGCCTGGAATGATCCATAAGTGATCATGAAAAATGACAATTATTTAATTATATACTTTAACCACATAGTATACTTTATGCATTGTAAAATCATCACCATCATAATTAACGGTGGTGAATTCTTCTGTAGCTAAAAGCAGTCTGCTGAAGGGAGCGTTTAAACATCTTTTTCTTTCACGACAAGGTTAAGCCTAAGCAGATTTTTCTTTTTGTAAATCTTATCTGCTAGTTTTAAAAAAATTATTTATTTGTTTGCCTGCATTGAGTTTTAGTTGTGGCATCATGTGGGACGTTCCGTTGCAGCTCATGGGTTCTATTTGTGGTGTGCAGGCTTCAGCAGCTACGGCGCACGGGCTCTGGAGCACACCAGCTCAGTAGTGGCAGTGCTTGGGCTCAATTGCTCTGTGGCATGTGAGGTCACCCCAGACTAGGGATTGCATCCGTGTCCCCTGCATTGCAAAACAAACTCTTAACCACTTGACCACCAGGGAAGTCCCAGGCCAAGGTAAACTTCTACTTTTTGTTTAATCCCAGGCAGCAGAGAGAAGTCATGAAGAACACACTGAGCCTAATTCTCAGTCTTTAGCCATCATTTCCCACTGTAGGGGCAAGAGCATACTCCAGGACACCTGAGTGTGTTCACAGTGCTGGAAAAGTTTACCCGACTTTACTAGAGGCCCCCCAATTCCCTAATTTCAGAGGAGTGAAAAATTTAGCAGTCAACTCTGAATCTTTCTAGTCCGCCTTTCAAAATCATTGAGGTAATTCATAAGGTTTTGGATTAAGTTAAAATGCAATCAAGCAGAGAAATTAAAAGTCTTGATGGTTTAAGAAGTCTGGATTCAGACTCCCCAGCATTAGAAAGGCAATCCCATGGTGACATCGCAGGGCAGGATTCCCTCTTTTTCTTCACACCCTGGTGTATAGCTTTCGCCCTCAAGGTCACCTCATGGTCCAGGCTGGTGGAAAATTCCAGCCATCATGTCAGCATTCCAGGCTGGCAGCCAGAAAGAAGGTAGGGATGCTGGGGAGACAGAGCTTTCTCTTCCCAGTTAAATACATTTTCTGGCATTCCCATAGAGCAACTCCTTTTCATTCCATTGGCCAGAAACAGTCAGACTACCTTTAACTGCAAAGGAGGAAGGTGAATAAAGATTTTAGCTGGTATATTTTCTCTTAACTAAAAACCAGGGTTCTATAACTAGGGAGGAAAGGAGGGTCGTGGTTGGTGTAGATAATCACTGTCTCTGCCATGAGATTCCAGGAGATAATGGGCGCCAAGTCTTCAGCCAGTGCCTGGAACGTGGTTCAGTTTTTATTTATTTAGCAATCATTTGTGCAGCGCCTCTACGTCTTAGCGCAGAGGTTGTCCCTACCCTCAGGGAATTCTTGATCCAGGGCTCAGCCAGCAACAGAGGCATGGCATTCTCCAAGTAGACGTAGCCTCTGTGATGGATGTGCTTCATATCAGTGGCATCCTTGTGGTTTTCAGAACATGGGCCTGCAGATCCGGTCAGCCAAGGTTTGTGGGGGTTGCCTAGGGTCTTCTAGGGTTCTAATGCATTAAGAATGTTTTGGGGGCTGCTTAAAGGGGATGTTCATGCTAGGCAGCATGGTTTGGTGGGAATGGTGCAGGTTGGGAGCCGGAGACATCTGGCCTCGGATCCCACAGTGATGCTGATGCTGGCTGTCAACGTGGTGAGCCTGGTTCCTGGTCTGGGCGATGGGGATAATGCCCCATACCTGGAGGACCATCATGAGAACAGTGTCCAGCCCAGCTCTTGTCAAGATGCTGCTGCCGCTATCCTGTCAGGAACACTCTGAGAGACACCGGTTTAAGGAAAGAATGAAACTTTATAGTAAATTTCACTTTGTTGCTTAGTCACTAAATCACGTCCGACTCTTTGCTACCCTATGGACTGAAGCCAGGCTCCTCTGGTGAAGAGTTAAACAAAACTGTGCTCCATTCATACCATTCTGACTTGTAAGGGTCTCTTAAATGATAAGGATATTAACTCGTTGTCATATTTGTTGAAACTACTTTTTTTTAGTTTGTCTTATCCTTTTAGTTTTTAAATGTGGTATTTTTGATACAGCATGTATAAGATATATATATATATAGATATAGATTGTGCAGCTTAATCCATCACATTTTCTTCTGTAGTAATTTTTATTGCTGATCTTAGAAGTGCCTCCACCATCCTGATATTAGTAATTATTGACATATATTTACTTCTATTTTCTAAGGTTTCATTATAAACACAAGTTCTATTTGATGACTAACATATTTCCTTTCCCCTTGGGTGTGATGTTCCTTTTATCGTCTTCTCAGATCTTACATGTTTTGGAGATTTCTTTCTGTGCTTACTTAGTCTCCTCCATTGATCTGTTTGCAAATTCTTCCGCCAATAAAACACTTAATTGTTGGAACTTTAGTACACATTTTAAAATTTGGCAGAACAGCTCTCTGTTCTTTTAAGAACTGCTTCCAACATTTCCCAGTTGTTTATTTTTTAGATGTTTAGAATTATTTTGTAAATATTTGTTTCATTAAAAAATTCTACCACTCTATTGATAGTAATTGTCTTAACAATTTAATTGGAAAGCAATTAACTTTCTTCTTTCTTCCTTTCTTCCTTCTTCCCTCCCTCCCTCCCTCTCTTTCTTTCTTTCTTTGTTTCTGCCTATCTATGGGACCCTGTGGTAAGGAACCTGACTACCGGTACAGGAGAAATAAGAGATGTGGGTTCAATCCCTGTTCAGTTCTTACAAAGATAAATGGCATGAAAAAGGGGGTTCTTCAGCCTCAACATCAGTCCTTCTGATGAACACCCAGGACTGATCTCCTTTAGGATGGACTGGTTGGATCTCCTTGCAGTCCAAGGGACTCTCAAGAGTCTTCTCCAACAACACAGTTCAAAAGCATCAATTCTTTGGTGCTCAGCTTTCTTTATGGGGCAACTCTCACATCCATCCATGCAGCGTTGGGCACTGACCCCACACAAAGTTGATGCTTTGCTGGTGACCTTCCAGTCCCATCCTTCAGGGCCCAACCCACCCCTGTCCTGACACCCTGAGCTCAGGCCCCTGGACTTGAACCCTCCACATTAGCTCTCTGAACAGTGGGCTCCTGCCCAGTCACTGGGAAGTTAGGCCCCTCCAGCTTCCCTAGGTTCCGTCTCTCTGGCCAAGGTCGGGTTATGGCTCCGGCTCAAGGAGAACCCCCCCTCAAGGCCTGAGTTCAGTGTCTCTTTCCTCCAGCCATCCTGCCCTGTCATCTCCCTTCCCCGGCAACTTCCTCTCCAAGGCCCTGGAGAGGTCCACTCTCCTCAAAGGCCAAGTGCCTGACCAACAAGAAGCCGCTGTGTGTTCCTACTTCCAGCTACGTTCATTCATCTTCCCATGCTGCTCACCCTTCCCATCTGTGGCCTTGAGCTCCAGAGCCTGACAGACAAATGCCTGACCAGAGCCCCGGGATGGGAGTCGGGGGAAGGCTCAGCTCGTTCTCATCCGTGAGCAGCTGGGCACAGCCTGGCCCGACGCAGAGGGCCATGGAGACCCAAACTTGGCTTTGAGAGGACTCCTGGCTGAGCAGCCCCAGCAAATGTTGGATCTCAATTCCTCTAAAGTAAGAGGAATCCTTTCTCGCTTCCCTGGGGTGCCCTGAGAATGAATTATTTACTATTTGTAAAGCACTTTGTAGGGTTCAGGATCATTACACAGGGACCACAGGGCTCAAAAGCAACCCTGGATGCCTGACAGGGTGGTTGTTACTATTAAGCATTTATATAGCACTTTACATTGGCCAAGTGCTTCCCAATCATTTATTAGTTAATTCTCCCAGCACTCTGGAGCCGTCAGTGGACTCGGGCTGCCATGTTCTCCAATCTGGAAACGAGGTTGCTGAGGTCAGGCCAGGCCAGGCCAGGGGCCTTGTGCAGGGTCACCTGGCTCAGGTGGCCTGAGTCACTGGCTCTGCCTGTGGCCCTTGAGCTACCTGCAAGTTTCACGGCTTACAGTCTTGCTGGCAACCCACCCTCATCTCCAGCGAGGTCCCCTCCAAGCGGATGCTCAGTTGCTCCGTCACGTCCAGCTCTTCTGTGACCTCATGGTCTGCAGGCCGCCAGGCTTCTCTGTCCGTGGGATTTCCCAGGCAAGGATATTGGAGTGGGTTGCCATTTCCTACTCTGGGGGATCTTCCTGACCCAGGGATCTAGCCTGCGTCTCCTCCATCTCCTGAACTGGCAGGCGGATTGGATGGCTGGTATGTATGACCTCAGTGACACGCCAGAGACTGCTCTCAATTTACAACCTCCTGAAGGGATGAACACTGGCTTCAGAGTCAAAATCTGGTTGTATAATTTGTAAGATGGGTGATTATGAACACATTTCTTAATGCTCCCGGGACTTGGGATCCTTGATTATTAAGTAAGAATAGAAAAACCAAAGAGGTTGTTATGAAGATCGAAAGTGTTACACAAAAGAGGACCCAGTATAAGTCAAAGGCTTCATACTTGTTAGGCCAAGCCTCTAAGTACTGTCATGGCACAGCCAGACTTCAGCTTCAAATACGGCACAGGCTGGCCCTTGGGAAATGCTATAAAGGAAAGCTTTGGATCCAAGAAATCCACGGGACTCTATCAAATTCTTGCCTTCAGCTTGGGACCCTAAGAGTAGAAAGGTAAGGAAAAGGGCAAAGCTGGAGCTACCACTGCTTCCATTGCACATTAATGCATCATGCTAGTTAGAACCTATGCTAGTCAAAACCCAATGAGTTTTTTCATTAGTTAACAAATATTAACTAACCAGTTAATTTTTGCTTTATTGACTATGCCAAAGCCTTTGACTGTATGGATCACAATAAACTGTGGAAAATTCTGAAAGAGATGGGAATACCAGACCACCTGACCTGCCTCTTGAGAAACCTACATGCAGGTCAGGAAGCAACCGTTAGAACTGGACATGGAACAACAGACTGGTTCCAAATAGGAAAAGGAGTACGTCAAGGCTGTATATTGTCACCCTGCTTATTCAACTTATATGCAGAGTACATCATGAGAAACGCTGGACTGGAAGAAACACAAGCTGGAATCAAGATTGCCAGGAGAAATATCAATAACCTCAGATATGCAGATGACACCAGCCTTATGGCAGAAAGTGAAGAGGAACTAAAAAGCCTCTTGATGAAAGTGAGAGGTTATTGAAAAAGTTGGCTTAAAGCTCAACATTCAGAAAACAAAGATCATGGCATCTGGTCCCATCACTTCATGGGAAATAGATGGGGAAACAGTGGAAACAGTGTCAGACTTTAATTTTTTAGCCTCCAAAATCACTGCAGATGGTGATTGCAGCCATGAAATTAAAAGACGCTTACTCCTCGGAAGGAAAGTTATGACCAACCTAGATAGCATATTCAAAAGCAGAGACATTACTTTGCCAACAAAGGTCCGTCTAGTCAAGGCTATGGTTTTTCCAGTGGTCATGTATGGATGTGAAAGTTGGACTGTGAAGAAGGCTGAGCACCGAAGAATTGATGCTTTTGAACTGTGGTGTTGGAGAAGACTCTTGAGAGTCCCTTGGACTGCAAGGGGATCCAACCAGTCCATCCTAAAGGAGATCAGTCCTTGGTGTTCATTGGAAGGACTGATGCTAAAGCTGAAACTCCAATACTTTGGCCACCTCATGCAAAGAGTTGACTCATTGGAAAAGACTCTGATGCTGGGAGGGATTGGGGGCAGGAGGAGAAGGGGACGACCGAGGATGAGATGGCTGGATGGCATCACTGACTCGATGGACGTGACTCTGAGTGAACTCCGGGAGTTGGTGATGGACGGGGAGGCCTGGCGTGCTACAATTCATGGGTTGCAAAGAGTTGGACATGACTGAGCAATTGGACTGAACTGAACTGAACTGAACTAAGCACCTACTATGAGCTAGACACAGTTTGAGGAGTGAAGGATTTGGCAGTGACCTAGGGAGCCACAGAATGCTGACTGGGGAGTGAGTAGGGGATCATGTAGGAGAGGGAGGGGATGGTACATGAAATGCCCTGAGGAAGGGAAGCCTTCAGGATGCCCAAGCAACAGAGAGAAGGGCCCTGTGACTACAGTCAGGGAGGAAGCGGTGAGGAGGTGGACTGGGTGAGGATTCAGAAGCAGCTCCCATGGGGTCCTGAATCTCAGGGTGAGGGGTGGAATTTTCTTCCCTGTGCAACACCTCTGAGGGGCTGTAAGCAAGGAGGCAATATGATCCTTCAGGTTGCTTTATCATTACATCTTCAGCAGACAGGAATCTGAGCACTCATCTCTGCCAGACTGTTAATCTCTCAGCTCCCAGAACTCCAAAGTGTGTTTACTTAGTGACAGAGATGGGATGTTTGTCTCCCGCCCTCTCCCCCTCCAAACCTTATCCTCAATGTGATGGTATTTGAGGGTGGGGCCTTTGGGAGATGATTAGGTCATGAGGGTGGAGCCCTCATGAATAAGATCAGTGTCCTTATAAAAGAGACCCTAGGGAGCTCCCTTCCCTCTCCTACCATGTATGGGCACAGTGAGAATATGACTGTCTATGGACCAAGAGGCAGGCCTTCATCAGACATCAGATCTGATGATGCCTTAATCTTGGATTTCCCAGCCTCCAGAAATGTGAGAAGTACACATTTGTTTTTTATAAACCACACAATCTGAATGGACCAAGCCACTTAGAGCAGGTCTGAATCACAGCCCAGTGAGGGAAGCCCCAGTACTCTCATATCCATGACAGCTGGTGGAGGAGTTCTCATAAAAGTCCACCAGTCTCAGTGAGATGAAGCAACCACATGGCTCCTTGGTTCCCACCTGCCAGTCCAGGGTTGACTGAGATGCTCTGCCTTACTGTACTCAGCATCTTTTTCTGCCTTCTTTTGTGAGATTGTTCACAGATTGGCTGTAGAAGGCTATTCCATCTTTCTTCTCTTCTTGGTGGTCTGGGGAAACCTGCTGCCCATCAAAGCACTCCTTCATCTCAGAGATCAGGCAGATGCTAGTGGGTCCCAGATCCCCTTCCTAGGGCACTGGCATAGACTGTTACGTCATGCAGGGCAATCTGTGTGGGAATCACTGAGCTTTCTAGGAAGGATGTCCTGACCAGCAAGAGGCTTTCAGTCTTGTTGGAGAAATAAGACTTTAGTGTCTTAGAAACTAGATTGAGTGAGTTGTAAAGTGTTGTGGCTGGAAAAAACCTGAGCATCTTCTGGTCGCTCAAGATAAAGTCTGCAGTTACCAGGTCATACTTAATTAATTACTGAGTATGTCATCCCAACAATGTGTGGCTAGAAATCTATGCCCAGCCTAATGGTGAGTTTCCTTGAAACCTCAGTAGTAGGGGAACCCATTGTTGAGAAGCTTTTGAGAAAAATAGGGCTGAGGCCTGAGATCATAAACGAAGTCATGAAGCACTATACATCTATTTATTTTTTAACCTTTAATATAATAAAACAAAGACAGCATACTAAATAAAGACAGAAGCATTGGCCTCTTACACGTCATACATTTGTAATAGCAGCAAGTTTATAATTAATTTCCATTTACCATTCCATCCTCCCTTAAAATCTTTAGGTATCTCTTCCTCACAGTTTCAGCAAGATGTTTATAAATTCACTTGGCATGCATTCAGAGAACATGTTTAAAGGGGATAATATTTTTGAAGCATTTTCCTATCTGGTAACTCTTCTTGCCCTGGGCTCCCCACCTGTGTTGGACAGAGTTCTTACCAGGAGACAACAAAATCTGTCCTAGTTAGTTTCATCAGAAAGGGGATTTTAAAATCATGTTTGTTTGCTTACAGGACCTCCTGGGCAACCGGGAGATGATCGTGGCTGCCACACAGTCGGGAAAATCGCCCAAGCTCACACAGGACTATTCTAGTAGAACACCACAGCCGCTGCCACCCCCTGCTTGACACCTATGACACCAGGCTCTCAAAATCCCATTTCAGCTGTTGAGAAGAGTCAGTTGTTTCTTCAGTCAGACTTCTGGAAGATACCATGTGCTGTTGGGTGGCCAGAAAGTCTCGTTGTTCACTTCATTTTCTAAGTCGGTGTGTCAGCCTGGCGGACGCTCGGTGGTATGTGGATCTCTCTCTGAAAATATAGTGTCTAGCCCAGAACAGGAAGCTCGTGGGTGGGTGGGGGGCAACTAACAGGACCAGCCAGCCCCCCATGGTAGCAATAGTTTTCAGTGCTTCAGGCAGAAGGCAGATATTAACTAGAACACCATGTCATGATTCAGCTCTGACTTTACAAAGTAAATGCTTTTTTGAGTCCCTAACAGGACAATGATCTGAAGAGTCAGGATTTGTAGAGAGAGAAAGCTTCTTCTAAGTTCTTAAAGCTCCCATGAACCTGTTACCAGCCAGGCCTGGCCAACAGGAACATCAAGGTTACAGTAACATATTGGGTAGAGGAATTCAGGATATAGTATAATCATAGACCCTGCTACATGCGAAATCAAAGCAGAAAGCTTACCCCTTCCACTCTGCTGCTGCTGAGTCGCTTCAGTCGTGTCCAACTCTGTGCGACCCCATAGATGGCAGCCCACCAGGTTCCCGCATCCCTGGGATTCTCCAGGCACTTCTACTCTAGAGAGCTATGAAAAGAGAAGAGAGAAAGAGCCAGGAAACACTGGCCAAGAGGAGAATCTTCATCTTCCCCTTCTGGGGGATACAGTTTGGTGGGGTTGGGGTGCTTAGAAAGATTTCTATACCCGCCCCACCCCCCAATATCACTTCCTGCATCTTATCATGAAAGGCTATGAGCCTTAGGAGGAGAGAGGTGACATTTCATCACCATGGTTCCCCTGCAGTGGGAGCAATGGTGTACCACTGGCAGAAGAGGAGGCTGGTAGATAAGCCACAGGGAGGGTGCCTGGGGAGCCTCCCAGGCTCTTCCATCTGCTGGCTCGGTGGCCTCCTCAGCTCTCAGTTCCCTACTATATCCTCTCTGTCTGACCGGTCAAAACAAGGAAGTAAAAAGAGGAAGGAGAGCCATGCAGGATGGCACAGGAAACTGCAGGGGTTTGGCCGGCAAGCAGTGAGCACCACTTCCATCGCGTCTCTGACCAGAACCAAACCACATGGCATCCCTAACCGCAGGGGAGTCTGGATGGTGTAGTTTGGCCGTGTCCCTAGAAAGAAAAGGAATGCCTAACAAAGTTCCTGTCCCATACCAAGGGTGCAGATGTGTTGTGTGCCTTGGTGAGAGGACACAGTGGCAGCATGGGGTGGAGGAGTTCCAAGAGATGGCTTGAGCAGGCACTCTATATCCAAGTGTCAGTGGAGGAATTCAGGGCTCTGCCCTGGGTGCCACAGGATGCCCTGGGGCCAACTACAGTGAGAGGCTATCTGATGGAGCGCAGCCGCAGGTAGAAACCTGATCAGTCAGGCTGTGGCCGAGGTGGGTGGAGAATTAGCCTGTGTCTGCGGCCCCCTCCCCACTGTTGCCATGAGGCCACATATACCCAACACATGCCCAGGTTCCATCTTGGTAGGAAGGAATGGTCTGCTGTCTTTCACCTCTCCTCTCCCATTCTCTTTTGGATCTACTTCTTTTAGGATTGGGACAAAGAAGAAGGTTAAGGGAAAAGGTTTCTGAAGCGGCTGCATCACCTTACATTTCCCCTAGCAGTGTATGAGGATTCCATTTTCTCTGCAATTTCCTTGACAATGATTGTTGCTTTCTGGGGTTGTGTTTCTAGCTGTCCTAATGGATATGAAGTAGTATCTCATTGTGGTTTTGATTTGCATTTCCAGGATGACCATGATATTTTCATGTTTGTTACTGATGAAACCTGGGTTGGGGGGTTTGACTGCAGCCAAATTCTACTCAGCTCTGCTAGAAAAGTCAAGAGTACAGCTAGTGGCTGGGGTTGAAGGTCAGGTTCAAGTGTCAGAGACAACTCTTCCTGTCATTGTGTTTCCTGTGACCTTAATTCATTTAGAAGCTTGACTCACTTGGGTAGGAATCGCCCAAAGTTTCAGTGGCCAGCCAACCAGCTCTCCTCTGGTTCTCTCTTTCACTTGTTTTAGGCTTTCTCCCCGCCTGCATCCCAACCAGGCCTCCCCAGACCTCCTTCAATACCTCAGGATGGCCAGAGCCTGTTGGTTGATGTCAGAATGGCTGAGGAGAATTCAGGGATCTGATTCCACACAGTTAGGCTATGAAGGTCATTCCCAGAGGGGCTGAGTGTGGCTGTAAATGGATTATATGTGATAACGTATGTTGTAGCAAATTATATGTGATAGTGTATGTTGTAGAAAATCTAAGTGTTCTCTTCTTATGTAAGCCCCTTACTGCCTTCTAAGAAGCGTGGGTGTGCTAATTGGAAGTCTTCTGTTTGCTGAATGCAGTTATCATGCTCTATGTAATGGCTTCCATAGGCCTGAATACAGTATTGATTTGGGTGTGTAAGTTTAAAGGCAGAAACCAGGAAATTGTAAATTGTCTTCCTTAATAAGAAAGGAGTGGCAAATTGAGTGGTCCTGGGGAAAATCTAGAGACAGGAGGCAGTAATAGAGGAGATTTAGAGCAGAGGTTGGCACATGTTTTCTTAAAGGCCAGATAGTAAATATTTTAGGCTCTGAGGTCCATTCAGTTTGTCCTGGCTACTCAGCTCCGTAGCTGTAGCACAACAGCAAGTCCTAGATGGAACCTAAATGGGTAGGCTGTTTCAGTAAAGCGGGTGTCTGTAGTCTGCTAACCCTTGGAAAGGTTGCAGGGACAGGATGGAAGATGGGTAGGGAAGGGAGGGAGGGAGAGACTGAGAGCTCATGACTAGCAGTTGAAATGGAACACTTGGCAAAAGAGATATAACTAACAGGAACTCTCCAGCTGTGGCTCCACACACCCCACCTTTGTAGCAGACAGGTTCTTTATGATGAATGCAAAAGAGTGCTGAGTATTGCCTTGTGGCTGGTGAGGGAGGGGTGAACACAGAAGCCGTATCCAGAGCACCAACAAAAGGGTCCCTACCAGAAAGTAGTTCTCAGCTCAGTTCTTGATGCCCGGGAAACTCTTAGTATAATATTAAGATGATCCCGACCAGAACCAACACCGTGATCCAAATGGCAGGGGTCTGACTGTGTCTCTAGAAGACCCTGTTGTTGGTGGAGAGCTTGTTTGGTTTACAAGCCTGCTCATCTATCTGTTGCAAAACCCCATCGGGGACACCTTTCCACATGAAAACTCTGCTTTCCCCATCAGTGCTAACTTTAGCACACTTGGTACGTGATTGCTTAGAAAGTATTGGAGAGATGAGAAATGGGGAAGAAGAGGCAAGACTGAGGCAGATGGCCTCTGGCATGGGAGACCTACGTGCCTTTAAAAGGAGGGCCACCCAGTGGATATCAGTGTGGCGTAACCGTATCTCACCTACCTGGTGAGCATGGACCGCTTATGGGGACAATGTGGGTATCAGCCCCTGGCAGGTTAGTTTATTTGGAAATCTGTTCTTGGAGAAATACATCTGCATTTTTCCCTGTAAAAATAGAAGTCACGTCACCTTTTTCTATGAATTAGCTTTATTTGGCTGCCATCATGTCCTGCTTTCCAGCCATGAGACTGCTGACTTGGTTGTTAAGGAAACAGTACAAAAACCACATCAGCCGTTTTTAAAGCCGGTTATTTTGGTCATGAAGACAGAGCCAGAATCTTCGTTTTCTTTGGCAAATTATCTCAAGAGACAATTTTTCTCACATTAATTTATATTTTTAAAAAATATAAATATCCTGTTTCCTAAACAATTGATTGCCTCACCAGGGTGTGGTGCTTTTCTCAGAATGTGAGGGCAGCAGGCGCATGGATCGTCTGGTTACCACCGTCTATGGGGTCGCACAGAGTCGGACACGACCGAAGCGACTTAGCAGCAGCAGCAAGACATTTTTACGCATTCCCCTTCGTTTAAAGTGAGCTTTCCAGGAAAAACATTTGATGCAAACATGGTATAAAGGGTAATATCTTTATTACTCAAAGAGCTCATGCAAATGTTGAAGAACATTAAGACCCCAACAAAGGCATGGAGACAGAACAATTCACAAAAGAGGAATCAGAAAGATGCAATTAACACAACCCCACCACCAGCTAAAAAATTAATGCTAACTCCCTATGGTTAGTCTCATATGGTGTAAATTGGTACTCCTTTTTGGAGAGCAATCTGGCAAAATGCTTCAAGATTCATGTTTATGATTCAGAAATCTCATTTCTGGAAATCAAGATTCCAAAATAGGGAAAAAATCCTTATATTTTTGACTTCACTGCATAAGCAAGCTATCAATACAAGTTCAACATTAGTGAAATGAGTTAATTATCTGACAAACTAATAGGCAGCCATCCAAGAGTCAGTTATGAAGACTTAGATAACATGAAAAGTAAAATGGGCAGAATTTCAGTGGTCTGTACAACAAAATATACACATCATTCCAAAGTCCAGAGGAAATATACAAAAGTAATGTTTCTTTCCAGTCTTCGGAATGATGTGGAGTTAAGAATAACTTTTTAAAAAAAAAGAGCTTTTCATTATAAAAAATTTCTAACATACATGGAGAGAAGGGAAAAAATGCTGATAAACCCATCACCTAGATTTCACAATTAGTAAACTTTTGCAATATTTGCTTCATGTAAGTTAAAAAATCTTCAATAAACAATAATTTTTTAAAATGCATAATCCACATGTTGTCACAACAAGCAACATAATTTCTTTTGTGTGTGTCTTTTTTTTTTTTAAATTGACAAAAAGTTGGAGGAACAATAGAATTTCTATATACTCATATTTGGGAAGAGTCCTTGGAGAAGGAGACAGCAACTCACTCTGGTATTCTTGCCTGGAAAATCCCATGAACAGAGGAGCCTGGTAGGCACAGTCCATAGGGCTGCAAAGAGTCGGACACGACTGAGTGACTGAAATTGACATTGATGTCTCTAATTTCAATATAACACCCCACATTTTACTTATCCTTTTCACTTCAATATTTGTAACTCCTGTCTGTCTACTTTTTTTCTTTTTCTTTTATTTTTTAAGTATAAATTTATTTATTTTAATTGGAGGCACAATATTGTATTGGTTTTGCCATACATCAACATGAATCCGCCACAGGTATACACGTTTCCCATCCTGAAGCCCCCTCCCCGCTCCTGTCTATTTAATAGTAGATTTAGCTCTCATTATCCACAATGTGTTTATTTGTTCAATGAAATAATTTGAAATTTGAATATTTTCTGTCCTCTGTTTAAGTGGAGAGTGTGAGTTTTTGTACTTTTATCTTCCTTCCTTTTCTCCTTCCTTCTGGAGGTTATGTGGAAGGATTTGGATTTAGTCATTACCATCATCTTCAGTTCAGACCAGTCGCTCAGTCGTGTCCGACTCCTTGTGACCCCAAGGACTGCAGCACGCCAGGCCTCCCTGTCCATCACCAACTCCCAGAGTCCACCGAAACCCACGTCCATTGAGTTGGTGATGCCATCCAGCCATCTCATCCTCTGTCGTCCCCTTCTCCTCCTGCCCTCAATCTTTCCCAGCATCAGGGTCTTTTCAAATGAGTCAGCTCTTCGCATCAGGTGGCCAAAGTATTGGAGTTTCAGCTTCAACATCAGTCCTTCCAATGAACACCCAGGACTGATCTCCTTTAGGATGGACTGGTTGGATCTCCTTGCAGTCCAAGGGACTCTCAAGAGTCTTCTCCAGCACCACAGTTCAAAAGCATCAATTCTTTGGCACTCAGCTTTCTGTATAGTCCAACTCTCACGTCCATACATGACCACAGGAAAAGTCATAGCCTTGACTAGACGGACCTTTGTTGGCAAAGTAATGTCTCTGCTTTTCAATATGCTGTCTAGGTTGGTCATAACTTTCCTTCCAAGGAGTAAATGTCTTTCAGTTTCATGGCTGCAGTCACCATCTGCAGTGATTTTGGAGCCCAAAAAAATAAAGTCTGCCACTGTTTCCATTTTTTCCCCGTCTATTTGCCATGAGTGATAGGACCAGATGCCATGATCTTAGTTTTCTGAATGTTGAGTTTTAGGACAAGTTTTTCACTAACCTCTTTCACTTTCATCAAGAGGCTTTTTAGTTCCTCTTCACTTTCTGCCATAAGGCTGGTGTCATCTGCATATCTGAGGTGATTGATATTTCTCCCGGCAATCTTGATTCCAGCTTGTGCTTCTTCCACCCAGCATTTCTCATGATGTACTCTGCGTATAAGTTAAATAAGCAGGGTGACAATATACAGACTTGACGTACTCCTTTTCCTATTTGGAAACAATCTGTTGTTCCATGTCCAGTTCTAAGTGTTGCTTCCTGACCTGCATACAGGTTTCTCAAGAGGCAGGTCAGGTGGTCTGGTATTCCCATCTCTTTCAGAATTTTCCACAGTTTACTGTGATCCACACAGACAAAGGCTTTGGCATAGTCAATAAAGCAGAAATAGATGTTTTTCTGGAACTCTCTTGATTTTTCCATGATCCAGCAGATGTTGACAATTTGATCTCTGATTCCTCTGCCTTTTCTAAATCCAGCTTGAACATCTGCAAGTTCACTGTTCACGTATTGCTGAGGCCTGGCTTGGAGAATTTTGAGCTTTACTTTGATAGCATGTGAGATGAGTACAATTGTGCGGTAGGTTGAGCATTCTTTGGCATTGCCTTTCTTTGGGATTGGAATGAACACTGACCTTTTCCAGTCCTGTGGCCACTGCTGAGTTTTCCAAATTTGCTGACATATTGAGTGCAGCACTTGCACAGCATCATCCTTTAGGATTTGAAATAGCTCAACTGGAATTCCATCACCTCCACTAGTTTTGTTCGTAGTGGTGGTTCCTAAGCCCCACTTGACTTCACATTCCAGGGTGTCTGGCTCTAGGTGAGTGATCACACCATCATGATTATCTGGGTCATGAAGATCTTTTTTGTACAGTTTTTCTGTGTATTCTTGCCACGTCTTCTTAATATCTTCTGCTTCTGTTAGGTCCATACTATTTTGTCCTTTATTGAGCACATCTTTGCATGAAATGTTCCCTTGGTATCTCCAATTTTCTTGAAAAGATCTCATCTTTCCCATTCTATTGTTTTCCTCTATTTCTTTGCATTGATCACTGAGGAAGGCTTTTTTATCTCTCCTTGCTGTTCTTTGGAACTCTGCATTCATATGCTTATATCTTTCCTTTTCTCCTTTGTTTTAGCTTCTTCTCTTTTTCACATCTATGTAAGGCTTCATCAGACAGCCATTTTTCCTTTTTGCATTTCTTTTTCCTGGGGATGGTCTTGATCCCTGTCTCCTGTACAATGTCCTGAACCTCCGTCCATAGTTCATCAGACACTCTGTCTATCAGATCTAGTTCCTTAAATATATTTCTCATTTCCATTATATAATCATAAGGAATTTAATTTAGGTCATACCTGGTCTAGTGGTTTTCCCTACTTTATTCAATTTAAGTCTGAATTTGGTAATAAGGAGTTCATGATCTGAGCCACAGTCAGCTCCTAGTCTTGTTTTTGCTGACTGTGTAGAGCTTCTCCATCTTTGGCTGCAAAGAATATAGTCAATCTGATTTCGTTGTTGGCCATCTGGTGATGTCCATGTGTAGAGTCTTCTCTTGTGTTGTTGGAAAAGGGTGTTTGCTATGACCAGTGTGTTCTCTTGGCAAGATCTATTAGTCTTTGCCCTGCTTCATTCTGTACTCCAAGGGCAAATTTGCCTGTTACTCCAGGTGTTTCTTGATTTCCTACTTTTGCATTCCAGTCCCCTATAATGAAAAGGACGTCTTTTTTGGGTTTTAGTTCTAAAAGGCATCGTAGGTCTTCATAGAACCGTTCAACTTCAGCTTCTTCAGCATTACTTTCGAGGCATAGACTTGGATTACCGTGATATTGAATGGTTTGCCTTGGAAACGAACAGAGATCATTCTGTTGTTTTTGAGATTGCATCCAAGTACTGCATTTTGGACTCTTTTGCTGACCATAATGGCTACTCCATTTCTTCTGAGGGATTCCTGCCCACAGTAGTAGATGTAATGGTCATCTGAGTGAAATTCACCCATTCCAGTCCATTTTAGTTCGCTGATTCCTAGAATGTCGATGTTCACTCTTGCCATCTCCTGTTTGATCACTTCCAATTTGCCTTGATTCATGGACCTAATATTCCAAGTTGCTATGCAATATTGCTCTTTACAGCATCGGACCTTGCTTCTATCACCAGTCACATCCATAACTGTGTGTTGCTCTGGCTCCATCCCTTCATTCTTTCTGGAGTTATTTCTCCACTGATCTCCAGTAGCATATTGGGCACCTGCTGACCTGGGGAGTTCCTCTTTCAGTATCCTGTCTTTTTGCTTTTTCATACTGTTCATGGGGTTCTCAAGGCAAGAGTACTGAAGTGATTTGCCATTCCCTTCTCCAGTGGACCACATTCTGTCAGACCTCTCCACCATGACCTGTCCGTCTTGGGTGGGCCCCACGTAACATGGCTTAGTTTCACTGAGTTAGACAAGGCTGTGGTCCGTGTGATCAGATTGGCTAGTTGTCTGTGATTGTGGTTTCAGTCTGTCTGCCCTCTGATGCCCTCTCTCAATGCCTACTGTCTTACTTGGGTTTCTCTTACCTTGGACGTGGGGTATCTCTTCACGGCTGCTCCAGGAAATGCAGCCGCTGCTTCTGACCTTGGATGTGGGGGTAGCTCCTCTTGGCACTCCTGCGCCACACAGCCACCGCCACTCCTGTGGTAACCATCATCTTGGTTACCGACAATAACTTAACGCCATCTGTTACCCTATCTGTGTCCAATTTTCCCTGATTCTCTGTAAAGTTGCTTACAGTTAATTTGTTCAAATCAGAGTCCAAACAAACTTTACACTTCTTATTTGGTGGTAAGTCTCTTAAAGGGGTGCTATAATAGCACCCATTTTTCATGCCATTTACCTTTGTAAGAACTGAACATCTATCCTATGAATCCTTCACATTTTGGGTTGGCTGATTTTATCTTGCAAGTGTCATTGAACACGTCAGATTTCCTTTAACAGGCAGTTAGACCCGGTTACTTGGTTATGTTCAGGTTCAGTTTTGTTTTGAAAGGGAATTTTGTTAGGTGGTGTTCTGTTCTTCTATTGTATCGTATCATAAGGAGCATGGTATCTGGTGAGACCACTCTGAGTGGTTACTGATGACTCACTGATAGGTGATGTAAGTCTCTCTTATTACAGAATCCCTGTCAATCTTTTCCCAGTGGACCTTCAGCCACTGATGAATATCATCTAGATTCGTTGTCTTGAGGTGGCAAAACTGTAGTTTTCTAATTCCCTGGCCTTTTATCTGCTCCTACACTTTATTTAATGCTGTAATGTACTTGTAATTAAAAATATAAATACATAAGAATGAAAGTTTATATCAGTATCAGTAGTAAGCTGAGGCCAAATGGCATTATCCATACAGAAGATTTTTAATCTAGTTTCCCAGATAGTCTCGTTACCATGCCTCTTGAGAGTGCACTACCGTTTCCAGAGGCTGACGGCTTATTTTGGGAAAGTGTGTGACCAGTTAAATCCCTTCATAGAAAAGGAATTAAAATGCACACACCCTGTCACTCAACGATTCTATGTTGATATTAACACCAGCGAAACGGCCATCTTTCTCAGGGTAATGGCTTCTGTAACCTTATGAGAGAAGGGTTCTGGGGGGCCAGCTTAAAGACAGAAACCAGGAGAGAGTACCAGGAACCTCATTATAGCAATGTTTGCAATAATAACAAGGTGTAACAACCTCAATGTGAATGGAGGAAGGGATAAGTTAAAGGTAACAGAACAGAACATGCAAACAGGACAAGGTACAGCAGGTGAAAGGCATTTGAGCTGTCTGAATCTAGAGGATAAATCTCAGAAACTCACTGTTGAGTGAGAAAATGAAGTACAGAAAAATTCATTTTTATGTCAGTTATGAAAATAAAAATATACCAAATAATATTTATTTTTATGGATAGATATGAATCTATGTATATATGACTGTAAGACATGCTGCTGCTGCTGCTAAGTCGCTTCAGTCGTGTCCGACTCTGTGAGACCCCATAGACGGCAGCCCACCAGGCTCCCCCGTCCCTGGGATTCTCCAGGCAAGAACACTGGAGTGGGTTGCCATTTCCTTCTCCAATGCATGAAAGTGAAAAGTGAAAGTGAAGTCGCTCAGTTGTGTCCGACTCCTAGCGACTCCATGGACTGCAGCCCACCAGGCTCCTCCGTCCATGGGATTTTCCAGACAAGAGTACTGGAGTGGGGTGCCATCGCCTTCTCCCATAAGACGTGAGTTGAAGGCAAAATGAAATATAATACAGGTAGCCACTGGGTTGAGGAGAGGGCAAAGGACCTTACATTTAACTGACATGTTCTAACACTTTTTTAAAACAGAATATCACACTTACGGGATTGTTTTTTAGAAGAGTATAAGCACAGAAAAAGATGGAGAGGCAATATCCCAAAGTAGGCAGTGTTTCACTGTCTCCCATATGGGTCATTGTTTCTTTTTCTTCCCCCATTGTTTTTTGATACTTTTTAATTTCCAAAGATTATAAAAGGGCAGAACCTTGCTCTGCAGCAGCAATAGTTATCCAAAACCGTCCCTGGACTGTGACGTGGTGGGTCCATCTGAACTGGCAGATCTCACTGGAGTGGGTGCCAGGCCTGGAACTGTGGTGTCTCCCAAGACCCAGTGGGCTCTTGCAGTCTGGGACCATCGGAAAGCCATGTCTTCTAATAAAAACCTGTCTGCCCTTTTCTCAGAGGAAAACCCTGGATCCTCTCACTGGCTTCTTTTCTTCTCCCTCCCTCCCCACAGGCAAACAGTCGCCAAGAGCCGAAGTCCCGCCTTCCTCGCAGCTTGCCCCGCCCCCAGCACTGCCCCCTCTCTCTCATCCCTCTTGTGTAGATTCCAGACTGGCCTTCCTAAATCCCACGGCATGTACACCTGTGGTGGATTCATGTCAATCTATGCCAAAACCAATACAGAATTGTAAAGTAAAAATTAAAAATAAATAAATAAATAAATAAATTAAAAAAAAAAAAAAGAAAGATTAAATAAATAAATAAATAAATAAATCCCACGGCACATGTCTGTCTCCCAGCTGTAAAGATTCCTGGTAGCCCCTTATTGAGGCTGGGACAGAATCTCAATAACTTAGCCTAACACTTGTGGTCCTCTTTTCAGTCTGACTCCGGCCTTCATTTCTTCTTCATCCCCTTCTCCTTCCCTTCCTCCACAGACTCCTTTCCTCCAATCTGCGAACAAGAATCTCACTAGACCCAAATAGTCCACGTGGTGTTTCTGAAACCTATGGCCCCGCTTCCCCTGGCTGGCCTGGAATGCCCTTCCCTCCTGCCTGGCCCTCACTGGCCCCTCTGGGATCCGCTCCCAGTAATCAGTCTCCCCGCCGAGCCCTCTCATCCTGTATTATCCATGTCCTCATGCATTCCTTTCATCCCTACTATGAAATAATAATAAAGTAATAGCTACTGCTTATTGAGTACCTCCACATCAGGTGCACACAGAGTTATTAACCAAAGCCATTAGTTCGATGGAGGGCCAGAGAGATGAGAGCCCAGGAAAGCGCTGGCAGGGTCCCAGCCATCCAGGCTGTGGCTGGAGATGGACTTTCTCGGCCTAGAGAATTCCTTGGGCACAAGAGAGTCAAACACAGGAGAGTCTACTTGAAATCATTTGGGGGAGCCGAGATGGGCAATATGTGAAGAGGCTATTTTCTCTGATGTCAAGAAAGGGCTAGGTTCGGGATACACCCAGCTGCTGTAACTGGCTGTGGTAACTGCCCCCTTGAGAACAACTTCCGTGCTGACCCACAGAGGGTCTAGGACTCTAGCAACAGGGAAAGGAACAGAGGCCTTCACCCCAACTCTCCTCACTCGGCTCCACTCCCCTGCCTACATGGCAGGCTCTGAAAAGCAAAGAGCCCTGGAGTCCAGCTGCCTGGCTCTGGCCCCTCCTGCCCCACCTAAGGGTCTGCTCACCCTTCTGGTCCTATGGGCACACTGCTCCTTCGCCCGTTACTTGAAGCTGAGGTGGGTGAGCTCCTCAGCTGTCCAGGCCGTAAGATTCTCTCTCTACAGTCTACAGCCCGTCTTCTGCCTCCAGCATCTAGCTGTCTCTAGTCCTTTGCTCAAAGTGGTCACTGTGCTTCTTGTCTCAGGGCCCCAGATTCTCATCAGCTTGAAGGGACAGGATGGAGGCACAGGCCCTGGGCTAGTGGCCTGAATAAGCTTTTATTTAGGGCTTTGCCTATTTGTCCAGATGGCCTATATGTCCTTCAAGATAGGGCTCTGAGTCCTTAACACCAAACATCCTTAGAGAAAAAAAGCAACAACCTGATTTCCAGATAGAGCCAGGGGAATTTTCCCTGAATAGACCAGGGACCTAAGCCAGAGACACTCAAGGAGGCTGCAGGAGTCTGTCCTGGAGGCAGAGGACATTCGAAGAGCAGACTTCTGGCCTCCGTGTGGACGTGGCCCCTTTCAAATGCCCAGCCTCCTGCCAGCCACCGGGGGCATCAGCCACTTACCCGGAAGCTTTGGGAAAGGCAAAGCATTTGCGGGGCATTCGGAATGCCATCAGCTTCCAGAATGGATGACGCGGAGTTTGCACGTGGCCGTTTTATTTTTACTCCATGTTTCTGGAGAAAGCCTAATGGCTTCAAGTGCCTCTCTCTGCTCGTGAAATTTAAAAGGGGGAACAAGAACACACGTAATTATAATCCCACAGCAGGGCAATTGGCTCGCCTCCGACTATTAGGTCCCATTAAAGATGTAATATCTCTGGTGTCTCAGGAGAAATTCCTACTTATTTATGCTTAGTATTAGGGCAAATATTAGTTAGCATCAAAACAGGATGCAGTTAAGTCTAATCTGATGTCACCAGCAGAGCTTGCCTTATCAACAAAATAAGTGGCAATTACTTTCAAGCTGAACTAATAATTTTTCCAAGTGATTCCATTCGGTGTTCTTCAGAAACGTTCACCGAAGGAAGGTGTGTTCTAGGCAAGTGTGCAGGGTGTGCTTCTTAATCACACTTTATTTAAATGTACAAATGAAGGCTGCGGGGCCGGCTCCCCTCCCCTCCTCCCTAGGTCTTCCTGTGGGACAGTAATTAGGAAATATGACCCAATATAGGAAATGAGCATTGCTGCTTTTATGGGGATTTTAAACCAAATGGCTCTGCTCCGGTGACTGAAGGAGTTGCTCCCAAGAAGCCTGGTGGGCTGCTCCAGGCTGCCTGTAATTCAGACACTTTGGAAAATGGCTCCTTGTTCCTCTGGGAAGACCTTTCTCGAGAGGAAGAGGGGAATGCCCGGGAGAGGGCCTGGGGACAGAACCCTGGGTGAGGAGAGGGCCCAGCACTCAGCCTCGCTGTGCGTGACCAGGCAGGCTCTTCAGGCGGTGGTCTGGGGGCACTCCTCTCTTCCGCACTGAGGTCTTCCTGGCAGCCACTGGCTGCGTGCTCTGCTTTATCTCAGCCTTTAGCAGCTGGGCATTCTGCACATTCTCCAGAAGCAGAGTGTCCCTAGCCCAGAACTTCCTCAGCTTGCAAATGTCAACCCCAGCCAAGACTCTCTGTGCCTTGTTCAATGTGCCCCTTAGTCTGACATCCACACAGCTCTCAGAGGGCTATACCTAGGCCCTCTGGGGGATAGGCGGGGCCATCCATCCCTCTGTCCTTCTGGGAGAGGCAGCTGCTTTGGGGTCTCACCCACGGGCATTATCTCTGCAGCAGAGAGATGGCCCCACCCCCTACCCTGGCAGACACTAGGGGATTATGTGCAGGACTGTACCTCCACTTGTATGTGAGCTGAGCACTCATCTCCCACAGGACCCTGGTTCCACATCTGCTTCTCTGCAACAGCACCAGCCAGGGTTGGCCCAGGCCATGGGAAAATCTACAAGAGCTTCAGATTCACGTCTCCTCCTAGGTTCCACCCTCTCTTCACGTAGTTCCATCTCATTACTCCAGCAAGGGGCGCTCTCCATGGATCAGGTCTGGTGAGGTCCAGTGGCAGATTCGCAGAAGAATGAAGCCCAGATTCTACCTACACAGAACCTGCACTTCTAGTTTAGAGAAATGGTAACAGATAATTAACTGAAGACACCCAGGCTGAGATGAGTACCAAGTGATAGGTAGAAAGTGGTCTAGAGAGGCAATCATGCCCATTTGGGAGGATGAAGGAAACCTTCAGGAAGGAGGCAGCATTTGCGATCTTAAAGGTCAGATACAATTCCCCTTCGAGGAGCTGGTTTCCAGGGATGATATTCCAAGCAGAAGAAGCTGCAGGAGGAAAGAGGTGGAGCTGGGACACGAGGGGCACTTAGACTATGCCAGGTTGGTGGCCAAATTAGTTACATTTCTTTTATTGAAGCAACAGAAACCACCGACCGGTGGTGGAGGCTAAGTGGCACAGATCAGCGTGCCAGCCATCATGGGAGAAGGGTTGGGGTACAGCAGCACAGGTGTCTGGGTGGGACAGAGGTCTGGGGTGGCAGCTGGTCCTCCAGGCCCCTGCCTTGAGTGCCTCTGAGCTGTCAAGGGCCGGCTTGACACCAGCACGTTCAGTCGCTGCCCTGCCAGAACCCACCAGTGGCTCCTCATCGTGCCCAGGGGAAGTCCAAATGCCTCTGCTTAGCACGTCCTGAAAGTCTCTCCCTGAGCTGCCCTTTCCCCTCCCACCTGCTATTACCTTTTAGAAATAATTTCCTCTGACTCTGGAAGACCCTGCTTGGGAGCTGAGGTAGGCAGGTCAACTAGGCTCCCCACAAATCGCCGCACTCCAGGAGCACAGAGCTGACACCCCGGTGCAACCTTGCTTCCCTGGTCTGTGGGTAGGCTCCTGAGCAACTGCCTAGTCACGTTTGTCCTAGGAACCTGGAGACGGGCAGAGGCTGGGTCCCACAGGGAGGGCCAGTGAGGTCTGAAGTCCCAGATGCTACTGCCGCGCATTCTCCTGCCTCCTGCTTCTTGGCTGTTCATGTCTTTCTCAGATTTCCTGAGATATGGGTACACGTATAGACAGAGATGCCCTCTGTGTTACTCGAAAATAAGTATTTACATGCGAATCACCTCACCCTAAACACCCTGCAAGGTAGCTTCTAAGAGTGAGCCTAGGGCAAGCTCAGGGAGTGGAGGAGAACTGGGGTCCCCGTAAAGGCTTGGACTCAGAAGGTGTCTCATGGTTGCCAATCACTGAGCCCCTGCTCGCTTGCCTGGGAAGTGGGCTCCGTATGTGTCCCCTGACGTGCAGCGTGTCACGGGACTCTGCTGTTTATCTCACTGACCCATAGGAGCTGGCCACACTGGAGCCACTGGCTGCCAGATCCCAGCCTCACCAACTTGCCTCTGCAGCCCAGAGGTGGGAGGCAGAATGTCACTGAGAGGGCAAGGTCCAGTCCTAGCAAAGAAAGGGGTTGGCCTTGTTAGGTTAAGAAATATGCCCAGAAACAAATCTTGTAAGAAGTTCCGTCTACAGGCACACATGTTTGGAAGCATTTTGCCTGCCATGTGGGTTGGTAGAAATAGAATGTAATGAAACAGCAGAGATCAGTGGATCTTCACGAATGCATCACAGTCAGCAGGAAGAATGTGTCTTGGTCAGCAAGAGGGCAGGAGATACAGGGCTGATAAAGAGGAAGGGTCACTGCAGAGCTGATACTCTCTCAACCTCCATGGGAGGCCCAGTGGGAGATGGTGAGAAGCTATGTGGGTGGCAGCGATGGGCCTCCTTGGGGAGGGTCTGGGCTGTGCACTGAGGTGACACTGAGCTTTCCCTGAGGAGCAGGGGGTCCTGGCTGTGCCCGGGTACCACGTGTGGGTCAGTCAGCCATGTGTGCACATGCTGCCTGACCTGCCCTCAGAGTGGGCGGGGCTGCACCCACGCCGGTGGCAAGGGCATCCCGCTGCCTTGACTGTTCCTCTCTGACCTTCACAGTGCAGAGCCTTTCCTCTGAAAGAGAGCAGAATACAGAAGCAGCCTCCCAGGGTCTGATCACATCACCCTCTTTACCCTTTGTCTTGAAATATTTGAGGGTCCTAGCCATCCACTCGACAACTATTTTAAGAGTCACGGGGTGTTATCAGCGAGCAGCAATAACATAGCGGGCTGACTGGAATTTTCCCCTGGTGTATATCTGGGAGCCAAAGCATTCCAACTCTCCCCTCTGGGAGATGGTCATACCCCATAGGCAACAGCTTTTAGGTCTACTGATGAAGCTCTTTGAGTAGAAGAACAGAAGTATTATGTTCTCAAATGAATGTTTCATTGGTCACCTAATCTTAAGACTGGAAGGGCCTCCTTTTTTAATAAAAATCTCCTAACAGTAACAGAGCTCAGAGAGGGACATTGACCTGTCTGGAGCTACTCAGCAGGCAGTGGGGTTTGGGATTCTGATTGGCGGCCGCTGCATCACGGAGGCAGGCATAAGTAAGAACAGATGGATGGGTACCTCGGGGGAGGGCTGAGAATCAATGACTTCATGTTTTGCCCCAGTCCACAGGATACTGCAGAAAACTCTGGAAGCTAGAGCTATGAGAAAGAAAATCTTGAACCATTGAGATTCTGGTCCCAGCTTCCCACCTGGACCTCTCTCCTCTGATGGGGGTGAGTGAGTGTGTGGAGCTGCAATCCATCCTCAGGCTGGCTGAACTCATCCCTTAATTTATTGGCCAGAGTCTGTCCCACGTACCAGTCCCTCTGTATTCCTGACACCCTTTCTTACTCCTAGGCAGCCAAATTTGTTGCTTTTCAGGTTCCAGAGCTGTGTATATGGGGGCAGGACGACGGCACGACTGTTAGCGTAGGTTATGGCGTACACGCCACATGAACACCAAGTCGCTCAGGCATGTCCTGCTCTTTGCGGCCCCGTGGACTGCAGCCCGCCAGGCTCCTCTGTGCGTGGGCGTCTCCAGGCAAGAATCCTGGAGTCGGTTGCCATTTCCCCCTCCAGGGGATCGTTCCAACCCAGGGATTGGACCCATGTCTCTTACGTCTCCTGCTCTGGCAGGCGGGTTCTTTACCCTGGCACCACCTGGGAAGCCCACGTAGTATCACATAGACCGGATTCAAATCCAGGCCCCACTGTGTAGCTCGGTTTGACTTGGTCCCCCTGTGTGCAAACGGTGATCATTAGAGTTCATTACACATGTCGTGGGGGCTAAATGGGGAGACGAATGTGCAGCCCAGGGCGTGGTGCCTGCTGCACAGTGTGGAACCCAGTGACTGCGGCGGGTTTTAACACTGGCCTCAGACACTTGCGGTCTCCTGGAGAAGGGCAAAGAGGCTTTAGAGTCCAGAGGACCTGAGGGTATGTCCCAGCTCTCTCCACATGTCAGCTGTGTCCTTGGGCAAGTTCCTTTGTCTCTCAGCCTCGACTTTCCAACGTATCCTGACATGTCATAGCTGCCACACAGATACCTGCCTTGTAGGAGAAAATCTGAGGGTCAGTGTGATCACAACTTGAAAGCACCTCTTTTATCTTTAATTTTATGACACTTGATGCCAGTGTTAATATTTGTTAAGGTTTGGCTGACTGAAACTGAAACGATAAAGTAACTGCATTTGCTACATGTATTTGGAGATACGCATTCAAGCTCATCAATGAAACTTTCTAAATTCAGATTCATTATGATCTGTTCGGACTTATTTGTTTGTATGTTTGTTTATTTTGGGTTCCTGAGACACACAATAAAGTGAGAGCTGAAAGTGTTCTGGAAGGAGATCAGAGGCATCAAAGAAGGAGCGTGAGGTCGGGGTGTTTATTGCCTCAGATCTCTCCTGGCAGTTGCCTTGTTGTGCTTATTATGTGCAAGAGCGTGCCCCTCCCTCTAGGGTTCACTGTCATCGGGGCTGGTGGCCAGGCATAATGACAGGCAATGACCATGCAGGGAAGCCGAGCGGCAAAGTTTCAAGGCGAAGCATCCTCAGGCTCTCTGTGACCCGAGTCCAGCGTGTGGTCTGTCCTGCCAGCACAGGGATGCAGCCTGTGTGGAATGCCAGGCCACTAAGCCAGCTTGTCAAGCATGTTGGTGACACACATCCAAGGAAGGAGAATTCTGTTTTGTCCAAAGGCGATCACAGGACCAGAGGTGTGAGCTGCTCACTGTCTCTACGCGAACAGTCTCAACAGCCATTTGGCTTCGTTTCTACATTTACCAGACACTACAGCTCTCATTTTCCCTTCCAACAATTAATAGAGGAGGCAGCTAGAGCTATTTCAGGGAACATGAGGAGCCACTCAAAGTGGCCAAATTGTTAGCAGTCAACAATTTGCTTGGAAATACAACATAGCAATAAGGCTTCATTCCAGGGCAGCCGCACTTCTAACGCAAAGGCAGTACGTGTAGCGTGGGTGTGTTTTTTCTCTCTTGAGAAAGTAAATTAGTTAATAAGAAGCTGTTAGCACAGGGTCTGGGGTGAAGCTCCGCATAGTTGTCACACATTGTGCTTATTCTGTGCGAGAGTGTGTCCCTGCCTTCAGGGTCACTGAGGCCAGTGAGCGCCCAGGAAGCAGGGTCACCCTCGCACTGACTTGACCAAGGATGACTTTCCTTTGTCTCATCAGGTGTTATAAAAGGCACAGGTTTTAGAGAGACAAGCCCAGGTTTGGATTCTGGTTCCCCTTTATATTAACTTTGAGAAAGCCCCCAGCTCTCTCCAACCAACCCTGATATCTTCCATTTGGGCCTCCCACTCTGTTGGAATGACTTCAGCTGGGCCGTGTGGGGAAGCGGAGTTCATCGCCCCTCACGCTCTGGGCCAGAGGCCTCGTCCACCAACACCAGATGCCAAGAGAGCCTTGCATGGTGCCTGATTCCACCGTCCCAAGGCCTCGCATCTTTTGACCACTGTGCCCAGAGACCCTGATCTCCTGGGGGTGGGACTCTTTCCAAGTGTAACACTGATGCAGGGGTGAGACCCATCCCTGAGCTGAGCTTCAGACAACCCACTCACACACACGCTGTTGAGACAGCTCAGGGGAGACTCACATGGAGCACCACCCTGCAAAAAGCTGAGGTCACTTACTGAGTTTCCTTTCCTCGGAAGTTTCTCTCCAGACGCCTTGCACTCTGTGCACCTCTTGGCTCGTCCCTCAGGGGCCCCCGCTGGCTTCTCACTCCGCTTTTCCTGCCACACCTCCCTCCTCCCGTCTGCACTAGAAAACACACGAACTCCAAGTCCTTCTCCCCGGAGTTGTATCCGAGTCGTCTGGGCGCTCAGCAAGCAAGATGCCCTTTTATTAAATGGCATTCACCTTTGAGAGAAGACAGCTAAGGATATAAGTGACAAAGTTTTTTATTCTGTTGTTTGAGTGGCTTTTGTTTGTGTTTCCCTCCCAAGATGAATCTCACACAAATCCTTGGGTGCAAGGAACTCCTCTGGGAGGTGAGGCCCAGGAGCAGGAAAGAAGGAGGAAGGAAGGTGAGACTGGGAAAAAACTCATAAAACGTGTACAGCATGGTGATATCTATGTGTTCAGCAGAGGCTGATCTCTGCAGGAATCTCCGTGAAGCATTGCCAGTCAGAATTGTCTGTTTAAAACTCAAGAGGCTGGAGGATGTGTGTTCCTGTCCCTCATCATTTGAGTTGCCCAGAAAGTAGTTACCCTCCCCCCTACATTTCCAGACTGCTTATGAGCTAAATGGGATGCCACATCCACAGAGAAAGCTCAGAAGCAGAGGCAAAGAGATCCAAGGCACGCATGCTTGGAACTGTCCGTCTGCTGTGGCTGAAAGTGGAGGTGGCCAGGTCCATGTGGAGCAAGACGCTGGTGGCATCTTCTGCAGAGTGGAGCACGTGCAATAGCTCAGCGGCTCTTCCTCCCCTCTCCCCTGCCCGTCCCCTGACCCTTCATACAGTTGACTCATCATGAGATGCTGACCACACCTGGACTCCAGCCATGGCTCTCTCTTATCCTGGGATTCCACTTCCCTACCTTACACCCCCTACCCCTTCATACAGTTTGCTCATCATGAGATGCTGACCACGCCTGGATTCCAGCCATGGCTCTCTCTTATCCTGGGATTCCACTTCCCTACCCTACGAAACATGGTGGAGGGCATGAGTTGCCCCGTGCTGACACCAGGAGCAATGATGGATGAGCTGGAGGCTGTCTTCAGCTCTCAGGAGGTGGGAGACGAAGGGCCAAGGAGGAACTCTGTGCCTGTGTGGCCTGGGGGTGATCAGTGGCCAGGAGGAGCCAACTGCCAGCCTCTGGTGCTGCTGTGACTGCATGACCCCTGGGATGAGAGGTGAGGTAGGCAGGGAGGATGCGGAGGAGCTATCCCTTGGGGGGGTCTTTGTCACCAGCAATTGGCTGAGCCAGCTCTGGTGCAGAGTGTCCATGAACCCCCTTTTCTGGCCATTGAGGGGTGGAGGTGGAGGTGAGATGAGGGCCAGGCCAGGGAGCTGCCCAGCTTAAGGAAGTGGGAGCACAGGAGTGGGCCTAACCCAGGCACAGGTGGATTTGGGGCCAGACCCTTCTGGGTGGCCCAAGGAGCACAGAAGCACAGACATATTCTGCTTCTGAGGCAGCCAGGACGTTGGTGAGGGCCATGGTCGGGGCACGCGGGATCAGCATGAGGCCTTCCTACGGCGTGCAGGCCCTGTACAGGGTCAGTGAGGGCACTTCAGTGTGGGCAGGTGGTCCTTGCCACCTAGGGCATCGGCTCACACTATGCCAGGCAGGCCTTGCTGTGAGTATCGTCCTGATCTGACAGACGAAGCATCTGCAGCCCAGAGAGGTCATGTGACTTGCTTAGATGACACCGTGCATACCTGGGGACGTGGATCCTGGGACTCAGACCGTCTGGGTGCAGGGTGGGTTCCTAACCATGCACAGCCCTGCTGCTTTCTTGGGCTCGCCCTGCTGGATGACAGCCTTGTGGGACCACAGCTCATCCTGCTTCCGTGCGAGCCCTGCTTCTAGACACAGTCAGTGATGGGCAGAGTCGGCACTTACTGCTCCGAAGCTCAGAATTCCTGTTTAGGGCTCAAGAATGGCCTGGACCCATAGGGTCTCAGCCCCAGATGCTAGGATACGGCTCAGTTTTCTCTGTTGCTGTTGTTTAGTTTTAATCAGAGAACTATTTCTCCAGCCCAGTACTGCTCACATCCTCCTGCCTGTCTGTTTTTGAACATGGGCTCCGCATATTTTCCTCATATCCCCCCAACTCCCAACTTTAATTAGAGAGCACAATTGACTCACAGCCTCGTTCCTGGCGTCGACTCCCCTGACACTCCCTCTGCCTGTCCTCGGCTCTTTCCAGAGAGAATGACCCGAGGATATGAGGGGTGGCTTAGAGCACAGGTAATCAGCAGGATGGGCCTCTGAGGAGAGGAGAAGATGATGCCGTCCCCAGAACCACAAAAGCTGCACAAGAGACGACGTCTGACCCTGGAGAAAGCTCTTCCCAGCTGCTCCAAAGCAGGCAAAGCTCAGAACAGGATGCGATGAGAACACTGAATTCCAGTGGAAATGACAGAAGGCTGTCGATAAACGGTAGATATTTGTCCCAATTGAGACCTAACGCAGAAGCTTGACACAAACGGCGCCTTAGTGACTTGCATAAAATAAAATGGAATGAAGTCTTGAAAGCAAAGGAAAAATACATAAAACATTGCTCAGTTCCATGACTTAGGTTGCTGTGCATTTTCAACAAGGTTGGATTTAGGTTTTGTGAGCAGAAGTCACCAGGGGGTTGGTCGAACGCAGGAAGTGATTCTCCCATGAAACTCTTACTAGAAAAATCTCCCGGGGAAATCTCACTACAAAGCCCACTCGCCAGTCTGGCCACGATTGGCTGGCATTTGTTGGGGACTGAGGTAGGAATCTGCCTGCCAGTGTGGGAGACGTGGGTTCGATCCCTGGGTCGGGAAGATCCCCTGGAGAAGTAAATGGCAACCCACTCCAGTATTCTTGCCTGGGAAATCCTATGGACAGAGGAGCCTGAAGGGCTACAGTCCCTGGGGTCGCAAAAGAGTCAGACACGACTTAGCCACAAACAACAACAGCAAGAAGGTGGATTGGACTGAGGGCTCTTTTAGGAGTGAGGCCACTACTCTGACATCAGTAGCAGTCTGGAAAACACAGAAACGTTGAGTGGAGGAGATGCTGACTTTCCCACAGGTTAATAACCCAAACAAAGCTATTTTTTGTCATGTCGCTGCTTCATTACCATCGTCTTTCCCATGAATTTTTGTGACCATCCGGTGTAAACAGATTTTGTATACTGTTTTCCCCTCAGATGGCCTTCTCCATGTTAGCCTTTTGTGAAACTTACTGTTATCAATTGTACTCTAGCCTATCAAATGTCTGTGTCTCCTGATTTGGTGTGTTCTTCTTTGAACATTTGGGTTATTTCTAATTTTTCACTATTAAAGGTATATTTTGTACATTGGGCTGTTTGCCATCTTTGAGATTATTTCCTTGGAAAAGATCCCCAGTACTGTTCAGACGGCAAAGAACACAGTCATTTTGAAAGCTTTTGTTGAAAATGACCATCTGACCTTCTCAAGGAGGCCCTTTTTTAGTTGGTTACCATCCCTGGGCAACCATGAAGTTGCCATTGGGGGCCCCTTACAGCAGAGGCTTTGTCTTCTCTTTGTTACTTTCTGACCCCATTCATTTATTCAATATTCATCGAGCCCCTGCTATAGAACAGGAATTTCTGTGTGTGCAGTGCAAACAAAAATGAATCTGACATCCCTGTTGCTCAGAGAACACACAGTCTAGACGAGAGGGCAGACGGTGCAGCCGCAGTCAGGCGCCGTGTGCCCCGTGTCTGCGGCTGCCCAGAGTCCAGCACAGAGCTAGGCTGCCTTTGTGGAGGCGTCCGTGGTCTCGCTCCCACCACACCCGGGGAGCTCCTCCCAGGCTCCTGCTTTCCCCTCGTTCCCTCTCCTCCCACCTCCTTCCCAGCGCCTCTTAAAGGACCCTTGTATTCACATCACAGAACTCTCAACTCTCGAGTTCATAATGTGCTTTCAGCTTCTTACCCAAACCATTCTACCTTCTTCAGATTGACCAGGTAGTCAAATTGCCTAATTTGTTTTATTTCCTGGGGCTTCTGATTTTTTTCTCTGCATCCCAGGGACCCTTTCATGGGCTCCCAGAGCCTCTGAGCTGTTTTCTCCATATGTCTTAGGCCATCTTGAGTTTCTTAATCCCCAGCCTGGAGTGCAGAGAGGATATTTGCATAGCGGCTGCAGCAGCGTGGCAGGGATGTACAGAAGCCCCTTGGAGCAATTCCACCATCACCATGCTTCTCAGATGGCCTTTGGGAAAAGATGTGGACAATGGCCTTTCAGAGAATTAAACAAATTCGTGTATTTTGGGGAAAAGAAGGTTGTTTCCTTGCAGCTTCGTTAGGTGCAAGCTGCTAGCCTGGAGTTTTAATGTTCTCTTCAATTTTTCTGTGTCACAACCTGCTTTGAGGTAAGAACTGTTCATTTAGTTTGATTCCCCTCTTTTTTTCCCCCGACTCTTGCACAGAGGTAAAGTTGATGAGAAGGAAGTAGTTTCTTCTCAGTCCCGGAGGACTGTAACAGCAACACTTTAGCTTGCCTCTAATCACAGCCACCATGACAGTTCATATGTTGTAGCAATAAAAATAACCATAAACCTCACATAATCATTAAAGTTAAGCAAACAGCCCCTCACTGCATCATAAGGTACAGGTAGTTGCTAATAATCCAGGAACAGCATTGGGGCATTCAAGGAACATCTTTCCTATCTCCACAGTTTCTTAAACAACTTTAGAGACATATTTTTATTAAGTATATGCAAGGCAGATGATCTTAAACCTCGAGAAGAGTGTGCACAATAATTGTGTACTCTTCTAATGCTCTCCAAAGACCTATTCAGAGTCCATTCTGAAAGACAATAAAATATCAAGAAGTTCTGCAAACTTCCTCCTAATGAAGACATGCCAATTTGAGACCAAGAATGTGGCCTCTAAGGACAAAATAACCACCGCTCTCAGTCTCTCAGTGTTTTGCTACTTTATTTCAGAGTGATTCAAAATCTAATTAAATTTCTAAACTCTAATGAAATTACAGAAGAAAAATCATTTAGGATTATATTATGTACAATTACTCACAGCTGAAAATTACAGTTACCCTCTTTCACCAGGATGGAGTCTCCTGGGAAAACCCTTGTTATTTATTTATCCACCATCTAAATCTGACACTTGTCTCACTATTTACAGGTTGGAGGTAAAGCTGAATTAATTAAATGTATATATCCTGAACGGCAACAGATAGGTGGGGAGGGAGTCCAGAAGAGAAATGGGCTGAGATTTTCTTATGCAAGAAAGGCTGGGATTGGGTGAGTAATGACTGACACTAGATTCTGTCTAAAGGAGAAGATGCTCAGAGTCTGGGATCTCTTGGGAGCAGAAACATCGCAAAGCTTTAGAAGATGAGCCTAGGGTGTAGGATGTTCTTTTAAGTTACGTTTGGCTTTGAGAATCTTTAGCTTATTTTTCTGCAGGTAAGTGAAGACCTTGCTACCAGAAGTTTGCTTAGGGATGGTGGCCTGAATTTCCGTTTTAAAAGGGCTCAGTAATGTGATCCATTCAGGCTAATATCATTAACCAGATGCTTTTGAGTCTTTAGCAGCTGATTAGCAATTTCCAGGAATGCATCTGCTCAGTTTATTTTTTTTTTAAATTTCTGTGAATAGGGAGTTTTGAAGGTGCCTCCATAGATAAAGTATTACCTTGTATTGCGACAACTTGGGCTATGGTGGACTTGGATTTCTGGGAATATAGACTAAGTAATTCAGGTCTTTCTTCTTATTAAGAATGACTGGAAATGCTAGACAAAAAATTAATTTTAAAACATCTGTTGAAAGTTGTCAGAGAGCTAGCAGGCAACGAAGTATGAGAACAAGATCTGGGAGAAGAAACTCCAAATATGGGTGGAACTTGACAATTTTTTCTCCTGGAGGCATCTTTCAAATCCAGAAGAGGTGACTGGGAGGCTGAGAAGGGAGGAGAGCTGTCAATAACTTTGAGGGGATAAAACCAGAACCTATTAAGAAAGAGGACCCTTGGAAACCCTCCTAGCTTTGGGTCTGGATGCTAAAGGGCTAGTTCCTAGTAGAAACAGTGGACCGGAAATAAACTGTCCCTCAAAAGGAGGAAAGTCCAGATTTATTCATGTTAGTCTCTGGCATGGCATTCAGTACTGCAGTTTCTGCTAGTGAAGCACAGGGGACTGTCGAAAGAAACACAGATCTACTCGAAGGAATATAATATCATCCTAAGCTGAAAATTATTTTGTTTCCTTAATGTTCATATGTAATACCAGGGATTCAATAATACAATCAGGTATGTGAAAAGATAAAACACATTGGAAAGAAAATAAAAACAAGAAAAATAAATATAGTGAATTAAATTGATAGATTTTTCTGGTTTTAAGTCATTCTTGAATTCTTTGAATAAACTCTATTTCATTACAATTTATTAGTTTAAAAGTAAGTAGTTGATTTGTTAATACTTTACAAAAATCTTTTATCTACATTTATATGTGAATATTTGTTTTAATACTGTCCTTATCTGATTTTAGCATCATTAATATGAACTTTTATTAAACTGAGTAGGACAGATTTTAGTCAATTTTTTCTGTGAAAGTTTGTGTAAGAATTATTTGTTCCTGTAGAATTCGGTAGAACTCATAAACACATGTAAGCATGGGTTTATAAAGGTGGGATGTCTTTGATCAACGTCTCAGTTTTCTGGATGGCTAGGGTACCTTTAATTTGTCTGTTTTTCTTATGTTAATTTTGGCATTTTATATTTTTACCAATTTTTGTCCATTCTTTGAGATTTCTAACTTGCTTTTGTAGATCTTTATAAAATTTTTAAAACCTCTCAATCATGTAATCAGCTCAGTTCAGTTGCTCAGTCATGGGTGACTCCTTGTTATCACATCTCGTTTATTTTTATGCTGTTTCTCTTTCCCCTCTGCTAAGCCTTGCTAGGGGTCTATTGTATCAGCATTTGTAAAGGCTCAGTGTTTCAGGGTTTCCCCCGCTTCCTATCTTAGTAACAAATCCCTAAACTTTATGCAGGGCACATAGATGAAAGATTTTACTCCCAGTCTTTTTGCATTTAAGTCTGATCATGATTAATTTCTTGCCAATATGACATAAGATGAAATGTGCTACAAAATTTGTATTCTTTCTTTTTTGAGTGTAAATGCATTAGTATGAACTTACTTCATTCAAACTGTTTGCTTCTTGCTTAATTTTGTCTATTTGATGTCTCAGTTTCTAGAATAGATAGATGGCATTCTCCAAGTATAATTGCTTATTTCTCTCTGCAACTCTTTCAGCTGTTCCTTTATATGTTTTAAGATTATATTTTTAGGTGCCTGCATATTCATGATTACTTTACTTTCTTTCATCATTTTTACCATTATGTGTAATATCCATCTTTTCACTTAGGTGATTTTGCACCTTAAATTCTGCTTTATTCAATGTTAAAATCACTTCCCTATTTTTTGTGTTTTTCTGCTAAATTTTTTGTTTCTAATTTTCAACTTTTCATGAATTTCTTTCTAAAATAGATCTTTATTTAGCAACAAATAGACAACATATTGCCGAATTTTTAAAAAATTTAATGTTCATCTTATAGTTATTCCTACTTACATATTTAAATTTTTATTGAAGTTCAATATGCGTACAGAAAATGTGCATATAAAAATACAGAGAGCTAAAAGAATTTTTAAAAAGCATGGCTCATCCCCAGCACTGTTTCTCCCTCCAATATCTTTGTCTTTTTCCCCGTCTCAAGTCATACTGTTTAGTAAGCAGTATCTTAGCAGGAATATTACCCATGGAGTTAGATCTTTGAGTTTGTGTAAGGAAGGAGATATTCCATTTTCAAAATATTTATTTATATGATGATATCTTTTAACACCAAAGAAATTGGTGTTTATGCTAATTTCTTGTGATTCCAGGGCAGAATCTTAGCCGCAAATTGAGAATTTGTAGATAACTCAAGGCTTACTTCCTAGGCAGAGAAGCCAGGAACGATTTTAATTCCTTCTGAGAAAATAAGGTGGAATGGGAGACTTCTGATGTTTGCTAGCATTCTCTAAGCTTCTTGCATCACCGAATATGTCCAGATAGCCGACAGTCTTTTACTCAAGATTGAAGTTAAGAAACAGGCGTCTGGGTTGTTTGTGTTTTTACCAGTCTTCAAATTTGATAAATGCCAACTTTTGCAACCTTCTAAAAGATGTGGCTGAGAATGGAGTTCTTCTTTTTGATAGTGAGGGAAATGCTGCACACACCATAGCTTCCTAATTGTCACACAGCATGCAGACGGCTAAGCATGGGTAAAATTGAAAGCCCACCCTGAGAAAGATGCTCTGTCCCTAGAACTCCCTTTGAACTGGGCTCTGAGCAAGCCATGCCTGTGTTTCTTTGACCAGGAGCCCCTGAGCCAAGGGGGTTTTATGGTGTCCACAGCTTCTTCAAAGTCTCACTGGTAGATATCCAGCTCCTTAGCTTCCCTGAAGCGCTGGAAAAAATTTGAGAATGAAAATTCCTTTTTGGTTTTGGTGATTTCATTTTTTCAAGATTGATTACTTTAATAATGAATTTCGCATTAGTACCTTAATGGACTTTATCCTTTTTATGATGACCTGGCCATATTTGAGAAAATTTAGAATTGCAATATTATTCTTGGATCAGTAACAGAACTGTATACAGCCATGCAGAGATAGGGGAAGAAATTAAGCCATGTGTAAGTTAAGGCATAATTGTACATATATGTGTATATATATATATATATATATATATATTTGGCTGTGCCACATGGTTTTTGGGATCTTAGTTCCCTGAGCAGGAATTGAACCCAGGTCCTTGTATAGAGTCTTAAACACTGGACCACCAGGGATCCCAAATTTTTATAATCAGAAAATAATATTGAAACCACATCACATGTATGGTAAGATTTATGGATCACATTTATATATAAGATTCTCTGTGGATCATCCCCAGATATACACATATCCTTACTTATTACCGTATTTCTGGCTTGCTCCACTCTGTATGATAGGCACTAGCTTCATCCAGCTCGCTAGAACTAACTCAAATGTGTTCCTTTTCACGGCCGAGTAATATTCCCTTGTGTATATACACCACTGCTTCTTTGTCCGTTCCTCTGTCGATGGACATCTAGGTGGCTTCCATGTCCCTGCTATTGTAAACAGTGCCGTGATAGACATCAGCGTACACACGTCTTTCACAGTTGTGGTTCTCAGGGTACATGCCCAGTATTGAGATTACTGGGTCATGTGCTAGTTTTATTCCCAGTTTTTAAAGAAATATCCCCATTCATTGTTCTCCACAGTGGCTGTATCAATTTACAGTCGTACCAACAGTGCAAGAGAGCTCCTTTTTCTCCACATCTTTTCCAGTGTTCATTGTTTGTAGACTCTTTTGATGATGGTCATTCTGACTGGTGTGAGGTGATACCTTATTGTAGTTTTGATTTGCATTTCTCTAAGCAGAGGAACCAGAGATCAAATTGCCAACATCTGCTGGATCATGGAAAAAGCAAGAGAGTTCCAGGAAAACATCTATTTCTGCTTTATTGACTATGCCAAAGCCTTTGACTGTGTGGATCACAGTAAACTGTGGAAAATTCTGAAAGAGATGGGAATACCAGACCACCTGACCTGGCTCTTGAGAAACCTGTATGCAGGTCAGGAAGCAACAGTTAGAACTGGACATGGAACAACAGACTGTTTCCAAATAGGAAAAGGAGTACGTCAAGGCTGTATATTGTCACCCTGCTTATTTAACTTCTATGCAGAGTACATCATGAGAAATGCTGGGCTGGAAGAAGCACAAGCTGGAATCAAGTTTGCCGGGAGAAATATCGATAACCTCAGATATGCAGATGACACCACCCTTATGGCAGAAAGTGAAGAGGAGCTAAAAAGCCTCTTGATGAAAGTGAAAGAGGAGAGTGAAAAAGTTGGCTTAAAGCTCAACATTCAGAAAACGAAGATCATGGCATCTGGTCCCATCACTTCATGGGAAATAGATGGGGAAACAGTGGAAACAGTGGCTGACTGTTTTTCTGGGCTCCAAAATCACTGCAGATGGTGATTGCAGCCATGAAATTAAAAGATGTTTACTCCTTGGAAGAAAAGTTATGACCAACCTAGAAGGCATATTGAAAAGCAGAGACATTACTTTGCCAACTAAGGTCTGTCTAGTCAAGGCTATGGTTTTTCCAGTGGTCATGTGTGGATGTGAGAGTTGGACTGTGAATAAAGCTGAGCACCGAAGAATTGATGCTTTTGAACTGTGGTGTTGGAGAAGATGCTTGAGAGTCCCTTGGACTGCAAGGAGATCCAACCAGTCCATTCTGAAGGAGATCGGCCCTGGGATTTCTTTGGAAGGAATGATGCTAAAGCTGAAACTCCAGTACTTTGGCCACCTCATGCGGAGAGCTGACTCATTGGAAAAGACTCTGATGCTGGGAGGGATTGTGGGCAGGAGGAGAAGGGGACGACCGAGGATGAGATGGCTGGATGGCATCACGGACTCAATGGACGTGAGTCTGAGTGAACTCTGGGAGATGGTGATGAACAGGGAGGCCTGGTGTGCTGCGATTCATGGGGTCGCAAAGAGTCGGACACGACTGAGCGCCTGAACTGGGCTGAACTGAACAGTGAGCAGTGCTGAGCATTTTGTGTGTGTTTATTAGCTGTCTGCGTGTCTTCTTTGGAGGAATGCCTGTGTAGGTGTTCTGACCGTTTCTTGACTGAGTTGTTTGATTTTTTGTTACTGAGCTGAACCACTCTTTAGTTGTAAAAGGTTTTGGACCAGAGGGCTGCCCTACTGACCATGCTTCCCTACAGTCTTTGCCTTTCTTTCCCTGGCAACAGGTATGTACACCAATTTCCTCATGAAACTCAAGCAAGATGACGATGGTGAAGGCACACAGTTACTGGTAGAGACCCCCCTGTCCTCTTACCATTTCATTAAGGACATGAGCCAGTTTAGGTTGGCTACTATTTCCTACTTGCCATGTTCTTATTTTCAATTTTTGTTAATTGCATGGTGAGCGCTTTTTGTATATACATCCTCTTGGGTGGTGGTGGCGGTTTAGTCACCAAGTCGTGCTTGACTCTTGCGACTCTATGGACTGTAGCCTGCTGGGCTCCACTGTCCATGGGATTTCCCGGCAAGAATCGCAGAGTGGGTTGCCATTTCCTTCTCCAGGGGATCTTCCTGACTCAGGGATTGAACCCATGTCTCTTTCATTGCAGGCGGATTCTTTACTGCTGAGCCACTGGGGAAGCTATATATGCATCCTTGTACATTTGTTCAATTCTTGCCATAAACTATGTTTCTTACAGTGGGATTAATGGGTCAAAACTTGTGCAAACTTTTAAAGCTGTAGATACTTATGACTAGAATGGTTGGAACAATTTAAAACTTATCAAACAACTGTGCCAGTATCTACATTTATTTTAATAATGCAATCTTTAATAAATAAAAAATTCTCTTTAACATCTGTGGATTACGAAGAAATAGACTATATAATTATGACTCAAATCTTTTGGTCCTTGTCAAACTTTGGGGAGTGGAAGAGATGCTATTATAACTACACAAAGATAATGGACATTATCAGGACTTACCTGGGCAAAACTCAGCATCTGGCCTTCCTACTAGTGAAGCGTAATAACCCATGCACCTGAGTCGAAATTAAAGAGCTAGAATGTTGCCTCTACTGCCCACCTTCATACTCCTTCCCTTATACCTCATCTCCTGAACTTTGTGTTTATAATTTTAATGATTTTTAGAAATACTATTCAATGGAAAATATGCATGTATTCTCCGGATTCTTTATTGTTAGCTTGCTTGCTTCTGTACTTCATGAAAATGGCATCATTCTGCCTGTCACCTTTTGCAATCTGATGTTCTCACACGTTTTGGAGTTTTATCTAAGTTGTGTCTCACTGTAGTCCGTTTATTACCTGTGGTTGTTCAGTTGCTCAGTCGTGTCCGACTCTTCGCGACCCCATGGACTGCAGCACGCCAGGCTTCTCTGTCCATCACTCTCTGCCTGAGTTTGCTCAAACTCAAGTCCATTGAGTCAATGATGCCATCCAACCATCTCATCCTCTGGCACCCCCTTCTCCGCTTACCCTCAGTTTTTTCCAGCATCAGGGTCTTTTCCAGTTTATTAATAGTTATATAATATTCCATTGTAAAATTCATCATGAATTATTTACCCACTCTCTTGTGGATGGATTTTGTAGTTCTTTCAAGATATTTTTGGCTATCACAAATTAGGCTCTGTGAATATTCTTTTCTATGTCTCTGAATGTACGGGTGTAAGAGTATATCTGGTTATATCTTCAGGAGTAGACTTGTTGAATCACATGATAAATCTTTAACTTCACCAAAGAAGAAAAATTGCTTCCAAAAATGTTATAGCATATTTTTTCACATTCTCAGCTTAACTTAACC
This sequence comes from Oryx dammah, assembly GCF_014754425.2. Taxonomy (NCBI): domain Eukaryota; kingdom Metazoa; phylum Chordata; class Mammalia; order Artiodactyla; family Bovidae; genus Oryx; species Oryx dammah. The sequence goes on from NW_024070190.1 coordinate 16,914,981, forward strand.
ATTACCCAATATTTTCACCCATCCTCATTAAAATATTCATCAACAAATAAAAATGTGATACATTTAAAGTGTACAACTTGGTGTTCCAATGTATGTATACATTGTGAAATAACAGTCAGGTGAGTTAACATATCTGTCCCCTCAGCGTGTGTGGGCATGTGTATCGAGAACAATTAAGATTTCCCCTCTAAACAGATTTTAAGTACAGAATAAAGTATTGTTAACTGTATTTGCATTACTATGCATTGGATAACCAGACTTATTCATGTAACTCGTGCCTTTTTAAGTCCTTCATTTCCAAGCATTTATATCTACTCATTTCCTTTTAATTATTATTTTACGTGCAGTCCACAAATCTGATACAAGACGTTTTCATTATCATTCCGTGCTAGCTGTTTTTAATTTTCATTGTAACTTTTTCTTTGGCTTATCAGTTGCTTAGAAATGCATTTTTAAATGTCTAAACATGGAAACGTAAATGTAGTTTTGGCCACTGTTACTCAATTCAGTTGCGCCATGGTAAGAAATATGCGCTGATGGGCACCTATTCTTTGAAATTTTTGAGAATGGTTTCCTGGTTCGTATTTTTTTGTAAATATTGTATGTAGGGTTGAAAAGGCAATTTTCTATTTTTTTGGACCAGCCTTCTATTTAAGTGTGGTACATCAATATGTGATTAAAAATCTTCCCTATACTTAGTTTTTTACAAAGTCTCCCACAGTCTTGGCAGATGTGACGGTTTTTCCCGACTAGTACTGAGCTTTGCAGGTGGTGCTACTGGTAAAGAATCTGCCTGCCAATGAGGAGATGCAAGAGACGCAGGTTCGATCTCTGGGTTGGGAAGACCCTCTGAAGTAGGAAATGGCAACCCACTCCACTATTCTTGTCTGAAGAATGCCATGGACTGAGGAGCCTGGCAGCTACAGTCTGTGGGGCTGCAGAGAGTCAGAAATAACCAAGCAGCAGCAGCAGCTAGACTAATACTATACACACGTGTGTCTGTAGCATGCACTGTGGCTGGCGCTAAGCTGCTGGGAGAGGACAGACGCTTCCTGGACATGAGGGGACCACGCTGGAGAAGGGACAGAGCCTGCAGAATATCAGAGCTGCAGAGCTCTTTCTCTGTTGGTTGGCAGAGCAGGTTACCTCCCTACCGCAGGTGAGGTCCACAACTGTGCTCTAGGCTGGAGGCTGGGCTGCCTCAACCTGTGTGTGAGCAAAGTAAAGTGATTCCTTTATTCAGTAAAAGCTCTTGAGACCCTCTGCTGTGTCGGGTGTGGGGCTCAGTGCTCTGGCCCCTGACCTCACCAGCTCCCGGTCTAGTGGAAGGCATCCCAACACCTATGAAAGAGCAGCCTCCGGTTAAGAGCTGGGCAGTTATGACAGGGGCATGGGGTGGGGCAGCCTGTTCTGGCCGGGAGGGCACCACACTGAGACCCCAGTCACCCCCAGGTCCCCTGGCTAGACGATGGCAGGCTGTCTTTTCAGATTCCAGCGTATGGGACCATTTTGGGTCTCTGTATTCTCCACTCTTCTGCTCAGGTGGGTAGCAGAGGCAGCATTTTCTGATCTTAGGAGTTGTGGCTGGGTGAAAATGAAGAAGTTGCTGCAGAAACTTCCTTTTGTGGGTTTAAATATGAATGCCTGAGCCCTGGAAGAGATCACGAGAGGTATTCTAGAGCAGAAGTTACACACTGCTATCCGGTTTGACTTGCCACATGTGAGGGCTTCCCCTGTGGCTCAGCGGTAAAGAATTCACCTGCAGTGCGGGAGATTCAGGAGACACGGGTTAGATCCCTGGGTCAGGAAAACCCCTGGAGAAGAGAGTGACTACCCACGCCAGTATTCTTGACAGGAAAATCCCATAGACAGAGGTGCCTGGAGGGCCACAGTCCATGGGGTCACAGAGTCACAGACGACTCAAGCTACTCAGCATGCACACTGCGTGTGAAGACATTTCAAAATTAGTTGCCAAAAATTGCAAAGTCTGATGTCACATCAGCTTGGGACCTCTTTGTGTACCTGAAACCTTGGGCCCACCTGAAGCTCTCCTGGTGTGTTTTCTGCAGCCGACAGCCACTGCCCATAGATTATTGTGTCTGCACTGGCATTTTCTTTCAGATCGCTTAGGGGAAACGGAAATATCTCTCCTACAAATGTCTCCATTAAAAGGGATAAAGATTTTAAAAGTCCACATGTTTCAGGAGAAGCAAGAGACAGTGTGTTTCCTGGTGCAAGTGTAGAGTGAGGCAGAGTGTTTAAAATGAAATAAAGTGTATCTGGGTAAAAGGGTGGAACGTAAAAGTCACCAAAATAAAGAAAACTGCATTCCCCAGAAACGATCTGCTCCACTCATGAGGAGACTCAGAGAAGCAAACACGGCTGTTCTGAAGGGGTCCCGTCGGTGGGTGTCAGTGGCCGCCAGTGCAACCTGATGGCCTCTGGCTGGACAGATGGACCTTGGCAGTGGGTGGTGCCCACCCATGGATGGCACAGTGCGGTGTGAGAGGCACAGACTGCCAGCCAAAGGCTTGGGCTCAACACCCAGCTGAGTGGACCTCGGGTACCACACACCTCAGTGATGTCGTTCCCTCCTCCATCAAAGGAAGGCCAGTGCTAACACCTGACTCAGAGGGTTAGGATGGGGGTCAAATAAACTCACATTCTAAGAGTGCAAGCGCTCACCGAGTGAGCTGTGTTGGAGATTTGGCTGAGGGATCCCAAGAAAAAAAGTGTTCAGTTTCTGCCCACTCATTTAAATGGAGCTCTACAACTGTCATTAAGTTGATTTATGTTTTTGCAAGTGACCACCTGGAGGTGGTGCCTTGACAGTTAAGTATATGTCAAGGAGAAGTATGGAAACATGTGACCCCAAATTTGCGGGCTGAGTCTGTGTTAACAACCAAGGGTCTTCCGAGGTTGGACGCTTGACCTGGGATCTGTGAACTTGGATGGGAAAAAATTCCATCTCTGTCCTCTAACCTCTAATGGAAACTTAGCCTTTCCTGCTAATGTGAGTGCAGCCAGTAAGCCACAGTGCCGTTACCACACAGGTGATTTTATTACTAGCAGGAGCAGCGAATATGTCCATCCATATTTCAGTTGTTAGACGTCTCTCAATATCATGGCATCAAGATGGTGGTAGTTATTTCACTTGATGCTACACCTTGTTATTCACTGTGTGGGGAAAGAAGTACATATATTTCTGTATCACAAGTCTGTTTTCTAGATATTTGGATAGTTGTATTTCAAAATAATGGTTTCTTTTATAATCCTTGTGTGTGTGTGCATGGGCTAAATCCTGTGCTAATCACTCAGTCGCATCTGACTCTTTGTGCTCCCAGGGACTGCAGCCCCCCAGGCTCCGCCGGCCCTGGGATTCTCCAGGCAAGAACACTGGAGCGGGTGGCCATTCTCTTCTGCAGGGGATCGTCTGACCCAGGGGCTGACCCCGTATCGCTTTTGTCTCCTGCGCTGGCAGGCGGGTTCTTTACCACTGACACCACCTGGAAAGGGTCCCTAAGTACCTTACTGGGGGCCCTGAAGAATGTTATTCTGGGGAGAAATCCATAGGCTGCTGGGACCTAAAGGAGTCTGTGGTCCTAAAACAGTGACTGGCCACGCTGTGGGCTTGGGGGAACTTCCTGCCCTTGCCTCAAGGCTGGGGGGCTGGGGGCTACTGCAGGAGTTGCGCCTCCAGGCAGCCCAGCTTTGCCCACATCCCTCTCTGAGACTGACCAGCTGGGGTCTCTGAGGAAGCATCTGCATGCAGTCACACTTGTGTGGGGAATATCATAGGAGATAATACTGGGTAATGACCAGCACTGTTCCCCTGGTGCCCCCCTCTTACCCTAGATGCCCTCATTGTGGACCAGCCCCCTTTGGCTGCCTGCACTTGCTGAGATGACAGGGCTGAGGGGGACTGAGCAGTGCTGGGCTGTGGCGGCAGCTTCCTTCCCCATCTGTCACGTGGGACAGGGCTCCCGTTCCCCGGAGCTTTGGTCACATAGGTCCCCTTCTCTGCCCTTTAAGAAGCCCTGAGCAGAACGCCAGCATGCGCTCTGCGGCCAGAATGCTGACAGGCCTCCTGCTTCTCCTTGGTAAGTGGTGTGTGGAAAGGGGGCTCACGTCCCCCTTTCTTGGCTGGGGCGGGGGTGCTTCAGTAAGTCAGAAACTGGGGCTTGCTAGCCCACTGGAGCTCAGTCCCTCAAGAACACGTGTCGCTTTGGACAGATGGCTTTTCTCACTTTGATGGGACAGTGAGAAAAGCTTTTGAGCTGTTTCACTCCAGCTGCAGCTGACTAACGCTTCTGGGAGTGCAGAGGACAAGAAGTTTCCTGTGGTAGAAAAAGCTTTGGGGCTGCTGCTGCTGCTGCTGCTAAGTCGTTTCAGTCATGTCTGATTCTGTGCCACCCCATAGACGGCAGCCCACCAGGCTCCCGCATCCCTGGGATTCTCCAGGCAAGAACACTGGAGTGGGTTGCCATTTCCTTCTCCAATGCATGAAAGTGAAAAGTGAAAGTGAAGTCACTCAATTGAGTCCGACTCTTCGTGACCCCATGGACTGCAGCCCACCAGGCTCCTCCTTCCCTGGGATTTTCCAGGAAAGAGGACTGGAGTGGGGGTGGGACCTAGACAAATCCAGCTTTAAACTGTGGCTCCATTGCTGACAAAGCAGAGCTCCTTAGAGTCTCAGTTTCTGAGCCAATAAAAGGGAGAATAATAATGTTTACCATCTAGCATTGTGTGAAAATTAAGTTAAATTTAATTAAGTCAAATGAAAATAATTACGTAAAATGAGAAAATATAGATATGTAGATGCTTTTCTATTGTTAATGGTGAATCAGTCTTATTATGCTATAAAGCATGCTCTTATTTACTCAGAGGTATTTGTTTTCTAAAGTTGTTTTTAATCCTGTGATCAAAAGAGGAAAAGGGAGAGAGGCAGAGACTAATAGAAAAAGAGGGAGATGATATAGAAGGAGAAAAATTGGGCCAGAGAAACAGACAGGAAAAACCCAAAAGAGACAGTGATCAAGACAGGGTGATGGTTAGAAAAATGCACAGATAACAGGAAAGGAAAGAGTCTTGAGACTTTTTGCAAAATCCTCTTTAACGTCACCTTTTATTTCTTAAAAAGGCAATGGATGTCTGTCATCTCCACAAAGAAGCTCTTTGCCAAAACTTGCACTGAGTCAAGACTCAGAGGCAAGCAGTCTGTCTCGATTTAATGTTCTGTCTCTCGAATAACAGCCTGTATCCTGGACGCAGGCAAAATTATTCTCATGGGCAGGACTTTGTCTAAAGCCTGCACTAAGCCCAGGAGAGAATAAAGTCCTTGACCTCCAGGAGTCAGCACATCAGACAGACAGCAGCCTCGGCCTCTGCCGGTTTACACGTGGAAATGGCATGTGAAACAAGTGTTGGTGGCAATGAAAGGATGGTGAAACCCAGGCAGCCAGAACTAAGGGTGCACAGGGCAGCCCATGGGAGGTGTGCCTGGTAAGAGCGACAGAAGGCAGTCCACATGTTAACCCTCGTTTCTGCTTTTGACTTATGTAGATACACAAGCCCAGGAGGAAAAAGTCAAATTTAAGGAACCTCATGAAAAAAGGTGCAAATTATACAAACAGGCAATTCACTGAAGAATGACAAATAGAATAAACCTTTAAAATGCTCACACTCACAAGTAACAGAAGAAATAATAACGTCAAACATTTTGGAGTGCATCTGATAAGCTGCATAGTCATATATATTCTGCTCAATACTTTACATTAGCTCATTCTGTCCCCGTGACAACTCTGAAATTAGGCTCCCTATTATCTGAGTTTTCTGGATGAGGTTTGCGTTGTGATACTTGGCCAAAGCATCACAGCTACCTAGGGCTTTCAAACACTGCTTGTAGAGATAGCAGTGATTAGCCTTGTCCATCCAGCTCTAAACACACTGCATGTGATTCCTTGCTCTGCTCCTCACGAGGCCAGAGAGCATGGGTAGGATATTCATCCTCACTGTGCTCAGATTTCTCATCTGTAACTTGGGGATGAAGATAGTACCGACCCCACAGGTTGAGAGAATTCAATCTGTTATCATATTTAAAGCATTTAGCCAGTATCTAAGGTGAGGGGACCATTCGTTATTGAGTACCAGATTCTGTAATCACAATTTGGTAATTTGTAGCAAAATGTAAGCTGTTTGCAGCCTTCTGCCCCAAAATTCCACTTCCAGGAGCTCATCCTAATAAACTAATAGGTTAAAAGCTCCCTAAAATATTTAGCAGGATGCTATTCAGCACTGATGATCACAGCAAAAACCAGAAACTAATGATTTGCAGTCAGAATCCGGCTAAATCAATTATGCTGTAAAATTTCCGATGAATCCAGTACGTGTCAATGAAAGACTTAACCTTCTCAGAACTGATCTGGGTAGAAGAGGCGAGACAAAGTCATAGTTACAGGGTTCTAGTTACGTCGTCGTATTTTGCATATGTTTTCTTACCTTTCCAAAAATTGACGGGGAGGAAATATAGCAAGCGGTTAAAAGTACCCTTCAACTCTTTTTAGGAAATAGGGTTATAGGTCATCTTTTAGTTTCTGTGTTGGAAAATTTCATAATGTTTATATATATTCTTCATTCCAATAAATATGTTTATATGAAGAGAAAAATAACTACCAACCTATTGAAAATTAAAAGACAAACTGCACTTTCCCATTATGGACTGGTGAAAGTGAGCTAAGGATTACCTAGTGTGACCCATGAACAGATGGCTTGTGAAGGCAAGTGACCGGGCTGGTCCTCCCAGGGTATATGTGAGAACTGCACACGAGAAGGCTTTTAGGGATGCAGAGGGGCAGAGTGGCATCTCCACCTTGTCACCTTGGTGGCATCCAGGCTTGCCTGGGGCCAGGGAAGAGAGACCAGGTCCACTGTTTCCCACACATGGAGTAGCTGGAGAGCTTTTGAAGAACCAGTCCTCAAACATTTTGAAACTATTTCTAAAACTTAGATCGAGGTGACAAACATTCATGGACACAACACCCTAAATTAACACATTTCCAAAAAAAATTTTTTTTTTAAGATATCCGTGTTTGAAAGGAGATGGATGAATGAACACATCCATCAAAGAAGCGGGCATCAGAGATGAAGCTGAGCCCTTTGTCTCCCTTCCTCTGTCTTGTTTACCTCCCTCTCTCTCCAGAGGAAGCGGCGCGCCTGCTTTGACTGGGCTTCCTTCCTGAGTTGTATTCTGGGTGTTAAATGTTGACCTGAATGCCCCACAGCATGGGTAACATCTGTGTCATCCACCCATGCTGAGCCTGGGAATCAGGCGTCTTCACCTTAACTGTCTGTATGAGTCTGTTGAAATACTGCACGGTAATTTCATTGTCTGTTCCAGGACGGACCCAGTTCGGGTTGTTGCTAATGCTTCTCATGACAGCTGTCGCTGCAGTGAGCCTTCTGGGGCCTGTCTCCTAGGGCCTATGAGCGGTGTGCCCCTGAGGAGGCGCGCCTGGAAGGACTTCCTGTTATTTGTACGCGTGATTCTCCTCTTACCGGAGTTGCTCTCCACCAGGGAGGTCTGGATTGTCTATCCTGCTACTGATTCAGTAAAACTTGATATTGTCACATTTCTAAATTTTTTTTGCCAGAGTTGTGAAATATTACCTACAAGGGTTTAGGTTATGTTTCTGATTCTAGTGTGAAGAACCATCTTCCATGTACTTATCAGACAGGTTTCTTTTTCTCTAAACTTCTTGCTAGTTTTACTTGGTTACTGGCTTTTTATGTAATTATTTTCTGGATATTAAGTTTTTGTTTATGACATGCATTGCAAATATTTTCTCTCACTATTGTTTGTCTTGTATTACTGCCTTTCTTTTATATTTGTGGTGTTCTTTGCAGAAGTCTCTAGATGTGATACAGTCAAATTTCTTTCTTTCCTTTTTTGTATGTTTTGTTTTTCTGTCTCGCCTAAGAAACCTTTTTTTAACCTTTAAAGTGGTTGAATTTTTCATGATTAGGTCTTTAATTTATTTGGAATTTCTTTTTGTGTAAGGGCTAATTTTAGTTTTTTTTCTTTATGGAATATTAATTGCCCTATCATTTATTTAATCATCGTTCCTTTTTCTCCTACTTTTCTTTTTTTTTAAAATTTATTTATTTACTTTTATTTTTTTATTTCTCCTACTTTTCAATGCTTCTGTCCTCATCTAATACGTGTCTGAACTGTTCATGAGCAGCATCATTATGCCCACTTCGCAGATGAGGAAACTGAGAAATAGAGCATGATTGCATGATTGCTAATTTACCAGAGGGCAAGGTAAGCGAGAATGCTGGGATTCGAGTGGAAGCGTTTCGATGCCCAGAGACTATATTTTTGGCCCATCAGTCAAGAATAGAAAATGGCTCATCAGGCAAAAACTGACAAGATTTTTCAAACTATCCTTTCAATTTTTTATTTTAAAATAATATCAAGCCTAAGAACAGTTGCAGGAATTAGAATAGTACAAAGAACAGTTGTACGATTTGCTGATTTCTTTAACAAATTACCTCGCTTGCTTTATCATATGCTCTCTCTCTGTAAATAGGGAGAATGCGTGATGAAACAAACGTGGTTATGTGCATATTTGCATTTATAATCTCTAGCGATCTTTATGTAGATAATAGCTATGTTTTTATGAAACAGAAAATACCTATTATATATAGTATATATATTTATACATATACAGATATACAGAGAGAGATGCATACGCAGGCAGATTTTTTTCCTGAGCCACTTGAGATTAATTTATATACATCACTTTCAAAAAAACCCTAAATACATTAATGTGTATTTTTTAAAACTGAAGATAAGGTTCAGTGGTAAAGAATCCTCCTCTCAATGCAAGAGATGAAGGAGATGAGGTTCAATCTCTGGGTCAGGAAGATCCCCTGGAGTATGAGATGGCAACTCACTCTTACATACTGGCCTGAAAAACTCCATAGACTGAGGAGTCTCGTGGGTTATAATAGTCCATGGGGTCGCAGAGAGTCAGAAACACACCACTGAGCAACTGAGAATGCACAATCTCTCACAAAACTACAGTCACAGGACAGTTATCAACTCCAGGAAAGGTAGCACTGACGAAATTTTTCATGTAATCTATCATAGTCCAATATTTCAGGGACCTCACAATGATCTTTGCAGCTTTTACCGGGTCTCAGGCAAGAAGCCGGTGGCGAGGACCTGGTGTTGTGTTTGGGTGCCATGTCTCTTTAACCTTCGTTAATCTGGAACATCTCTACAAATTTTGTTCATTGTTTATGATACTGATGTTCGAGGGTTTCTGTCCCCTTATTTTCATAGAACATTCCTCAACTGGGAGTTTGTCCTAGATTCCAGGGGTCCATTCCCCATCAGAAAATCTGTAACTGATCTTTCGTCCTTAGGGTTTCACATTGGGAAGTGTAGGACGGTTTCCTGAGAGAGGCTGATGTACTTTTGACATAATGATAAAAGACTTACAACCAGGTTTTGGATAATAGCTGTCACAATTCTAAATAATTTGCCACTTAACTACCAACCAATCAATATTTTAAAATTTTGTTGAAATATTGCCCTAAGAAGAGCTCAATATCCAGTGAAATTTCTAGGCATTTTATTAGAGGTTTGCACCTTCCTTTTTAGAAAGCTGCTGTATAAAATATTCCTGTAGACTCTAATTCCCACCCAAATGTCAGCCATCTGTCTTCGTTTTAATTCTGTTGGAAAGTACCTGCTGAAATCTATGTATTATTATAATCATGATAATAAAAGAAATACAATATCACTTTAATTACATTCCAGTGCCTAAAACATTCTTCACTGGAGGAGGCAGAGTTATTGAAGAGAGCAGAAGCTTTTCTACCCCTTAATTTATAATGAAAAGATGGCAAAGGCCAGGGTAAAGAGAATTAAATTCGTTTTTATCTTACAAGTCAAAGTCATCACTTTATGCCTTGGCTCTTACTCCCTGAGATCTTTGTAAAAATCTTTCCTGACAGCTTTTCCCCTGTTCCAGATTCTTGCCAAGACAATGGTTCGGTGTGTGCATTCCAGTGAGAAAGAATTCCTGCTGTATTAGTTCTCTTTGACTAGGTAACAAATGATCGTAAATAAACCAGAAGAAACATGCGTTAGAGTCTTTCTCAAAGTCAGCAGAGGGTGGAGGAAGGGGCCGGGACCCCAGGGAGGCAAGGAGAAATTTCCCGACACCGTAAGCATTCTCTTCATGACGTTTATCAGTTTTCTAATGTGACTGCTTTTTTGTTTGTTGAAAAGTTCTTAACATATTTGGGGTTGGAGTTCTTTGTCAAATATGTGATCTGCAAGTAGTTTCTCTCAGCGACTAGCTTGTCTCTTCGTCCTTGTCACAGGGTCTTTCATAAAACAAAGCCAGTTAATTGTAACTGCCTAATTTACTGATTTTTTTTCTTTAATGTGTCATGCTTTTGGTAGTTGAGTTTTCACCAAACCCTAAATCTCAAAAATTTTATCTTACATTTTCTTTTAAAAGTTATATAGTTTTACATTTTATGTTTAAATCTATGATCCATTTTGAACTCATTTGAGAATTTAAGTCAAGGTAACTTTTTTCTTTTTCTTCCTTTCTTTCTTCTTTACTCTTCTTTCTTTCCCCCCCCTCCCTGCCTACCACTCTCCCTCTCTGCCTCTTATGGATATCCAGTTGCTCCAGCACCATTGGTTGACACAAAGGTTGTCCCTCTGTTGAACTGATTTTGCTTGCTCCTCAGAAATCTGTTGGTCGCACTTGTGTGAAATATCTCTGTGCTATCTTCTCTTTTCCGTTGATGTATGTGTCTGTCACTCTGCCAGGACCACACAGTACTGATTTCTGTAAGCATACAGGTTCCAAAATGGGAGAGTGATCATTCCTACTTTACTCTTCCTTTTCGAAAAAAAAAATTAGCAAGTATAGTTCCTTCACCTTTCTATGTAAGTATTAGAATAATCTTATCTATATCAACCAAAACCTTTCTGGAATTTTGATAGAAATTACATTAAATCTATAGATTAATTTGAGGACTCTGGCATCTTTATTATGTTGAGTTTTTCATGAAGTCAGTATGTATTTCTAATTATTTAGGATGCTTTTAACTTTCTGTCAGCACTGTGGAATGTTTAACATGTTAGACATTGTATATACCAGCGACTTCTCTTTCACTTTCACTTTCACGCATTGGAGAAGGAAATGGCAACTCACTCCAGTGTTCTTGCCTGGAGAATCCCAGGGACGGGGGAGCCTAGTGGGCTGCCGTCTATGGGGTCGCACAGAGTTGGACACGACTGAAGCGACTACATATAGAAAGAGGAACTTTAAATACCATACAATTTATAATCACTCAAAACAATACTTAGGTGCAAGTCTGGTAATATATGCTGCTGCTGCTGCTGCTAAGTCGCTTCAGTCGTGTTCGACTCTGTGCGACCCCATAGACGGCAGCCCACCAGGCTTCCCCGTCCCTGGGATTTTCCAGGCAAGAACACTGGAGAGGGTTGCCATTTCCTTCTCCAATGCATGAAAGTGAAAAGTGAAAGTGAAGTTGCTTAGTCGCGTCCGACTCTTCGCGACCCCATGGACTGCAGCCCACCAGGCTCCTCCGCCCATGGGATTTTCCAGGCAGGAGTACTGGAGTGGGGTGCCATTGCCTTCTCCAAAGTTGTTAGTATATAGAAGTATAATTGATTTGTGTCTGTCCATCTTTTATCCTGCCCTCTTGCTGAACTGACTTATTAGTTCTAGGATTTAACTTTTAGATTTTCCTACATAGACCATAATATCATCTGCAGAGACAGTTTATTTTTTTCTGAAAAGTGTGCCTTATATTTCCTTTTCTTGCTTTATTAGATTGGCAGGAACTTCTAGTAGTATGTAACAGGCATATTCTCTATCTTAATTGAAAAATATCTCATTTTTCACCATTAAGTATTCAATATAATATTAGCTGTAGGGATTGGGGTAGATATTCTTTATCAAGTTGAGGGAATTCTCCTCTATTCCTAGTTCCTGAGAGTTTCTATCATGAGTGGATGTAGAATTTTGTCAAATGCTTTTCCTGCATCACTTTATATAGTCAGGCAATTTTTCCTTCACCAACTTGTAGTTATGGTGGATTATATTGATGGATTTTTGAATATCAAACCAGTCTTGCATCCCTAAATAGACTCCATATGTTCATGATGTATAATTCTTTTATCTTGCTGGATTCTATTTGATAATATTTGAATCTATATTCATGAGGGATACTGGTTTGAAGTTTTCTTTTGTTTTTTTACGTTTAATTTTGTCTGGTTTTAATGTCATAGTAATGGCTTCATAAAATCAATTAAGAAGTGTTTCCTTTCCATTTTCTGGACGGAACTGTGCAGAACTGGTGTGAATATTTTCTTCAAACACTTGCTGGAATTCTCTCATGAAATTGGTCTTGCATATTTCTGGGAATTTGTAGATTATGAATTTAATTTCCTTCATAGCTACAAGGCTATTCATCCTATTTCATTTGGTTGAGTTGTGATATTTGCACTTTTTGAGGACTTGGTTCGTTTTATCCAAGACATCAGGATTTTCATGGTGTTCTCTTACTACCCTTCTGAGGTCTGAAAGATCTATATGATTTCCTGTTTCATTTCTGCTCTTGGTACCTGGTGTATTCTCTCTCTTTTCCTTTGTCAGTCTTGCTAGAGGTTTGTCAGTTTGCTCGATCTTTTCAAAGAACCAGGGTTTGTTTCAGTGACTTTCTCTACTCTTTTTGTTTGCAGTCTCTCAGACACACGTCCCTGATCCTAGAGACTCCTGAAGGGAAGTGCCCTGTGAGGTGAAGGCAGGAGGAGCGACCTCAGCAGACTGTCTGTCTATAGGACATTCCCCTGTGCCTTGCACCCCGGGTGGGAGCCACAGCCGAGAGGCTCAGAGCTGTTGCTGACCTGGCTAACAACACACTGATCAGCAGACTTCTTCACTTGCTCTCAAATTAAACCATGCATGCCTCCTCTGCAAAGTCACGTCAGCGTCTCTGTCACACCCACACCCCCACTTATCCACCAGAATTGCTTCAACTGCTCCTTTTATTAAATTTGATTCCATTCGATAAGCGGCTAATGGTTCTCAGTAAGACGAACTGGGCTTGCGCTCTCCCTGTTGTCTGAATGAAGCAGATGAGCAGCTGGGGGAGTTTTTGCCTGGAAGCTGACTGCACCCACCTCAGAGAGCTGTGCAGATCTGTGGGCCACGTCATCAAGGAGTTGTCCGGGGTTTGCGGTGAAGGACCTAGAACTGGACCCATGGGCTATACCAAGGGGCTGGACACATGGACACCAGGGCTGTCCCTTATGGTAACCAAACAGTGATTTTCACCAGACTCTGCCAGGACACAAAAAGTACATGATTTCAGGCCCAAACCTGAAGCAGTTGACAGTCCATGGAGACGGCAGTTGCAGTGTGTTTGTTAAGTGCTGAGATGAACGAACAGGAAGGGAACAGAGAGGAGACCTTGAGCCAAACTAGAGTATCCAGGAGGGCTTCCTGGAAAAGGAGTTTTCCTGAGAACAATTTGATTATATCTCTGCCTCAATTCCAAGGAGTAAGTGTCTTTTACTTTCATGGCTGCAGTCACTATCTGCAGTGATTTTGGAGCCCAAAAAATAAAGTCTGACACTGTTTCCACTGTTTCCCCATCTATTTCCCATGAAGTGATGGGACCAGATGGAAGGAAAGTTATGACCAACCTAGATACCATGTTGAAAAGCAGAGACATTACTTTGCCAACAAAGGTCCATCTAGTCAAGACTATGGTTTTTCCTGTGGTCATGTATGGATGTGAGAATTGGACTGTGAAGAAGGCTGAGCACCAAAGAATTGGTGCTTTTGAACTGTGGTGTTGGAGAAGACTCTTGCGAGTCCCTTGGACTGCAAGGAGATCCAACCAGTCCATTCTGAAGGAGATCAGCCCTGGGCTTTCTTTGGAAGGAATGATGCTAAAGCTGAAACTCCAGTACTTTGGCCACCTCATGTGAAGAGTTGACTCATTGGAAAAGACTCTGATGCTGGGAGGGATTGGGGGCAGGAGGAGAAGGGGACGACCGAGGATGAGATGGCTGGATGGCATCATGGACTCAATGGACGTGAGTCTGAGTGAACTCTGGGAGTTGGTGATGGACAGGGAGGCCTGGCGTGCTGCGATTCATGGGGTCGCAAAGAGTCGGACACGACTGAGCGACTGAACTGAACTGCCTGCCTAAACTCCTTCGGCAGCTTCCTGCTGTTGCCAGGACTGCCAAGCGTCTGTGTGGTCACTGGGCCTCTCTGGCCCACCATGCAGCCCATCCCGGGGCTCCTGCTCCCCAGCCCCAGGAACAGCCTTCAGGTTCCAGTCCAGTCCCCTGCTCGTATTGCCTCTGCTGTGTAAGGTGTGTGCCCACCGCCCCCACCGCCCCCACCGCCCCCACCGCCCCCACCGCCCCAGCCCCAGGGCCCCAGAGATGCTCTCTCCCAGTGCTGTTTCCATACCTGTTTGGGATCTTGCTCACTGCCACACTGTCACCTCGGTCAGGTCGGGGATCCAGTCTTGCCAGCCACCGCTCAGCTCATGCCAAGCAGCTGCACTTGTTTGAGGTGGTTACTGCATGAAATAGAAGCTTGGCTTCCAGGAGCCAGTCTGCAGAAACCGTGAGCAGGGACGGATCTGGTTGGCCTGAGAGGACTGCGGGAAGGCAGTGTGGGTTAGGGGGGAGTGTGAGCTGCAGCTGGGGATGATGGAGGGGTTAGCTGGGGGAGGAGTGTGAGCCTCGGGAGGAAGCAGGCCTTACCCTGAGGGTGTTTCAGCATCCCTGGAAGGAGGGCCGCCCCGCCCCCTCCCCAGCAGTGTGGCAGGTGAGCTAGTAGTGAGACCACCTAGGAGAGAAGACAGGCTGGATGTGTCTAGGGCCTCACCAGGAGGGTCTATGCTGGCTTCTGAGGCCCCATTATACACTCACACCAGCTTTCCCACTGCATGTGGCCTGAGGTCAGGGTGTGGCCAAGGTGCCTTGTCTGTCAAGGTGTCTTGTACTGCAGAAGACACTGTAGGACCAACTGGCTTGCGGCTGTGTGGAGATAGCCCTGGGCAGCGACGCTGACCCAGAGAAGGTTCTGGAGATGCTCAGAGAGGGCCCCTGAGGTGACACTTGGGTACAAAGACCAGAGCCCCGGCTTACAGAGCTGCAGGTGAGCCCTCCAAGCTGAGCCACACAGGACACGCTAAGAACCCGTGCTCAGCCTGGAGCCCCAGTCCTCACTGTGCGTGGCCGGAGACCCTGAGGAGCCGGGCTGGCTCAGGCCCGATCCCGGGGCACTCTCCTTCAGCGGCCTGACACGACACGGCACTCGCCTCCTGGGGCTTCCCGGTGAAGGGAGGACCGCGGTCCCCGAGAGAGACCCCTGCCCCCACCTGGCTTTGGAGCTCCCCACCCCCACCCCCCAAATCCACACACATACAGATGCAAGATCTTTTCTTTTTTTTTGGTTATGTTAGAAAATCCTTGGAAGTTCCAGAACTGGGTCAGCACAGAGACGTAAGGGAGGGACCTGTGTGTGTGTGCTGGGCAGTGGAGCGTTAGGGGACAGGGACCACAGCTTGGTGGGGAGCTGTGAACTACAGACTGAGGGAGGGCTGCTGCTTTTATTTCAATGGTCGAGGGCGTTCCTGTGCAGACCCAAGTCCCAGGTAGCTCCACTACCTCCCTCCCTCTACTTGGTGGTCCAGTGTGGGATGATGTCTTAATGTTGCCCAAGAGTCCAATGGCAAAAGCAGGGTGTTGGTTGGTGTGAGGCCCTTGGGGGTGTCAGACTGAGCCAGGCTCCATCCAGAATCCTGGGGATCTGGTCTTTCCAGGAGGTCCAGGTCAAGCCTGACATCACCCTGCTCTGTTCAGAAGACCTTGGCAGCCCTTGGGGCCATCAGCAGGGCTGAGCTTCCCTTTCCAGAAGGTGACCTCGAGAGTGGACCACAGGGCCATGCTGGAGGAAGTGGGTTGAGCCCTGTGTGTGGCTTGATCTCTAATCTTTAAATATTTAGATCTGTGGTGTGCCCTGGTTTCTGCAAGTGTTAGAAGCAGCCTTTAAAAAGATAACTATGGTGGAAATGCCTGACACAGACCTTGGCACACAGTGCTGCCCAATGATGGCGACAGACGGCTCGGAGTTGCCAAGCTCCCTGGACGTTCATTGGCTGGGTGTGGCTGTTTCCTCTGCAGCTTCGTGACCCCTTCCCTGAGGGCTAGGCCAGCTGTCATCCCACAGCTCCGCCCCCTGGGCACAGGCCCCCTTCCACCAAGTCCCCGAGGACTCCAGAGCAAAGCTTCCCAGAGGCTGAAGAGCACACTATGAATATTGCATGAATAATAATAACCCCACCACTTAGCGGTTATGCAACGCTTTCCTCTTCCACAATACTTTACCATCATTAATTAGTTATTCTGCTCTACTTCCAGCCTCCCCTGCTCTGTCTGCAAAGGCAGGCCCTGAGATCGCTCCTGAAGACAGGCTTTCTCTGGTCTGAAGCTCTTGTGTTGAGGGGGTGGGCGGTCCCCCACCTGGGACCCCCCAGTCTCTCAGAGGCCACAGCAGGGAGCTGAGACCTTGATGGGGAGGGCCTGCTCCTCTCTGATCCAAGTGCCTCTCCAGAGCCCCCCGGATATGCTCTGTCCCCGCCTGTCCCGCAGCCCTCTGGCAAGCTGAGGCCGTGTCAAGCAGTGGCCAAGTGCCAGTGGAGGATGGTTCCTGCCCACACTTCAGTCTACACCACCCACCTGTGAGGGGATCCTTGCAGTCACAGCCCTTGTGTGGCCAGGGAGGCTTCCTGTGGTAGCACACTGCACAGGGGCCCCTGAGATGGGAGCCACGAGGGACGCATGGCCACCGGCTGAGCAGAGGCAGAAAGGGGACACAGATGCTCTGGTTCCAAGCGTCACACCTTCCCATCCACCGTGGGGGCATAGGTAGGTTTCATGTCCCCCCCCCCCCGCACCAGAGACATTCAAAGATGGGGTGAACCCAACCACTGGTGAGTGCAGAATTGATTGGGTGTTCCAACTGGGGGGTCTTCTGACCCAGGCTTTCCTGGACATCACTGCCCACCCCACCAGGACAGCCTCAAGCTCCTCCCAGCTTCCAAGCACCTCTGACCCCCTTGAGAATTCAGCAGGTCTTCTGATGGGTGTGATAGCATTTATGCATCACCACCCTCACTGAGCATGGCTGGAGCTCCCTGTGGCCTCCTACCCCTTCGGGAGCACTCTGAGGGCCTGGAGCACCCTTGGTTCCACCCTGGGCCAGAGCCGGCTCCCTGCCTCCAGCCCCTCCATTAGCCTGGAAAGGTATTGATCAGTTTGGCTTCTGCAGCTGAGTGTTTTAATCCCAGTGTGTGAATCTTTAAGAATTAATTAGCGAAGATCGCTCAGGAAAAAACAAAGTGGTCACAAGTTTTGATACTGTCTGGTCACCTGCCATTAATGTTTTCCTCTTAATTATGAGGCTATTTCTGGAAGCTGGAGGCGTTTCCCCTCGTGTTCTGTTGCCTCAGATGGGCTCCTCCATCCTTCTGGTGGCCCTCTGTGGACTCCTGCTTCCAGGTCCTGCCCAGCTGCCTGTCCTGTCCGCGTCCTCTGGGAAGCACTCGGAGCCTCAGTTTACCCATGCCCCCCTCATGCTCTGACCCACTGAGCCACTTTCTTTATTCCCAAGGCCTCGTCCCACTTTTCTTTCTGTTTTTAAATAGTGCTCACTCCTGGGGACCTTCACGGATGCCCCAGGCTGGGTTAGGGCCCCCTAAGTCCTCTGGATGCTAACGGCTGCATGCTTCTCTGTGTTAGGAAGAACCCCTTGCATGGAATTCCTTACTCACTGCCCATCTTCCAGGAGTCAGGGCCCACTGCAGTCCAGGGCCTGGGAGGGCCTGAGCTGGGTTTGGGAGCGAAAGGTCTGTCTGGTTCAGCATGCTCTTGCCCTGAATGGGGATCCCTGGAAACCAAGGCGGCGTCCCCAGTCTCCATGGCCCATGGTGGAACCATCTTTGCTTTGTTCTCCTAGACCCTCTGCATTCCTTCTGCTTTCGTCTCTCAAACCCGTGCAGCTTTGCAGGTTTGTGTTCCGCCCAAAGTCTAGGTGCTTTCATAGGAAGAAAGGAACGCCCACAGCTATGGGATAGGAATGACAAGGTCCTGTTTACTTGAAGTTTGGCAGCTGCGGCCTCTTTACAGAGACAGGAAAAGGGTATTGAAGAAGAGCAATTTCAAGGTGGTTTCTAGGTTTGTGAGCCGGGAACCTGAGGTTCCTGTAAGTCACAGGATGTCAGGAGAAGGCCGTGGACCCCAGTGCAATGCCAGCAGCCACTGGGAGCAGGAGCCACTGCATAACCCAGACCAACTCACAGTCCCCTGGCACCCTGCTCAGGAGAGGACGAGAGCCTCCATCCTGTTAGGGGTTCACATGTCTAATTTCTAGCATCTAACAGCCCCGGGGAGGGGCAAAAGGGCCAGGGCCACTGACCTGGATTTTTCTGAGAAGCAGACCCATCATCTGTGAGCTCTGAGGAGGGACAGGATTGCCAGCACCCAAAGCCCCCAAACCAGCCCAGTTAGAGAAGTGTGCCTGAATCCTGCTGGGACCCCAGGGTCAGCTTCCATTGCAGGAAGGGTTTGGGACAAACGGATGACAGAAAGCTGTCTGAGTGAGTCCATCCTGTGTGTCAGGGCCCACGTTCAGGCAAGAAGAGGGAGGTCCAGGCTCTTTTCTTGATGTGAAGCATGATGAGGGCCTCCCCGCTCACTCTGCATGTCCACTCTCCTTTCTAATCCTCCCTCCTAGTGGGATCTGGCTGTGTGGTGCTTGCACCAGGGCCTCAGCCTATCCACGGCAGCAGCCACGTGTCCCATCTGTGTTCACACACGGCCCACGGTGCTCCTGGTCTGATCGTAGGAGCAATGCTGTTACCTCCTGGTCTGATCATGGGAGCAATGCTGTTCCCTATTTCTCCGTGGCTGAACTTTACTTCCTCCCGGGCCCGTATTTTATCGCTCAGTGCTATGAACTTGATCTTATCACACAAGCCACTTCTGGTTTACCAGTAATTTCGGGGAATCTTTCCTGTCAGTTCAAGATTCTCCCCTTTCACCTTCCTCTTGCACCTCCCTGGAGGAGAAACTAAGCTCCGAGGAGTCTCACATATCATCCTGGGCCTGGGGAGGAACTGGGGCTAGGAAGTGTGTCCTTCATGCCCTAGAACATTCTGCAGGACAGTGCAGACAGAGCAGGTGCAGATATGTGAGGAGGTTGCAGAGGGGTCCTGAGCCAGCAGAGAGCAGGGGACTTCCAGAGGAGGTGACTTTGTGCTAAGTCTTGGAGGATAAGTAAGAGCTTTCCATGGAGACAAGAAAGGTATTGCATCAAATGGCAGCTTGTGCAAAGGCCCAGAGGCACATAGGTTTGCTTAGCTGGTGGATCATAGTTGAGTTTATCTGAGGCTGTGCTGTGAGCTCCAGGTTCACAGCCTGCACTCTCTGCTGTGTGAAGGACCTGCCACCTAAGTCATCAGGATGCTGGCAGGTGACACTTAGCTCAGGTTAGACTATAAGATAAAAGAGGTGTTTCCTTACTGAGGTGGCAGAGAAGTCAAGAAGAGGTGCTTTAGGCGCAGCTGGATTCAGGGGCTCAAAACTTGTCTTAGATTTGGTCTTAGCCTGACCTTCCTGGTGGCTCAGGCAGTAAGAGTGCCTGCAGTGCAGGAGACCAGAGTTCAATCGCTGGGTTGGGAAGATCCCCTGGAGAAGGAAATGGCAACCCACTGTGCCTGGGAAATCCCATGGACAGAAGAACCTGGTGGGCTGTATAGTCCATGGTGTCACAGGAGTCGGACACGACTTAACGACTAAACCTAAACCTCCTGCTGCTGCTGCTAAGTCGCTTCAGTCGTGTCTGACTCTGTGCGACCCCATAGACGGCAGCCCACCAGGCTCCCCTGTCCCTGAGATTCTCCAGGCAAAAACACTGGAGTGGGTTGCCACGTCCTTCTCCAATGCATGAAAGTGAAAAGTGAAAGTGAAGTTGCTCAGTCGTGTCTGACTCTTAGCAACCCCATGGATTGCAGCCCACCATGCTCCTCTGTCCATGGGACTTTCCAGGCCAGAGTACTGGAGTGGGGTGCCATCGCCTTCTCCGGACCTAAACCTAGTGTGACCCTAGTCAGTGGGGGTTTCAGCCTCAGCAGGTTCCCTCTAGCCTGTGGGTCTCCCTCAACCCCACAGTTACCAATTTCAGAAGACATTCTTCTTTCTCAGTATTTCCCACAAAGTCCCAGAGTTGAGTCTTACCGGCCTGAGTAGGGTCACCGCTGACTGGAAGATGTCACATCTCACTACTCAGGATGGTTCACACGTCCATCCTGGGACCGACCTCAAGGGAATCAAAGGGAGGTATTTCCCCAAAGAAAACTGAGGTGCTGCGGGCAGCCAAGGGGCCAGGAAATGTGGAGGCCACACGGCACGTTCACCCCACACACCCCTGTTCAAACTGCCTCCAGCTCCTGGGGATGCAGATTCGCAGTACCATGCCGAGCATCTCCCGCAGCACTCTGATCTTTTCTTGTGTCACTCTTGTCTCTCCATCACTGTGCGAGCTCCTTCATGGGGCGCCAGGGTCTTTTGTCCAAGAGCACTTGGATCCCCCTGGTCACCAGGGCCATGCGGAGCACACCAAACGTACTTCATTCCTATGTGTGTAGTTTGTTAGGAGAGGATAGATGTCTTTTCTAGTTATTGGAGACTCCTTCCTTGATCTGAGAACATTGGAATTTATGTGATCTAAAGTTAGGAGCCATTCTGTAATATTTAAGTTTCAAGATGAAAATGGCCAGGCATCAATTGACAAACACTTAGGGCAGCCTCTCCCTATTTTTAGTCCAGATACTTATAGAACGACATCTGCTTGCATGCACGCCCACTGCCCCACAACTGGAAACACACAGCCTGATTCTGCCCAAATAAGGGTGGTGAAGAGGGCCAGCTCCCAGGAAGGGAGGACCCAACAGGTGTGGGCAGCTCGGGAGGTCTGGATGGTGGGGATGGGCTCTCAGGGTCAGATTCCAGCTGAGGTGGGGCAGGCCACCCTGTGCCTTCCACTCACTCCCCGGAGCAGCCTTGCCTCCATCTTCCTCTGAGGCTAACCTCCCAGTCCTGGAGGAGGGGCACCCAGGGAGCCTCCAGGATTCAGGACTATTTACTCTTGAAGGAGATTCCTTCCTGTTGGGAAACCACTTGCAGAGAGCAGACTGTGCTCTGGAGGGGGGAACGGCTGCAGAGAGGGGGCGGGGCACTGGCTATTTTGCAGGGAGGGCTGGGGTGTCAGGTCTCTGTCAGTTGCCTTTCCAAAGGGGGCTTGGGAGGAAGGGCCAGTCTAGACTCAGAGCTGTAATGGTGTCTTAGTACATCTTAGAAAAAAGCACCATCTTCTGGGCAGGCGTAGCCTCAGGTGAGTGGTTTGGTGAGAGTGCCGGGGCGCGGGGCTGGACCTGAGCACGCATGGAGACCGTGCGGGTAGAGGCCCTGGAACCTCAGCAGGCCCATCCGGAGGCAGCACCCCTACTCTCTGCTCTGCTGCTGCTTCTGTCTAGTCCCTAAGTCATGTCCGACTCTGCACACCAGCAAAAGCTGTGCCCCAGGACCGTGGCTCGTGCACTCTGCACCTGGCTCAGTGTAGACAGTCCTAGTGTAGCGGTGACTGTCAAGCCAGATTTGGGCAGCACTGTGCCTGCCAATGCAAGAGACATCAGCGACGTGGGTTCAATCACTGGTCAGGAAGATCCCCTGGAGGAGGGCGTGGCAACCCACTCCAGTATTCTTTCCTGGAGAATCCCAAGGACAGAGGAGCCTGGCGGGCTACAGTCCATAGGGGTGCAAGGAGTTGGACGCGACTGAAGCGACTTAGCATGTATGCACGCATGTGCCTACTACAGCCATGTGAATTTATCAGTTAGAGGGTCCCCACGTCCCCCCTGGGACACCAGCCTCGGTTCAGTCAGCCCCTGCTCAACGCCCTTGAACTATCCCCAGGTTTTGAGAGACTGTTTTCTGGGTACTAAGCTGCCAATTCATGTTTGCGTGTGAGAACCCAGAGAATTTCAGTACATAAAATGTGGCGTGGCTTCCTCTTGTGTCTCTGAGAGACCTGAAGCAGGAGCAGTCAGGAGGCCTCTGGCTATGCTCGCAGACCAGCAAGCCATCCTCCAGCTACTTTGCAGAGCCAGGGGAAATCGCCCCTGGGGGCTTGCAAGGGTCTGCAGTGCAGGAGGTGATGATCTTGGCAGGAGGTGGGGGTGGGGGGGCCGATGTGTGGTTCTGACAGGCCCTCACCAAGGGCTCTTAGCAGGCAAGGCCAAGATGCTGAGCACAGGAGGGTGGCTTGGAGGATTTCCCTCCCTGAGGAGGGAAAAGGCTGCCGCCAAGTGGCTGTCTGGATGGCTAGCAGAAATCATTGAGATGGGAGATGACTGACGGAGTGCACAGAGTGGCCCACTCTTGGGGCTTGGCGCCTGCAGCTGTCTGATCTGCAGCCCCAGGGAGGGCACTCTCTCAGTCTCTAGCCTTGGACTTCACTCAGTCCCTGAAGCCCAGGGAACCTGTTTGGGGTCAGGGACTAGGAGCAGCCTCCTCTCCTGGGGTGGACCCAGGAGAGAGCATGGAGGGAGGGGTCTAAGGCACCTGAGCCTGTGGGGGTGAGAATGGGAGCTGAGCTGAGCCAGGGACCCCTGCCTGGGAGGGGCAGGAAGAGTGGAGCATTCAGGAGGATGCATTTGCTGGGCAGCCTGGTGAGGACTGGGGGCCTGGTGCTGCTGGGAAGGCCAGGGCCAGGCTTTCTTGGATGCTAGACATTCTGTCTCTCTTCCCTTCTCCGCCTGCTCGTCCGCAGCCTGAGCTTCTCTGGCAGAGTGCTTGTGTGTGTCCCTCCTTGCGTCTCTCTGACTCTTTCCACCTTTCCATGCTTTCTGATCTATGTCCTTTCTTCTTTCCCTGTTCAAGTTTCATTTCAGGCTCATATAAGGATTTTATGCTGTGTGATGGTCATGCAGAGCCGTGGCCACTGGGAGAAGACCCCTGAGCGGGGAGCCAGGAGAAGTTTCTGTGTGTGAGCGGGCAGGGGGAGAGGCTGGCCCTCAGTGGCCTTGGCCCCACTCACTGACGCCTGCCTTCCCTGTCCCTTGTCTTCTGTCCAGTAAAGGCCACATGGGGTAGACTGGTGCTGGAAAGGCCCCCTCGTGAGCAAGCAGCACACACATCAGGGTTTCCAGCATCAGCCCAGAAGCCAGTTCCATTCAGTGACTCTAGCAGCCTAGCCCTACCATGTGTGAAATACAAGGCGTTGTCCAATCCCTGGAAAGGTTTTCAACCTGGCTAGAGTGGCAGGATTGACGTGAAGAATAAATGTAGAGAAAGAAGAAAGCTCAGTGGGGACTCCTAAGAACTGGTGGGACCAGGCCATGCTGCGCTCTGTGGCGTCTGTGGTGTGTGAGTGAGTGGATGGGCCCCATGTGGGTCCATCAGTAACAGAAGTCACTGGATTTCCAAGAAGACTAGTGACTAGAACAAGGCTGTGTGCTTTTGCTTCAGAGTCCTCCAGCTTTTTCATCACCAGGTGAGGCCATCAGAAAACCCCTAAAGTCTATTACAATGGTCCCTTCCCCACCAGGGCACTCAGCAAAGATGTCCTCTGTGGAGTGTCTGCCCAACCCCTGGGCAGCTCTGAGCGTGGTCACATGGACATCTTGTCACTTTGGTGACCGAGTGGCCACCGTTTGCCCTCCATGAGGTCAGAACTCAGGAGGTGGGCTTCTCCTGGAGCTAAGCTGGGGAAGATGTGGTCCCTCTCAATGAAGTCAGCTGCCCCCTTTTAGGACCAACAGGGACTTCTGCCTTGCCTGGAAATTCGAGCCTAAGAATCAAGCTTGGGTCTCACCACTCACCTGCCCGTGTCTCAGCCCTCCAGTCCTCGGTCTTGACGGTCCTGGCATCATTCTATCAGTTAGCTGCCTGGGATCTGAGTTCTCAAGGCATCACGGGGCTTTGGGTGAAGGTGGCAGGGCTGCCACTTTCCACTTGTCTTTGTCCCTTGGGCACATCCTCAAGTTCTCGGTGCATTCCTCATTCAGCAAATGGTGGGGATGGCAGTGCCTGTCTCACAGAGCTCTTGCTCTGAATATTGAATGTATTAATGCAGGTGCTGCCCTCAATGTCTGCCTCAGAGTAAGTGGCCGTTACTTTCCTTTACAAGGCCCGTGGGTCCATCTTAGTCTTCTAGAGCCCATCTTCAGGGACCAAGGTCCAGCTTGTGAGTCACATCTCCTATCTTAAGGTTTCAGGTATAGACTAGAAGAGTGAGCCCCCCTGCAGCACGCTCTGTTATCATCATTCATTCGTTCATCAAATGTCTATTAATGCCTCCTGTGGGCCAGACACCGTGTCAAATGCTGGGGGTTAAGCACTCCACAGGGCGCCACTCAGCCTAGGGGGAAGACCAGCCAGAAGACCCATCAGTGGGTGAACAGCTGAGAAGATCTGGGGACAGTACCCGGCTCACAGCAATGCTATGTAATGTTCTTAAATAAATGGTGTGGTCAGTTACAATGGGTAGGTAGGTACAGCCGCTGTGAAGCACCCAGAGGGGCAGCTAAGCCAGGTGTGGGGTGTCAGGAGAAAATGACACAGAACAAGATGAGGTGAAGAAGGAATAGGGGAGAAGACGGAGCTGGGCAAAGGGTATGGGTCAAGGGCAGCTGGTCCCGGCCTGGGTAGGGAGCTGCAATCAATCAGTCTGGCCAGAGAGAGAGGGTTCTTGGGAGTGAGGAAGAAACTAGAGAGGCAGGCGGGGATCCCAGTGTGGGTCTTAGAAACCATGTTGAAGAGCTGGTTTAACGTACAGCTAAAAAAAACCTGTTAACCTAAAAAAAAAGATCTTTTATAAAATGAATGAAATAAAAAGCAGTCTTCTGATGGGATTAAAAGGATCTGGTTTAACTGAACTCAGTGCACTCTCACTCCTGCTTTGGCAGAGGTTCTGACCTCCCAGCAAAGCTCCTGGACACTGCGGCAACCAGGAACCACCTCTGTTGCTCCAGAGTGTGGTGACCGAGCAGGAGGCTTCCTGTGGCAGACTTCCCCAGACCTACTGGAGTGGACGGCTGGGGCAGGGCCTTGGCCTGAGACCCCCGGCCTGATCTTGGCCAGCAGTTCTGTTCTAACCAGAATTTGGGGCTTTTGTCTTTGCAGATGTTGGGGCCGCTCAAGTGTTAGCAACAGGCAAGCCTGCTAGAGCTGAAACTGGTAGGTGGCTGCCCAGTGGATTCTGGATGCAGGGCTGAGGGGCAGGAGGAGGGACTGAAAATGCATGGACAGGTTGGGCATCCTGGTGCCTGTTTCCTCCGTCATCACGGCACTGGGGCAGTGCTCACCCCGAGACCTGTCTGAGTGGCTAACATGGCTTTATCCTGGGAGTGTGGTACTGAATGGGAGCCTGTCCTCCAAGGGGACATGAGTCATCAGGGCCACCTCTGTCCACTCTCTATGAGATGGGCAGCCCTGCACTGCAGCCGTGAGCCCCCAGATAGCAGGCTTTGCCCTGGCCAGCGCCTCCCTCCACTTGCCCCATCCCAGCCTCTCTCCACCCGAGCTCAGCTCCCCATGCATGGCATGCCTTCCATGTCATCTCCTCTGGGAAGACTGTCAGTTTCCACATCAGCCTACCTCGTCACTTGGCACTCGAGTGAGCTCTTGTCTTCCGCTGCTGACTGCAGGCCCCTCAGGATGGGGTCAGGGACTCATTCACTTGCCGTCAGCACACTCACCAGAGTAGGCAGTCGACATGCACACGGAAGAACTGTGGATGCAGGGATAAGGGAGGATGGCTGCAGGAAGACAGAGAAAGGAGCCACCAGCCACTTGGGAACGATTCCCACCGCTGAAGGGACCAGGGCTGGAGTTCCAGGAGGAGGAGGTGCAGCGTGGCTGGAGGGGTAGGGAAGGAGCATGCTCCCAGGAGACTGGAAAATAGGGCTGGCCTCAGTGGGTTGGGACTTCCCAGGTGGCTCAGTGGTAAAGAATCCGCCTGCTAATGTAGGAGACGTAGGTCCAACCCCTGGGTCATGAAGGTACCTTGGAGGAGGAAATGGCAACCCACTCCAGTGTTCTTGCCTGGGAAATCCCATGGACAGAGGAGGCTGGAGGGCTGCCTTTCGAGAAGCTGTAAAAGAGTTGGAGACACCTGGGCAACGGAACATACATGCACGCAGCAGGTTGGACTACGTGATGTAAAGGTCCAAGCATGTGACTCTGGACTTCACTGTGACGTAAAGGGAGCTGTGGAAGGCTTTTGCTGGGTGATGACTGATTAAAGCCCCTTGTTCAATTCCTCCCCGCCCTCCAGATATCAAATACGCCATCATCGGGACGGCTGTGGGCATCGCCATATCGGCCGGCTTCCTGGCCCTGAAGTTCTGCATGGTCAGGAAGCACATGTTTGATGACGATTCCTCTGACCTGAGAAGCGCAAACGTGGGCTTCAGCGGTAAGGAAACAGTGATGCTCAGGCCTGGCTCTGCCCTTTCCTGAGACAAGACACATTCTGGCCGGTTATCTGGTGTGAGGCTCTGAGGGTAAAACTGGCTATAGAGAGAATAAAAATCATGGATCAAAAAGAAATCCAGTGACCTCTCTGTGTCTCTCTCTGCTTCTGTCTCTCTGTACTTTTCCATTTACTCATTCTTGATATTCTTAAGAATCAGTTTTCTTGGAGAAATGTGGGGAAGGGAGCTGAGCTGGCTTCTGACAGAAATTTCTTTTCTTTTACCCGAATGATGTGATGAGATGGAATCAATCCCAGGAAGTGGTGAGGCTGCTCCTGGCGTGGGTGGGTGGTGGGAGGTGTGGCCAGCACTGATGACCTGAGCCAGATTGCATTTTTTCCCCCATAAATCGCGCAGGCCCTGCACTGAGTGATGCTGAGTGTCTGCTCATGACCCGAGCAGAGCTGGGCTTATGAGCGCCCAGCATGGTTCTCCACACCCTGTCGCAGCTGTGGAGATCTGTGTTCTTGGGTAGATGCTGAACACTCAGTAAGTTTCAGTAGCAAAATACAGCGTTGATTTGCACCCTTGTCTCTCAAGGGGGGACCTGCAAAATCCATCGCCCATATGGCTGCTTAATGGGATGGTAATGCAGCCCCCAGAGGATAGGGAGGAAGGACTCTCACCCTGCCTCTTGAAAATGTGATCATTATCTGTAAAGATATCCAAAAGGGGAGACAGGGCAAGGAGGAGACTGTATCTGGGGGCTTCCAGTGCGTCCAGCTGCACAGGGAACTTAATTGGTCATGGTTCGCTCGCCATTGATTTTGTATCCCTAGGAATAAGGGGAAAGAGAAAATAGTGTCTTCAGCACACTGAGAGGTATCCTAGATCTCCTGCGGGTGAGAGGGCCCAGCATCCTCAGGGAGGGAGAAGGGGAAGAACCACTGGCAGGGGACTGGAGGGTCTATTTGGGAAACCGCAGTCCTCCCCGGGTGCTGAGCTAGGGGGCTCAGGGAGGGACTGGGTAGAGAAGCTTTGACAGTGCTAATGGGGAGGGGGCAGAGCCCTCAGCCCAAGACCACCCCCTCAGTGGCCTCAACCCCAGGAACCTCTCAGCGTTACCCGAGTCCGGTGGGCTCTGACCCCCTCCTGCTGGCCTGGCACCGAGAGAGTGGCACCACCATCACCGTTCCCCCGTCCTAACAGCCTGCTTTCTCTGTTTAGAGACCATTGCACTAAAGAAGAGAACTGCAAGGTAAGGTCATTACCAACTTGTGTCCTCCTCATATTCCCTCCTGTTTCACCCATCCCTCGCCCTTGCCTGACATCCCTGCCCCTCTTCCCACTTTGAAATGCTTCCTAGGGGACCAGGATGCACCCTGGGCTCCCTCTTCTCACACTCCCCTCCTTTGGGCAGCCCTCAAGTGTCATGAGAGTGGGGATCCCACAGGGTATTAAGTAGTCAAGGTAAGCTTGGGCTCTTTTCTGCACTTGTTGGGTAAGACTTTGCCTTATCTCTTGCACAGAGTGCCCCCAGCGGATCGCCCAGCCCCGTGACCATGTCCCCGGCTCCTGCCATGCCCCAGCTGGGAAACTACATATATTCTGCTTCCAGCTTCCCTGCCGCCACCCAGCCACATTGCTCTTCTGTATAGAGCCCTTGT
The DNA here is from genome assembly GCF_014754425.2 of Oryx dammah. Taxonomy (NCBI): domain Eukaryota; kingdom Metazoa; phylum Chordata; class Mammalia; order Artiodactyla; family Bovidae; genus Oryx; species Oryx dammah. Next base: position 16,943,270 of record NW_024070190.1, read on the forward strand.
CCTCCAAAGACAATCCTAACTCAGGACCTTTGCGCTTGCTGCTTTGTATCGTATGGAATGCTCTTCACTCAGGTAGCAACAAGCTACTGTGAAGCCCTCTGGGATGAGGCCCTGAGTGAGACCAAGGAGGCAGCCAGTCTCTTGGGGCGGGGTGAAGGTGCAGGCCAGAATCAAGACTCAGTAGCATTTGTTGGAGTGGGGAGGCCCTAGCTGGAGATGCCCTTTGGGAAGCAGGCAGTAGAGCAGGGGTGGACAGTGGGCTGGGTGGAGTGGGGTATGTTGGTGACTACCTTTTTTGAATATGGTAAGTCTGAGGCTTCTGGAGACTTCCTCGTGGAGGAGATGTTCAGTGAGTGACTGGTATTCAGGGCAGAATCTGAGTTGAGATGGGCTGGTGGGCTTTTAGAGAGATGCAAACCACAGTACCCCCCTAGTTCTTCCCTGGGACCTGGGGCTTGGTAAGTACAAGGCAGCATCTCTTGACGAAATGTGTGGATCTATGGGTGAAGGAGAGATGGATGTGTGGCCGCAGTCAGGGGGATGCCCTGGAGATGAGCTGGAAATGGATTTTCTCAATAGTTTCACTTTCTTGAGGCTCTGCTCTCCTTCAGATGTTATGGTGTCTGTCAATAACTTCTGAGGACCTAAAGCCCACTCCAGTATTCTTGCCTGGAGAATCCCATGGACAGAGGAGCCTGGTAGGCTACAGTCCACGGGGTCGCAAAGAGTCAGACATGATTGAGCGACTTCACCTTACCTCACCTTAAAGCTCTTGATGGTGGGGGTGAGGGGACCTGGGAATGTATAGATGAACCCCAGACCCAGAATCTACGTTGCCTTTGGGGCCCAGCTCGTCTCTGTGGTGGGAAGTGTAGGATGGGGTCAGTTTTGGATGGGTGAGCTGTGCCCGTGACGGTGGACTCTGTCCACAGCATGGTCTCAGGGGTCCTCTACTGGGTGGCTGAGGCACCCTGGCATGCGGCTGCAGGCTGCAGTGGCCAGCTCTGGCCCCGTGTCAGGATGATCGAGTGGGCTGGTGGAGGTTCTAACAGAGTGATCTTCTTAACCACCCATGAGCCATGCTATCTTGATCATTCAAACAGCTCACACTCATCGGGGGACACTTTGGGTTAAGGCATCATGCTTTGGAAGCTCCAGTGCCCCTTGGAAGTTCCCAGAACTGGTGTAAACTCTGATTCAGGGACCTCTTAGTCATGGGATTCACAAAATGGAAAGATTTCACAATACCCAATTCTTAATCCTGGTGGCTTTGTACATGCATATGTGCGTGCCTGAGGAGGAAATGTGACGGGCTGTGATGACTCACAGTGAAGGTCTGACACACAGATGCCACTGTGCGAAGATGCTGCTGTGAACAGCACATCACACACCAGTTCAAGAGCATTGAATGGACACTTACTACGGTTTCATGTTCCTTCCTATGATCAGGTCGGAGGAGCATCTGTTTGGTGTATTTGTTGTTTAGTTGCTCAGTTGAGTCTGACTCTTTTGAGACCCCATGGACCATAGCCCACCAGGCTCCTTTGTCCATGGGATTTTCCAGTGGATTGTCATCTCCTTCTCCAGGAGTTTTCCCCAATCCAGGGATTGAACCCGCATCTCCTGCATTAGCAGGTGGATTCGTGACCACTGAGCCACCAGGAAGCCCTTTTGTACATTTGGATGTTCTGAATTATTTTGATACATTGGAGCTGTAGGGGGAAATTTCCATAACCCAGGGGAGGTGGCTGCCATAGTCATTTCACAATAAACAGTGTGGGAGTGAAGTAGAGGAGAAGGGGTGTGAAGGGTGCAGGAGGAAGGCAGGGAAGAGATGAAAGATGGGGGGAGATGGGTGGTTGGGAGTTAATGGCTGGATGGGGGTTCCCCTGCATCTGTTCCCCACCACGCTCAGGGAACTGGCCTCAGCATTATCACACCAGAGCTCTTCTACTGAGAAGGAAGACACAATTCAAATTTCCCAAACTGACACTAGATGGAGTCAGCCTTAGTCGGGAAGCCAATAGACCCGAGGATGGAAACGCAGAGGACGTGCAAGCCATTCTCCTGCAGCAGAATTTTGCCCCTGCTTTTGGTTGTCTAGGAATGACTTAGTAAACATCCTGTCTTCCTGTTTTGCAGGTTGAACCTCAATTTCTCTGAAAGGTGAGTTGTAAGAGTGAGGGATGGCTCATACCGAAAGGAGGGAAGGCAGTCCCCTTCCTGTCCTGTGCAGGCTGGAGGGTCTCCTGCATGACCCCTGCAGGATGGGAGGGGGATTGCTAGGCATGGGCCGGAAGTCGTGGTGTCAGGCTGGCTGTGAGGTCAGGAATCAGCATGTCTTTGGGACACTTGTGGCAAGTCCTAATCTGGCAGTACTTTGGCAAGATTTTAAATGAAGTTGTGGGGGCATTTGCCTCATTAGAGCTGAGAAAACTGGGTTTTAACAGCAAGATGGTTAAATTTTTATCTTATTTGATTTGGTTTTCCAAGACCTTCTCTTTGACAGAAGCCAGTCAGCTGTAGCCAGCTTAAACCATTTGATGAAAAAAAAAAATCCAGAATTTTCTTGGTGTCATCAAGCCATCAGTTTGGCTGAGGTGTCAGATTTTTGATGCTGCTGTGAAGTCTCAGAATAGACTGTGCCTGAGCATATAGGGCAGCCTTTCAGGAAGGGGGGACAGGATCCGAGGTTATGGCTAAAGGAGCTCTGTTCCCAGGAAGGAAGGCATCTCCTTCAGGTTTATCTGATGGTTGGTTCACAGCTCACTTCCCCTAGTCCTGCCTTCCCACACCTCGTGTACCACCCACGTGTTCTCACTGTCCTTCTGGAAAAATCTTCAAAGCCACAGATATGTTGAAAGAGCAGTGCAATAAAACCATCTGCAACCTCCACCTAGATCCATGAATTAACATTTTACTCTGTTTGATTTAACTCTGCATGCATAATTTTTTCTGATTCACTTAAAAAATAGTGTAGATATCATAATATTTACGCATCATGTCATGTATCTCCTGCATAAGCACAATGGTAGGAACGGTAAGAAATGAATGGAAATGGGTAGTAATTCAATAGTATCATCTCTTTCACAGCCTGTATTCAAAATTCTCTGATTGTTTCCCAGATATCTCTTAAAGCTCTATTTTTCCAAGCCAGGAGCCACCGTACTTGATTTTGTCCCTTTCTGGTTTTCCTCGATGTTGCTTTCTCTCCCCACGGCACTGTCAGTCTTGAAGTACTCAAGCTTCTCAAATCGCGGTCTATTTCCTGGGTTTGTTTCCTCCTGAGCAGGTTCAGATTGAGAATTTTGTCATGATCACTGCAGAGGTGATATTGGGCACATATCTTTCAGTGTGCTGCTCAGGAGTCATGTGACTCCAGGCTCTCTGTTAGTGACACTGCTTTTAAGTGGTTGGCTAAGGAAGTGACAGCTAGATCTCTCCTGGTAGAGAGAAATCCCTCGTTTGCAATGAGTAAATCATCTAAGGGGTGGGACTTTGAGACCGTGGGAACACCCTGACCCAAGTAATTCTTCACCCAGTGGTTTTACATTTGTTTGTGGCCTGTGTTTGAATAGTTATTGCATTGAGCATCATAAAGTACTGAGTTTCTAATTCCAGCATTCCTTCTACATTTAATAGCTGGCATTCTTCTCATTTCTTGAACGTTATTCCTAAGGATTTCAATGCATTGTAATTCATCACCGTCATGAATCTCTTTGATGTTTAAACTGTCCCAAGTTATCAGTAAAAATCAATTCCTGGTGGCTTTAGACCAGATTCCAGTAGTCACTGAGAATGTCATAGACTTCTGAAATTACACAGTGTTCCGGGCTCACCTTACACTGTTCCTGCTCAGACTTGGAATCACGCATTTCCCCTGGATTCAGGTTTTCCTACCCCCTCCCGCACCCTCCTGCTTTTCTTTAACATGGCGTCGTTTTTAGAAACCAAGATCTGAGCACAACGGGCGTTTCTGACTCCTGAGGCATCGTCACTTGGAGACCTTCTCAGTGGACAGTCAGCACATGCCTATTTACCAGGATACATCAAGAACTCAGCATCACAACATTCTTCTTAAGGTTTCCTCATTCCATATTTCTATTTTGCCTCCTCTAAAGTGAAAGCCCTGTTTCCCAACCATATAAATATGTTTTATCCATTTGCTCTATCCTATAATACACACAAAATACGTACTTTAAGAATTACAATACTGTACAACTACAAACTCACTTAAAAACTTCTTTGCTGTTCTTTGTTCTTAGAATTTAGCCCTCCATGTGTACAGAGCATTGTGTTCAAGTTGAATTAATTATTTTCTCAGTGTGGTTATGCTATCAATTTGATATATAGTTAGAGATATTTGTTTCAGTGTATATGCTGGTTTTTAATTTCTTAATCTTTGTATTTTAATTTTATTTTTTGAGTATGTGAAACACATGTATAGTTTTAAACTAAAAACGTGTAAATAGGTAAACTTAGAGACGTTCTGCTCTCCTGTCCACTGCACCCTGCTCCTACCCACTGCTTTGAGGTAATTCATTTCAACAGTTCCTGTTTTACCTTCCCTGTGTTCCTTTTACAAAATTATGTTTAATTAAAAGATGTGCATATGTACAATTTTTATAAAATTGGATAAATATTTATATATGCATATATATATTGTTCTGGTTCTTGTTTATTTTTATTTGGAGCTCTGATTCATCTGGTATGGTGCATGGTATGAGATATGACCCAATTATATCTTTTACCCAAGTGGCAATCTAGTTATCTCAATATCAATTTTCAAAATCACTGTCTTTTCCCCAGTATTTTATTTGCCTCCTTTATCACGTTCAAAGCTCTCACGCAGAGCTGCACTGTCTCTAGACTCACATTATTCTCAGTGGCGTCTGTGATTATTCTTGTGCCATCATCACACTCTTTCTTGTGGCTACTTCGCGTATCTCCTGATGTGGCCGGTCCCCACACACCTTGCTATTTCAGTCTAGCTATTCCTGAGTATGTGTTTTCCATATAACCTTTGCAGCCAGCTTCAGAATTCAGCTACAGAAACAAACATCTTGCTATTTTTATTGGACTTGCATTATGTTTACACATTAAATTGAAGACAATTGACTTTTTGAGGATATTATCCTTCACTGACACAAATATATGCTTTTCACAAGTCTGTTTTTGTGCATCTCAGGAGAGTTTTCAGATTTTACTCTTATGGATTTTCCACATTTCTTATTAAGTTTACTTCTAAATATTTCATGTTTTTGTTGCTTTAGTAAACGGAATTTCCCATCATGTCTCCTACTTGGCCATTGATTTGGGATATTAACATGATAGCAGCTGACATATTGAATGCTTTTATTGTTTTTTTTATTTTACTCTTGATCTCCTTGAGTTTTCATCATATTATGTCACCTGCCAAAATGGAGATCTTCTCTTCCAACAAGCCTCTAATTGTTTTCTCCTCTCTGATTGTACTGGCTAAAATCACCAGGGTTAAATAATAGTGGAAACAGTGAGTATCTTTGTCTTTTGCCTGACCTTTGTGAGAAGTTCTCTAGTGGTTTTCATTGAGTAAGATGTTAGATTCAGGGCTAAAGTACACGTTTTATCACCTTAAGGAAGCGCACCAGTTCCTATTTTACTGAGTCTTCCCCCACACCCCAGGAGTTTGTGTGGCGTTTGCTTAAAAGACTTTTCAGCATTAGCAGCCATTAACTTATCCTCAGGAGACATTCTCTGGGATGGTCCCAGGAAAACGAGGACACAGAGGCACCCTTGTTACTACTTCACTTTTTTGCGTCTCTCCTTGTCGATCTGTATGGTTTTGGAGGATGGGGTGGAAAATTGGATTTAGGCAGCCACTAATAATCCTAGAGTCTCCAAAAGTCTCCTTGTCTTTCTTTTGGTACCTAGCTCAGGTCTGGGTATTAATGAGTCTTCCAGATGGCTCTTTTTCTTTCCAGAAATGCACATGTGATTGAGCTCTGAGTGAGCAGCCTCTTCAGGAGGGCACTCTGGACAGCTACTCATTGGAGACAGCTTGAGTTTGAGCATCCAAAGCTGGTGATGGACCTTCACATGGAACTCAGAATACAGAGCAAATAGACTTACAGAATCTACAGCGCCTCTGTCCTGAAAGAAAACAGTGCTTCTCTTCTGCAAGGAGCTGGCTGCCTAAAGGGACGTAAGAGCACACTTTTGAGCAGTAAGAAAGTTTGAAAGTCGATACACGCTCCCTGCCTGTCCTTGTTTCCGTTGTCAGAGTTGTTCACGCTTCATGATGACATTGTGTCCGTGGCTCCTACCAGTAGCAAGCGGCTCATGGAATGAGAACCGAACTCAAGACACAGCTTCTTAGCACCACAGTCTGCCAAGAGGTGAACAGCCTTGTCTAAAACTGTTGGCCTCAACTTCTTAGCTGTCAGAAGAATCCATCTGTCAACATTCAAGGGAACTGAAAGGTGAAAACCTTGGGGCAGGCTCCATTTCTATAAATGACTGGGAGACCTTCCAAAAGAAGGGATGCAGGCTGGGCTGGAGTGGGAGAAAGGGGTCTGACAGCTGTGGAATGGCCCCACAGCTCTGCAGCTTTCAAATGATGGTACCAAGAAAAGATGGAGAGAGAAAGCAGCTGCCATGGCTAGTAGCGAGCTATACCAAAGCAAGTGATTAGCGTTATGCTTATAGAATTGTTTGCAGTGACTATGCCAATGTCTGTACCTCATCATGGAGGACACAGCTGGAAGAGACATAAAGCCAAGGCTGCATGACGCAGGCCCCATTCACATTTCTCTCCCCTTAATATTAACCCTGGGTTTCTGGGCTGCATTAAGGAATACTCTTTGCCTTTTCATTCAGTAGAAATCCAGGTGGCTACATGGATGGGTTCTCCTTAGATTAGGTTACTCACTTTGTGTGTGGTAAAAGATGAGTTATATTTCAAAACAAAGCGCTGTGTTGTAATAATTTGCCTGAACTCCCAGGGCATCTTTTATCTGACTTGATAACAATGTAGTTCATTAGCAGCCTTGGTTAACTGATAACCTAAAGCGGTAATGCGATACTCATAAGCAATTTTCTGTGTGTTAGAATAAACCATCTTGTAAGGTATCTGATAATTGATTTGCTTCTTTTAGCAGCATTTTAATTAAGACAGCTGGTTGGGAACTGAAGGTGAATGCGTCTAGATTCTCAGTAATCATTGTAATATCTATAAACTCAATAGAATGTCGGGTCCTTCCCCTCAGCCCACATCAGGACATATTTTCCTAGCACCACTCCCAGCCTCCAGTTTTGTTTGAGTCCCACCCAGAGTGTCCTGTGTGAGGAACACAGAGAAGTATGCTGAAGACTGGTGCTTTCTCCTCGTCTTCTAATGGCAGACATGCTGTGGGAAGCAGATGGGGTGGGGGTTCCAGGCAATTGGTTTCCTTGGCTTATACCCCAATTCCAAGCTCAGTGACTTCCTTCTGTAGCAGTCCTACTGGAAGCCGTTTTTGACAGCCCCTCTTCATGGAAGCAGCTCCTGGGGATAGAGGTGCCAATGGGCAGAAACTCTTGGATATGTTTTTGAAGCAGCCACAGGAAGTTATCGTGTCTGTAGGCCCAATGTCCTGAGTGAGAGCCATTTCTCTTGTCCTATGCTGTGGTTTGGGACCAGAGGCCAAGGACTAGGATAAACTCTGCCCTCCCAGCCCAGTAGGCTCTGAGTCCCCCAGAACACATGCAGATTCCAGATGGCCCATCTCAACAGGCAGAACATCCTGCCCAAAGGAGAAGCGACAGATAAGACTCACATACCTGTGGGTGGAGTGAGCTGCAGATCTCAGCAACCAGACAGGACCTAAAGGCACAGCTGTGGTTTGCTGCCTGTGAGACTCAGTACCTGGAGGAGAAGGTAAGATGGGAAAGAGTTATCTGGCAAAATCAACAAATTACAAATATGTATCCATCTCTATGGGCTTCTCAGGTGCCTCAGTGGTTACGGGTTCTACCCCTGGGTCAGGAAGATCCCCTGGAGGAAGAAATGGCAACCCGCTCCAGCATTCTTGCCAGAATAAGCCCACAGACAAAGGAGCCTGGCCGGCTATGGTCCATGAGGCCACAAAGAGTCAGACACGACTCGGCGACTAAACAGGCACACATCAATCTCTGTATCTTCAAGCTAAAAATATATTTTACATAGAATCTAGAAATTAAAATAAGCATAAAAATAAAATAAATATGTGCATATATTCTTCTCTGTGTGTTAGAAGTATGCATATGGTGGAATTATATTCTATCATAGAATGTATGGGCATTTGAATAAGTAAGTGAAGAACAGCCCTTTTCACCATCCAAATTTGGAAATAGCCGAGAGGTAGATGAACAAGTTAAACAGATGGAGATGAAAGTATCAGAGTTATTCTGATCTTCAAATGAGTCATGACACATTAATATCACTCCACAGGCTCTAGAGTCCTGCTTGGTCCTTGCCCCAGTCTAAGCAAGAGGTTGGTGTGGCTGGGGTTGGAGTGTCGGCAGCAAAGATGCAGAGGATGGATGGGTTTTGGATGGGGTTTAGTGGTAGGGGTTTCAACTCAGGGCTTGTAGACGTAGATTTGGGTGTGGAGGAAAGAGTGACTCAGCCTCAGTCCCAGAGTCTGGTGCCTATGGAGAAGGACGTGGAAGGAAGCCCCGGGGAGTGCTAACCTTAGGAAGGGTCTGCAGCAGTTCTCAGGTTTCTTGGGTCAGCTCTTGGCGAGCCAAAAGATGGGCTGCACTTGGAGAGAGAGTGAATCCCATGTTCTCCTATGGGAGTTCAAGCTTGTAAACTGGGGTTAAAAAGCACACATGTCAGAGACTGTTCTAGAATGTGCTCCGAGATCCATGAGAAAAGCAGGGAAGAATCGGCCTTGAGGAGCTGTAAGGCTCTTTAACAGTGAGGTGGAGTGTGCAGAGGGGTTGTTTAGACAGAGGGAAGCTGAGCTGAGCTGAAGATGCAAGCCAAGGGGCTGGTACCTGTGATATGAACTCTAGAAGGGCCAGGGCCAGCCTGTGCTCAGGGCCCACCCCCGATCGGTTCTCTTCTGAGTTATTTGTCATAATTCCAGGGCTTGTCAGATAAATTAAGCATCCTTCAAAAATATGACATTTCACATGGATGTTATCAATGGATGACAAATAGGTCTCTCCCAGGCTGTGTGTGCAGAGTGAAGTGAGGTCACTCACGCCTGCACATGAGGAGTTTATGAGTCAGGGAGGAGGGCAGACTGTTTTGGAACCTGCTATGCCAATACCTGCTTCCCTTGTGGCTCAGCTGGTAAAGAATCCACGTGCAATATGGGAGACCTGCTTCAATCCCTGGGTTGGGAAGATCCCCTGGAGAAGGGAAAGGCTACCCACTCCAGTATTCAGGCCTGGAGAATTCCACGGACTGTGTAGTCCATGGAGTCACAAAGAGTTGGACACGACTGAGTGACTTTTCCAAATAGGAAAAGGAGTACGTCAAGGCTGTATATTGTCACCCTGCTTATTTAACTTATATGCAGAGTACATCATGAGAAATGCTGGACTGGAAGAAACACAAGCTCGAATCAAGATTGCTGGGAGAAATATCAATCACCTCAGATATGCAGATGACACCACCCTTATGGCAGAAAGTGAAGAGGAACTAAAAAGCCTCTTGATGAAAGTAAAAGAGGAGAGTGAAAAAGTTGGCTTAAAGCTCAACATTCAGAAAACGAAGATCATGGCATCCGGTCCCATCACTCCATGGGAAATAGATGGGCAAACAGTAGAAACAGTGTCAGACTTTCTTTTTTTGGGCTTCAAAATCACAGCAAATGGTGATTGCAGCCATGAGATTCAAAGACGCTTACTCCTTGGAAGAAAAGTTATGACCAACCTAGATGGCATATTCAAAAGCAGAGACATTACTTTGCCAACTAAGGTCTGTCTAGTCAAGGCTATGGTTTTTCCAGTGGTCATGTATGGGTGTGAGAGTTGGACTGTGAAGAAGGCTGAGCACCAAAGAATTGATGCTTTTGAACTGTGGTGTTGGAGAAGACGCTTGAGAGTTCCTTGGACAGCAAAGAGGTCCAACCGGTCCATCCTAAAGGAGATCAACCCTGGGATTTCTTTGGAAGGAATGATGCTAAAGCTGAAACTCCAGTACTTTGGCCACCTCATGCGAAGAATTGACTCATTGGAGAAGACTCTGATGCTGGGAGGGATTGGGGGCAGGAGGAGAAGGGGACGACCGAGGATGAGATGGCTGGATGGCATCACGGACTCGATGGACGTGAGTCTGAGTGAACTCCGGGAGTTGGTGATGGACAGGGAGGCCTGGCGTGCTGCGATTCATGGGGTCGCAAACAGTCAGACACGACTGAGCGACTGAACTGAACTGAACTGAGTGACTTTCACTGGCTCTGGCGATGCCAATACCAGGTGGATAAAAGACCAGGACAAAGTGAAGAAAGGGCAAAGCAATCACTGTGCTTGGGGGTAGGCTGCACAGGAGGGGCGGTCAGGAAAAATCAGTTCCTGAAGCACAGTGTCCTGATACACTGACACACCGTCTGCTGCCATTTGGTTGTCTGGATATGTGACGTCTAATTTCTGTTTCATGAAGCCAGTTTCAGAAAGACAGTAAGTGAATATGTGAAATAGAAGTTCAGGGGCATGGAAAGATCCCAGAAGTCCTAGTGTTCATTTGTTAGGTGTTCTGGGAGGAACGAACAAATAGCACAAAAAGAAAGACATATCCAAAGAGAGAGAATAAAAGTGAGCGGAATTTCAGAAAGGGACTGGACAACAGCTTAAAAGGAAGGCTGTAGTGAGACATGAAAAGCCATCTATATACAGCAGAGCCAAAGTCAACCTGAGAGCATCAGGAACAAAGAAAAGCAAACGGCCCATAAAAATAGGAGACTGAGAGAAATTAGACTTCTTGCTGGTGGAACTGAATAGAAGAAGATAAAGAACCAATATCTTCAAAATTCTCAGGGGATATGACTATGCCCCATAGTATTCTATACCTAATAAACTATCAATCAAGTGAAAAAGAAAAAAAAATCAGAAAATTTACTACTCCCAAAATTCTTTCTGGAAAAAAAAAATGACCAGAAGATGGACATTAGCAAAATGAAAAATGACTTTAAGAGCACTGTGTGAGATAAAAGAAGTGTCAGTAGGCAAAAGAACCAGCAAAATTCATACTTAAGTTTACATGAGCAACTATTATTTTTAAAAATTGTGGTGCCATTTTAATACATTAAAATCTTGCATGATTTCAATATGGGAGGTTGTGTGGGAGAAAGAGAAATGACAGGTATAAAAGCATTAAGTTGTTCAGGGACATAATATAGAATATTGATTAGCTTTCAATAATGATATTAGAAAAATACATTATTGAATTTGCATAATGTAAATTCAAGAAGAACCGCTAGAATAAAAAAACAGTGGAGGGATAGAAAACATCTAAAGAATTATAAGCCTTCAGTTCAGTCACCCAGTTGTGTCTGACTCTTTGAGACCCCATGGACTGCAGTACGCCAGGCTTCCCTGTCCATCACCAACTCCCGGAGTTCGCTCAAACTCATGTCCGTTGTGTCGTTGATGCCATCCAGCAGTCCCGTCCTCTGTCGCCCCCTTCTCCTTCTGCCCTCAGTCTTACCCAGCATCAGGGTCTTTCCCAGTGAGTCAGCTCTAAAGGAGAAAAAGAAGCAGCAGCAGGAGGAAGAGGAGGAGGGGAAGAGTGAGAATGGAAATTCTTGTGTATATGCTTTTGGGAGAGAAATAAGAATTTCTCTGGGCCAGATACAATTTTTATTCCTAAAACTGCAAAGCGTAGGTGGCATGACCAGTGTGAAAATGGCCCGAGGAACAGTATTATGGATAATGATATTATCCGCCAGTATTTTGAGAAGCCTGGTCTCCAAGGTTGCTGGACCTAGATATTATAAGGAAAGTACATCCCTCTCTGGACTCCTTATCCTAGTTTGCACCTCAGACTTGGCTTCAGTGCCAGATGGCCATGGGCAAGAGTAAGGGAAATAAGTGCTGCTTCTGCCAGCCTGAGTGGGTGGCCTCCAGTGGTCTTGGGAAGTCCTCAGGGAGGGAAGCTGATGGAATAAACTGCAAGACCACTTTATCTAAAAGGGAGCAACACGGTAAAAACAATTAGTAGAGGACAGGACAGCCCATTGCCTGGTGAGGCAGAGGGTGGGGATGCTGTGAGGACAGCTGCGGGCGCAGGCTGAGTCAGGCCGCGGGGTACCTGTGGGTGTCAGTTCAGTTCAGTTCAGTCGCTCAGTCGTGTCTGACTCTTTGCAACCCCATGAACCGTAGCACGCCAGGCCTCCTTGTCCATCACCAACTCCCAGAGTCTACCCAAACACATGTCCGTCGAGTTTGTGATGCCATCCAGTCATCTCATCTTCTGTCGTCCCCTTCTCCTCCTGCCCTCAATCTTTCCCAGCATCAGGGTCTTTTCAAATGAGTCAGCGCTTAGCATCAGGTGGCCAAAGTATTGGAGTTTCAGCTTCAACATCAGTCCTTCCAATGAACACCCAGGACTGATCTCCTTTAGGATGGACTGGATGGATCTCCTTGCAGTCCAAGGGACTCTCAAGAGTCTTCTCCAACACCACAGTTCAAAAGCATCAATTCTTTGGCACTCAGCTTTCTTCACAGTCCAACTCTCACATCCATACATGACCACTGGAAAAACCATAGCCTTAACTAGACGGACCTTTGTTGGCAAAGTAATGTCTCTGCTTTTTAATATGCTATCTAGGTTGGTCATAACTTTCCTTCTAAGGAGTAAGCGTCTTTTAATTTTATGGCTGCAGTCACCATCTGCAGTGATTTTGGAGACCAGAAAAATAGTCAGGAGCAATAGAATAAGCAAGAGGAGGGGCAAGGCTACACTGATGTCTCTCCTCTAGTTTGGGAGGAGTAACTTGCCTAGACATAATGGCTGTTATTTCCATCAGTTGGATGAGCGGATATGGACAGGCCTTCAGTCAGTACGGGATTCTCCGGCGTGACAAGAGCCACCTGACCCAGACACTCTCAGCTGTCATGGTGACCATGCCTTTCTAATGGCTCAGCCCTGAGAAAACCATCAGTGGCGCAGAGGACATGTAGAAGGTTTTGTGTACCTCAGTTGCAAGTCACCCACTCCAGTGTTCTTGCCTGGAGAATCCCAGGGACGGGGGAGCCTGGTGGGCTGCCGTCTATGGGGTCGCACAGAGTCAGTCACGACTGAAGCGACTTAGCAGCAGCAGCAGCCCCTCCTAAGAAAGTCTGGGCAAAAGGGGCTAACTCCATTCCCCCAGAAGGGGAGGTGAGCAGAATGACAGGAAGGGAGTTTACCCTTAAAAAAAAAAAAAGAGTTTTTCCTGTGTGAATGAAACTCCTTAGAGAGGAAATAATATCTAAAGAAGCTTTATCAGAAGCTGAGTTATGTAAAACGCTTGAAGTCCCCGTAAGGAATAATGGGCACCAATCAAGATGGATTTGACCTCAAGCAGGCTGAGATTGTCTCCTTTCATCAGCTTCAGCTCATTTGGAGGGTGGCAATGACTCACCCAGATGAGGAAAGAGGGGTGAGGAGAGAGAGGAGGAACAGGGTGGTGCCAGCACGTGGCTGACAGCTGGGCCCTGCAGCTGGGGGCTGGTTACGCTCTCGGACATTGTTTGGTCTTGAGGGAACCCCTCCACCGCCTCCCGCTGGGGGGTGTTCCTGTGTCTTTGCTCTGAAAGCAATGAGGAGAAGGAATAAAAGGTCAGATTTAGGCCAAGGAGGAGGGAGAAAACTTCAGTGTAACTTCTAAGCTTCAACTATCATTCATGAAATCGGTGAGCCATTTTGTCTTTCAAAGGGAAATATCTCTTCAAATTAATGGTAATTTACCCTACTTCTGAGCATTTGCCTGGCATGGTTGAAAAGAAGCATTGTAAAGCTGCCTTAGCCTTAACAAGATATGTAATCATTTCTTTACAAGATATGTATCATTACGTGTTCTTTACAAGATATGTGTCATTTCAAGAAATGATACCAAGGCCAGGGCTCAGCTCTCTAAGGGGCTCAGATGCTCAGAGCTGGTGGATGGTGGTGGATGGAGGAGCGGTGGACTGGGGCAGGTGTCCAGAAGGGGCAGGAAGGGACATGGCGAGAGCTCTGGAAGCACTCAGGCAGCCACTGAGGACCACCTGGCTTGCGGTGATGGGGAAAGCCTGTACTCTACAGATGGACACGGGTCCTGGTTTGGATACCTGGTCCACAATTCAGGAGCTACTTGACCTTGGGCAAGTTAGATGGGCAAATGGCAGGAGTGGAGGGGGATGAGGGCACTCCAGGACCATCACAGGGATCAAATAACATGATGAAATGTTTTGCTTTGTAACTGGCCTGTGGCTGGTGGTAGATAGATGTGGATTCTTTTCTGTATATGAACTTGGAGCTGAGAAGACGGAATCTGGGTAGTTCTTCCTCCCATCCAGGCAACTGGAACAGCCAATTCTGGTCCCAAAGTGCCTGAAGCTCCATTTCCCCATGCTGGCTCCTTGGGGCAGTTCAGGGCTAGAGAGGCTGCCCCGCCCCACCCCGCCGCGCCCCTGCCCGCCCCTCCTCGCCCCAGCCCGCCCCTGGTTCCCTGTCTCTCCTGAAGGCGGGAGCTTGCTCGCCCAGCTGGCTTTGATCAGCCTCTCACTGGGCCACTTTTCTGTCTTCATTTGTCCTTGTTTATGTTTCCTTGCAAACAAATGTCATGCCTTTCCCACGGGCTTCTCTCTAACCAGTTTATATTTTAACCCTGTGTAGACAGGGCCGGATGAGACGGGATGAGATGGCTGGATGGCACCTCCTACTTGATGGACATGAGTCTGAGTAAGCTGCAGGAGTTGGTGATAGACAGGGAGGCCTGGCGCGCTGCGGTCTGTGTGGTCACAAAGAGTTGAACACGACTGAGCGACTGAACTCAACTGAACTGAGACAGGGCCAGATTTCTGCTCTTCACCCCAGCCCTATTTCCCGCACCCAGTGAGCCAAATGCTGCCTTTTGACATCTGTCCCAGGTCCTGGGCTGAGGGATGTGTCTGTAAAACGTGATATGAAGCATCCCGGGGATGGATGGGCAGGAGGCATGGAGTTTTACAAAATCTTGGCTTTATATGTGTATATATATGTATGTAATTTAAAAATTCAGTAGTATTTAAATAAAACTAGAGGTAATTTATTGCCTGGGCTTCCATGGGGGCTCAGTGGTAGAGAATCTGCCTGCTAATGCAGCAGATGTGGGTTCAATCCCTGGATCCGGAAGATTCCCCTAAAGAAGGAAATGGCAATACTTACTCCAGTGGGAAATCCCATAGACAGAGGAGCCCATGGGCTATAGACCATGGGGTCACAAAGAGTCAGACACAACTTAGCAACTAAACAACAACAATATTTTGCTTATTTTCTTACATGTTTATTGTACAAAAATTAAAAAAAAAAGAAGGATAAATAAAAGGATGGGGGAACTCCTTTTCCAAAGATAAATGCTGCTCACTTTTTGGTGTTTATCATTCTCAACTTTACATATCTGAGCATGTCAGTCAGTCAGTTATATATATACATACGTGCTAGGTTTCCATAACTGGGTTTGTACGGTACAGTGGACCCTGAACAACCTGGGTTTGAACTTCGCAAGTCCACGTATACGTGGGTTTTTTTCAATAGTAAGTACAACAGTAGGTTGAATCCATGGATGAGGAACCTTGGATACTAGAAGTTATATTCCTATTTCAGCTGTGTTGAGGATGGGTACCCCAACCACCAGAGTTGTTCAAGGGTCAGTTATATATGGCTGTACTTACTATGCTGTGAACATATTTTCCCAAGTTCTTCAGGAACAGCATGCCATCTCTTTGTTTAGTTATCCCATATTTTATTCAACCCAGGGGTTATCAAACTCAAATCAGTCACACAGAGGATTTACTTAAACTCAGAGGGCTGGATGTACTGGGGTTGAACCCAAGAATCTTTATTTCTAACAAATTCCCAGGTGTCAAGGATGCAACCCAATCAACCAAAATTCCTTTCCTGGGACACTGGTTGCTTTTGAATTTGTGAGTAAAAATAGCGCTGTATTGAAAATAGGTCAGAAAAATCTCAGCATACTGTTAATTTCCTTAAAGATAAATTTCTAGAAGTGAGATTGCTGAGAGTGAGGGTATCACAGGTTTAAAGTTGTTGCTGCATATTACCAGAACATTGTTTCAATCTATATTTCTACCACAGTATGCTGGTCCTGGACCTTGTGTTTAATTCTTTTTTTTTTTTTTAATAAAATGTATCCATCTGATCTAGCTAATCTATATAGAAAGCTAAATTCCCCCTCCCACAGGCTGTGTGAACCCAGGAAACCACACTAACTGCACAGAGGCTGTTTTTTCATGTTAATGGAGAAAGAATCCTCCTTTGATCACATTTTTAGATTGCTGTGAGAATCATAAAATGATGGCAGGATTGAGTGCCCTTTGTACACTGTGACTCACTTGCAGATGGGAGCGTCTGAGCACTTCCCGGAAGAATTAAGAAGCAGCCCCTCTTGTGGAAACTTCCCGAAAGTTAGAATTACCAGGAGAAATTTGCCTAAAAGGCTTGTCTTCCCAGCCAGAACTGTGGGCTCCATTAACTGCATGCAGGAGGCCCTAATGGTGGGACAGTACGTGTTTAACATCCTGTCCCCTCCCTGGGGTGGTAGTGGGACAAGCAAGAAAGACCTTGATTTTAGACTTTGCCAATTACCATGATGTAAATCCTCCCTCCGAATCCTCTTACAAGCTGCCAACGTGTCATGAAATGTGGTAAAATAATTGGAAATTGAGGAGTTTTGAATATTTGTTACTTTTGTGCATTATATAATCTAATTATAAGTTGATATGATTCTGATTTTGATAAAAGCTGTTTCACAACTGGCTTTCAAAAATTCTTGAAAGATTTAACAATTGCTTTTCGTAAGCCAGTCCTAGCTGGCCCCAGATCACCACTGGCTTCCCCTCTTGGTTATAAACTCATTAAAAATGCAAGTCACTTTCTGGAAGAATAACGCCTGGTTATGCCAACTTCATTTTTTAACATTTGGCTGTGGGCAAAACACTGGCAATCTGAATGATTTGGGTTCCAAACCTTTGACATTTATATATAAAATAATCTAATGTTAGCCTTTGCAAGGACTGGGGTCTGGGGTCCTCCTAAGACGTCCGGCTCGCGTGCATGGCTGCCAAGCTCCTCCTGCACACACTGATGGTGTAGAGAGAAACCCAGCAATGTGGAGGAAGTAGGCTTTGTTTCCAGAACCTCAACAGTGAGGTCTTGAAAGATGTGTTTTTCAACTGCTGCCATTCTTGCCTTTTAATTTTCTTCGTTTAGCTTTATCGCGATCAATTTAATTTGTTGTGGGTTGGGAGGTGAATCCTATGGAGTGATGCTCCTTATCGTGCTTATGGACTGTCATTTTCCAAAAAGCTGACCTGATTTGTATGTATATTGTGGTCCAAATGCCAGCTAGTCATACTCTTTTCACAAAGGCAGGTAAATAATATAAAAAATTATTTTGAGATCTCTATACTGCTGTTTCACTGTTAAGTACCACTGCCTGTGATTTTGTGCTGTATCAATAGCTTATTGTATTTTGTAGCTAATAAAGTAATAATATATTTACTGAGTTAACTTCAAGTTTTAGGGAACCATTTTAAAGCTATAAACCAAAATTTAAATAATATACAGATGCTTTTAGTCTTCTCTTGTAAATAATAAATAATTCACTTATGTTCCCTTCTGATCTTTAGCATATTTATCGAATTTCTGACAGCCAGAGTGGACTTGGGACAGCGTTTGAGGAGACCTGTCTGTCCCTTGTGATGTGAATCAACACTGATCTTCTCACCAACGCTGGCAGGGCTTATCTATCCTTTCCAGGACTGGTGCCATACTGCCCAGAATGCTGGCTGGCTCGGGTGGTCAGGGGCGAGGTGCACTGCTCACTGCTTTCTGCCCATTCTCTGTGCACTGGGGGGTGGGCTACAGCCTAGGGCTGCCTCCTTGACCCTGGGGTCCTCCACTTCAGCCGTCTGGACGTGCTGATCACATGGAGCAGCCTGCCCACCGCAGCAAAACCAACTGAGATTTCTCCTAGGAAGGCAAGGGTTGTCCACCCACTGAAAAATCAAGCCAAGAAGGGGTAAAATCATGTCAATAGATACATGAAAAGCATCTAAAAAAAATCAACGTCCTTTCATGATTGAAGCACTCGGTAAATTAGGATGTGGTGGCTCAGTGGTGAAGAATCCTCCTGCTAGGGCAGGAGACATGGATTTGACCCCTAAGTAGGGAAGGCCACCTGGAGATGGAGATGGCAACCCTCTCCAGTATCCTTGCCTGGGAAATCTAACTGGATAGTGGAGCCTGGGGGGCTACAGTCGATGGGATCACAAAGAGTCGGACACAATTTAGCCACTAAACAACAATGACGAATTAGGATTAGAAGGGAACTTCCTCAACACGAAAAAGGCCATGTACAAAACCCAGCGACATTGTCAATAGTAAAAGATTTAATGCTTTCCCTGAAGATAAGGAATAAGACAAGGATGCCAGCTTTCAATTCAACAGAATACTCAAGTTCTTGCCAGAACAATTAGGCAAGGGAAAGAAAAGACATCCGAATAGAAAAGGAAGAAGTAAAGCTATCTCTGTTTGCTGATGACATGATCTTATGTATGAAAACCCTAAAGAATCCACACCTCTGCAAAAAAAATCTGTTTGAGTAAGCACATTCAACAAAACTGAATTTTAAAGTTGTATTTCTATACAATAGCAACGAACAATCCAAAAAATACATTAAGAAAATGGATCCACTTACACAGCATCCAAAAGAATAAAATACCTAGAAATCAACTTTAATCGAGGAGGGCAGGTTTTGTACATTGAAAATACACACATGCAAACCCCACTGTGGAGGCGTTGCTGGAATCAGTCTCACTCACCGCAGGAGCGCAGCCAGCAGCGGGCTGGTGTGGCCCATGGACTACCTTACCTGCTGGCCCCTCAGTCTTGGCCTTGGGTTCCTTTCTTGGGAACTTTCCTGTTCTCAAGGAAAACACAGCCTGACCCAGCCTTCCTGGAAGTCCTCCCACCTTACTCCCTTACATTCCTGGAAGGCGTGGGACCACCTGCAAGGCTGTGGGTGGCAGGCTGGGGAGGGACAGTGGCTGTTTCCCCTGGGACACCTCTACCATCCAGTAAGTAAGCCCATCAACTTACAAAAGAGACATTGTTTCTGAAGGACTGGGATAGGAAAAAGACAGTCTTAAGAGAGGAGTCTGCAATAGCCATTCTGATCCCGGGGATAAAAAGAAATCGTCCCAGTTCTGATTGTCTGGTTGCAGATACCTTGGATGTGAGCTGAAGGCTGCACAGGAAGTCAGCCCAGCGCATTTAGAAATTGTGCTGTTTCACTGATGGTCTTTAGGGTCCTGGGATCTCCCCTTCCATGCAGAAGCCATGCTTCCAGGAAGTTCTCTCAGAACAAGTTAGCAGCTGATGTCCTCAGCGCTGTATCCGAGGTGGCCTCTGGCCAGCACATTTTAGACACAGAGGGGAGCAAGAGCCAGCCCTTTCCCCAGAGCTCTCCATGTGGCTAAGAACCATCAAGGGGAGGGCCCAGCAGCTGGGGTCCCAGAGCTCCTGGGTACACGCGTGGCCTTCAGCTGGAGTGCCCTTCCTCCCAGCTGAGGTCACCTTTTCAAGGAAATACAATTTGGAAAGACACTTCTGAACCCTCAAAACTTGTTGAATCTTTGCAGTCTCATGGAGCCAGAGCTGGGGTCGGGGGGGGCTCTGGGCCAGGTTGGGGCTCTGGGACACAGCCAGAGATGTGCCCGAGAGGCCCACAGGGGTGTCCCCCCTCCCTGCTGCCTAATGACAGAGAAGCCCTAGGCTATTTGTGTGGGCGCCCTGAGGTTAAGGTCAGGGAGACAGCCCCAAACAAACCACAGAGAAGCAGCAGCCTGTTATTAAGTCTGAAGGAAAACAAAAGCAAAAGTCCCTTCCTCATTCACTCGGGGAGGCTGAGGGAGAACTCTTCGTATCACATTTCTCTGCGGCTGAGTTTTCCCTTACGTGGTCCACTGACTCACTTCTTTTTAAATAGTGACAAGAAGCAACAGAAAATGAACTCAAAAGATGATACTTCTCTACTCTGATCCTCAACTTATCTTCTGGCACTTTCTCTGCAGAGTTAGCACAGGCTAAGGTCATAAACAATTCCTGGGAAATTGGCTTTCACTGGGATGAACTCCCAGTCTGGAGCCTGCCTTATACCTGGCAAGCAGCGTCTAAGGCAACTCAGCACTTCCCCGCCTCCCTTGGTGTTCAGTCTGACAATAGAAGTGTTTTGAGAGGAGCAGTGACAAGGTGACCCTAATTTTTAGTTGAAGGGAGGAGTGTTGTCCACTTAAAGCGTTTTACACAGCGATCGGCTCAGCGTCAGAAATGTTGCATCCGGTACACCAACCCGGGTAACGTCAGGCTCCTTGGCCAAGTGGACAGGCTATTTCTGGAGGCCCACTGGCTCCAGGATGAATGATCTGATTCTCCCTGTAGCCTAAAGTGTGGCACAAGCCCATCTCTAGAATTAAAAGTGAAGGGAAGCGAGGAGTGGAGTCTCTGTTTCCTGCTGGGGCTGTGGCTGGTTCGCTTCCTGTTAGTTTCTTCTCAGTGGAGAAAGAAAAGGGAGGGGGGCTGAGAAGAGGAGGTTTTGGAAGAAAAGTGGAGACTGGAAAATCCTCCAGGCCTTCTTGATGAGGTTTAAGACTCGCATGTGATGTGTGAAATGAGTTGGCCAGGAGTCAGAGCTCCGAGAAAGTGCTGTGCTGGCCCTTCTGGGGTTTCGCACACCAACCCTGCCGGCCCCGGCAGTGGAGCACGAAGTTCTTGGCGAGCTTGGAGATCCAGCTGGAAAACTGCGGGGGCTGAGACATTATGGGGCTGGGTGGGCCTGGTCTGTTACCATCCTCCCCTTCCACTGTCCCCCTCCCCCTGCCCGGGGAGGGCAGGAACCCTGTATGGGTGGCCTCCAATGAGTATCTACTTGGAGCAGAAGGTGGGGCCATGACAGAGAGCTGGCCCATGGCCAAACGCTGCTCAGAGCCCACGTAAAAATGAAGGACAGTGGCACGTTTTGGTGCAGCTTTGCTTTAAGCACACACCCCACTTCCACCTCGCCCCCATTAAGCAGACCAAGAGGAAGAGCGTCGGGCAGCCTGACAAAGCAGTCCTGCCTCTGGGCTTGAGGGGTCAGCGGTCCATCCTCCTGTTTCCTACATGTACTTGGAGTCCCAACCTCCATCTGTAACGTGTAGTTAATAGTGTCTCGCTGGTAGGACTGTTAGGAGGTTTAGCAGGAACATAGGTAGATTCTAGGGCAATAAAGGAACTGACCCAAGTACCTTTGAAAATGGTGTTTTCAACTAGAAACTGAATGGCTAAATACAAAAGGAACTGTGTGTAAGCATTGTACTCTAGGTGTTAAAGTAGCTTCCCATGGGTTAACAACTTTGAAGCTGCTCTACCTGAATGCTGGGGTTGAACAAGTATGAAAATAGATGGTAGGTGGTGGCAACCTTCCTCCCAAGTTGTGCTGGGGGTGCCACAGTGATCAGCTGGGTACACTGTAGTCCTGATGCTGTTCAATGAGCCATTTCACCAGAACATACATAAGCAGTGCGTGGAAAATCAGTCTACTGAATCACTATGGCTGAGTAACACATCACCCCAAAACTCAGTGTGTGAAGCTGCTCACAGTTTCTGAGGGTCAGGAATTCAGGCAGAAGAAGGCTGATTCAGAGGTGGTGGATCTCTCTGCCCTGAGAAGTCTGGGACCCCAGCTGGAAGATTCAAAGGCTGGAAGTCAGAATCATCTAATGGCACATTCATTCACATGTCTGGTGGCTGGCTGGGATTTTTTGCCAGAACTGTTGGCTGGAACACCTCCACGTGGCCTAGGCTTCCTTACAACATGGCAGCTGGGTCCAGAGGAGAGCAGAGAGAGAGACAGAGAGAACCCAGAGGAAGTGATATTGTTTTCTACCACCGAGCAAAGTCTCCAAGCATCACCCCTCTGCACTCAGTTGCTGGAGGCTGTTACAAAGTCCCCTCCGGTTCAGGAAGAGGGACTCTGTCAGGGGAGGTCTGTCAGCTTCACATTGTAAGAAGAGCCTGTGGGATGGGAGCACAGGTGTGGTCATGTGGGGAAAATACCTCCAGTCACCCATAGCTCCACTGAATCTTTTTCACTTTCCTTGAAGTCACCACTGCTCCCACTGGGGTGTGATTGCTTCCTCTGTGCCCCCGCATTCATACACAATATAGGCTTGGTTTCGGGTTTTTGTTACAGTGTTTACATATGTGGGATTCACTTATCTCTTGCTTTTTTCACTTAACATGAATTTACTTACTATACATGTAGATCTCTTTATTGCAGTATGCTGCTGCTGCTGCTGCAGCTGCTAAGTCGCTTCAGTCGTGTCCGACTCTGTGCGACCCCATAGAGCAGCCCACCAGGCTCCCCCATCCCTGGGATTCTCCAGGCAGGAACACTGGAGTGGGTTGCCATTTCCTTCTCCAATGCATGAAAGTGAAATTGAACGTATACCACAATTTGGTTATGGTGCCATTTAGTTAACTACTTCTTTATGTTGATGGCTCTTTGACAAGTTTCTTTTTATTTTCTATTATGAATACTACTGTAATAAATATTTCTTGCTGTGCTATTTTATGCACTTAGCACAAAATGTGAATGCTTCCCAGGAAGTGAGGTTAATTGCTGAGTTGAAAGAGCCCGCTTTTCATTGTAATGGGTGCTACCAAATTTCCCTTGAGAAAGGCAAGCCATGCACTTACAGGTAGAATATAAACATATTCATTTCATTTTGTTCTCACCAGCACTTAACAACTGTCAATCTTTTAAATTCTTGTTTGCCTTGTGGGTGAAAACAATATACTTATATAGCATGTGTTTTTAATTTGTTGTTTCCTTCCTAGAATTAGGTTGAACATCTTTCCATATGTTTATCAGCCATCTGCCCTTCTTCTCCTGGGGATTGCTTATTCATTTCCTTTACTGAACTATTCATTTCAATTTTACTAAAAAGCAGAGAAGTGGAAACTGAAACAGTGAGTTTTTTGGGGTTTTTTAGCAATGAAATTAAAAAGATTCTCAATGCTCGTGTTGACTGATGCATTTGAGTTTAGAAAAGCCACCCTACAATAATAAATGCTAATTTATATTTTCTTTCTAAATATTTTACATTAGAAAGTTACCCCAGAGTCACATGAAATTAGTCTTAGTTGTTTTTTATGAGGTAAGGCCAAAGTTGATTTTTTTACAAGTGAATAAAAATGTTCAGGATCATTTATTGATTGAGTGTTTTTTTCCCTCCTAGACCTTTATTTACTTTATCTCTTAAAAATTCAAATATTAATACATAACGTGATCTTTCTCTGGACTACCTTTGTCTTCCATTGATCTATTTAATTTTTGTGCTCTTACTGTTATTTTTATAAGGCAAGTCTCTCAATTTATTAAGGGAGAAAGAACACACAGCGCTTCCTCTTCCTGCAGGAAGCTCTCTCTCTTTACAGGTGCGAGAGTGACTCCATCACTCAGTAAAGCTCTGCGGCATTTTCCTTTACATGGTGGCTTCTAGTTCTGGAGAGGAGACTATTCCTAGGTGCTGTCTGTGCTGGCGGTGGTTGTGTTGCTTTGGGGATTATTTTCAACCAATCGTCTTTTGAGCTGTTGAGAATTTGGGATCCAGAGGACCTGAGTTGGTGAGACTGAGCAGGGGTTGGGGGGATATGGGGAGGAATGTTTTGGGAGAAGTGTGCTCAGGACATCCTGGAGCAGAGAGAGAGGGCAAGCTGGAAGAGGTGCCAGAGCGACTGAGTGTGGGGTGAGGTTTGTACAGGTGGAGAAGCAGGAGGGGACTCAGAGCTGTGGGGTGAGAAGCAGCCTGCCTTGGGGCTGCAGGGATCTGAGGAACAGAGAGAAGGCACCTCCCCTAGACTGACTCGTCCTTGTCGCTCCGTCCAAATACACGTCCGACGTGTTCACCCGCTATTTATTCATCAATTTGACAATAATCTCTGGAATCCTTGTGGATGTGTCCATGTATTCTACTAGATGCTGGAGATATGATGGGGGAAATGAATGAATGACGTCTCTCTCCTCATGGAGCTGACATTTAAGCAGCAGCAGACGAGTGCTTAAGCCTGTACATGCACACGTCATAGAGTCTGAGGGGAACGGATTCCAGGCGGCTCGGACAGGAGTCGTTTCAGAGACTGCAGAGAAGCATGAGCCATGTGGGCCTAGGGGTGGGCACTCCTGGCAGAAGGAAGGGTAAATGCAAGGCCGGGGGCAGGAGCACCCTGGTGTGCTTGAGTCCCTAGGCCTGAGCGGGGACACGCGAGGAGGCACCTGGGTCCTCAGGCCACGGAGCACCAGAAGCCGTGATGAGACAGCGGTGGGGCCTCTGGAGCAGTGAGCGGGAGGCAGGACTGCGGCCACCCGCAGCAGCCACAGTTCAAGGTGGGCCCCTTTGAGGCTGGGTGATGATCGCGTGTATGCGAGCGTGTGTGCGGTTAAGGGAACGTGGTCTGAATGTGTGTGTGTGTGAGTGTTTGTGTATGTTTGAGTGTATGTGTGCCTGAGTGGCTGTGTGTGTCAGCATGAGTGTACGTGTGTTCACGTGTGTATAAGTGTCTGCATGTGTTTTTAGGCATTTGTGTCTCTGTGTATGTACATGTGTGTGTGTGTGTGTGTGTGTGTGCATGCGTACACACTTTATGATTGCATCTCTGACAACACACAAAGCAGGGAAGGTCCTGGAGGGAAGGCGATCCTGATGGGGAGCCTCTCCTGGCAGCCTGGCTGGGGCTGCGTCCTGGCCACGGCTCACAGAACAGACCAAAGTCACTGATGAGGTCACAGAATAAAGCCAGGAGCCTAGTGACTGTGGGCCCCTGGCAGCCACCTGGACGGAGGCCAGCGGAGGCTTCAGCACTGGCCGAGCCAACTCTCACCCAACAGCGGGAGCTCTGTGCCCCCGGGCGCTCGGGCCATCATGAAGCACCACTTCACAGACCGAAGGGGAGAACAGTCACCCACGGACCAGTCCACCCTCAGCCTGGCCAGCCCGGAGTCCACGGAGGAGAGCGTACAAG
Source organism: Oryx dammah (assembly GCF_014754425.2). NCBI lineage: Eukaryota > Metazoa > Chordata > Mammalia > Artiodactyla > Bovidae > Oryx > Oryx dammah. Next base: position 16,968,531 of record NW_024070190.1, read on the forward strand.
CGCATCGGACAGGTCGGTCGAAAGGAAGGGTGTCGCTGGTGTGTCCTTGAGAGGACGGGGTCCTGGAGGGGAAGGGGAGGCACCGGCTCACCCCTCCGTGTGGTCACCACAGTCCTGCGTGGGCCGTGAGCATGGACCATGGGTTCCCCGGGGCCGCTGTTGTGAGCACACAAGGTGATTTCAGGAGGTATGAGGACGACATCCTGAAATGTTAGTCGTATCTTTTAACTTGCTTTGAAAAAACCAGAATTGATGTGTCGATTCTGTGATTTCAGCAGTGATATAGAAAGTTCCTTTATAATAAATGGATGAAAATTAACCTGTAACATCGTTTTGAAGTGGCCGTGGGTGGCGCCCAAGGGTCACACCATCTTGGGGCCAAGTGACTGGCACCGGCTCTTATCCATATTTCAATGCTCTGTGCTTCAGTTTTCTAACTAGTCAAAAATCAGAACAATGCAATTTCTTAAGGTTTCTTGAATACTGAAAGAGTTAAAATATGACAAGCACTTAGCGTTCATATGGTGATGGGATCCAATGAGGGTTTCAAGGAAGGTGTGAGATTCCCCTGGAGGAAGATGAGACATGTCCCGCAGATGCCAGGGGGGAAGGCAGGGCTGACTGGTCTGGCCAAAGTACTCCCCCTGTCAGGCCTTATTGAGCTGTGATTCGCATATACAAACCACATCGATTCTGTGCACAATTTGAAGAATTTTGGCAGGTACACATTTGCTTGACCACTGTCAGCACCGTGATGCAGAATCTGTTCATCGCCCTCCAGAAGTTCTAGTGACCCTTCGCAGTGAGCTCCCCTGCTGCCCTTAGCTTCAGGTAACCCCTGTTCTGTTCTCTCTCCCTACAGTCTTGCCTTTTCTAGCATGTCAGCCAAATGGAATCAAGTACTCTATGACCTTTCACCCTAAGTTCTTTCATTTAGCGGAGTGCCTTAGGGACTTATCAACGTTTGGCACGCAATGGTGGTTCATTCCTCCTTATCAGTGAAGAAGATCGTGCTGTATGGAGGGGTGTCCCGCAATCTCTATTCAGGTGGTGGCCTTTTGGAGTTTAGTCAAGGGCTTAGATATCACATTCATACACTATTTGATCTTTGTCATCACATCCATAAGGCGCAGCTACATCTCTACATTTGATCCTTATCATCACCCCAAAAGGAAAGTATATCATCCTTAATTTATGGGAAAACAGGCACGGAGAGCAAAAGTACCTGCCTGCGACCCCCAGAGCTTGCATCCTTTCAGAGACCTGATGAAAATGTCCTTCCACTTTCCAGGGCCCATGAAGAGAGAGCAGCTGTCTCCACGGCCAGGCCCAGCCAGTCCCCAGGCGGAGAACACCTACTTCTCAGGCAAGGGTCGGCGGATGTTGAGCTGGAGCAGCTCGCCATCATCCCGGTCATCCTCTGAGTACCAGTCCTATTCCCAGTACCAGTCTTGCTATTCCTGCACTTATGGGGACCAGGACGCTGCCCAGCAGAGCTTGTGTGCCCTCTACACCCACGTGCAGACCGTGCAGGGTGTGGCTGTGGCCTGGGAGACCGACAGTGGCTTCGAGCCGGCCACCCGGCAGCCCCGCATCCACGAAGCCGAGTTCATCAAGAGGCAGAGGCGGAAAGGCTCCTCCTTTGAGATGGCTTCCAATACGGACCTGCGCTGGGAACTGGAAGCCAGCAAGAACAGCAGCAGCTCAGAGCCAGAGGACGCGGAGCTGCTGGCACCCCTGGAGGGCTGCCTGCAGGAGCTGCGGGACACCCCCGACTGGCTGGCCACCACCAACCACGGGCTGCGCTGCATGGCCTGCTGCCGCGTCTTCCCCACGCTGGAGGCCCTGCTGGAGCACGCCCAGTACGGCGTCCAAGAGGGCTTCAGCTGCCAGATCTTTTTCGAGGAGATGCTGGAGAGAAGGAGGGCCCGAGACCAAGGGCAGGAACAAGAGCCAGAGGAGGAGCAAGAGAGCGCTTTGGACAGCAGTGAACGTCCAAGGCCCCGTGTCGAGGTGCCTTCGCCACAGTCACAGATGCAGAAGCATTGAGCCGGAGGTGTGTGCCCTGCCCTGTCCTCACCTCCGGCGCCTCAGTCGCTCCTTTCCTGGCCATCAGGACCAGAGCCACCAGGGCAGGGAGAAAGGATGAGGGCCGGGGAAGGAGGCGAACGCAGTGTAGAGTTGGGAGGGCCGTGAAGACGTCGGGGAAGTCACCCTCCCAAAGGGCACCGCATTTCAACAGAATCCATTTCAAAACATGAATCAAGTGTTTCTTACAGTGGATGCAAGACCCGAAAGCCCGCAAGCTTGTGGCTTCTGCTGGCGGGCCAAGCAGGTCACGACTCGCAGGAGAGACAACTACGAACGAAACTTCAGCCCTATTTTTTTCATTGTTAGGAACGCATCATAGGCCCTAATTCTATATCTTATTTTATTGGAATTAAACTTGAATAGCCCAAAGTTTAAGGCAATGGCTAATGGAGTGAATCATGTTATTGGGTTGGACCCACAGGACATTGCCATTTCTGCAGGTTACCCACTGGCACAGACATCTTGAGAATGGCAGGTTCCCAGAGGTAGAGATGGGGCTGGATAAGTCCTGCTGAGCCTAAGCTCAGCTATGCCACCTGTTTTAAAATATTGCTGCAAAATTTGCCTTTGCCTTTTCACGTGTTCTTTCAAGAAAATACTCAGTGGCCCGCTGTGTGTTGGGCATGCTGGTGGGCACGCACTTCAACTTGCAGTGAGAGGCAGCTAGGACAGGCAATTGCAAAGGGAAGGGGAAGGCTCCTAGCGGAAGGCTCCCAAGCTCATGCTGGTTGATAGGGAAAAAGAAAACTTTCCAAAGAGATTGATGCTCACAAAGATTTGGAGGACAGGTAGAATTAGTGAGACCAGGAGTTTTCTTTAGATCAACAAAACTAAGAAAGATGGTTTCTAGGAGTGGGTGAGCCTTGTTAACAGTGAGAGCAAGTGGTATTGAGCTGAGACTAAAGCATTTCCTATCATTTGTACATGGAGATTGCTGACGGCTATAGGAGAGCAGTGTTGGGGACTGAGGGGGGCAGAAGCCAGACGGGCACACACACACACACACACACACACACACACAGCACTGGACACAAACATCAGACAGCCCTGCTAGCGAGTTTGTCTAAAAAGGAAAGCGATGGTAGTTTAGCTGGATGAAAAGAATCTGCAAAAAGGCAAAGATGGGGAGAGAGAGAGTTTATACGCTGGCGGGAATGATGCAGAGGAGAGGGGAGGCTGAGAATGCCGGGAAAATGAGAAAAGAGGGGTCACGTAAGTGAGAGGAGACTGGATCCGAGCAGATACAGAGACCAGCGCCTGAGGACAGTCCCCTCATGTCCCCTGGCATAGGCACATGGGCAGTCAGGTCAGGTAAGGCTTGGCAGCCAAAATGATAGAGCTTAACTTTTTTTTTCCTCTGGAAACTGCAAAGAGCTCTTGAGGAATTTTAAGCAAATCAGGTTGGCCTCTGTGAAAGATCTTTCTGGTGAGCAGGGTCAAGAATGGATGAGAGAACATCACTGGTGACAAGGGGTGCTGTTGAAGAGTTGGAGGCTCTCGTGTGAGTTCACGAGACAGGAGATGGGAATCATGGGTTTGGGTAAGTGTTTGATGAGGGTGGTGAGAGGAAGTTGTCCACAATGACTTCCAAGTTTTGTGCTTTTTCGCCTGAGTGGTTGGTGAGTGTAGGTTCTATTTTGGAACACCAAAGGACAAGGTTTGCTGGGATGCCCATGAGCCCACTTTTGAATAAGTTCAGTCTGTGATAGAAACCTTTGGAAGGGAGCTAGCTGGAAGAATCCGGGGCTGGGAAGAATGTTAAATGAGATGGAGGTGGACGTGTGGTCATCCGTGCATGTGTGGTTACTGTGGTGCTTTGTGTGGCCTAGTGTTGGACGCATTCTCCACAGGTCCCAGCGCAACAGGAGCCATGAGGTCATTTTGGAACAGATGTCCACCAGGGGAATGGTATCTCAGCACCATTTTCAAGATGTGGGCACAGGCTTTCTCAATCCGCTTTGAAAGAGGTTGGAGGATCCCCAGGAAGAAGAAAGGGACAGGACAGTGGTCCAAACTTTGTCAAGCTCTTATCAGAAGAACTGCGCGGTGTTTGAGGGCGTCTAGTGGGCAGGGGGGCTTCCTGTGGCTCAGCTGTAAAGAATCCACCAGCAGTGCAGGAGACCCAGGTTTGATCCCTGGATCGGGAAGATCCCCTGGAGGAGGGCGTGGCAACCCATGCCAGTTCTCTTGCCTAGAAGACCCCATGGACAGAGGAGCATGGAGGGCTGTAGTCCGTAGGGTCACACAGAGCCGGACACGACTGAGTGACTAAGCAGCAGCAGCAGTGAGCAGGTAGAATCCAAGGACAATCTGGGAGGAAGAAGCTGAGCCAGAGCGAGCACTGGCAAGGAGGAGGACTTTTCTATTTAGAAGTTAGTTGCAAAGGAAATAAAATGAGGCATAGCATCTAAGCTCTGGAATTTCAGCCTTTAAAAGACAAGTGTATTTTTGTGTTGCTGCTGCTGCTGCTGCTAAGGTGCTTCAGTCGTGTCCGACTCTGTGCAACCCCATAGGCGGCAGCCCACCAGTCTCCCCTGTCCCTGGGATTCTCCAGGCAAGACCACTGGAGTGGGTTAAACACAGATTATTCTAAGAGCCAAGCATTGTTCTAAACACATGAATATTAAGTCATGCAATGCTCTCCACAATCCAGTGAGGCGTAGGTCCTGTGATTAGTCCTGTCCTATAGGTGAGTAAGCTGAGAACTTGCCAAGGTCATAGGGCTGGTGCACAGCAGAATCAGTTTTCAAACTCAGGCAGTCTGTCTCCAGAGCCTGCACTCTAACCGTCACACGGAGAAGCCAAATTTTAACATAAAGACAGATGCAAGGTATTTATAAAAGCAAACATGTCAACTCCACAGGTTGTATTTTCTTTGGATTAAATAGTAGCAGCTGGAGATCAGGGCAAAAATAATGGGTGTTTAGGACCAACAAAAGATGACAAGAACCTTGGGGAAGTAAATTTCTAATGTAGGGGATAATTTTAGCTGACATGGATGAAGGAAGGATGGGGCAAAATTTTTCTTAAGATAATGACTTATTTTTAAAGTGTATCTTAAACTCAGCTCAGGTAAGTATTCATTTGTGGTTTAAACTTATCATTTTGTAGAGACCTGGGACCTCCATCAAATAAGACGAGAATCAGGGTGAGTAAGGGGAAGCTTTCCAGAGGATCGTGGGGTCTCAAACGTCCTACATCTTGAACCACTTTACACCCTTTATTTTCCCAGACTATAAAAAGAAATGGAACTTGTTTTATGAAATGTACAGAAACGTGATAACAAAGCCTGACAAAAACGGTGCTGAAAGAGTGAAAAATATATTGATCTCACTTAGAAACACAAAATGATATCAAATCAAATTGATAGTATGAGAAGAACAGTTCACCAAGACATGAGTTTGGGTCATCTCATGACTGTAAACACAAAATTAAATCTAACAATACTTCATATGGAGAGAAGGATCTTGTGATAGTCTCAGTAGATATTAAAAAGAGAAAAATTAAAAAACCCATATATTTATTGTCAATTGTTTTTCACCTATGGTGCCTAGATAATTCAACCGGGGAAAGAATAACCCTTTCAGCCGAAGCAACTGAATAACTGTATGCCAAAGAGTGAAGCTGGTATGATACCTCACACCATATATAAAAGTTAAAATAAAAAAGATCTAAATGTAAGAGTTAAAACTATAAAATTCGTAGAGGAAAACAGAGGTGTAGGTCTTCATGATCTTGGATTAAGCAGTGATTTCTCTTAGATATGACACCAAAAGCACAAGCAAACGAAAAATATATAAATTGGACTTCATGAAAGTTAAAGACTTTTGTGTTCATAAAATATTATTAAGAAAGTGAAAAACAATCCAAAAAATGGGAGAAGTAGTTGCACGTCACATATCTGATAAAGATCTAGTATTATACAAAATATATAAAGATTCTTATAACTCAATAAAAAACAAGCATCTCAATTAAAAAATGGGAAAAATTTGAGAAGCATTTCTTCAAAGGAGGTATACAAATGACTAAGAAACATATGAAAATATACTCAAATCATTAGTCTTTAGAGAAATGCAAAACTACAGTGACTTGCCTATAATAAAAATAAAAGATAAAGATATAATAAGAAGCATTGGTGAGAATGTGGAGAAATTGGAACCTCATACATTGGTGGTAGGAATGTAAAATGATGCAGCCACTTCAGAAAATATTCTGGCAGTTCCTCAAAAAGCTAAAAATAAAGTTAGCATATGGCCTAGAATTCTGATAATTGAAAACAAATGTCTGTGCAAAAACTTGTACATGAATATTCATAGCAACATTATTTCTAATACAAAAAAGTGAAAATAGCAATCTAGTGATGAATGGATAAACACAGTTATTCAACCATAAAAAGAGTTCAGTACCAATCTATTCTACAACAGGGATGAACCTTGAAGATACTATTCTAAGTGAAAGAAGCTAGACACAAAGGGCTACAAATACATTGTTCTATTTATGTGAAATTTCCAAACAGGCAAATCTATAGTGATGGAAAGCAGATTGATGATTGCTTGGGATTCCAGGGAAGAAGAGGAATGGGAAGTGATTGCTAATGGATTTGGGGTTTCTTCTTGGGGTGAGGAAAGCATTCTTAGCAGTGGTGATTACACAACTTTGTGAATATCCTAGAAACCACTGAATTTTATGCTTAAAACCCTGAATGTTATAGTATGCAAATTATATAGCAATTAAAATATTATATACAACAATAATTCCTATATTATGTTCTGAACTGAGGATAGAAAATTTCTTCAGATGATTGCTGTGGTTTTTCAGTTGCTAAGTATACCCATTTGAATGCAGAGTTCCAAAGAATAGCAAGAAGAGATAAGAAAGCCTTCCTCAGTGGTCAATGAAAAGAAATAGAGGAAAATAATAGAATGGGAAAGACTAGAGATCTCTTCAAGAAAATTAGAGATACCAAGGGAACATTTCATGCAAAGATGGGCTCAATAAAGGACAGAAATGGTATGGACCTAATAGAAGCAGAAGATAATACAAAGAGGTAGCAAGAATACACAGAAGAACTATACCAAAAAGATCTTCATGACCCAGATAACCACGATGGTGTGATCACTCACCTAGAGCCAGACATCCTGGGAATGTGAGGTTAAGAGGGCCTTAGGGGCTTCCTGGTGGCTCAGAGGTTAAAGCGTCTGCCTCCAATGCGGGAGACCTGGGTTCAATCCCTGGGTCGGGAAGATTACCTGGAGAAGGAAATGGCAACCCACTCCAGTATTCTTGCCTGGAGAATCCCCTGGACGGAGGAGCCTGGTAGGCTACAGTCCACAGGGTCGCAAAGAGTCAGACACGGCTGAGCGACTTCACTTCACCTCACCTCTAGGAAACGTTACTATGAACAAAGCTGGTGGAGGTGATGGAATTCCAGCTGAGCTGTTTCAAATCCTAAAAGATGATGCTGTGCAAGTGCTGCACTCAATATGCCAGCAAATTTGGAAAACTCAGCAGTGGCCACAGGACTGGAAAAGGTCGGTTTTCATTCCAATCCCAAAGAAAGGCAATGCCAAAGAAAGTTCACACTACCGCACAATTGCACTCATCTCACACACTAATAAAGTAATGCTCAAAATCCTCCAAGCCAGGCTTCAACAGTACACGAACCATGAAATTCCACACGTTCAAACTGGATTTAAAAAAGGCAGAGGAACCAGAGATCAGATTGCCAGCATCCACTGGATCATGAAATCAGTTAGAATATGTAATTTATCATAATTTTTATTCAACATTGTTCTGAAAGTTACAACCAATTCAATAAAACATGAAACAAATGTTATATATAGTGGACAGAAAATTCTGTTCTTTTTTTAGAAAAAGGATATATTTACCTTGGAAGCTCAAATAAATTAAAAAAAAAGAGGTAACTGAAAGATTGAGACAAAATGGATATCAAAAGTTTCATGTGTATTAAATGTGACTAATTAAGAAATAACATGGAAAATTGTCCATTTACTAGATAAATAGAAATTCATGGAAATACTGCAGGTGCAATGAAATATCAGTGATTATTTCCAGTTGATAATTGTCAATAAATTTTAGTTTTCCTGTAACATGCATTATTCTCTGTTTCCTATTTGAGGAAGTATGGATTTTATAATAAAAAGGCAATAAAACATTTAATCAAACATAACCTGAGGTTAGAAGTGACACAAGGGACCTTCAGCCTCCACATTTGTGGTCTACAGACCCCACTTTGAAAAGCCAGCTCTTGACATCTTAAACTTTGGCTCTTCTGAATTAAATTAGCTTTGATTTTAAGAGCACATTATAATGAATGAGAATGCAGCCAACTCAAGAGTTAAATTGCAAAGCTCTTTTTGTGGTGTGTCCTCACTTCTGATAAAGGTTGAGAGCTGTGAGTGAGAGGGAGATCTTGAGAGAAAACTGGCGGGAGGTCAACTGAGAGAAAGGGTGAAAGACGGCGACACTGGGAAGAGAACAAGATCATGAAAGGGGGCTCTGCAGGGAAAGAAGGGGAAGGCATTGCAGCTGCTGCTGCTGCTGCTGCTGAGTCGCTTCAGTCGGGTCCGACTCTGTGCGACCCCATAGACGGCAGCCCACCAGGCTCCCCCGTCCCTGGGATTCTCCAGGCAAGAACACTGGAGTGGGTTGCCATTTCCTTCTCCTGTGCATGAAAGTGAAAAGTGAAAGGGAAGTCGCTCGGTCGTGTCCGACTCTTAGCGACCCAAGGACTGCAGCCCACCAGGCTCCTCCATCCATGGGATTTTCCAGGTGAGAGGACTGGAGTGGGGTGCCATAGGCAGTGCAGCAGGATGAAGGAGAAATGAAGTTGGAGAAGGGAGAGAGAAGCAGGAAGAGAGAAATGGCAGGCGCTATGGAGGATGCGTTGACGGGGGAATGTGACATCACCCAGGTGGTCCAGGTGTGAGGCTGGTGGGAAAGGATGAGGGTCCATCACAGATGGTGGGATCCTCACTGACCTTTCCACGGGAGTCTCTGAGGTGTTCAGTTATGGATGCTGCCATGGGTTGAATTGTGTCCTTTGCTCCCAAATTTCAAGGTCAAAGTCCTAACCTCTAGAACCTCAGAATGCAATCTTATTTGGAGATAAGATCTTTAAAGAAGTAAGTAAAATGAGGTCATTATTAGCATGGGACCTACTCCATTGTGATCGATGTCTTTATGAAAGGAGGAAATTAGGGCACATATACACAGAAGAAAGACCACGTGTAGACACAGGGAGAAGACAGCCATCGGCAAGCCAAGGAGGCAGGCTTCAGCAGACAACCCTGCAGAATCTTGAACTTGTCCTCCAAAGCTGGGACACGATTCATGTCTGCTGGCCAAGTCCCCAGTCTGAGTGTCTTGTCAAGGCAGCCCTGACAAACAACTATAGATGCTGAAGAACAAGGGCCAGAGCCCAGCAAGCAGGTCCATATTTCTGGTGGGGAGCCTTCTGGGTCCCAGGTCCTCAGGAGAGTGACCACACAGTGAGTGCTCAGTCAGTGCTTGATGAGTGATATACCCGGAATGGCACGAAGGCATTTGAAACCAAGAGGTTGACTTTTGGCAAATACAGAATGGCTTACCGGTCCTGAGCATGCAGAATGCTTTGGGCTGGGGTTGGAGGGATTCTGCATGTGAGTATGTGGTGGTCTGGAGGTTGGGTAAGAGAATACGGTATGTTCCCCTCCTTTCTACTCTAAGCCTCTACTGCTCCCCCTTTCAGGGAGATAGACTGGAAGGGCCCACCTGGAAATGAGCTGGGTCAGGGCTGATGAGCACCAGGGCACCCTGAGCTGTAGGGAAGATGGAGCAAGCAGTTCCTGAAAATGCCTTGGTGACAAGCACATGTGTGTGTACACACGTGTGTGCATGTGTGGGTGTGGATGAGTGTGACTGGGTGTGTACGTATGTGTGTGCTGGGCTGTGCTGTGCCTGGCTGTGGTGGAGCTAGAAAGAAGGACCTAGAAAGAAGGTCCGTGAATGATCCTCTAATGGGCTTGTTGGGGCTTACTGATGCTTCGTTGCTGGACTTCCCGCAGCCCCTCCCAGAGCATATCCAGGAACTGCAGTGCCAGTTACCATCATCTTAGGAAGAGAGAGAATTACTGACAGCACTATTTTTGCAAACTTGACTACTGTTCTTTCAAATGCCAAGAACTTTCTTACCGGGCCCACATTGACTTATTTTTTGCTGCTTACACAATGACTTAAATAACAAATATTCTAGCTTATAGTTCCTTGATAACTCTAAAATAAAAACAAATTTATACATTAAATACAAAGCAATTACATCAGCAATAAAACTCAAATTGACAACATTAGTTTTACGTCACTGTTGAGCTTGGTGCTTGCAAAACCAAGTTGCCTCCTAAGTGAGTATGGGATTGAATGCAAGGCAGATTCTTCTGGGGCTGATGGGTCCTAACTGCAGCACAGTCAGATGACACAGTCTCCCAGTGTGGACAGTATGTAAAGCTGTATCATCTAAGGTCATCCCGGTTGCCAACCTACATGCAAACAAGGGCACAGAAATCATGTGCCACAAAACGTTTATAAAGCGTGCAAGCAGAAAATCCATGTGCTTTAAATTTTTGCCTTAAAGTTTTAAGAATTCCATTAGGGAACATGAGGAGCCCTGGAACCCTGATTGAGAAATGAAACCAAGGAGCGCTCGTGTGGAACACCCCCATTTATTCCACAGACACTCACCCACTGCTTCCTCCACAGCCAGGGCCTGGGCTCAAGCAGGAAGGACACAGAGATGATGACGGCCAGCGTCTGGTCTTGGGGATCAGAGAGTCCAATAGGCACATTTACGATGCTCTGTGTAGAGGTTTGTATAGGAACATGTGCGAGCTCTGAAGAGGGAAGCTAACTCAGTCTTCGGGGCTTGGAAGGCTTCCTGGAAGAGGTAGTACCTCTTCAAGCAGAGTCTTGAGAGGATTAGAAACCCAGCACCTCCCTGACGAGGCAATTAGTCCAGATATCCCAAACTGAGATAGGGACTGGGACTCTGAACTTCTAGAACAAAGGCTATCGTTATAAAGAGGGAAAAGGTTTGTTTTGTCCTCTAGAGAGCTCGCTCCTTTGTCCCCACAATCTTCTCTTCAGTCAATTAATGGTTCAGCAATTTCATCATCGGAGAGCCATTCACTGACTTAAGACTTGTCCTTCTCTATTTTGATAATAATATCCTCGCTCGGAAAGCTCACATACTAATTTCAGCCTTTTACATGAATTAATTCATTAGTTAGCCATAGAGGAAGTCCCTGAGGGAATGGAAATGGAGTTAGGGAGTGACCACGGAGAAGAGTTAGGACCAGGTCTGATAACTCATCTGTGCAGGGGTGGGAGGGTGGGTACTAGGGAGAGGGAAACATACCCCGAAGAAGTCTCATCTCTCATCCATCCGTGTGTGGAGGGGGGTACGTGTGTGTGTCCTTAGGGGAGTGAGTGGGACTTTTCTCACTCAAGAAGAGGTCACTCTGGACGCTGCACAAAGCACTAGCTTCCTGCATCTTGTCCTCATCTAGCCAGGAAGGCTGGGAGGAGCAACCTGGCCTGGCTGTGGTGGAGGCTGAGCTATCAGCCAGGCTTCGCTTTTGACCAGCCCTGGCTCTGTTTAGGCCAGTGTTTGGGAGGCAGCTGAGCAGCCCTGTCTCTGATTTTCCTGGCCCAGGGGAGCTGAGAGCTGGACTTAGCACTCCTTCGTAGAAGCAGAGAGAAAAGCCAGACTGGCGGTGAGAGACTCGGCTTGGAGATGCCTCGTCTGAGAGCAGCATGCTGACCTGTAGCTGACGGAAGACAGTCAACAGCCAGCTTGTACTTGCGCATGACTCTGAATCTTGTGCGCACACTTCCTACACACTCCAGAAGCCTTTGCTTGCCTGAGTCAGTGACCTGCCATCACTCTCTCCAGCGTCTAACGTGGGCATGGTTGGCATTTTGTGTGCACTGTTGGTTCCCTTGCAGGACTGCCCACTGCAATCCAGGGCGTTCACGTCATGGTCTCTGAATGTTAGCTGTGCATCTGCCCCTCAAATCATTGTGACAAAACTGTTCCACACATTTCAAAACACCCCTGGGGGGTCCATGCTGCCCATCGAAGGCTGCTTCTCCAAGGACAGGCTCTGCCAGCCTTGAGCACTGATCCTTCCTTGTTTAATTAAACACAAAGTGATAAGTGCCCACAGCAGACAGTGAAGGTGGAGCAGGGAGACCAGGCTGGGTTCATCAAAGCGGGGCTGATGGAGAACTGAAGCGGGTGCGTGTGGTATGAAAGCTGCTCCTAGCTCTGGATTGCTGTGGTCCAGGAAAGGCTGCTATTTAGAACAAATATATGGACACCAACTGGGGAAAAGTGGAGTGAGATGAACTGGCAGGTTAGGAATGACATATATACAGCATTTCCTCCTCCAGGGGATCTTCCCAAACCAAGGACTGAACCCAGGCCTCCTGCATTGGCAGGCAGATTCTCTCACCATCTGAGCCGCCAGGGAAGCCCATATGTATAGGTTTCCCTGGTGGCTCAGAGGGTAAAGGGTCTGCCTACACTGCAGGAGACCGGGGTTCGATCCCTGGGTCAGGAAGATTCCCTGGAGGAGGTGGCACCCCACTCCAGTACTCTTGCCTGGAAAATCCCATGGATAGAGGAGCCTGGTAGGCTCCAGTCCATGGGGTCGCAAAGAGTCGGACATGACTGAGCGACTTCACACACACACACACGTATAAAAAAGAAAATTAATGAAAGCCTACTCTTTAGCACAGGGAATTCCACTCAGCGCTCTGTGGTGACAAAGAGGGGATATGTGTATACACATTGCTGCTTCACTTTGCTGGGCAGCAGAGACTAACACAGCACTGTAAAGCAATTGAACACCGACGAAAAAGGCTGCTACTCACGGACATCTGAATGTGTGAGAGGAAAGAAGGCTCTTCTGCTAGACTCTCCGTTTTTCAATCCCAGGTTAGGGTGAGTGATCTTGTTGATTCTTTTGTTACTTTTGCTTCGGGATTAGCCATCCCTCTCCTTGTTAGCTGGCCTTGGTGACAGAGTCTTCAGTCTTCGAGCTCCCACCCCCATCTCTGTTTCTCAGCTCCCTTTATCTGCTCCCTCTTTGTCTGCCTTCCTCTTGCCTCCTCCTCCCTTCTTCCCTACTATTACGGGCTGAATTGAATCTCTCCCAGAGTTCACATGCTGAAGTCCTAAACCTTAGTATCACAGAGAGTGACTGTATTTGGAAATGGGCCCTTTAAGGAAGTAGTTAAATTAAAATAAGGTCATTAGGCTGGGCCCTAATCCCATATAGCTGGTGCCCTTATAAGAGGAGATTAGGACCCAGACACCCAGAGAAGAAAGAGCAGGTGAAGACACAGGGGGAAAATGCCCACACACAAGCCGAAGAGAGACGCTCCAGTGGAAACCAAACGTGCTGAGACCTTGCTCTCAGGTCTTTAGCTTCCAGAACGGTTAGAACAATTTATTTCTGTGCTTTAGTCCCTCAGTTTGTGGCACTTTGTTATGGGAACCCGAGAAACAGCTTCCTTTCTCCATTTACTAGTGCACCCATGCACCCCCGAGATGTTCACTGATGCCCACCATGCACTGGGCACCATGCAAGAATGCGCTTTCTAGGGCTCAGCACTCAGCCCTGCCCCTGCCTCCGATCCCAGACAACGACACTGTTTTCCAAGGCATCTCGTTTTGGCTTGAGGATGAGTCAACTGTCTTTCCTTTTTCTGTACCCTCGTTGTGAGTCACAGACTCTAAAATTCAACACTTTCCTTGGATTACTGTCAGTAACGTTGGAGATATTAGACTCAGTGAAGTCCCTGCTTCCAAACCTAGTGGTGCCCTCTCTGTGATGCCTGGAGGACCCTTGTGACATCTCCCCTCCTTCACTGACATCACCCACCGTCGTTGGGATGAAGTACAAATTCCTGGATCTGGCATTCGGGAGCCTCTAGGGCTTTGTTCCTGTTTGTACCTCTGCCCACATCTTACTCCCAAGATGCAATTTGTCTATTAAGCTCTCAGGAGCAAGACTTGAAATGTCTGTGTCTTTTAATTGTTATTGTTACCTTTAATATCTTTGGCCGGTAACATGTGGGATCTTAGTTCCTCAACCACAGATTGAACCCTTGTCCCTGCGGCAGAAGTGCTGATGCCCCTCCTGTGGCCTCCGGTCACTGTGCTTGGCAATCTGCTCCCTCCTCTGGAACGGTCCCTTACCCTCTGCTGGTGGGACTCTCCCAGGACACTAGAAGGTTCAGTTCAAGGGCTGCTTCCACAGTCGAGGGTTCCAGCAAGACGAGGAAGAGGAAGCAGGCATGGCCTCTGTTGTGATTAGTGATACAGATGACCTGCCCTCATTCCAATCTCTTCTATCTGGAGCCTTCTAGAATCTGCTTCTGTTGCTGCTAAGTCGCTTCAGTCGTGTCCGACTCTGTGCGACCCCATAGACGGCAGCCCACCAGGCTCCTCTGTTCCTGGGATTCTCCTGGCAAGAACTCTGGAATGTGTTGCCATTTCCTTCTCCAGTTCTAGAACCTAGAGGCCGTTTTTTTTTTCTTCTTGCATCCAACCAGCCTGCAGAGCCTGACAACCAAGCTAACAATCACTGCGAAGGTCAAGGAATGACCTGAATTTGTATCTTACAGCTCTGTTTGGAGAAGCTCTTCGTATCAAGCTGTACTGTCAGCCTTATAGCTTCACATCTCCTTACCTTTAGGGAAAGACCAGTGCATTCCCCACCCCTTCCCTATTTGTGCAGGGGAAAGATGCTGCAATTTTTGTCCAAATTCCACCATTGCTGGCTCATGATTTCTTCTTCTGATTGGATAAATGCGTCCTCTGTAACCACGATCTCTTCTCTCCTATCCTCTCTCTCATCAGCCACAGCTGAAACCTCTTTTGTCCAAAGTTTACTCTTTGTTCACTCCCTATTGGTGATAATTCAAGCATGCAACTAAGTGCCTTTGGCTCCAAAATGCCCATGAACAGCAAGAAGGAGGAGATCTTAAAAATTACTTGTATAAATCCAGACTGAAAAAGCAACACAGAAATCCGCTGAGCACCTTAGATGGGGGTGTTTACTTTTCCTTGGTGCTTTTAGCTTAAGGATATACTTGCTATACACAAAGTCAAGCTGATTATAAAACCATGCCATCCTCTTTTATCTCACACTCGGCTTTAGCAGACAACTGCATAACGGAAGAAGAAAAGGAGACCTCCACTTCGTAGCCTGCCACGTAATTTATTTTAAGGGCACTTGGATTTCTAAGATTCTTTCAGTAGTGACTGGTATAGATTCAGGATTAGTTGAGTAGGGCCTCAGCATAGCTTAGTGTCCACAGGGATCTGGATCAAGTTCAGAACAGTCTGAACACTCATCCAGAAACTCCAGACAGGGGGATTTTTGGAAGAGATAACTTTTAAAAATAATTGGATTGTATTATTCTTCTAATTCAGAACACAGTCAGACCTGATGGAGCCAGGGGTGGGACGAATAAGTTGGTGGAGGATTTTCAAATTGTCTTAAGGTTGTGAGTGAGTTAGCAGGCAGCAAGGTGAAAGGAATGATCGGGAAGGCCTTTGCTATTGTATCCAGAATAACTGAAATCCTGAATCTCATCTGGCTCACTGATGGTGTCTGCCCTGGAGACTGGGTGTGTTTCCCTGTTCCTATGTCAGGCAGCAAAGGCCAAGGTATTCTGGTAGATTATTTCAGAAGCTGAAAAGGACTGAGAGAGATAGCTGCAAAGAGAATACTGAAAAGGGAATACTGTTAGGTGTCACAGAACTATAAGAAAAACACTTTTCAGCCCCTAAATCTCCAGCACAACATCAATTTTGGCAAAGAGAAGGCGAGGCAAAGGGTGGGCCCTTAGGTCTGATTTTGGATTGAATATCTGCTCACTTCTTCAGGGAAAGATATTTAGAAATGATACTAAAGCGATAACTGGCTCCCCTGAGTGTGCCCCACCTGTGTAAAGGGCTCTTTCTACTCTCCCCCCACGGGGAGTAAATCGCAAGCACAGAGGTTGAGGTGGGAGGTCACCGAGGACACCACACAGTCCTGCCACTTCCTTGGCTTCCTGCCTACGTGCAGTCATGCTGACATGCCATTTAACACATGCCACCATCTTCTGGACAATGAGGTTCAGATTGCTTATGTTGCCCAAGGACCCACAGTGGTGCCCAGGGTGGGAGGCTGGTCAGCTTTCCGAATCAGCACCACTCCTCGGCATCCTCCCCCTGTCTCACCAAGCACTGTCTTCCACAGTCAGTATCCAAGTTCTCCTTCCAGACACTCTGTGGCCCAAGAGCCCTGGATAGGAGACCTCTTTGAGCCTAAGGTTACTAACTTGTAAAATGGACCCTGGGACCTCACAGGGGTGGGGTGTGAGGTTTAGTTGCTCATACGTGCAAAGTGGTTTCCCAGCTCTGGTCTGGAAGTCTCCCAGAAATGTCTGTATTCCTGGGTGGTAGGATCCCGTTTGACACCAGTTCTTGCCCTCACTTCTTGTTCTTGGCATCAGACCCAGCACCCTTGCAGCCAGTTCCCCACGGACTCCTCAGTTCTGTCACCCCTGGGGAGAAGAGGCGGGGCCGCTCCCTGCAGTCAGGCTGCCTGGCCGGTCAGCCCAGTCTCTGTAGAGCCCTGCTCCTTGTGAGCGCCCTCAGCTAGAAGAGTCCTATGGACGCTTGGCCCTAGGACCGCAGGGAATACCTGGCATTTGGAGACATCACAAGTGCTGTGCACCCACTGGCCTGGGCTGCAGGGTGGACTTGTCCTCTGGGACATGACCTGGGGCTAAAAGCAGCCAGCGGGCAGTACCACCTCTGTCCCATGCCTTCCGCACCCTCATTCACTGGTCTTAGAGGGAAGGAGACAGGGCCCATGTTCTCTCCTTCCTGCAGGGATCCCACTCCAAGTGAGGGCCCACCTTTCCTGGAACCCCACACAGCCCTCCTTTGACAGACACATGCACATGCAAAGCATATCTAACACACATGCCCCAGAAGTGCTGGGCTAACACATTAGTCAGGCTCTGGCCCCAAATTTAGAAGCATGGGGAAGAGATCAGGCACTGACTCAGGGTGAGATGGGCTGAATGGCCTTCTCACCACATCCTGGCTGTGCGACCAGGGACAGCCCTTTCATCTCCCTGCCTCTGCTTCCTTATCTGCAGCAGTAATAGTAAAGACAGGTGACATTCACGGGCCGGGGACCAGGAGCGATGCCTGGAACAGTAACTGGAATCGTCCCACCTGATCTTCTCAAGCACCCAGTGAGGGACATGCCCACTTCCCCACTGTACAGATGGAGGAAACCGAGGCGCATGGAGGCTGGGGAGCTGCCCCAGGGTCTCCCAGTGGCAGGGTTTAGTGGCGTACTGCAGAGTGTCTAGCCAATGTCTGTGGCTGGGGCGCCCTAAGCGGTCATCACAGTTTATAGCGTCCGCACACTCTGAACTTTCGTGTGTGACTCTCCGTTTTCCAAGCATCCCCATGCACGACATTCCCCACCCCCATTCGAATTCAGCTGCTCCTTGGCTCCCAAAGGTCTCTGTAGAGACAGCAGGAGGTTCGCTGGGCAACAGGTTAGCCTTAGGTCCAGGAAATCCCCGCATTTGGTAGTTGTCCCCCCCAACTTTCACCCAAGCTTCCAGACACCGTCCCCGTAGCAATAACTGGCCTGTGATGCAAACTGGCCTCCAATATCATTGCAGCCACGTATGCCCTGTGTCCGACCCATTGCCTCCCAGAACCTCAGTGTTCACATCTGTGAAATGGGAGTGGTGAAATGAGCCGCCTGCAGGTTTTGGTAGAGGATCGCCGGCGGGGCCTCGCTCACGCCCTCAGCCCAGAAGCCCTGGCCGGGCGTGGGGCAGGCGGCCGGAGGGGCGGGGGCCGGAGCCGGGCGGGGGGCGGGCGCGGGGCGGGCTGCGCGGCGGCGGGGTCGGGGGAGGAGAGGGGGGCGGGTGGCGGGCAGGCGGTGGCGCTGCTCCCGCGTCACAGCGCCGGGCGCGGCGGGGAGATGCGGCTCCTGGCGCTGGCGGTGGCCGTGCTGCTGGCGCGGGCTCCGGCCCCGGGTAAGCGCGGCGGGACCGGGTGGCTCGGGGACCCTGGGTGGGGCTCGGGTGGCGGGGCCCGGGGAGGCCGGGGCTGGGGACCCGGGACTCGGGCCTGGCCGGGAGGCCCTGACGCCTCCGGGCCGCCCCCTCCCGGTCCCGGTCGGCGCCCGCGAGCCGCGGTCTGTCGGTCCGGGCGGCGGAGCCCAGCGGAGCCTCTGGAGGGTCGGGGCTGCCGCGTCCCCTCCTCCCCTCCCGCTCGGCTGGGACCCCAGCGCTCCGCCGGACCCTCCGCAGCCCGGTTCTCTTCCAGGGGCCAGGCCTCCAAGTGGAAGATGCGAGCAGGGCTGTGCGAGTCCTAGTTTTGGCGTGTTTTCTGTTTTCTTCCCAACAGTCAGCGCCAACAACTGTTGGCAGGTTAGTGGGCAGCGACTTCCCTTGAATTCTCTTCGGAGAGTTCTTTGGAGGACCGGTCCGAAGGGGCCGCATCGGCCGCCGGCCGTGGGGTCTGGGGACTTGATCGCGGGCATTTTGCGATGACCCGGCCTGGGGAGCTAGGGGATCCTCGGCTGGATGAAGCCGGGCCCTTTCCCCTTGCCCTGAGCACCCGACTTTCGGGGCAGCCTCTACCCGCACTACGGGCTTTCATCTGGGGTTTCTGCTTCCCACTTCTAAGGTGCTGAAGACTTTTATTTCCCAAGGCTGAAAGGGCAGTGTTGGCTAGAATAATAGTAATAATAAATATATGGATGGCACTCACATTTCCTGGGTGCCCATTGGGTGTTACAGTTGTCTCCTTTAATCACACAGTGCTTCAAAGTAATAATGACAAGAGTAAATATATACCCAAGTGCTTTGCAAACATTAATTCACTTAAACTTGTCTCTGAGGGAAATGCGTATTGTTATCCCTTATTTTATAGATGAGGAAACAGGCCTTGTCCATGAGTTGACTTGCTTTAAGTCACAAGGCTTATACCTGCTTTAGCTGGGATTTGAACGCAAGAATCCTGGGTCTAGACCGCTTTTACTGGCTAGGCTGTGTTGCCAGTGTTTTTTAAGTAAGGGGGCTGATGAACAGAGTAAAGTAATTTTCCAGCATTTGGGTGGGTGGCCCAGCGTTTGAGCCAGCATAGATCGAGTCTGATGGGGGGGGGGGGACTTGGTTCCCAGTGGGAAGAAATTTACCCCTTGTCCCCTGGCTACCAGTGCAGCGGGGTTTCCAGTGAACTTGAAATCGGCCCTGTGGGAAATGTTCTTCACAGTTGTTGCTGTCTTGGCTCGCAGTTCCTGGAGGTTCGACTGAGAGAGTTGGGCCAGGGCAGCTCTAGTGGCCAGCAGCCAGCAAGATGCAAGAGGGGGGCGCAAGGGTGTTTGTTCCCTGGGCTCCACGACCTTTAATCCCAGGTGCTGTCAGCAGTGGTGTCCCCAGAGAGGGGCTTTTTCCAGGAAACCTCGGGAGCTTTGAGGACTGGAATTAGGGGACCTTTATTTATTTGGCCGCGTTGTGTGGCATGTGGGATTTTAGTTCTCCGACCAGGGATCAAACCCACGCCCTCTACACTGGAAGTGCAGAATCCTAACTGCGGACCGCCAGGGAAGTCCCCTGGAATTTGAGAACCTTTAGTCAGGCCTGGCTGTGCCCAAGGCTGTGTGATGATGGGAGCTTCTGCTTGTGCTGCACCCAGAATGCCAGTCATTCTTTTAAGCTTTCCATCCACAGCCCCTGGTTGCGGCACCTCAAGAGAAGGCCTGGCAGATCCACTTTATACCTACGTCTGGGCTCTTAACTGCTGCACTTTTCTACATTTTCCTTTGGGGAAAAGTGGGGCCTGAGGGATTACCTGGTCCCACCCGTCATTTTACAGCAAACTGAGGGGGCAGAATATTTACTCAAAGCCACGCTGTAGTCCAGATTGGTGGTTGAGAACTGTCTCTGATGCCAGATGGCCTCGTTGCTAATTCCAGCCCTGTCATGTTCTGTGTGAGCTTGAACAAGTGTCTTTGCTTCTCTGGGCCTTAACCCTCTTGTCTGTAAAATGGGGATAAACATAACTATGAGGATAAATTAAGAAAACACGACTAAAGTGCTTAGAACCGTCCTTGGTCTAGAGTTCACATCCAGTAAATGTTAGTGTTCATCACGGGTCAGGGCCTTGTGTCCATCCTGGATCAGAGCTGTTTTAAGGTGACCACCTTAATATGAAGGCATTACCCTGTAGGCTGGATCTCTGCTTGGTATTCGGTCAACACGGGCTTCTAGTGCCATGGGTTTTAAAGTGATACAGTTATATTTCTTTCAGAGATTTATTTGTCACGAATTCAGACTATCCTTTTAGTAAGAGTGAGATTACTGCCAACTGGTACCCACAGTGTGCATTCCTTATCAATGCAGAGGCTCCTGGCTTCCTGAAAGGAGAGGGGACGTTTCTTCTAGACAGACAAGTGTGGGGCACAGAGTCATTAGTGCTTAGCTTGCCCAGTTGGAACAAAGGGACCCTAGCCTTGCCACCTCTGTGTCCCAGGCGAGGCAGGCACTCTGTTTCTGTTAGAGGTTCTATACTCCCCTGTACCTGGAAGCTGCTATTTCTCACTTCATAAGTGTAGGGAGCGGGTAAGTGGGGGTAAGGGAGAGAAGGTGGTTGAGTACTAGATGAATAGGTTCTGTACTATTTGGCTATACTGAAGTCCTTTTAGGCTGTTTTCTGAGCTTTAGTTCTTTTCATAACATTATCCAAATGGGAACAAGAGGATTAGACCCCATAAATCTTATCTACAGGAATTTAACATTTGTTTACAGGGGGAATCAGCTATGTAATTTGTGGGATTCAGTGCAAAATGGAAATGCAGGGTCCTTCATTTTAAACTTTTTAGGCTTTTAAAAGAGCAACAGCAGAGATGAAATCAAATGGCGACCCTCCAAGCTTAGGGCCCTGCATGACTGCTGATCGTGTCCCCGAGAAGCCCAGCCTTCTTCCTATAGATCGCTGTGTGTGTCACTTTCTGTTATTTCCACCTGCCCTGTTCTCAGAGCATGCAAACATTTGTCAGTATTTTAAAGGTGCTTTTAAAAAGTAGCATTTTTATTTATTTTAAAAAAGTATTTGTTTGTGCTGGGTCTTAGTTGTGGCGTATGAACTCTCAGTTGCTGCATGTAGGATCTGGTTCCCTGACCAGGGATTGAACCCAGGCCCCCTGCCTCGGGAGCACAGAGTCTTAGCTGCTGGGCCACCAGGGAAGTCCCTAAAGGTGCAAGGCATCATCTTCCTGCTTTTGAAATGAGGGAACTGAGGCCCTGAGGACCTCACTCCTAGTAGAACCAGGTTTCTAGCCTGGCTTTCTTGGATTCCAACCCCTGGCTCTCTGCCCAGTCCTGCCACACCGCTGGCAAGGCCCTGGGCCTTGAGCATCCTGGCACCCAGCCCATGAGTGGAGGGCATATCTGCCTACCAGGTCATGGTACATGTGCTTGTTGAAGAAATAAGGTTCTCTGCAACAGGAAGCCTGACCGTCTGTTTTGGGTCAGTCTCTTTCTTGCCCATGTTGTCATATTCCTCCTTTAAGAACTGGTCCTGGGGGCCCTGACTGGGGTGCAGTGGCCCCTCCTGAGGTCTGTCTGCAGACTAGGTGGCTGCCTGGGCAATGGTGCGGTGCACTTCACTGGAGGATACTGATCTTCCCATTTCCAGCCTGCACTAGGCTCCTCCTGCCTCAGGCCCTTTGCACAGGCAGAACCGTCTTCCACAGGGATCATTGGCTCGCTGCTGCCCTGAATTTGTGTCATGCGCTCCACCTCAGCCTTCCGCTCACCCTCACCGCCCCAGGGTTTCTTTCCTCCCTGACACACGGAGATCAGAGTCTCACTCTCGGTTTTGTAAGCCCCTCGTCATTTCTGTGTGGTCAAGACACTTTGTAGTCACGTTCTCCTGTGGCCGGTGCGGTGCCGTGTCCACTGGCCTCTCAGCTCCTTGAGGTCGGGGTGCCTCTTCTCACAGTGCTCGGCACATGGCTGTTCTCAGCAACTAGTTGCCAAGTGATTAAGTGAGCAAAGCATAAGCTCGGGTGTGAGCTGGAGGAAGCGGATTGCTGCGTGTGGAGGTGGCTGGGGTGGGGTCGGTGGGGGTCTACCTCCCACCTCACTTCCCGGCGGTGCAGGACCAGAAGGCAAGCAATTTAGTTCTCCAGCACGAGTGACTTCAGTGCTTCTTCCTCCTCAGCTGCAGAGGGGAGACTCTGCCCTGCCCGGGGCTACTCCCTTACCTTATATGGTTTCAAAGGGTCTCTTGACACCTGACTCTCCTGTCTGGTAGCTGGGTTGGTCCATCTTGCCTGCTTTGCCCCTCTGCCCTGCAGGGTGTGGATGCTCTGTTGTTCAGAATGAGACCCAGAGGGGAAAGGCTAGGAGCCCTCCCTAGCACCACACTCTAGCCAGCCTGTCTCTACTGCGTGCCTCTGGGCCGCTCTGCAGTTTCTCATATGCTGCTGCTATTGCTGCTGCTGCTGCTAAGTCGCTTCAGTCGTGTCTGACTCTGTGTGACCCCATAGACGGCAGCCCACCAGGCTCCCCCATCCCTGGGATTCTCCAGGCAAGAATACTGGAGTGGGTTGCCATTTCCTTCTCCAATGCCTGAAAGTAAAGTGGAAGGGAAGTCGGTTGAGCCATGTGGGGCCTGATAATTGCCATGGGCAGAAGCTGTGTGATGCTCTTCTCTAGTGTTTAAACATCCAGCTCAGCAAACATCTGCAAGGCACTGGGTCCTCTACCTGTGTTTTCTCCCTCCCTCAAGCAATGCCGCTTCTTACAGCTGTTTGCCTTTGGGCTGAGTTGTGTTCCCTAGGCTTGAGGTAGTCATTTCCAGTGTAGAGTGGAGGGCGTTACCTGGGGCAGTGGCCTTCTGAGAAGGTCACTGTATGTGTGGGGGACCATACAACCTGAGAGCCTGTGTCTTTTAACAAAGCTAAATGCCCCGAGGAACCTGTGGGCATTATCGTTCCAGTCACCCACCCCCATACTCTCGTGTTGAAAGTAGGTGTAAATATCTGGGCTGGTGGTAAGACTAGGGCCGAAATAAGCCTTCCTGGGAGGAAGGTTGTATTGCTTCACTGGGGCCACCGTCACAAAGTGCCACAGACTGGGGGCTTCGCCAACAGAGTTTAGTTTCTCCCAGCCCCAGGGGCCAGGAGTCTGCAGGGTCGCTGTCTGCTGAGCCCTCTCTCCTTGGGCTGTAGTCGGCCGTCTTCTCCTTGTGTGTCTACGTGATCTTTCCTCCGTCTGTGCCTGCTTCCTAATCTCCTCCTTTAAGGACACCAGTCATGTTGGATTGGAAAAGGAAATGGCAACTCACTCTAGTATTCTTGCCTGGGAAATCCCATGGACAGAGGAACCTGGTGGGTTACAGTCCATGGGCTCGCAAAAGAGAGACTAATCAACGACAACATGCTGGATTGGGGTCCTTCCTGAGGGCCTCATTTTAACTTCGTCGTCTCATTAAAGGTGCACTCTCCAATACAGTCCCATTTGGAGTTCCTGGGGATTAGGGCTTCAGTATAGGAATTTGTGGGGGACACTGTTCAGCTCATAGCAAGGGTCTTTGCACGTCAGTGGGAGTGACGTGTTTGGGCCATTTGTAAGAGAGGGGCTAACTGAAGACAGAGAGGCGTTTCCGTCTTTAACTGGGGAAGATGGTGCACTGTGCTCCCTTTCCTGGGAGCTGCTAACTCGGCCTGAGCTGCAGAAGTGGAAGAGTTACTAGTTTGCCTCCAGGATGGAATCTGGCCTCCCATGAGGACTGGAGCACTTGGCATGTTCTCCTGGTTTCAGCCACTATAAATAATCCCTCCTTCCTGCAGCGTTAATAGGAGGAGACGAGGGTGTGGGGTCCCGGCTGTGTGCTCATCCCATCCATGCTGTTTCAATTTCCTGCCTTCCCCAGCTCTCCTTGCCTCCACTGGGGAGACCTTGGGGGCGGGCAGAGCAGGACTTCAGTTCTGGAAGCCAGCTGCTCCATCTCTGCTGCTCTCTGCCTGCCAAACTCTTGGGCAGCTGTTGAAGTGGGGTCAGCCTGGCATTTCTGTGCTCTTCAGGGGGCTCCCACCATGGGGCCTGAGCGGACTTTGGGGAAAATGCTTTTGGTCTACTATACCGTGGTGTGCGGGCTGGTGGGCAAGCTGCAGGGAAACGGTGAGGGCAGTCCCTCCTTTGTCCTGTGGGAGTGACTTGCGTAGATGGTGAGGTTGTTACTAGGGGGCGTGTGCCTTCCTTGGGTACCTGTTGATCTGCATTCCCGAGTGTCTGTCTCCCTGGGTGGCTTTCTCTTTGTCACTGTAAACATACAAGACCTCATTCTCGTTCACGATGAGCTGAGTCCAGCCAAGCATCCATCTTTTCCTTCTGAATTCACTTCCATCTATTTTTTTTTAATGGTGACAAAAGACTATCACAGTGCTGTTAGCTGAATAAAGACCCCCAAAGATGTCTGCATCCTGATCCCTGGAACTGTGAATGCAGTTTAAAAGGCACTTTATGGATGTGATTAAGTTAAGGATCTTGGAGTATCCTGGAGTGTCCTGGTAGCCTGGCTTTTAAGAGTTGAGAAGCAGAAGAAAATTGACTCTCAAGTTGTATCTCTGGAGGTGTTCAGTTTATTAAATGAACAGGGGAAACTGTGTGGAAACGATATGTAAGGAGCTTACTGCCTGAATTTTTACCATGAAGGATACTGTTTGTGTTAAACTCTCCCTGTCACCCCCAGCACACACAGGGCCTCACCTTGTTGACTCACAGCCTGTTCACGGTGGAAGGTCCAAATCTTTACTCTCTTTTTCATCCTTCCTCCTTGCTTACTGTAGCACTGACCAGGGTTCAAAGTCTTGGGCAACTCTGCCATCCAGGCCCCCAAGTCCCCTCGTGTGACCAGGAGGTGGTATTTCAGGGCTCTTAGTTTGGGATGACCTTGGGGACACCTGCTCGTGCAGTAGGGCGTCATGCTTCCTGGAGTTGCTTGCTGGGCAGCGCAGGGATGATGATGTGGGATCTGGTGAGAATACAGCCCTGCTTGGACAGTAGCAGGCTCTGGGCATCCTGTCCTTCCTGGGCTCTGCCTGCCAGGGGGAGGCTGCACTCATGAGCTCCCGGGCTGCATGGCTGCAATATGTAATCCCTGCAGACGCCGTGCAGTGTGTCTACTGGGAGAAGACCTTGGCGAGGGTAGCTGGGCTGGCTGATCTTGGGTGGACAGGGAGTGGCACCCTTAAATGTCAGCTTGGAGTAGAACCGTGGCTGGTGAGAGTCAGCCCTGAGACCAAAGGACAGGACTTCGACCTGGGCCTGGTTTCCTGGGGCACATTTCGGGTTGCTGAGCTAGTCTGGGGCCCCTCTCTGCTCCTGGGCTCATTGGCTCTTTTCCCTGCACTTCAGCTGTTAGACCGTGGATCATGGTCCTAGGAGGCTTGGAGTGAGACACCAAGGCGCCTCTGTCATTCCAGCTCCCTGGTGCTAGTTTACCACTCACTGGATCAGTACTGACAATCGGCCTTGGTTGCAGCAGAAATAGCTGAGACAGGGAATGGGGACCACAGCGTTGCCTCCTCAGGGAGGTGATGAAACTGATTGAAGCGGGCCTTGGGGAGGCAGGTAGGAAAGGTGGATTTGATGTCAGCTGGATAGTTTTAAGAGCTTCCCCAAATTTAAATCTTTATGTGAAATCTCCTGAATTTTAAATATCAGCAACTAACTAAAAAAAGAGAAAAGCATCTAGGCCAGGTGATCAGTGGCGTCCCACTTGCAGGGGACCATCTCACAGGCTGAGGACATGGGGGCCCACAGAGACCCACTCCATGCCCCAAGGAGGGCTCCTTTGTGAAGGCAGCGTGCGCGTAGAAGGGGTGGAGGTGGCCCGCCTCTCTGGCCTGCACATCCCTCTGGCTCCTTGAGAGAAGAGGCTGTGTGTGCGCACCCGGGGAGTGGCGGTGGCCTTCCTCATTCTCTTCCTCCTTTTTTTCTCTGCAGAGGTCTGTGGAGCCCTCAACGTCACCGTGTCCCCGGGGCCCGTGGTTGACTACCTGGAGGGGGAAAATGCCACGCTTCTCTGCCACGTCTCCCAGAAGAGGCGAAAGGACAGCTTGCTGGCTGTGCGCTGGTTCTTCGCGAGGCCAGACTCCCAGGAAGCCCTGATGGTTAAGATGACCAAGCTCCGGATGGTGCAGTACTACGGGAATTTCAGCCGCAGCGCCTACCGGCAGAGGCTGCGCCTCCTTGAGGAGCGGCGTGGGGCGCTCTACACGCTCTCTGTCTTGACCCTGCAGCCAGCAGATCAAGGGCATTATGTCTGCAAAGTCCAGGAAATCAGCAAGCACAGGAATAAGTGGACAGCTTGGTCCAATGGTTCCTCAGGGACAGAAATGAGAGGTAAGAATACGTCTTCTCTCTGGGGAGAGGGGAAGGGGGCAAGTCAGAGGGTCTCCCTCCAGCTGGCCAAACAGTGGCCTCCAGGCCAGTCCTACTGAGCTAGAATACATCTTCTGGACTCTAAGGGCCAGGCTGTATGAGCCAGGCCATGAGAATGAGGGTAGATCTTTATGGGGATGCTGGCGCTGACCTTTGCTATAGATATAAAGTCAGGAAAGAAGGTGTCTGGCCTCATGCCAGCCAACCTGCCCCTGGGCAAACTTGTTTTGTACCTGAAAGGGGACTGGCTGTGTGGTTCATTTGCCTCTTGCTCAGGTCTGCGCTGCCTTGATTGCTTTGCCTGGGGATGGGAGAGCCTTTGAGAGGAGGCACACATTGGGAGTGCCTTGATGTGAATTGCCAGGCCTCAGAGCAGGGCAGCCTGGTGGCTCTGATCCATTGCCCAGAGGAACTGATCCAAGCCTCAGGGAACAGCTCACTCAGAGATTCATCCAAAAGTGAGCAAGGGACCAGGGGTGGCCCTCCCTTTCTGGAAACAGATAAGAGGCATGGGCCGTGTTCTGGAACATCTTAGCTACCAAATGCTATATTTAAGGGTTATCCCTATTTTTTGGTGGAGTTCCACTTGTGGCTTGTAGGATCCTAGTTCCCTGACCAAGGATTGAACCTGGACCCAGGCAGTGAAAGCATCAAGTGCTTACCACTGGATCACCAGGGAGTTTCCCAATGGTTATCATTTTTTACCACTGATGTTCCATTCAAGAAGCCACCTATCGCAATTTTAATGAGACTTGTTATTGTTGCTAAAATTACATCTTTGATTGCTTTGCACGTGAATTTGGCAGGAGGACCACAAAATAAACCTGATGATAAATCTAATTTTATTTTATACGTGTCATTAAATTAAAAGCAATAGTGATGCTGTTAAAGGGACAGAACTCAGTTGTGAACAGGCATTTTAATATCCTGTGTGTTATCCAGTGGCTTCCCTGATGGCTTAGTGGTGAAGAATCTGCCTGCCAAGCAGGAGACACAGGAGACTCAGGTTCGATCCCTGGGTCAGGACGATCCCCTGAAGGAGGAAATGGCAACCCACCCCAGTATTCTTGCCTGAAAAATCCCACGGAGAGAGGAGCCTGGTGGGCTACAGTCCATGGGTCGCAAGAGTCAGAACACGACTGAGCAACTGAGCACGCATATGTCAAAGTAAATAATTCACACGGATAGTCCAGCTCCATTTGTCTTTGGAGTTTGCTTATCTTCGTGTTCTTAAGCACGGAATGATGTAGTATCTGAAATGTTGTGCACTTTTTCTCTTTAAGCAAATTCATTTAAGACAACATTATACTATTAATATAAGTATGTATTTTGGCACAGAAAATAGAAAAGTCAGATGACCACAGGCTGAGGAGAGAATCCACTCTGGATATCCCTTGGCTCTAAAACGTATGGTCTTACGTATACCCTTTTAATTTTTATGCCCCGATGTATTCTGGAGCCCTGTGGTAAATCTCTGGGCAGTAATGACTCTCTGCCAATTAGAGGAGAGAAAAAGGTTCCTCGCATTCAAGTGAGTGCTGTCGGCACTGTCCATTATTTCAGGTGTGTCCCCGTCAGTGAGTGAAGTTGGGTTCCTTCTAGAACATTTATTTGGTTACATGTTACCACAACTTAAGGTGGTTTGTGCAGCTACACTGAAACTAATCTCTTTCCCCCACTTCTCGGTACTTTGATCCGCTCTTGTGAGTGTGAGAGGAAGGGGTGGAGTTACAAGGGGGTGTCCAGGGAATTGTGTATAAACTGCAACCGGTCACATTCCTGCCGCGTCCCTAAGATGGTGTCTCCTGACACAGTCCAGCTCCGTAGCCATGTGCTTGCAGAGTACTTTCCCAGTGTCATGCAAAACGAGAAATCTGGACAAAAATTAAAAAACAGACCAAGTAACCAATCTACCCCAACAATTGCAATTTTATTTGCTTTATTTTGTCCGTGTGTGTTTTTGAGTTTCTCTAAAATTGGAATAAGTCCTTGAGCATGTCTGTTGAGGTGACTAAAAAAATAAGTAACAAATTACTGGGAAAAAAATCTATGTTAATAAATGAGTTTGTCCTGGGTTTTTCCCTGGGGACATCTCTGAAAGGGTGTGGCTAAAAAATATAGGCTGTATTAAGTTGTCATTTTATGTTTTAACTGAACAAATCATTAAAGTATGATGGAGAATCGGGGATTTTGAAGAATGGGAAAGATTTAAAGTGGGGTCTGTGTGAAAACCACTTATATACGAGACCATGGAGGGGGCGAGCTCCTGATTCTAGGAGATGATAGTTATCATCACAATGAAGAATGAACATGTGTGACCCTCTAGGTTACTGGAGTCATGCTTGCCTTTTTTTAGAGAATCTGCCATATCCCATGAACTTGCCAGCGTCAGTTTACTGTACGGAGGCAGGAGGCAAGGCAAAGGGTGCTGCGCAGTTTCCTCAGTTGCTTGTGCCACGTGACCATTTCAGTGAGCCCGAAGCCCTGCCTGCAGAGAACCTGGATCCAAGAGCCCTAAGTGCCGCGTGGTGTGGGAACCCTCTGGAGAGGTTTCCAGGAGGGTGGATGTTAGGTCTGATTTCATTTAATTGTTTCATGAGTGATTTGAAAAGGGGGCACATATCACCTTAATGAACTTTACATAAAATACGAAACTGGGAAATGTTCTTAACATCAACAAGGAATAAAACATGAGAAATGGGAATCCAGAGAGCTGAGTAATACAAGCAGGATATAACAGAATGAGATTCAGTTTGGAAAACGGCAGTGATGTACATCTAGGGGACAGCTCGCAGGCAGTGGTGGAGAGTCAGCAGGAGGCTGTCCGTGCAGGGACTTTGCTGGTGTCAGTGGCAAATTAGATGCTCAGCTCTAGGGTGACAGGGGGCTCCCCTGTGGCTCAGTAGGTAAAGAATCCGCCTCTAATGCAGGAGACCTGGGTTTGATCCCTGAGTTGGGAAAATTCCCTGGAGAAGGAAATAGCTACCCACTCCAGCATTCTTGCCTGGAAAGTCCCATGGACAGAGGAGCCTGATGGGCTACAGTCCTTGGGATCACAAGAGTTGGATACAACTTAGCGACTAAATCACCACTGCAGGGTGATACAGCAGAGCAGACAGCCCGTGTTATTTCCATCCATGTACAAACTGGCTGGTGTCCCTAAGAAGGAAGTCGGCTGTGTTATGTGGACTCTGCTGGGGAGACACTAGTGTGCACTGCACAGTCTATTTGGGGAGCCTCTTGTAGAAAGACAGATTCGATCTAGAAAAGAGTAGCAGGCATGATAATGGAGTGAGTGGCAGCCTTCAGAGGACGATCGGTTTAGCTGAGGAAGCTTTGCCGGGCTCAGGGAATCGCATATGGACTAGAGTGCTTGGTGGATTCATTTATTCCTCACTCAGTGAGGATTTATTTTATGGAGCACCTGCTCTGTACCTCGCTGTGCCGGAAACTTGGGGACACAGGGCAGATCTGTCTATACGGTAGCAGATACAGAAACAGATATGATGTCATGGTGTCCGGTGCAGTGATAAAGGTATACTTGGAGCATTGTGTGAATGCCTAGGAGGCCCCTAAGGATGAGGAGCAGGCAGTGCTTGAGCTGCCGTTGGCTGTTTATGTGGGGCAGTGGATGAGATGAGCGGCGTCTTGGTGGGTAGGGTGTCCCACAGCAGTGAATCAGGACTGCTGGAGTCCGAACTGGGAGGTGGAGTTGGCAGTGGGTGTAGGGGAAGCAGGCTGGGCTGATGGCAAGGAATTTACACTTGATTTTGTAAGCTAGTGTTCTCAACCTTACCTAATGATCAGTATCACCAAAGCCAGATTCTGAAGAATCTGCCCTAGAGATTGTAGTCTGTTCAGCCTGGGTTGGAATTTGAATATTTAACATCCAGTCTAGGTGATTTTCGGGGCTTCTTAGGTGGTGCTGGTGATGTCAATGCAGGAGATGTACGAGGTGCAGGTTTGATCCCTGGGTCGAGAGGACCCCCTGCAGGAGGGCGTGGCAGGGAGAACTCCATGGAGGGCTACAGTCCACAGCGTTGCAAAGAGCAGGGCACAAATGAGCTGACTCAGCACACTAGGTGGCTTTACCATCAGGCGTTTTCTGGAGAATCTTTTCTTTAGTCCTTGGCGAGTCTGAGAAGCATATAAAGTCTTTTGACAGAGCCCTCTGGAGGACCAGGCTACAGAGTGAAGAGGCGGTCTTTTGTGGTTGCGTGGGCTTTGTGAAAGTTAGTTGCTCAGTCATGTCCGATTCTTTTAGACCCTATGTATTGTAGCTGGCCAGGCTCCTCTGTCCATGGAGTTCTCCAGGCAAAATACTGGAATGGGTTGCCATTCCCTTCTCCAGGGAATCTTCCCAACCCAGGGACTGAACCCTGATCTCCTGCGTAGCAGGCAAGTTCTTTACTATCTGAGCCGCCAGGGAAGCCCATTGCACAGGCTTTAAATGATGCTCAATTGGGTAGTAGGAATGGAGAGACATTAGAGGTCAAGTAAGAAGACTTTAATAACTGGATGCGGCAAGGGAGAAAGCTCTGGGGTGATACCCAGGAGAGTAGAGCAGTGTGCCCAGGGAGGTTGCCAAGACTGACAGAGGGAGCGTGAGAGACGGAGCTCGTCCACAGGGACCCTGAGAGTGAGCTGGGGGGAGGCCACCCACTGATGGCCAGGAAGTACGCAGAAATGTGGATCTCAGGGCCCGTCTGATCTAGCTTGTGAGAACTGAATCTGAGTTAGGCAGGTGAAGTCACCAGGGGGTGAGCTGATTTCCCAGGGGCAGGGGCCAAGGCGAGGAGCCCCGGGAAACACCAGTGTTTGGGGCAGCAGATGGAGCTAGCTTGGCTTGGTGTCTGGAATGGGCTCCTCTGGGCCAACCCCATGGCTGTCTGGAAAGGGCAAAGTCTTTTCAGTAGGAGAGCACCAGCGGAGGGTAAGGACGCAGCGGCTTCTTCCCCAGTCGCAGACAGTCCCACAGACTGGGAAATTCAGAGATGCTCCAGGCAGGAAGGAGGTGCATTGGCTTGATTCTGGCTGCCAGGTAAGCCCTGTGTCCTCTTTATTGGGAAAATGAGGAAGGGAGACTGACTGATAGCCGTGGATGGATCGAAGGGGCGGTCCCTCCCTATGGGGTCACTGCAGGGCCCCAGCTGCCCCTAGGATGGATATGAGATGGGAGAGGTGAGTGGGTCTTCTCTGCCAGGGTGGGGTGAAGAGCCTCTCTCCAGCCCAGACCACAGGGACCCCTCGTGTGGCATTTGAAGTGTCCCCTCCACCCCACATCTTGCTCTACCCGCTTTCCAATCTGCACTTTGATTTGCCATCTTAACAGCTCTGTTCCCTCTGCTTTAGTTCCAATAAATATTTTGATGGTGGGGGAAAAAAAAAAAAAGATCTCTAGGAAACAGCTTCTGGCTCATTCATCATGAGCAGGTCAGATGCAGGGGCAGACCTCACTGCAGGTGAGACCGGAGGAAGTGAACAACACAGCCCTGCCCTGGCCGACACCAGAATATGGGGAGGCCCAGTCTGGAGTGCTGCACGCCCAGCATGGAACAGGCCCAGCGAGGCTGCAGTTGATGGAACAGGGAAGTCAGGATGGGGACAGAGGGAGCATGGGCAGTGATTTGGGGTAATTTCCAACAGGGAGATGAAGCTGTTCAGCACGGTCTCTTAAGGGGAGCCTTATTGATGGTTGGGAGGGTCAGGGTTTTCTGAGTTGGAGGCTTCATAGATTGATGAATGCAAAGTTTTCCAAATGTTCTTGGTTCCTTTAGGCAAAAGAAATAAATAATAAGTTTGCTTTTTAAGTAGTTGGGTCCAACAGCCTTAAAAAGGATTTCTGTTCTAAACACAGAGCATAATGTATCCCTAGGCATGGAGACGAGCTGTTGTTCTCTTTTGGGTAGATTCAAAGATCGCTTACAAATCGAGGTGAAGATTTGCTATTTTAGGGGGCCACCATCTGTCCTCTAGGTGCAAAAGAATGACTTTAACTACTTGTAATCAGTTTTTTCACACATTGTGATACTTTCTGACATTTACATTACACTGTCCCTGTCGACACAAAGGTGTTATAGCGTCTGACCCTGCGTTTGTCCTGTGCCCCCAGCGCTGACTGGTACTTGTAGCGCCTCAGGCGTGCAGTTTATAAAGGAAGCTGCCTGTCTTCCTTAAGCCTTTCCGCACAGCCTTCGCCCGGCCTGCCCCGCCTCGCTTCATCCAGGTGCCTGCTGGTGGGCTTTGGGCCTGCTTTCTCTGATCGTCCTTGGCCCCCCTCTTCTGCCTCTGCTCCCCAGGCTTTGGCAGCGTCTCTGCCTCTGTGCCTTTACCGTCCTGCCTGATGCCTCAGCAGCCCCCCACATCTGTCCTCCTTTCTGCACTGATCAGCCTGGTCTCTCTCAGGACACGCAGACCCTGGATAGTTCTAATCACGAGGACAGCCCTGAGCGGGTAGACCAGCTCCTAAGCCTGGGTTTTCTTCAGGAGAGTTTCCCAGATGAAGCCTGAAGATCCCTGGGGCTCCTGGTCAACGACAGGCTCTGGCAGAGTCCTGGGTGCCACGTGTCCCTAACAGTTGTTGACACGGGCTGGTTAGGGGCTCTGCGTGAGGGTGGGCCCCAGGGTCTCAAGAGTGCTGCTGCCGTCCATTTCGGCTTCTGCTCTTAGGGATAGAGCAGCTTCCACTCCTGGTTCTCCAGGCTTTGTATAGAATTATCGTCGACGGCTTTTCAGCCTGGTTCTGCCACCCACAGATTCAGAAGCAGTCTGATAGTCTAAGCAGAATTGAATCTCCTTCCTTTCAGATGGAGCTGTTTTCATTAACGGTGAAAATGCTAAAAATGGAAGCAACTTGTAAGGGCTCCTGTAATTTAAACAGTATTTCAGTCTAACCCCAAATAACGTATTTTAACACACCACATTGTTATTTGACTTCAGATTATATAAGCGAGCTTTAAATGTTACAAGTGGACAAAGAACATGGAAAACTGTGTTTACTCTAAATGTATTTAGGGGAAAAGATGAAATTATAATTTCTTATCTATTTAACCCTGAAAGATTAGAGATAATTTAATAATTGGATCTGAAACTACCACCACAGGGAACCGATATTTCAAGTTTCAGTGGAAGAAATTAAATAATTCCTTTTTCTCCAGAGACACAGAGCAGATAATTAGGAATGAGATTAACTAAACATTTAGTGTGACTGCTTAATTAAGCAAGCTCACATCATGATGTTTAAAGTGTCAACAGGTCCAGATATTCAAAGGGAACAAATTGACAACCAGAGTGTAATTTAAACACAACTTCAAACAATCCTTCATTGTGTCTATCCTCATTCTAACTGCCATGGTCTTGGAAGAATTTAAGAGATTGGAACACACTCAGGAGCGTGTATGAAGCTCCAGTTTATAAGCCTGTGATCCCTGTGCTTTGCCCAAAGAGAGGTACATGTGGGGACGTTTGATCCCCACTGTCCTGGGACCCAACCTCATAATCTAGAGGAGAAGAAGTATGTCGATCTGGGTATATATTTGATAGACTTTACTGATATAGCTAATAGAAAGTCTGAAAAGGCCATAGAGGAGGCTGACACTTGCATGAGAGTAAGGAAAAGACAAGGTCACATACTTGGGGGAACGGGAGAGGTTCACGTGGAGGATGTGGCATTCCGCTGGGGCCGCAGGGTGAGGAGGGCTCTGCGACTGTGGGCCACGCCCCGTCAGGAGAGGAAACAGCCAGAGCAAAGGCGTGGATGAGGGAGAAGAGGGATTTGCAAACAACTGAATGGAGGTGGACGCATGTTTGTGGTTGGTGAGGGCTGAGGTGGACGGTGATAAGAGGAAGGGTTTCCACGGTGGCCCTGGTCAGGGACCTTGACTCCAGGTGCCCTGTGAAATTCTTAGATGCCCCCACATGCCTGACACGGTGCATGGTATAACGGACTTTTTAGATGAAGGACTGAATGAGTGATCCAGATCACTCATGGTTTTGAATAAAATGCCATTTTAATTAATAGTAACAAGGAGTGGAAGGTGGTAGCAAGAAGATAAGATATAGGGACGTCCTGCTGGTCCAGTGGGTAAGAATCTGCCTGCCAGTTCAGGGGACGTGGGTTCAGTCCCTCCTCCGGGCAGATCCATATGCTGAGTGAGGGGGAAACTAAGCCCGTGCAACCTCAATTACTGAGCCCATGTGCCTGGAGCGTGTGCCCACAAGAGAATCCCAAACGCCACAACTTGAGAGTAGCCGCCACTTGCCGCCACCAGAGAAAGCCCCCACGCAGCAACAGAGATCCATCACAGCCAAAAGTAAATAAAAAGAGGATAGTATATAGATCTATCCCAGGGTCGTGCCTGGAGAGGGCTTGGTAAAACTTACCAAGCCCTAAGTTTTAATATTTTCTAAATACACATGGCCTTTGTATTCTGTAGCTGATTCCATCCCAGAATGCACGGTTCTTAGCCCACTGCCTTGTCACAATGGGAAGTCTATTTAATATGAGTTTTTGTTTGCTCTATTGTTGTATTTTCTAGAATTTATCTTAGAGTGAATGCAAAGGAAAGAGTGGCTTAAAATAGACAGAGTTGGAGCTTTTCCTTTCTCATCAGCTGCTCCATCAGTGCAGGTCACCCAAAGGTCCATACATGGCTTTGTCCAAGCCCCAAGAGAGACTGCCTTCAGCCTGAGGCTTGGAGGGTCAGGGGAGAAAGGAAGCAATAGGCAAACTTCAGAGAGCAGAAACAGAGGCGGTCTCTGTGTCTCTCTGGGTTTTAGTTGCCTTTCTTGAGAACACCGAGTCAGTTATAAATAGTGAGGAAACAGCTACATTTAGTTTTTTCCTTGGGAAACCATCTCATCATTGAATAAGAAAGGTCAGTGAGATGACTGTATTAATTTTTGAATTTGAGCAAAGGTATTGCCTCCTCTTTTTTTTTTTTTATTTTAGAGTCTTGTGCATATTTCGTATCATTAGAGCTCATAACTCAACCTATGTCATTCAGTTTAATCCAGGGAAAACAAGAGTAACAGCAAGTCCTACAGAATAAACATATTACACAAGTGTTGATGCAAAGAACTCCAAAAGAGCCCCTTAATAACCTGTCTCTGCGCAGAAATACAGGGCGAAGAATACAGCTTTCTCCGGTCCTTGCAGATTTTTCTCTCCTATTACTCCGTGCAGAATGTTGTCAGCTTAAGGTCTGAGGGCTTCCTGCCTCCATTCTATAAGAAACTAAGAACTCTGTGGCCATAAAGTGATCATGATAGACCCAGAGCCAGCAGCTCCAAGGTTAGAGCCCTCCAGAGAAGTCAGCTTCAGAGGCCTGGTGAGCTGGTGCGATCCCCCTGCTTCTGACGCGGATCTTCCATGGGAAGCAAGGTGCGGGGTAGGCCTGGCTCCCTGCCCTGGGCTCTCCTCTCGGCCTCTCTTCTACAGTGTACGTCGGTCCCAGGACCAAGCTTTCTCTGGGAAACCTTGACCCACCAATACAGCATCATAGTCATCCCATTCATTCATTCAGAGTAACCATGACTTGTTATGGACTAAGAAGGGTCCTGGGACGTGAAAACAGATGCAGTTCCAGCCTGCATGGAACTTCCCTTCAGCTGGAGGAGGGGGATGATGAACCAGACCAATGAGCAAAGTGTAGCGATGCATTCTAAGGCAATGCATTCAGCAGGAGAGAGGGTGTGAAATATTAGGTAATCACTGGAGGAAGGCCTCTCTGACTCAAATTCTCTCCAAGTTTGAGTCTGCCTTTTGGGAGACACATCATACTTTATAGACGGTCTGCTCTTTTGAAAATAACTTCCTTGAAAGCTGTGTTCTTCACCTTATATTTCCCTGCACCGAGACATGTTATTAAAGGGTTCTTTTGGAGTCCCTTGTAAACAACACTTGTGTGATAGTCTTGTTCTTTAGGTCATGCTGTTACTCTTGTTTTCCCTGGGTTAAACTGAAGAGCCTTGGTTGAGTTTTGAATTCTAGACCCTAACCTGGACTGGATGGGAGATTGAGGCCTAGGGTCTGGCTCCTCGTGACCTGAATCCCCTCTCCCATGTCTCTTGGGACTCACCCTTTCTGTCCTCGGAGTGTGTGAGGCAGGGCTTCTCCATGAGGCTTCCTGGGACCTCGAGCCTCCGAATTTCCACAACTTTGTGCTCCCTAATCCCTCCCCCCAGATACTTAAACCAGAAGTTCAGGGCTCATGCCTGGGAATCCTCAAGAGGCCTAATTACTTCCCCTGTACACTAATGTTTTAAAAACCTTGATCTTCGGGCGCCCAGCGAAGGTGGTATAAACAGGAAGGTAAAGGCGCTTCTCACAAATCTGGGACCAGTGCTCCCTGCATCCGGGCTGCTGTTTCCCGGCCTCCTCACCCCCCCAGCTGCACCCAGGCCCTCCCCGCACTTCTCTCTACCAACTCCTGCCTCCCAGAAGGTGCTCTGTGTCAGAAATGTGCTCCTCACTTTGGAGGTAGCCCCTGGTTGTAATTTAAGCTCCTTTAATCATAGGATTCTTTGTGAAAGGAATTGGAGGCACAGGTAAGCAGGTAGGAAAGAATACTGGGAGAAAGGGGGCTTTCTCAGGGCCTCTAACAATCCTGAGTCTGCCATTCCATGAATGACGGGGTTGGGGTGGGGGCAGGCGGTGGGTCAGTCCTTCAAAGCAGGCTCAGATAAAGGTGTCTGTATCACTGGTGAACAGGAGACTAGGAAGGGAACAGAAAGTCCTCAGTTGAAGGACTCTGTCACATGGTCTTGGCGTGAACTCAGGGGGACACAGTCTGCCACAGCCTGTGAAATCCGCCCTCCCCAAGGAGTCTGCAGGATGCCCTGTCCGAGTCAGAGATCAAGGGTCTCAGATTTCACACCTCTCTGTGTGGTGGTCGCCCCGCAGGTCCCAGCAAAGGATGCTTGCTTAAGATTCTTTCTCTCCAAATCTGCTTCCTCCAGACACGAAGCTGATAGGATCGTCTTGTCTTGGTGCCTCTGGGCTGTGTTCTTCCAGACAGTTTGATCCTGCGGCCGCTTTCAACCAGAGGGCCAGGACTTGGTGGCTCTCACAACCCACCCCTCTTAAATTTCATCTGATTCTGCTGTCTTGGGGAGGAGCCCAGAATGGCCTGTCACCGTTATCAGGCCACCACCTCACCAGAAGGGCAGCCCACCAAGTGCTGGGGTCCCCAGAAAGTTACAGAGCCGTCAAGAGGTCAGCTGATGACTTAGCTTTTGAATGCTCTTTGCTTTCTCTTTATCCTGTGCTCTTTATCAGAGTATCCTGCAGACCCATTGATGAATGGGCACAGGAGTCAGAACTCGAAATGCCCAGTATGTTTCTGATAAAGCTGTATTGAGAAGAGTAGCTTGGTGCTGAGGCCAAACTGGGCTTCCTTTTGCTTCTGTGATCAGTCTTACTATCCTCTTTCCAGGCCCCATACCCTGTGGGAGGAGGTAGTCCTTCTACAGCTCTCCCTCACAAGACTTTGGGATGCAGGAAGGATGGAAGAGGCAAGCCTCCCTGGGAGGCTGGGCTGGCACCATTCCTAGCATCTAGAGTAATGAACCTGCTCCAGGAGGGCACGCTGCCCAGCCCCACATTAGCTCTTGGCTGAGAGGCTGGGCTCCAAGCACGGGGCAAGACAGAGGCCACCTTGAGCAGGGCATTGGCCTGAATCTCTGGACTCAGACATGTGTGGCTGGACAATGTATCCCATTCACTTTGAGATAGCAAAGGATTAGCAGCTGAAATAAGATAGCCATGCCGAACCTTGGGAAAATTTCAAAAGCTCTGGCAGAATTGATGTAAAAATTTGCTTTTTTGTAGGAACAGATAAGATTATGACCAATGTTGCTGATCTTCATATGCCAAACAAGGTTGCTGTACTTTCCCATAAAATAGCCGCACTGGAGAGAAATGAGGAACCTCCACAAACTCCTTGCTTAGAGTCCCTTAGCTTTGAATCCCAGCTTGTTGGTTCTTTCAATACCCATCTCTACAAGTCCACTGGGGAGACCTTATTTATTACCTTTAATCTCAAATGAGGCAAAGGGACTGCAGACATTAAGCCACAAGGGCAAGGAACTCTTTCTTATGGAACATTTGGACATCTGAAGAGTCACACTCTGAGGCACCGGTGAAGGGCCATGCTATAATTAGGTGTGGGAATTAGAGCAGGGAATAAGAGAGACCATGCTGTCTTATGGGGCTAAGGAGCTAAGCTCTTATGGAGCTGTCTTACGGATAAAAATGGCTCATTAGGTCTCAGGCACTGTTCTGAGTACTTTGCATATATTAACCCTTCTGGCTTCACACTTGTCCTGAACTTATTATCATCCTGTATAACAAGTGGGAAAACTCAGGATAACAA
The DNA here is from genome assembly GCF_014754425.2 of Oryx dammah. Lineage (NCBI taxonomy): Eukaryota > Metazoa > Chordata > Mammalia > Artiodactyla > Bovidae > Oryx > Oryx dammah. The sequence continues at coordinate 17,007,545 of NW_024070190.1, forward strand.
ATGGGGAAGTTAAGTGACTTGCCCAAGGTCGCATAACTAGCAAATGGCAACTTAGTATTTCAACCCAGTGCACGTCAGTGCGTCCCACACTTCAAAGTGCCTATGATTCACCCGAGAAGTTTGGGTTTAAAAGCGGATTCTGATCCAGTAGATCTGGGCTGGGGCCCCTGCAACGCTGTAGTCTGACAAGTTCTCAGGTGACATTGGTGCTTAGAGTAGTGAGGCTCCAGACCATGATGGGCGTCACTGATCTCCTGAAATCTGAGGTCCTCAGAGGTCCATTTATTTTCCTTTTAGTATTGTCTTTATTATTGGAGAAGGAAATGGCAACCCACTCCAGTGTTCTTGCTTGGAGAATCCCAGGGACAGGGGAGCCTGGTGGGCTGCCGTCTACGAGGTCGCACAGAGTCGGACACGACTGAAGTGACTTAGCAGCAGCATTGTCTTTATTAAGACTCTGTGGTTATCCTAGCCTTCAATTCGTTGAAGATGAAAACTCATTCAAGCTAATTCAGGAGAGAGGTGGGAATGGTTTAAGGATACAGGACTGATGGGATGCAAGGTTAGAAAATGACACATTGGCCTCTTGGTGCCCAGAATCCATCAAGGTCACGTTCTCTATCCTCTACCTTCCTTCTGTAGCCTCCACCCTTGCTCCATTTGCTTTCCTGTTTTCCAAAACGGCTGCCACCCCAGAGTCCGTAGACTTTTTCAACCCCAGGACCTTCAACCACCATACGTTCAGTTCAGTCGCTCAGTCGTGTCCGACTCTTTGCGACCCCATGAATCGCAGCATGCCAGGCCTCCCTGTCCATCACCACCTCCCGGAGTTCACCCAAACCCATGTCCATCGAGTTGGTGATGCCATCCAGCCATCTCATCCTCTGTCGTCCCCTTCTCCTCCTGCCCCCAATCCCTCCCAGCATCAGAGTCTTTTCCAATGAGTCAACTCTTCGCATGAGGTGGCCAAAGTACTGATGTACTCTGTTTAAATTCTTGAAGGGGGAATCTGATCAGTTGCTCTGACAGTGAGTAGATTATATGGGCTGTGGGTGGGGCAAATTAAGCAGGAAGGATGTTAGATGAATTGTCTGACATATCTAATAATGCATGAAAGACCAAATGTCCATTAAGGGTTCATTCCCGGATGTCCAAATTGCTTTCTTTCAGGGGCCATCAGAAAGAAGTAGGTCATTTATTTATTGGACGCCTACCAGCTGCCAGGCAGTGCGCCTCAAGATGGTGATATGGAGGTATCACCTTTTTGGTTTTTGGTTTTGAAGAATTTAGGATCTACAGGGAGGGGAGTTGTTTCCCACAGGACAAAACCTTCCTTCTGAGAACAATTAGAAAAGCTGAAAAAGTAGTCTGCATTTCAGTTTTCTTAATTTATTAGGATTTTTTTCCTAAATTTATTTTTAATTTCATAGATATATTTGTGTGACGTAATTACACAATTACATATGTACCTATGTATTTCAGCTATCCTAATTGTTCTCTGAAGGACAGATAGATTGACTGCAGAGGAGAGCACTGATGGAGCCTAATTGTCAGAGTCATTTATAAGAAATTCAACCATTCTTATGCAGTGCTTGACCGCAAGGAGATCCAACCAGTCCATCCTAAAAGAAATCAGTCCTGAATATTCATTGGAAGGACTGATGCTGAAGCTGAAGCTCCAGTACTTTGGCCACCTGATGCAAAGAACTGATTCATTGGGAAAGACTCTGATTCTGGGAAAGATTGAAGGCAGGAGGAGATGGAGACGATAGAGATGAGATGGTTGGCTGGCATCACCAACTTGATGGACATGAGTTTGAGAAAGCTCCGGGAGTTGGTGATGGACAGGGTGGCCTGGCGTGCTGCAGCCCATGGGGTTCCAAAGAGTCGGACACGACTGAGCAGCTGAATGGAACTATGCAGTGCTTGTTTACAAAAGTTATGCAGAAAGTGACAATCAGGTTGTTTATGAGGCAAACAGCTTTTGGCAGTTCTAACTGTGAGATGAAAATTGGAAGGTCTATGAGAATTACTTGAGACTTTCTACTGGGGATCCTTGAAGTAAGGGCAAAACCAGAAATAGACCATATCCTATAAAAACTGAAACTCAGCTTCTGAACAGTTCACACTCTCATTGGATTAGGAGAGCATCCTCCTACTCTAATTTTCTATGAGGAAGAATAAAATTTCATCTAGAGTCTCCATGACTTTCCATATACAATGTCTGGCATTCGGGTTAAAAAATTATCAGGCACATCAAAGGACAAGATCAAAATAAAAAACAGATAACAGGGAATACTCTTGCCTTGCTGGTGGGAATGTAAATGAATACAGCCACTATGGAAGACGGTATGGAGATTCCTTAAAAAGCTAGGAATAAAACTACCGTCTGACCCAGAAATCCCACTCCTAGGCATATACCCTGAGGAAACCAAAATTGAAAAAGACACATATACCCTGATGCTCGTTGCAGCACTGTTTACAATAGCTAGAACATGGAAGCAACCTAGACGTCCACTGACAGATGAATGGATAAAGAAGTTGTGGTGCACATATACAATGAAATACTACTCGGCATAAAAAGGAACACGTTTAAATCAGTCTAATGAGGTGGATGAACCTAGAGCCTATTATACAGAGTAATAGTAAGTCAGAGAAACAGCAAATATTGTGTACTGACACATATATGTGAAATCTAAAAAGATGGCTCTGATGAGTTTATTTTCAGGGCAGCAGTGGAGAAACAGACATAGAGAACAGACCTGTGGACATGGGAGAGGGGAGGAGCGAGAAGGGGAGATGTGTGGAAAGAGTAGTGTGGAAGTTTACGAGACCATATGTAGGATAGATAGCCACTGGGGATTTGCTGTGTGGCTCGGGGAACTCAAACAGGGGCTCTGTGATAGGCTGAAGGGTGGGTGGGGAGGGAGATGGGAGGGACATTCAAGAGAGAGAGGGGACATGAGTGTACCTGTGGCTCATTCTTGATGTATGACAGGAAACAACAAAGTTCTGTAAAGCAATTATCCTTCAATTAAAAAATAAAAAAATAAATAACAATTTAAACAATCTTAAAGAAAAACAGACAATAGAAATAAGCTTATGGGTGATGCAGATTATGAAAGCTATCAGGCATGTATGTAAAATAGTATGATTAATATGGTTGAAAAATTAGATGACATGCTGGAGAAATTCATCAGAGAGTGTAGGCTTTATAAAAAAAAAGAGTTAAGTGAATGATCTATAACTGAAGAAAAATACCATAAATGAAATGTTAAGCTTAGTAGATGGGTTTAAGAGCAGCTTAGACACAGGTGAAGAGAAGATTAGTCATCTGTGTGGTAGACCAATAGGAAATACCCATCCAAGACCTGGAGAAAAATAAAGATGGAAAAGTCAGATTTGGAACCCACGGCAATAATAATATAAAAGTTTGAGGGAGGGGCAATAAATAGTGTTAAAATTTTAGACCATCCTTGCCGTATTCCTTTCCTCTCATATTATTTGGGTCCTAGATTCTCTTCTCCAGAACTCTTCAGTGCAGTAACCGATGACCACATGTAACTATTTCATGTAAATCAATTAAATTGAAATACAGTTACAAATTCAGCTCCTTAGTCCCATGCAGACAAGTCGCGTCTCACTTGCTCAACAAATGTGCAGTGGCAGCTGTGCAGGCGCTGAGCACTTCCCTCACCTCAGAAAGTTCCAGTAGACAGCGCTTTCATACCGTGACACTCACATTTTCCCATTAGGTTAATTTTTAGATTACCCCTGTACATGGAAGCTTTCCCGGGTTCTAGACGCTTTAGTATTACATTCAAGGTTTGAAAAAGTAGTGAAAGTGATAGTTGCTCAGTCATGTCCAGCTCTTTGCAACCACAGGGACTGTAGCCCACCAGGCTCCTCTGTCCATGGAATTCTCCAGGCAAGAATACTGGAGTGGGGAGCCATTCCCTTCTCCAGGGGATCTCAATACAGGGATCGAACCCAGGTCTCCTGCATTGCAGGCAGATTCTTTACTGTCTGAGCCCCCAGGGAAGTCCTGTAACTCAGTTGTGCTTCCTGATGATTGAAAGCAGGCACAGTGAATTCAGTGCTTAACCACTCACTGAAAGCAGACAAAATAATCTCAAAATCAGATGCATGCTACTGTGTGACTGTCTTACATGGAGAATGGTGCTCAGAGCACCGACCCGGAGTCATCAGAAGACCTCAGGCTTCTCTAGAGATACTCAGCAAGTGCACTGCATTTTGGAAAGATGTAGTAAGTATTAACATATGGGGTGAGTAGGATTTCTACCGAACTGAGTCCCAAAAACTTAATTCCCTTCTCTAGTCTCTTACTTATTATATATAAGTCATTGCACCTTCCCCTGGCATGTGAGTTGCGACAATTAAATGTGGTTTTTGCAAATGTGAAAATTACTGTATAAATGTGAGTGCCATGTGTCCCATATGAGATAACCTTTTGGACTGAGATGGACCAGGTTCACAAACTACTTCCCTTCATGCTATGCAATTTCGTTTTGTTTTGTTTTTTTCATCTTACAGTGATTTCCCTCAAATCTTCTGAAGATTCATCCTTTGAGAAAAAGAAAGAGACCTGGGCATTTTTTGAAGGTAATTCTTACTTATTTCTTTATTATAAGATGCAGCCTCACTTTTAGATAATAGGAAATGAGTAGAATAAGAAGAAAGGACCCTGGCTTCTTAGTTTTTTCCTGACATTGAACGGTTTTCTTGCTTTAAACGTAGTCAGGAGTAGAATGGGAATCCCTGGAGGTATCAGTCCACAGATTTTGAAAGAATAGAGCTGAAAGCTCCGATCTGCATAATTTGGCGTTGTTTGTTTTTCTTTACGATTCCTCCTCCTAAGTGATATTAAGGAGAGACCTTTAAGCAATATAAAAAGGCAAATTACATCTACTGTGACTAATTTTATCTCAGGTGTCTTAAGAATTTGGGATTCTGGAAACATTTGTAAACCTTAAGCCAGTGATTTTCAACCCATGTTAGAGTCACCTGGGAGCTTTAAAAACACTGTTGCCTGAACCGCATCTCTAGAGATTCTGGTTAAGTTGGAACTTGTTAGAAGTTCTTTATGAGATGCCAGCCTGCAGCCATGGCCCTAGAGAGACGTTTCCCCAAACTGGTTCCAGACCAGCAGCGTCAGCATCGCGTCAGCAGCAGCACCCTTGGGAGCCTGTTACAGACGCACTGTGCTGTGCCACCATGCTCATGGAATCAGAGTCTCTGGGGGTGTTACCCACGGAAATCTCGGTTTTAATAAGACCTTCAGGTGATGCTGATGTATACTCAGACTGGAGCTTTAGAGCAGTGATTCTCAACAGGAGGTAATTTTGTCCCTCTAGGGGACATTTTCCAATGTCTGGGTAGTTTTGGTTGCCACAATAACATTTTGGTGCTACTGGCATCTATTGGGTCTTACAATGCACAGGTCAGCCCTGACAGCAAAGAATTATCTGGCCCCAAAGTTCAAGAGTGCCAAGGTTGAGAAAGTATATGGCCTTAGAGTATGGACAACTCACAGAAATTATTGTAAACTGGTTGAAGATTATGACCATAAGCAATGAAAGAATGTACTTTGTGAGTTCTCAGGCTGAACCTTTGATCAGTTAAAAAAAAAAAAGATTAATGTTAAGATGTGATCAGGAAATTGTGAAGGATTACATCTTGTTTTGTGAAGGCATTGCATTTTTTGATGATGTATGGACCTTGCGAAAAGGATCTAAGGAGACCTGTGTTCCCTAGGGCTTCACCATCACCTTGTGTTAATTCAGTGGATATGAGACCATGTTCATGGCAGACTGCACTTGGATTCAAACCTGCCTCTTCCAGTAGCTAGTTAGTAACAGTGACTTGAGGAACTGTCTCCCTAAGAAAAAACGTAACCATAATTATGAACCTGGTCTGCAAGCCATAAAGTGTCGTTCAGGTAGGCCATTAGGACTGTGTCGTTTTGAAGTCATAAATATTGCATTGCTCAGGTTGCACTTTACTGCAACAGTGATTCTTTGTATTCCCTGCCTTTTCTTCTGCACATTTTGTAGATGGCTTTTTCTGTATTTAATGATCTTCTCCAAGTAAAATAATCCACAATTCCCTCCCTTAGCCTTTCGTTCAGTGAATGCCCATTTGTTAGCAAAAAGATGTGTGACTTTCATCCTCACAGAGTGAGGCAGTAGGCAGAGCAGTGGATGTGCCCATATTCTGAGGCTGCCCTATAACCCAGGCGCTGAGAAGGGGGGCGCGTCTGGAGATATCCTGGGGGCTCTCTAAGACAGGTCACTGGCAGACGTGACAGGAGGAGCCCTGTTTATCACCCGATGCATAAGGATATCCTGGGGGGTGTTGTTAGTAACCCAGACTTTGGGTTGCCCCCTACTCCCACCCCTGCCAATAATCTGATTATTACATTTAGGAAGAGATCAAAGAATTTGCACTTCATCAGGGCTTGAGGTGTTTCTGGTGCAAGTGATCCGAGGACTGTTTGAAAATACTATGGTCCCAAAACCAAGACTTTATATATTTGGAAAGACTGTAGCATTTAAAAGTCTGTACACACACACCTTGCTGCACAATCCCAGTCTCTAAAACATTTTGTATAATTAATGATTACTTTTTAGTTCATGTATAACTACAGAATATCAGGGTTACTCTCAATCTAACTCTACACAAAATCTGTAGCCCATGGTCTTCTCCACACAGAGAATTCGGTTTCTACAGAAAAACAGGACTGGAATTCTCAGTGTATATCCTGCCTCAGAGCAGCTGTGTCCAAAGTGCTCTTTCCTTGTGATTTCAGCAGCAGCAGCATCTGTGGGTTTTGCTTTTTTAACCCAGCCACAGTGTTGACGAGGTCAGGGGTACAGTTGAAACTCGCTGGCATCTGATCCCAGGCCTTTGCCCTTTCGTTCTTGGATGGGAGAGCAGCGGCAGCGCTTGAGGACGGATATCTGTCCTCCTGGGACTCAGCTCGGCCTGGCTGCATGCCTGCACCACAAAAAAAGCATTGTCAGGCCTCTTGGTGAGATGCTGGAGTAAGTTAAAATCCCTCCGGGCTATAGCTCAGGTATTTCTCCCCAAGCAAGATATTATTACACGGCTGGATAAAAACATAAGTAGAAGTACCTGGTTTTCTCCACAGAACTGCAAAATAGGGATTTGTAGTTGCCTTGGAAATATTGAGGATGGACATTAATTTTCTGGATTCAGTGGCCCAGGGGGAGTTGAGCTTCTTCCCTGTGCTGAGGAATGCTGGGGTCACTGGGTTTCAAAGCAGTGCTGAATTCTCCAGCCAGGCTCATGGTTGCCCAGCAACAGGTGCTCAGGCTGCCTCTCATGGGGACTGCTCTGCCTGGCCTGGCCTGGTGTGGCCTGGCTCTCTGAACGGATGGGAGCTGGCATGCAGGCATAGCGCACCACATCTTGGCTTCCCTGGCGCATGCACATCACTCCAGCCTGCCGGCCCTGCCATCTGCTTCAGGGAAGCCTGGGCTGGGGGCGGTGGGGAGACAACTTTCTGCATGGAGGCTTGCAGTTGAATCTAACAAAGACGTTGGTGTCTTTGGAAGTCCAGCAGCAGAAAATGAAACTGCAAGTGATTTCAGAGAACATAGCAAGATTTTTAGAATTATTTTGAGTGTTCAGGTGTATGTGGTATTTGAAAAGCTAAGCCCGGATTTGGTTAAGTGTAGATGTTTTTGTTCCGCTGGAACCTGAAGGTAAGGATTCAGCTTCCGAACAAGCATTGTTTGGCCTGGCCCGAGTTTTACAACCTCTGAGCTAACATTTATAATGAAAGAGGCGTTTATATAAAAAGTAATGGAAAAGGTGAAAGATTGGGCAACTGTGGGCCAGTATCCAGCCTGAGAACGGCATCTGGAGCCATACTGTGTCACCCGGGGAACACTGGCTCCAGCTTGCTGGCAAAGACCATCCTGGAGTCTCAGTGATTTGTGCTGGCATTTCTGACGGCTCAGGGTTTAACCTTTGTTTTCTGAGAAAGACAGGGGAGGTGGTGTTAGTGTTCTGAGTAGTTTCAGCAGGGAGATAGCCTTTCTGCAGCAAAGGGATGCTTGAAAACAGAGGGAAAAACGAGCAACCGGGGTGCTACCCAATCCAGGGAAACCTCAGGTGTTCCTGAGCTTTATCTCCTCCTGCAAGGTGATATTGTTTAATGTTCCTGTGGCTTTGAGAGTACAATAGAGCAGGCCTGATCCGTGCTAAGCCTGTGGGGACCCATGTGAGGGTGGCTGGTGCCTGCTGGCCAGCATCCACAGCCCGGAGGGCCTGTGTGCTTGGCGGTGCAGCTGAGCCTTCCGGACTGGCCAGATGTTTTATGACTCTGTAGCCGTGGCTGCCTGTGGAGAGCCCCTCTGTGCACGTTGAGCAGGCTGTGATCTGAACTGTCATGTGGGCCGCCTGGAGCCCTTTGCCTCCTGCCTGAGAGTGTGCCACAGATGTCTGAAGGAGGTTTTGGGGGGACACTGGTGGAACCCTGCGACCTCATCCCTCTTTGGTTCCTGCAGTCCTGAAACCAGAGACGCCATCGGATGAAGAGGGGAGCCATCGACACAGACACTTAAGGAAGAGAGTTCTTCTCTCCATCCCAATCCTGAAGCCCAGTTGCCATTGCCTTTTGCTCCCGGGGCCTGAGTCTCAGAATCCTTTTGAGACAGCTGCTGTACCCACCTGCCTGCGTTCTGCCTGCCTGGCACTTTGTGTTGTTTCTCAGCCTCTAGGGCCAGAAATGGCTCTGTGGTCCTGTTCCCGGAATAGTTTGCTCAGCAGTGTGTGAATCCAGGGCTGGCCGTATGTCATTCGTGTTCTGGCCTGTCCGGTATCCTGTCATGGGCCCCAGGCTGCGACCTCTGCTCTGTCCCTTGGAACTTCATGTTAAATGGAAGCCCAAGCTTGTCCCCCTAACTGCCCACTTCCAGAGTTCTCTGCTGCATTAAGCTGCAGAGCCCACACATCTGAGACACAGGCATCTCTTTAGAAAGGCAGTTCTGATCTCACTTGCAGGAGACGGTTTTCTCTGTGTCTCCTCATACCCCATTGAGCTCCTTGACTCCAGTTATCTGGCTTTGTCCCCACCATCCTACTAAAGGGGCTTTCCTCCAGGACTTTTCCAATAATTTCCTAGTGGGAAAACCCAATGGTGGTTTCCAATAGCACTGGACGCGACTGGGGAAGCTTTCTTGTGACATTCTACTGTCTCGGCTTCCACGGCTCTCCCTCGGTCCTCCTCGGCTCCTGTGCCATTTGTAGGTTCTCTCTCTATCGCACCCAGCTGCCCTGCTCCCTAAATGTTGCTGGAAGTGCTCCCGTCCCCAGCAACCTTGTCCTGCTGTGCTTTCTGTTGATTGAACCCAGCTCTCCTGTATTGCAAGCAGATTCTTTACCCTTTGAGCCACCAGGAAAGCCCCTTTTTATTGATACTTAGCTTATTTTTAGTCTAGGCTTCGAAGTTGCCTTCTAAGAAGCTAACTCAAGCTAGCTTAGGTGAATATGCTGGCTGAGCCTGGGAACAAGGGAGGCTCTCCAGGGATGGGACTACCTAGGGCCTCCCAGGGGACCCTGAGATGTGTGGTTCTGTGCCATTGCTTCTCCAGGCTTCCCTGCAAGCCAGCCACCCCAGGAGGCCTACTGCTTGCTTTTTCAGCTTCAGCACTCAACCAGCTGCTTCTCCTTGTCCTGATGGCTTTACAAATGTGCATTCTTGCCAACTCAGCAATTCCACATCCAGGAACTTAAATCTTGAGAACACAATGTGAGAGAGTCATTAAACTTTAAGGTTATGAATACTCATCTTTAGAATCATTTCTTATAGGGAAGTTAGAAACACTTTGAGTAGCCAATGATAAGACACTAAGTCACTCATGATGATGCATTCATGGCAGAAACTTTTATCATATTTTTCAAAATTAAAATAACTCTTTGAAGAGACCCTAATGAGAAAAAATAAAAAACAAGGTATAAAACAGTTAACGATCTTAAAACCATATGCATATACATCATAAAGTGTAGCTCCTCAGAGTGATGGATGGCTGATGATAGCTCCTCAGAGTGACGGATGGCTGATGACTTGTTTCTCTCTTTCTTTTTCTGCTTTTATTCTCTCTCTGCATTTTTGCATTTTCTGTGTTATTTTAGCTACAGCTTACCACAGTGGTCCAGTCTTCTGGGAAGCCCCTCCAGACCTCCCCAAGCTGGATGGGTGCCTCTTGCGTGTGTTTCTGGTACTGGACACATATTTCTGTGGTTTGGGTACCATGTAGCCCTCTGATTTCTTGACAAGAAGACATTTGGATATTCATTATTATATTTCTGTACTAGGGAGCAAACTGAATATCAGTTCAGTTCAGTCACTCAGTCATGTCACTCTTTGCAACCCCATGGACTGCAGCACACCAGGTCTCCTTGTCCATCACCAATTCCTGGTGCTTTCTCAGACCCATGCCCATTGAGTCGGTGAGGCCATCTAATCATCTCATCCTCTGTTGTCCCCTTCTCCTCCTGCCTTCATCTTTCCCAGGATCAGGGTCTTTCCCAATGAGTCAGTTCTTTGCATCAGGTGGCCAAAGTATTGGAGCTTTGGCATCAGTCCTTCCAATGAATATTCAGGACTGATTTCCTTTAGAATTGACTGGTTTGATCTCCTTGCAGTCTAAGGGACTCTCAAGAGTCTTCTCCAACACTGCAAGTTCAAAAGCATCAATTCTTCAACACTCAGCTTTCTTTATGGTCCAACTCTCACATCCATACGTGACTACTGGAAAAACCATAGCCTTGACTAGACGGACCTTAGTCAGCAAAGTAATGTCTCTGCTTTTGAATATGCTGTCTAGGTTGGTCATAACTTTTCTTCCAAGGAGTAAGCATCTTTTAATTTCATGGCTGCAGTCACCATCTGCAGTGATTTTAGAGCCCAAGAAAATAAAGTCTGTCATTGTTTCCATTGTTTCCCGTCTATTTGCCATGAAGTGATGGGACCAGATGCCATGATCTTAGTTTTTTGAATGTTGAGTTTTAAGCCAGCTTTTTCATTATCCTCTTTTACTTTTATCAAGAGGCTCTTTAGTTCCTCTTCACTTTCTGCCATTAGGGTGGTGTCATCTGCATATCTGAGGTTATTGATATTTCTCCCTGCAATCTTGATTCCAGCTTAATTCCAATCTTGATTCCAGGCTGAATATGTCTGTTGGCTAAAAACATTCAAGTCAGCAGAGAAGCATTTTTGATAAGTTAAAGCATTTACTAAGTTCAAATATCTGTGGCTTTTTGGTTTGTGAGCTTTCCTGGTAGCTCAGATGGTAAAGAAGCTGCCTGCAGTATGGAAGACTTGGGGTTCGATCCTTGAGTTGGGAAGATCTCCTGGAGAAGGAAATGGCAACCTGGGAAATCCCATGAACAGGGGAGCCTGATGGGCTACAGTTCATGGGGTTGCAAAAGTCAGAAATGACTTAGCAACTAAACCACCACCACCACCAAACTTACTGATCAGTTTGGAAACGTTGACATCACAAACTGTGGAGACATACAATTCATAAACATGGTATATCTTGCCATTTATTTATGTCTTCTTTAGTTTCTTTCAGCAGCCCACTCACTGGAGTGGACTCAGAGGAACCTGGCGGGCTACAGACCATGGGGTCTGTAGCAGAGACCAGACATGAGCCGGGCAGGACTGAGTGACTCACACTTTCACTTTCACTTTATCTTTGCTTCGCAGAAGCTTTAGATAATGCTTCTGGTTTCCCTTTCAGTTTTTGGGCAGTTTGGGCATTTTATCAATTGGATTAATAAGTTGATCACTGGAGTTTAAGAAATGGCTGTATATATTGTTATGGGCTAAGTGTTTGTGTCCCCTAAAATCTGTTTATTGAAATCCTAACCCTTAATGTGATGGTATCAGGAGGTAGGGATTGTGGCGGCGGGCGGGGGTGGGGGTACAGGGGGTAATGAGGTCATGAGCATTGAGCCCTCGTGAATGGGATGAGTGTCTTTATACGAGGGGACCTGTGAGAGCTTGCTTGCTCTCTTTCTGTTCTTCTCCACGTGAGGATACCAGGAGAAGAAGTCTCCAAACCAGGAAGAGAGTCCTTATCAGACACTGCACCTACCAGTGCCTTGATCTTGGGCTTTCTAGTCGCTGGAACAGTGAGAAATAAATTTTTGTCATCTAATTCACCTGGCCTTTGGTATTTTTTTTTTATAGCAGCCTGGTTTTAAGATAGATATGAACATGATTTAAACTTTGGACTGTAAAGCAAACTTATTTTGAGACATTTGTAGATTGACGTATATTTCTAATAAGTAATACAGAGATTCCTTGTACCAGTTTCACCCTTTTATCCAGTTTCTCTCAAGGCATCATCTGGAAAGACTGCAGTATGACATTACAACCAGGATATTGACAGTGATACAGCTAAGATACAGAATATTCACTAGAAGGCTCCTGATAGCAAGGCCCACTCTTTTCCCACCCACTCCCTCCTTAACCCCTGGGAACCACTAATCTGTTCTCCATTACTACCATTTTTGTCACTTCAAAATACTTTGTGTAAATAAAATCATACTATATGTAATGAGGATACAGTATGTAATGGGGGGATTTTTTCCTCACTTAGTATAAGTCTGTGCTAAGAGTTGTTCCCTTTTATCACTGAGAGGTGTTTCATAGTGTGGATGGAGTGCTGTTTCACCATTCACCCACTGAAGAAGACCTGGGCGGTTTCCAATTTGGGGCTGTTATGAATAAAACTGCTACAAACATGCACAGCTGGGTTTTTGTGTGAACTGAAGTTTTCATTGCTCTGAACAAGTGCCCCCAGAGAGCGACTGCTGAGCTGCATGGTAGTTATTGGTGTGTCCTTTTAGAAACTGCCATACTGTTTTCAGAAGTGGCTGTACCATTTTACATTCTCACCAGCAAGGTTCGAGTGACCCAGTTTATTCATATCCTCGTCCGCATCTGTTATCGTCCTAGTTTTATTTTGGTTATTCTGATGTGTGCATGGGACATCTCATTCTTCATATGGATACTTATAGAACACAAGTCTTACGTTTTGATAAATCCAGTTCAATAAGTGTTCCTTATTTGAGTAATGCTTTGGTGTTAAGTCTAAATATTCTCTGCTTAGTTCTTGATCTCAAAAGTTCCACTTCTGTTTTCCCAGCGGTTTTCCTGTGCCTCCTTCACATGTAGGCGTGTGGGTCGTTCCGAGTTGCATTCTGATGCTGTGTGGAGCTCTTTATCTGGGGTGCCTGCTCTGGGCGGCCTGTCCTGGCAGTGACCCTCATGCCCCTGCCTTTCAGATCTCTACGTGTATGCTGTCCTCGTGTGCTGTGTGGGGATTCTTAGCGTCCTGCTCTTCACCCTGACCATCATCTGGCAGTCTGTGTTTAGCAAGAGGAAATCCAGAGGTAAGAGCATGGATAAAGTCATGTCTGGAGTGGGAGCGGAAGCAAACCACAGACAGACGGAAGGCGGCCGGGCAAAGTATCACTTTGGTTGAAAAACGCATCCTGCGTCGGGGATTATTTACCTGTGACTGGTAAGCAAAGTGAGTGGGGGAGATATGTCTCCCTTAGACTCTGCTACAGTCAACCGTAACCACTGTTGACATCATTGCAGTCCCCCCCGCCTTTTCTTAAATCCCTTCCTCCTGCGGTTTCTGAGTGCCCTTAACCTCTCTCTTCCTCCCAGAAGAGTCTGTGGGGTCCGATGACCCAGGCTTTGATTCTGGTTCTGCTGCTTAAGACTGGGTTTTTAGACACGTTCCTTACGCACTCTGAACTTTGGCTTTCTTATTTATTAAATAACATGGAATGGACACCACCTTCTTTAGACTGAATATTGCTGTGTGCTCTTAATTTTGTTACAGCATCGGACACTGTGCCCGGCAGGCATAGAAAGGGTTCCCTCCCCTTCTGTCCAGTCTGAGCGTTCACTTCATTCTGCCTCCTTCCTTGTTGATATCCATGTCCCCCCTGGATTCTGTCTTCAGCCCCTTCCTGCTTTAATCTTTCTTCCTTAGTGATTGCAGTAATTGCGACTCTGACTCTTATCTCCCTATGAATACTGCCTGCTTTCTCTCCCTAGCCCTCTCCTCTCACCAAGCCTCCACGACACGTTTCCATCAGCTCCTGTGTGTTTCCTCTGAAATACCCTTCCTGTGCCCTTCCACTTAGGAATTTCTGAAATAGATGGGGACACTGCAGCTCCCGGAGATGACCTGGGTAATAGCTGGGCTTTGGAATTAAAATAACTCAGTTCAGTGACAACTCTTCATGTCCTATCTGATGACTTACCTGCCATGCCTCACCTTCTCCATCTAAACAGTGAGAAGTACAGCAGTGTATCTGTCTCACAGGACTGTTGTGAGGATTAAGGTAAACAAAACACAAATGAAACCCTGAACACATTCTGCTTCCCTGTAAGTGTCCTGTATTTATGATGACATGTGGGTTAGTTATTAATATATATAATGGTCACTGTTAGCCTAAGTTCGTAAAGCTGGCAAGTATTCCATTTGGAGCTCGTGGCTTAGGGGGCAAAAGAACAGGGACACTGAGCACATTTCTAGAGGGGATTCTCTGCAGAGGCAGGGCTAAGGGAGCCAGGGAGAGATGGAGAGGGAGGCCCTCAGGAACCAACACCCATGGGATGCTGTTCCCACCCCAGACCTTAGGGGACAAGAGGAGGAGAGGTTCTGGAACTTGTGAGAGCTGCAGCTTTCAGAAAGCAGTCACCACTAGGAGCCTTGGAAGAACCCAGCCAGGCCAAACCAGGCGGGAGCAGGGAGTGAGCCAGGAGCTTCTACTCAGCCCCTTCCTGCCCTCCTCCTTCACATGTCCCAGGGATGCTTTCCTTTGGTCCTGCCACATAGACCTGAAGCCAGCGGAAAGCGCATAGAGGTCAGCCTCCAGGGCCTGAGTAGAGTGGAGAAGAGTGATGATGACCCGGATGGGAGCATGGAGCCTGAAGCACTGGAGACAGAGCCAGAGCTATAGGCAGATCCGTCTTCTGCAGCCCGCTCCCTGCCCACTCTGCTTGGTGCGTGTGTGCGGCGCTCCAGGCGCCCCCCTCCACGCCTGTGCCCACCTTCTCCACGGTGTGCAAGCTTTTCTCCTGTCGCAAACCCTCGATGACGTTGATGAGCTCGTGGAGCGTGTTGCACACGTGCAAATGTATTTGCCTCCCTCCAGGCGGATAGTGTGCAAGGCAGGGACCGCGCCTCTGACCTATTCTCCTTGGAATTTGGCAGATGACAGCTGCTCACCAAATGCTGGGCAAACGGCTTCGTCTCCCAGCTGCTTTGCTCCCAGCTGCTGGAGTTTGGATGCCACACGAGCAGCCCCCAAGCCTGTCTTGCTGTAAAGGCGTCTCTGCCTGGGCTCAGGGGCGTGATGGAGAAATATGCCCGGAGCTGCAAGACTGTTAGGCTGTGGGCAGGAGCAGGGAAACAGAGCCACACAGGGAGCTCAGTCGAAGTCCTTTTCCAGAGTCAACACGGCAGACCAGGACACATACTCCAGGCCTCCCCAAGAGCCACTGGGAACCCAGGTCTTAGCTGCCTTCAACCCCCTGGGAGTGGGCCCAGATGGCCTCATGTGTACCTGCACACAGCGTCTGAAACCCGTGCCCACTGCAGGCTAGACCCCTTGTTGGTCCCTCCACATTCTCACGAATCCTTACTGCCAGCCCAAACAACAGCCTTTGTTGCTCCCTTTTGACCAAGGACACAGCTGGAGAGCTTGTCCAAGTCCCCAAACAAGGGAGTGGGAGAGCCCAAGCCCAGCCCCATCCTCAGCCTTCGTGTTTCTGTTCAAGAAAATCTCAGCCATCTGGGAAGTGACCTTGCCGAGGAATTTTCCTTCAGCCTTCCATGTGGTTGTTGCTGAGGTCCTTCCTAAATAGCAACTCATACCTCCCGCAGCAACTTGGGGCTTGGCATCAGTTTGGTACAACTGCCACCTGCAGGCTGGCATCCTGTAGCCCAAGCAAAACCATGTCCAGGCTGGGGTTAGCCCTTACCTGGACATGGTAGCCTTAGAGTAGATTGGCCAAACCTTCAGGAATAGACCTCAGAGGCCCTAACACTGCTACAGGCACTGGCAGGATGGGGGCATGGCTGTGACAGGGACAGGCTCGGGGGGATGACGGCCTTCAGCCTGGGTGTGTTATCTGGGACCCTTAGCCATGCAGTGGGTATAGTGTGGCCCAGGCTGAGAAAGGTGGCCAGAACCTTGGGCTCCCATGTACCTTCCTATTAGAAGAGGTGAGAGAAACAGCCCTTCCTTTTAGAGTCCTCAAAGTGCAGAAGATCACAAGTTACCATTTAAAAGCACCACATCCTGAATTTCTGCTTCTATGCTTCTATGTACAGCGGTTGCCTTGTGTGGCACTGAGAGCCTTTGAGTCAAGAGCCCTGGGTACTAAGCTATGACCCATGGTGGAGACTGGCTCCAGAACCACCCTTTATTGCTTTTCTTCTCTTCCTGGCCTCCCTTCCTCACTCGCCAGTCAGTTTCCCAGGATTGCTTCCCACATAAACTCTGCACTTGAATCCTTGTCTTATGGACAAACTCTGCTTCTGGGGACCCCCAGCTAACACAGGTGACGCAGTTATGTCATCAGCAGTGATTATGCTATGCATGTGTAAGGGAGATTCCAAGTGAGGTCTAGTTATATTTCTCTGTAAAAATGCGTGTAAAATTTTGCATTAAGGTTTTAAAAATGTCCTTATTCCACAAGTCTCTAGGTATTAAATTGTTTTTTGGATTGAGTTTTCAGTAAATATTGCACGATTAGTAAAGATTTAGAAAATGAATATAAAATTAATCAAAATCACATAAATGTATTATAATTTTAGATAATTAATAACACAAGAAGTAAAATGTTATTGGAAATGGATTTTTATTTTACTTCGTATAGCCTTGTATGGATTTACATAGTAATAGAATTGAACATCATTTCTACTCCTATATTGTAAATAGATGTTAGCTCTGCAAAACCTCAGGATGAAAAGAGGCAGGAATGGATGAA
This sequence comes from Oryx dammah, assembly GCF_014754425.2. Lineage (NCBI taxonomy): Eukaryota > Metazoa > Chordata > Mammalia > Artiodactyla > Bovidae > Oryx > Oryx dammah. Next base: position 17,024,625 of record NW_024070190.1, read on the forward strand.
GTTTCCTTACACTACTCAATACTTTAAACTGCTTTCAAGTTATATGTCAAAAGTCGTAATGATCTATCATGGAAAATGATTTTAATTCTCTACCAGCTGACAACTGGATTAGCTCATATTTCAATCCTTGTTGAAAGCAAAACATTGGAAACCTCTCCTCTGGTGAAAAGTGTATGTGCCCAGGCATTAGTCACTTGCTTTCTCAACACTGACACCGATAGTCCAAATCATTTATTGATTCATTGAGGCCGTTGATGTGCCCAGTGGCTTTAAGCCCCAGGACAGGTCTCTGTAGAACATGTCAGGATGGGTGAGAGGAATGCCTTAATTTCATGAAGTAGAAAGGCTCATTTAACAGGGAGGGAGGGAAAGGAATACAGCCAGACCTAGGGCAAGTTCCAGGGGAATGAATTCTAAGGAAAAGACTACCATGGGAGGTGAGGATGCAGAAAATGATGTCCTTAAAACTGTTCTTTCCAGGGGTATGCCAACCCCAGACTAAAGACCACTGACCTATATAGTAAGCTTAGGATAGTGCCAGGAAGACATGGTGAGTTCAATAAATATGAACTATGATTTTATTGTTATTGCAACTATAAATTAGCCAGCAAATAGTAGGTATTTAGTGAACACAGTGCAGAAAGAGTTCAGTCACTAACAAGGGGTTGGATCAGATAAACCAAAAGAACTCCCCAAAGCTGAGACTCTGTCATCCTGGTCTGGAGCCTGCACGGGTCACCTCCGTCACAGATCACTTCAAGTGCAGGAGTTTGGAACAACTGTTTTGTTTGCAGATCAGGAAGGTGACCTGGACTCAGCTGAACAGTTCTTCTGGCCTCAACTGGATCACTTACGCAGCCTCAGCCTGCTGGTGGGCACTGGGGCCTGGCTGCTGTGGGGCCTCAGATGGGACGTCTTATGTCTGTTTCATGTGGTTTCACCTTCCCGTAGGCTAGCCAGGCTTGTCTGTGTGGTAACAGAAGAGTTCCCTGCAATGAGAGAGAGAGAGAGAGCACAAACCTCAAAGCACAGGGCCTTTTATGCTTCTGCTTGTGATTCTTTGGCTAATGTTCCATTGGCCAAAGCTCATCGCATGGCCAAGCTCGGTGTCAGGGTAGGAGGGAGTTACATAAGGACGTGGAGAGATAGAAAATATTCATGTGTGATTCACTGGGGCCATTGATGTAACACTCTACTGCACAACTCCAGGGCCCTGTGGCTGTTTCAGCTTTCCTTCTATTTGAGGTAAGTTCAACAGTGAGCTTAGATTGGACACTTATAAGGTAACTGCCTAGGTATTCTTATTTTTCCTCTGCAGCTAGAATTTTTTTTTCCCCCTGAAGGCTACCTACTATGGAGAATGTCATTGCAAAAAAAAAAAAAAAAAAGATTGTCTTTCCCAGGGCCTCCTTTCAGTCCTGGAAGAGCTGTGATCATAGAATGAAAACCTGCTTTACAGAGAGGAGCATCTAGGTGGAAACAAGCTGCCCTGAGAACGCTTTCTCATAACTAAGGCAGAGCTCTGAGATTGGGTGGCTCTCATTCCAGGACTCTCATTCCAGGACTCAACCTGGCTTGCCAAAAAAAAAAAAAGAATACTGGGGGCTATGTAACCAGAAAGTCCGAGGTTTACGGCTACATGCCTGGCTTGATCCAGGTGTTGAACGATATCAAGTGTCCATGGCATCCTTGCTGTGAGTCTACTGTATTCACCCAAAGATAACCTGGAGAGGCGGTTAGTGCAAACACTGGACGACCCCTGGCCACCCGCATTTCCTAGTAGTTCCAGGGCACACGTGTCTAAGGCAGTGTATTTACCATCTGCAGTTCCGGGGCACACATGTCTAAGGTAGTTTATTTACCATCTTCTGTTTCTTCTTCCTTTCACAGTGAGACACTATTTGGTGAAATGCCCTCAGAACAGGTAGGAATATTTTCTTCCTTTTTCCATGTAAAATCTTCGCTATTTTACTTTCTTCTGATATTACCAAGAAATTGCTTAAATTCGTATCTTTATCTTAAGGTCTGCATATTAGTTTACAGATCGACCTAAAAACATGTATTCTGCATGCACTTGCATGTTTCCAGATTTCAGATTCTGGTTCTCACTCCCAGAGGGGCCAGTGAGCATGTGACTCATGCTGGCCCAATGTGCCTGCTGGAGGAGGCCTGGAACCTGCTCCTGGAGGACTGTTCCCCGTGTGGGAAGGGACTGGCAGATGGACTGAACCACCTGATGCCTTCTGACCACAAACACTCCTGACCCCCTTCCACCAATGCCTACTTGTCCTGTGCCCTACTCTACAGAATGTGTCCATTAGTGACGGATGTGCTAAGAGGCTGGCCTTTTAGCAGATGGGACACACCTTGCAGGTAACAATAGTTATAGTAGATATTGCAAACTCAAGAGTATTTAGAAATTTGAGACTTTTTTCCCGGACAGGATGAGTAAGATCAATTTCTCCCTGCTCTTCTTCCCTGCCAATAAGCATAACTATCAATTCTGGAAATAAAATAAGAGACCAACAAAGAAGGACTCGGAAAGGTAGTAAGAAGAAAATTATGAAAGACAAAGGCAAAGAAAAAAATCTTAAAAACAACCAAAGAGAAACAATTTATTACCTACAGGGAAACACAGATTTGAATGACAGTGCATTTTTTCATCTAAATCTGTGGAGGGCAGAAAGAAGCAGCACATTTTTCTATACAAACAGTAACAAGAGAGGTGGTAGTTAATATCAAATAAGATATCATGTAAGACAAGAAATATTACTAAAGACGAAGAAGAAATTTTTTTAATTATAAAAGATGAACTCATCAGGATGATATGATACATTGCCTGGGCCTAGCTACAGAGCCTCAACATAGGAAAGCAAAAAACAGAAAATTGAAAGATTTTCAATTATTCTAGAGCAACAGCTGGAAGTGCCAATGCTCCACTCTCAGTAATTGATAGAGTACCTAGGCAGAAAATCAACCAGGACACAGAAGATGAAGCAGTTTTGCCGGACAAGTAACAATAATTTGCCCAGTGATCGCATAATATATTCTTCTCAAGTGTTAGGAACATTCTCTGGGATAGATCATATACTAGGTCATAAAACATATCTTTATAAAATTGGGTATTTTATTTATGTAAGAAATCATACCAAGTCTGTCCTCTGACCACAACAGAATTAAATAGAAATTCGTGACAGAAAGAAATCTGGGAAATTCCTCAATGTTTTGAAAGTTCAAACAACATACTTTTAAATACTGTGTGGGTCAAAGAAGAAGTCAAAAGAGAAGTTAGAAAATATTTTGAATTAAATAAAAATGAAAACACAGCATATCAAACCTCATAGGATGCAGCTAGAGCAGTGCTCACATAAGAATTCATGGCCCTTAGGTGCCGAGACCAGACAAGAAGAAAGGCCTAAAGTCAGTGCAGTAAGCTTTCACCATAAGAAACTAGGAAAAGAAGTGTGAGTGAAATCTGGAGTAAGCAGAAGAAAGAACATAGTAGAGATTAGTACAGAAATCAATAGCATGGAAAACGCATGCATGTGCGCGCGCGCACACACACACACACAGAAGTATCAGTGAAATCAGACTTGGTTCTTTGTAAAGGTCAGTGGACCCGACAAACCTTAAGTTAGATTGTCCACGAAAATAAAAAAGAAAGAAAAAAACCAATTAGCAAAATTAGGAAGGAAAAAAGGAGTTCCTACAAACCCTATAAAAATTAAAAGGTTATAATCCTTATAATCTAAATGTATTCTAACAAATTAGACAACATAGATGAAATGGAAAAATTCCTAGAAAAACAAAAATTTTCCAAAACTGATTTTAAAATAAAGCTATAATCTGAATACGGAGAAGGCAATGGCACCCCACTCCAGTCCTCTTGCCTGGAAAATCCCATGGATGGAGGAGCCTGGTGGGCTGCAGTCCATGGGGTTGCTGGGAGTTGGACACGACTGAGCGACTTCACTTTCAGTTTTCACTTTCATGCATTGGAGAAGGAAATGGCACCCCACTCCAGTGTTCTTGCCTAGAGAATCCCAGGGATGGGGGAGCCTGGTGGGCTGCCATCTATGGGGTCGCACAGAGTCGGACACGACTGAAGCGACTTAGCAGCAGCAGCAGCAGTAGCATAATCTGAATAACCTGTAATAAGTCAAGAAATTAAATTGTTAGCAAAACACTAAAAAACTAGTAAATATAATAGTAATGAAAATGAGTACATTCACAGATGTAGAGAGCAAACTGGTGGTAGTCAGTGTGGAGAGGGAAGGAGGAGGGGCAAGATAGGGGTAAAGGATTAAAAGGCAGAAACTGTTCTGTATAAAATAGGTATACCACAAGGATATATGGAACAACACAGGGGATATAACCAGTATTTTTCCCCAATATTTTTTTTCCAATATTTTATAATAAGTATATATGGGATATAACCTTTAAAAATGTGTATCACTATGTCATATGCCCGAAACTTGGTTAATATCGTACAGCAACTGTACCTCAGTTTTTAAAATGAGCAAAAAGATTTGAATAGATAGTTCCCTAAAGAAGATATGTAAAAGGCTAACAAGCTCATGAAAATGTGCTCCATATCATTAGTATCAAGCAAGTGTAATTAAAACCACAATGCCATTATGCCACCAAACGCCCGCTACGATGACTGTGGTAAAAAAGACAGTGTCCAAGGCTGGCCGGGGTGTGGTGAGACTGTGTATTGCTGGGGAGCGTGTAAAATGGTGTAGCCGCTTTGGTTAACACAGTAGATATAGACTCAGCCATATTCACTATTATTTATTTGGCAAGAGGAAACTTTTGTAGGGTGACAGAGATGTTCTAAACCTGTATTGAGGCAATGGTTGTACAACTTCATAAATCTACTAAAATTATTGAATCGTATGCTTATGATCAGGGAATTTTATGGGGAGTAAATTTTGCCACAAGTGGGCCTTAGAAAGCATCACTACAAACAAAGCTAGTGGAGGTCATGGAATTCCAGTTGAGCTGTTTCAAATCCTGAAAGATGATGCTGTTAAAGTGCTGCACTCAATATGCCAGCAAATTTGGAAAACTCAGCAGTGGCCACAGGACTGGAAAAGGTCAGTTTTCATTCCAATTCCAAAGAAAGGAAATGCCAAAGAATGCTCAAACTACTGCACAATTACAATCATCTCACATGCTAGTAAAGTAATGCTCAAAATTCTCCAAGCCAGGCTTCAGCAATATGTGAACCGTGAACTCCCTGATGTTCAAGCTGGTTTTAGAAAAGGCAGAGTAACCAGAGATCAAATTGTCAACATCTGCTGGATCATGGAAAAAGCAAGAGAGTTCCAGGAAAAAAACATCTATTTCTGCTTTATGGACTATGCCAAAGCCTTTGACTGTGTGGATCACAAGAAACTGGAAAATTCTGAAAGAGATGGGAATACCAGACCACCTGACCTGCCTCTTGAGAAATCTGTATGCAGGTCAGGAAGCAACACTTAGAACTGGATATGGAACAACAGACTGGTTCCAAATAGGAAAAGGAGTACATCAAGGCTGGATATTGTCACCCTGCTTATTTAACTTATATGCAGAGAACATCATGAGAAACACTGGACTGGAAGAAACAAGCTGGAATCAAGATTGCTGGGAGAAATATCAATAACCTTAGATATGCAGATGACACCACCCTTATGGCAGAAAGTGAAGAGGAACTAAAAAGCCTCTTGATGAAAGTGAAAGAGGAGAGTGAAAAAGTTGGCTTAAAGCTCAACATTCAGAAAATGAAGATCATGGCATCTGGTCCCATCACTTCATGGGAAATAGATGGGGAAACAGTGGAAACAGTGTCAGACTTTATTTTGGGGGGCTCCAGAATCACTGCAGATGGTGATTGCAGCCATGAGATTCAAAGACGCTTACTCCTTGGAAGAAAAGTTATGACCAACCTAGATAGTATATTCAAAAGCAGAGACATTACTTTGCCGACTAAGGTCTGTCTAGTCAAGGCTATGGTTTTTCCAGTGGTCATGTATGGATGTGAGAGTTGGACTGTGAAGAAGGCTGAGCGCCGAAGAATTGATGCTTTTGAACTGTGGTGTTGGAGAAGACTCTTGAGAGTCCCTTGGACTGCAAGGAGATCCAACCAGTCCATTCTAAAGGAGATCAGCCCTGGGATTTCTTTGGAAGGAATGATGCTAAAGCTGAAACTCCAGTACTTTGGCCACCTCATGAGAAGAGTTGACTCATTGGAAAAGACTCTGATGCTGGGAGGGATTGGGGGCAGGAGGAGAAGGGGACGACAGAGGATGAGATGGCTGGATGGTATCACGGACTCGATGGACGTGAGTCTGAGTGAACTCCGGGAGACGGTGATGAACAGGGAGGCCTGGCGTGCTGCGATTCATGGGGTCACAAAGAGTCGGACATGACTGAGCAACTGAACTGAACTGAAATTATGCCTTAGGAAAAAAAAAATATTTTTTAAGCATATGCCCTGAAAAGCCTCCAGTATTGGCATTTCAGACACTGGAAGAGGTTATGGCTCGGGGGACGCCATAGGCTGTGGAGAGGTCAGCCTGCCAGTGTTTCTTGGAACTTGCATCTAGCGTCTGGCCTTAAATCCTTAGCAAGCGGTGCGGGAGTCTGCTTGCTGAGGGGGGCTTGGGTCTGACTGTGAGACTGTGCTTCCTTCCCTTCCCTCGTTTCCCCTCAGTTGCATCTATTCTGAGCTGGTGCTGATGTTATAAGTACAGTGAGGATGTCACCCCAGCCCCGTGGGCATTAGAGCTTGGTCTCCCCTCAGTCCTGCAAAGCCAGAGGTCAGAGATGAGCACAAAGTCCCGCTTAACTGCTGCCGCCTTGACCCGCTGGTGCTGTGAACTAGACTGGGTGCCTGAGCTAAGCTTGTCCCACGACCTGTCTCCTGTCGGGCCAGTCCACAGATCTGCCTCTGGAAAACCTGCCTCTCTCACCGTACCCCAGGACCCTGCAGGGACTGGGTCTGCCCTCTCAAACCTGGGCGCCCTCCTGGCTTGCACGCAGCTTTCTGTTAAGAACCTCATGCTGATTTGCTTAATGCAGGCTGTTCTCTGCCACGGGGCCCCTCTTGTGAACCGGTCCGTCCTTGCCATTTTAACTGGCCTTGACCTGAATTGTGCTCTGCCTCTGTAGCCCAAGCATTTCTTTTTCCTGTCCCTGTTGTGCCAGGGAGCTCCCACCTCTGGGCTCCATAATCACTGCTATGGCAGCGGGCCCCCGGGCCCCTCAAGCCATGACTGGGATGAATGTCTGTCTTTGTCCTCTGGCCACTTCCTCCTAAGGGAGAATGGGCAGAGAGCACAGGCAGGGGAGGGGCCCTCAGGAAGAGGCCACGTGCTGGCCCTGGTCACCGAGAGCGGGGCCTTGCCAAGTGACTGGGGCAGAACTTGGGGACGCTAGGGGATTCCTTGACTTTTTGAGAGAAGTTCAAACAGGAGGAAAACAAGTCTCATCTTCATGTGTGCCGGCCCTGAAGTCGGAAACTGCCGTCTCCTGGGAGGGTGGCCTTGACCTGCAGAGCTGGAGGACTGTTCCTTTCCCGTGGCGGATCGCCCTCTCCCGGACCAGACACTGGGCCTTAGAGAGCATCTCAGGGCGCTGCAAGATTTCAGCTCTCTGGAGAGCAGCTCAGCTGATGACTGTGAAACTGTACCCAAAGCTCCAGAAAATCAGACTGGAAGTGCAAGGCCACCGATTTCGTGGGTTGGTGATGTGCTCCCACACCATGACTCCTCCCCGGCGCACTCAAGGGCCTCTCTTCAAGTTCAGTCAAGCTGTCAAGAGGGCGGACGGGGCACAGAAAGGTAGTTCCCAGCCAGCACATTTCCTGACCTTTTGCTTGAACTCATCTTATGCACTTGAGATAATAAAGTATCTCCAAGTGGAAGAAATTAAGGTGGGCATTATGTTATCTGTGCCGATAACAGTTACAGCTGAAGTCGTCCAAGCTTTCTTTATGTTTTCTGGTGCAAACACTTTCTCAAGGATAGACAGTCAGGTCAACAGACTCTTTACATGTTGGATAAATTATAGGCACAGCTTTACTGTGTTTCATGAGCTTAGGTTAAAGCATTTTTCAGTCTTTTCTGAAACATCAGAGTTTTATAAACATTTTAAAACATACTTCACAATCGAAGTTTGGGATTACTAAGTGATTTGTTTAGGGTCTTGGAGAGAAGGCAGAGATGTGATTTCAAAGAGAATATAAAGATATGTGCTCCAAACTGAGGTACGTGACTACTTGCTTCGTGTGTATTGAAGCATAGTGAATAGGAGCAGTGTTACAAAATGTTTATTCCTTCTGTGAAGGGCCGTCTGCTGTGATGGTTAAAGATTCTGTGGCCAGGCTGCCTCAGTTCACATGCCAGCTCTACCATAGACTGCTGTGTGCCTTTGGCTAATTTTTCAACCTCTCTGATAAAATGAGAGCAATCATAGCTCTAGCATGTAAGGAGTTGGAAGGATTTCATGAGTTAGTCTGTATAAAGTGCTTCCAACAGGTAAGTGGTGAGCTCTGTGCAAATAGTCCTGTTATTATTCAGTCAATACGTAGGAGTGTTTCTTCTGTAGGCTTGTAAGGCCCATTGAGTGAGGATGAAATAACACCAGCCCACGCCTTGAGGTCTGGGAGACCCAGAGGAGCCAGGCGGTGGCGGAGCCGTGGCCACAGCGCCGTCGCGGGCACCCAGCGGGGGCGCTCCCAAGCCTGTCTCAGCGGTCTCCTGGGGCTGAGGTCTGGGCCGGGTCTTGGAGGTTGAGTTAGAGCATTCCAGGAGAAGAGGGATGGGGGCAGCAACACATAGAAGTGGGGCGAGAAGAGCACAGCTGGGGAAGGGGTTTCGTCCCTGGGGTGAGGAATCTTGGAGATTCAGGGCAGAACAGCAGGCAGATTGTGGAGATGGTGGCAGGGCAGATTCCAGAGGATGGCAGTCATCATATTAAAAGTAATGACAAAGCCTCATTTATTAAATGCCTGGCGCGGTGCTAAGCACGGGACACACACCATCTTCCTCTGGCCTCACAACAACCCCATGAGTGGCTGCTGTGATTATCCCCATCCTACAGATGAGAAACCAGTCCCCAAAGAGTGTGGATGTTGGTGAGGTCTCCTGACCAGTGAGAGCAGGAACAGTAGGGCTACCAGCCCAGGCCACCTGGCTCTGGGGCTCACACGCTAGCCCAGGCGTTCTGGGGGCTTGGGTCTGACTGTGAGAGCTTTGGTATTGGCAGTCAAGAAGTGGGTGCTGCAGAAGAGTCAGGGCAACGGAAGGGGAAGCGGGAGGGACTTGGCTGGAGATGATGCGGCGGCTCTGCCTCTTGCGGACTCTGAAAAGTCCAGTGAGCTCTCGTCATAGGCATCGATTTGTAGGCGTCTTCCCTTGTGACCACAGTCAGCTGAGCAAGCCAGTGGGTGAGGGCTGGGACGACAGGCTCCCGGTGTGTGTCTCCTGGTCTCACTCCTGCATCCCGGAGGACATCGCTGTGCTGTCTTATGCTGGCCCACCCTGGGGCTCAGGCTCACCTCCCTCCTTTCAGAGCCCCAGGCAGAGGCATGCAAGGGGAAGACGGCCGTGGTGATGGGATCTGGTTATTCCTGGAATAACACGAAAAGCCTCCACCTGGTTTTGGCATCAGCTGGAACTATGCCACCTGCTTCGTGGTGGTGTGGGAGCAGTCTCTCAGCTTCTGTGGGACTAGGCCACTCTCCACCAAATGGGCATCAGCTTGCCTTTGTCCTGTAGCTCAGGGTTGTCATGAGGGCTCGATGGGATAATGCCGGCTGTGGACTAATTCCTCATAATTACTCATCAAGTGCTCGTGTACCTCTGTGGCTGAACACTTGATGCGGTATATTTCTAATCCTCATAAAAAGCTTGCTAGGTACAAATTAATCTCCCCAGACTAAGAGCATGAATAAAACTGCCAACTCTTAGATGAATAGCTAGCCCTCTATACTATTTATAGACCTTTGGTTTGCAAGCGCAGATGGTCTTATCCAAGAGAAGGCTCAGCTGGCTCCTGGCCGGGGTGCTGCAGGGTGTGGGCCTCCACCAGGGGACACTGGGCCCTCGGGGCCGTGACTTCTGTCCCCAGCCTCCCTCCAGGCAGCGCTGCCTCCAGGTTTTGATGCGACTCCAGCCAGTCCTGCCCCCCTCAGGAAAGGAGAGGTGGCTCAGGAGCCTTCACCCAGGCCTCATGAAGGACTCGTCTTGCTTCCCCAGGAAGCAAACACAATTGCACTCACTGCTGTGGGACCAACCTGAACCATGCTCTATGGCCAGAGCGTGAGATTGTGCTGAGCAGGGGTTGGGGGTCAGTGCCACCCAAATGGGTCCCTTCAGCCCTAGAAGGCAGTGAGTGGATGCTGGGCAGAGAACCCCAGGGATCCCTTTTTGCCATAATTCTTATGACCCAAGGCCAACACTGCATGGAACCGCTGAATATTAAGGAAGCACCTCCCAGTCTTACCAGTTGGTGTTCAGAGATTTTAAACTTTACCAACTAAACCTAAGCCCTTCTGGAGACTCAGTGAGACCTGGCCGGGACTGCAAAGGACGAGCTCTCATGACAAGCCCAGCAGAACCTCTGAGGTGATCTAAACCGTTTATGATGAAAGGCCACGGGGCGGCTGTGGACAGGAAGGTGCCTTGGCAATTACCTCACAAAGGAGCAGCTCTTATCCTGATGCTCTTCGCAAAATGCATGCAAGAAGGTCGCATGCAGAAAGTGACCATCAGGACCCCCAGGGGTCTGCAGGGCCTTTGTACGCGCTCCTCCCCGTGCAGGTTTCTGAGAATTCTGCCAAGTCCAGCCAGCTCCCTGTTCAAGGAGAGCAGATCCCATAGTGATGACGATACCAGTGCTGGTAGGATAGTCGTAGGCGACACCCATTTAGTGCTTCTACTTACCAGAGGTGTGTGCTTGACAGAATGTGACGTATTTATGAGAAAAAGTCTTTTCAAGGGAAGCACCATTCTTCCACCTTGAGAGTGAAGTTCTCCAGGCTGTACAGAGCTCCTGGCATGGACTGTGGATGACTTTGTGTGGTCGTGGAAGCCTATGGAGCGCTTTCAGAAACCTTGAGCCAGATGTCAAGAAACTCACCCTGTTTATGCTAGTCCTTGGTTGACCTTGGTGAGGGGGGACCTGTAACTGCAAATGACAGTGAGTTGCTAACATAGCTGTTGTGACCCATAGCCCCCTACAGACCCCAGCACTCAGTCCGACCTCTCTTACCAGGACAGAGCTCTCAGCAGCTGCGTTTAGTATAGACTGAAAATGCAGTGAAATGCTGATAACGCCTTCTGCTACCTTCTCTTTAGGAAGCTGGTTTAAGCCCAGAGCAGCCTTTGTGGATCTGCCTCTATTGACCTTCTTCCTGCCCTAGTTTTCTTGTTCTCTGTTGTCTGGGCTGGGCCCAGAGTCCTTGCTTCAGGGCCTGGCGGCAGATGGAACTGGTTCAGATCCCAGTGCACCTGTCTTGACCCCTCTGAGGCTTCGTTTTCCCATCTGGGAGGGTCACAGATTGTGGCTATCAGGTACTTTTCACAGTGCCCTGCGTAGGGTAGACTGATAAATGCAAATAAAAGGAGATATCACATTTTTCTTTATTAAATGAGAGAAATTTTTTAAACTGATAAATCTGGTGTTAAAAAGGATGAAAACATAAATATGCTTACCCATTGACCAAGTGGCTATAAAATAGTACTAACTTGTCAGAAATCATTTTGACAGTGGGTATTGAATAGCCTTTAAAATGATCCTTTTTTTCTGAACTAATATTTCTGGGTCTAAGAATTCAAAAAACAAAAGTCTAAGAATGGAAAACCATTATGCACAAATATATTTATAGCAATGTTATTTATACATCAAGTTGGGAAACAGATGTTTAGATGCTGGGGAAAGGCTAAGTAAATTTCAGCATGTCTTGTCATTAGAATAGTAGGGTATATCAATTTGGAAAATGTAGGTTAAGTAAAAAGAAGGATGCAAGATTGTAATACAGTTTTATTTTTTAAAAAACAGTGTATAAGAGCTAGGGAAGAGTTGAAATTTAAATCCACGCAAAAGCTTGCCCATGGATGTTGCTAGCAGCTGTTTATTCATAATCTCCAAAACTTGGGAGCAACACAGATGTCCTTCAGCAGATGAATGAATACAGAAACTCTGGGGCATTCAAACAATGGAATATTATTTGACATTAAAGAGAGATGAGCTATCAAGCTATGAAAAGACATGGAGAAAACTTAAATGCATATTTCTAAGTGAGTGAAGCCAGTCTGAAAAGGTTCAGACAATGTACGGTGTTCTGGAAAAGGCAAAGCTACGGAGACAGTAAATAGTGGCTGCCCGAGAGGGGGGAGAGGGATGACTAGGTGGAGCACAGAGGAATCTGGGGGCATGGAAACTATTCTGTACCTTGCTCTAGGAACGGATACACTATAAATTTGTCCAAACCCATAGGATGTATACCACCAAGAGTGAACCCTAATTAAACAGTGACCTTTGGGCGATAATGATGTGTCAAAGTAGTTTCATTAATTATCGCAAATATACCATTCTGGTGGAAGAAGTTCATGATGTGGCTGGGCAGTGGTCTGTCTGAAATCTCTGTACCTTTTGCTCGGTTTTGTTGTGAACACAGAACTGCTCAAAAAAAGAAATAAAACACAGAAGAGGGAAAAGACTGGAAATATTTACAAAGGTTACGACAGACTTATTGTTTTTGTTTTCATGTCTGTAATTACCATTTTAAAACATGAACATGCATTAATTTATAATGGAAAGAAAAAGAAAACATTTCAAGAGTTTAAGATGCTAGAAAATGGAGCTGTTCATGTGGTTGTGTATTTAAACAATCCCGAGGGTGTCTGACCCCTTTTTGCCTCTTAGTGGCCAGGGTTTTGTAAACACACATTCCTTTTGGCTATTTGTGAGTTTACACAGCTGACCTTATACTTAAAGGCATGGCCAATTAGAGTTTTTGCCCGATAAAAATAAGCTATCTCTGGGGACTCTTGGTGTGAACTATATTCTTAGAAATTTCCCCACTAGTCACTGTGTGACTCAGTAACTCTGCTGCTGCTGCTGCTGCTAAGTCGCTTCAGTCATGTCTGACTCCATGCTACCCCATAGACGGCAGCCCACCAGGCTCCCCCGTCCCTGGGATTCTCCAGGCAAGAGCACTGGAGTCGGTTGCCATTTCCTTCTCCAATGCATGAAAGGGAAAAGTGAAAGTGAAGTCGCTCGGTTGTGTCCGACTCTTAGCGACCCCATGGGCTGCAGCCCACCAGGCTCCTCCATCCATGGGATTTTCCAGGCAAGAGCACTGGAGTGGGGTGCCATTGCAGGACTCTGTTAAAATAGCCTATTTTCTTTCATTAAATGTATACATATTAGATAGGTATTTGTGTTTAATTTACTGTTTTTCAAAGATTATTCTATCACATGTGTGCATGCTAAGTCGCTTCGGTCGTGTCCGACTCTTTATGACCCTGTGAACCGTAGCCCACCAGGCTCCTCTGTCCCTGGGATTCTCCAGGCAAGAATACTGGAGTGGGTTGCCACGCCCTCCTCCAGGGGGATCTTCCCAACCCAGGGATCAAACCCGCATCTCTTATGTCTCCTGCATGGTCAGGGGGGTTCTTTACCACTAGCACCACCTGGGAAGCCCCTATACAATCACATGGTTTAGTAATTTAAATTTAAAAGTTAAATAATTAATTTAAACAATATATGTGCAGTGATAATTCTCCCTGTCCAGTCTTCTATCTCTTTAGATCTTCAGCACCCACATTCGAAGGAATACTTTTTAAATTCTCTAATGAATATTTCCAAAGTGAATATTTCCAAAGTTTCTCTATGCTTGTGTACATAAATACTAATATATATCATTTTCTCCTTTTTTTAATACAAAAAGTGACACGTTTTACACATTGTCCAACACCTAGCCTTTTCACTTAACAGTGGGTCTTTCCTTATCCTGGTATAAATAGCTTCCTCATTCCAGTTTCAAAGGACCCTCTGTATGCGTTTATGGATCTGCCATAATTCCCTTCCCCAGTCCCGTGCTGGTGGACAGTTGGGTTGTCTCTAATCTATTGCTGTTACCAATAGCACGATAATGTCTTATATGGACCTGTTGTACCCATGCAAGAATATCCACAGAATCAATTCCCAGAAGTGAAACTGCCAGGTCATAGAATATAAACCTTTCTAATTCTGATAGCCCTGTGATCCTGATTGCTGAATTATTCTGCATCAGGAAGGGTTTCCACTTGTACCCCCAATACTTCTGAGTGCCTGACTCTTCACACCCTTGCCAAAAGGGTGTTTTGCCTTAAGTCTGATTGTTGCCATTCTGGTGTGTGCAGAAAGGAAGTGCAGTACATTTTTATTTGGATTCCTCTTTCTTGAGGAAGTTTTAGCACGTTTTCCTAGGTATGAGCCTTTCCTCTTGGGTGAAACTGTTTACCACCTTCGTTCATTTTGGTTATTGGGTCATATTTTGATGGATTTCTAGAAGCCCTGTGTATCATGGAGATAGCCTCTCTCGGTAACTGTACTTACCTGGCCGATTATGTGTCTGAGGGCAGGAGAGGCACGCTCCTCTGGGTTGCTGGAGCCAATCGGATGCATCTGAAAGGAGACTGATGGCTGTTCAAGGAAGTGTGTGCACTCTGTCACGCCGATAGCCCTGGCAACAGGTCTCACATCAGGCCAGTCTGGGTGTGCAGTTTCTGTGTTGCGTGCTTACCAACTGTGGCTTAGGGCAAGCCACTTGGCATCTCTGAGTCTTGGTATTCTTACCTGTAATATAAGGCTTACCCATTACTTTGGGTTATAATGGATAACACGTAGAATATGATACTACGGTGATTATATAGGAACCACCCAGATAAGTGAAAACACTCGCCACACCCCTGAGGATCATTTCCGCCTCTGCCTTATAGGTGAAGGTGCAGCAGGATATGGCTAATCGCTGCAGCCCCTGGGGCTCCCAGCTGCCGTTCCCCAGGGTCCTTTCTCACTGGCCCAGGGGCTGCTCTGTCTCTGGATCGTGAACCACAAAGACATGTGCAAGGCATGCTGGTGTTAGGGGGGCTCAAGGAGAAGTTTTTAGTGCTGTCTTAACACCCTACTGGTGATATAGCCAAGCCAGACTGAGTAGACCCATTAACTACGTGTAAACCACTAATCTATACATCCCCGAACAATGTAAGCAAGCTGGCCCTGGGTCTCTCCAGAGACTTTGGAACTTTGTACAGCACAGCACATAGTTCTAACTAGCTCGTCTCATCATCCTTAGCCAAGGGTCAGAACCAAGCATGCCTGGAGATAAGCAGAGAGCCACCTCATTTCAGCTCTAAAAAGCTCCTGCCTTACAGAGGTCCGTCTGGGTTCTCAGAAACTGTTGCTTCCTTTCCTGGGAAGAAACCTGCCTTTGCCTTCACCTGGACCTTTTTCCTCTCCAGCTCGGGGGAGACTGTCACGAGCGTGACCAGCTTGGCTCCACTGCAGCCCAAGAGGGGCAAGAGACGGAAGGAGAAAGCTGACGTCCCTCCCGCAGTCCCTGCCAAAGGTAGGGAGCTAGCCCGTGGTCGCCGCGTGCGAGCACAGCACCTGGGGCCTGACGTGAGTTTAGGGCGGGAGATGGGCAGATGGGGCGCGGCAGCCCTGATTATATGGCCTGGAAAACGCCACCTAGATTCTCATCGAATCTGAGCCCTGTCCCTGAGGTGGGCTGGTGGGGGGTGGTGCCGTTGGCCACACACGGCTTTAGCAGGGAGCTGCGGGGGTTGTGGAGTGGGGTCAACCTCTACAGACTATTTTAAAGTGTATTTCCTTCTGAACTACTAATGTGATCTGCGCAAAGCAGGATGGGGCAAAAAGGTGTCTGTTCATTTAAGGGAAAACGTTTCTCTGATTTTTCTAAGGATAAAAACTGGGTGAGTATTTAGTTTGGATTTGTTCTAGGGATAAAATGAGGGTTACTCCTTGATTCCAAGGAATCATGACGGAGCAGCACAAATGAGGGAGATGGGCATTTCCTGAGGCAAGAACTACAGGTGTCTTTAAATAGTTCCTAAAATAACGGTGGCTGATTTAGGTCATACCTCACAGGCTTTGATATAGAGTTGGGAATACAAGGGTTGCCACAGTGAGTAATTTAATAGCAAGACAAGATCCATTGTATCCCTCAGCTGGGGCTCTAGGGTATCCCCTAAGTGCCCGTTGAGCCCTGTGGCAGAAGGCAGTGGTGCTGAGTGTGAACATACATCAGTGGACAGAGAGGCTGGGAGGCACAGGCCTCCTGGGAGGCATGACACGTGTGGGTCTGGGAGGGAAGGGGGTCCCTGCTCTGGGCTGGGCAGTGTACTGCTGTAGAGTCTCATTCTATCAGGGTGGCCAGTGCCTTGTCTAACGAAAGACGAAAGTGAGACTCAGAGAACCACGTGGCAGAGGCTGACTTTGGGTTCAAGTCCCAAATCATTTAAATACTAGTCAGTTACATGACATTACAGGAAGAGCCTCGGTTTGCTCCTCCGTTAAATGGGGACAATAAGACCTTCCCTAATGACCTCACAGGGTGGCTGTGAGGGTCAAAGGTCACCACTGTCAGGGTTAGTGTGCAGCTAGGAGGAAGCCCCAGGGAAAGTTCCAGCCTCAGCCTTAACCAAGGATACTTGGTTCTCACCTGCACATCTGACCTGTTTGTAGCTGGTGGTGTTTTATTGACCTTGTTGAGGAGAGAGGATGACATGTCCAAAGGCTCGGAGGGGATCACCGTTCCCCAAAGGGCAGCAGCCCAGCTGTTACCTGGATCAGAAACTAGAGTTCTTCCCCGAAGGCAGGAAGGGGCCCAGAAGACTCTGTGTCTGTGGTGCTCATGGTATGTGGACTTTAAGGGTCTTGGGAGGGACTGCAAACTAAACGCTTGACTGTTTTCTACAGCTCCCATTGTCACCACGTTCCATAAACCGAAGCTGTTAAAGCCACAAAGGAAGGTCACCCTGGTGAGTAACCACATTCTCTGTGTTGTTCCTCAAGCCCCACACACACTCTGGTCTGAGGAGCACCTTAATTGATTCAAAACACGCTCCAAGTTTTGGTGCTTCGTCCCCAAGCAAAGCCATTCTCTCTTCTTGGGTCAGCTTTTGAGCCAATTTTTCTCCATACCTAGTTCCCAGAATGGCTTTTTAAAAATACGCATGGGATTGCTTTTTATCATCTATGCTCCTTTTTGAAAAGAAGGAAAAAAATCACACTCTGGAATGTGTGAAATATAAAGTGGACCAGCTTATATAAATTTGTCTTGATAACCACTCTGAAGAGACTGCGAAAGAACCTTCCAGAATACATGTACTTTTTATTTTGAAATGCTTTTTAGATTTACAGAAGTGTTAGAAAGATGATACAGAAAGTTCCTGTCAACTCTGCGCCCAGCTTTTCCTAAGGTTAACATCTCACAAAGCTGTGGTGTATTTGTCAAAACTAAGAATTTAGCCTCAGCATATTACCATTAACTGCACTCCAGATTCGGGTCAGATTTCAGGAGTTTTTCCGCGAATGTTCTTTTTCTGGTGCAGGATCCCATCCAGGCCAGCACGTGGACGTCATGGTCCTGCCTCCTTAACCTCTCCCAGTCAGGACCAGTGCCTCACTTCTGTGGCCTTGACACTTTAAAGAGTAGTAGCTGCATTTTTTAGAATGTCCCTTGATTGGGGTTTCTCTGAGGTTTTCTAATGATTAGAAATGAGGTTATGGATTTGAGGGAAGAGCAACACAGAAGGGGTATGCCTTTCTCGTTGCATCCCACGGCGGGGACCTGCTGTGACGCTCACCTTGAGCGCTTAGCGAGGGTGAGTCTGCCAGACTCCTTCCTATAAAATCACTACTTTTTCCTCTCCGTCCTCTATTTGTTAGAAGTCAGTCACTAAGTCCCGGTCACACTCAAGAGGAGGAGAGTGAGCTGCAAAGGAGAGTGAAGGGAGGGAGATCAAAGACTTTGGATACATATGAAAACCACCACAGTCATAGGTGTTTTAGGGGAGATGCATCTAGCCCATGCAAATAGTCTGTTTTCCCTTGAACTTTCATCTACTCATTTGCATGTTTGTCAGTGGGTTTTGCTTGCAGCACTTATTACTATGGTGAGTTAATGGTGATTTTCTGTTTCCCTCAACCCGCCTCTGTTTACTACTTAAAATTCTTCTACAAGCGAGAACTGGCTCCCTTCTCTCATTGAGTTATTCAGTAATTTCTTTACATCCGTGTGCATACATGGAGACTTAATTTCTTTTAAATGTGTGCTTGTATTGTTATTCGTTTTGTTGCTAATTTTGTTCAGCAGTTGTATATTTGTGTGTGAGAGAGAGAGAGAGAGAGAAAGAGAGAGGGAGAGAGGGGTGGAGAAACGGGCAAGCTTATTCTAAAATGTGTATGTATTGCAAAGCAAAAGAACAGAAAAGTGGAGAGTTTATATATGCCAGTTCACAAAATTTACATTAAAACCATAGTAATTGAGCCATGTAGTAAGTAATTGGGCTTCCCTGGTGGCTCAGACAGTAAAGAATTTGCCTGCAATGCAGGAGACCCAGGTTCAATCCCTGGGTCGGGAAGATGCCCTGGAGGAGGACATGGCGACCCATTCCAGTATTCTCGCCTAGAGAATTCCACGGACAGAGGAGCCTGGCGGGCTGCAGTGCATGGGGTCACAAAGAGTTGGACACTACTGAGCGGCTAACACTTTCACGTAGCTTTCAAGTAATGGTATTAGCACAAGAATAGACATATAAACCAAAAGAACATAATAAAGAGCCCCAAACTTATCTGCATATGTATTGTCACTTGATTTTATGACAAAAGTGACTTTGCAGCACAGTGAAGAAGGGATTATCTTTTCCGTATATGGTGATAATCTTTTCTGCATATGGTACCAGATATATGTGGTACTTCATACCACACAAAAAATTAATTAGTATTGAAAGGTAAAAATAAAGCTTCCTAAGCATAGTATATCTACACAAGGTCAGGGCAAGCAAAGATTTTCAAATCTGTAATGTTGCGAGCTTGATGGTTACAGTCAGCACCTGTGTCCTTCTGAATCCAGAGCGTAAGGTTCTAACCAGCTTACTCAGAGCTTTGTCTCGGAGGGAGACCTGGATTTCTGTGCAGGACTCGGACATCTTCTCCTGGCTCAGCCTTGCCCCTGGCCTCTTCTGTGCCCAGGTTGCCCGCTGTTCCTCTGGACAGGACGGCTCCTCTGTTTTCCAAGAGAGAACCTCCTTTTCCCTGCCGTGAACTGTGGCTTCTGTTTTCATGCAGTGTGATTCCGTCTGGTTCATGTCATCAGACATTCCTCACCATTTCTGCTCTGGTGACTATACCGGTCTTGCCCTCAAATGCAGCAGCAAAGGTTTTGCTAATTTCGATAGATCTATAGTCATTCAGTGGACTTCGGGAAACTCAGCTGAGCACAGAGGCTGAAGCGATCCACTTTTCTCAGGGCATCCTGCATCCTACCCATGAGAAGCAGACTCCCCCGATAGCCTGGCTCAGTCTCCCAGCTGTGCGTGCCACTGCACACGTGTGTACGTGTGAGTGCATTTTTCCAGATCTTTTATCCTAACCCATGTATCTATCAACAACCTCAAGACTGGTTATAGTTTTGTAAATTCTTCCCTTTTTACATTCTAGGTTGTTCCGAGCCTGTTGTTTCTAATCTAATCTCTTACCCCTTGTGAAAACAGAAACTGCTCTTTATTGACGTTCCATTGATACAAGCCAGGGATATATAAGAAAAAGTGCTTTTTTGCATGTCATTGTATTTAATTCTCACAGTAAGTCCCCCCAGTGCTAGACTTGCCTGTGGGGACACACAAACACTCTGCTTAAGGAAAGCGAGTTCCTACAACCCCCGGGGGGGTAGCGTTGCATCTCTCATGAAGGAAAGGCTGCTTCCCCGGATGGAGCAATGTCAGCAGCCTTGAATGGGCAGCTCTCTAGTTCACAGCGACACAGTGCGGCCTCCTTCAGCAGTTTGGGGCCACTTATAAATGAAGTAGATTCAATAGCATTTTCAAAAGTAACTGGTCCCAATCACACGTTTTTTTGTTGTGGACTTTTTTGGGAGGGGTGGTTAAAACCCCCTTCACATCTAAATTGGCCCCACGTGAGGTTTTTTTATTTTCATTTTTTATCAAATTTTATTTTTTCAATTAATTTAATTGGAGAATAATTACTTTGCAATATTGTGATGTTTTTACCACGCATCAGCATAAATCGGCCACAGGTGTACATGTGTCCCCTGCATCTTGAACCCCTCTCCCACCTCCTTCCCAACGTTGTGGACTTTTTTGTTTGTTTGTTTGAGCTGCTGTGCTCCTCTGGGACAGAGATCCTTCTTGATTTGCACAGAAAATAAGTCAGGGCAGTCATATATGCAGTTCAAAATGGATTCTTTGTTTTATGGAAATATCCATAATGCTGTTATTAAATACCAATTTTCCTGTCCTTTGATCATTTAAGATATGAAAAGACTTAAAATGTTTTAAACCAAATTTTCCAGAAATGAGTCCATCTGAAGCACCTACACCAATACACAGTAAAGGAAAGAACTGACTTTGAGCGTACCTCTGCCTGATCAGCAGTTTAGAGTCAAAAATGCCAGGCCTAGCGTCTATAGGTTTTGGTTAATATTAAGATTTATTTTCCCAGTAGGCCAGCATTGACCTCAGTCTCAATTTGGTCGATATTTATCTCTCAGATCAATAAGTCTTGATGGCAGCTGAAACTACAGTCAATAGCTACCTGTTGACTCACACAGGCCTTGGTGGGTAATTTAGAAAATAATTTAGCAACATCTTTTCTTTGGGATCGGGTACCAGTTTAGGTGTTTAATTCTATAACTGCTGCATTTTGCCACAAAGTCCATAATACAGTGCTTCCTGGAGAGGTCAGGGGCCACAGAGCTCTCCAGCCCCCCAGCCCCTCTTTCCAGAGTGATGTTGACACATGTTCACCCCAAGAAAGCACCCTGCCCACTGCCTCCACTGGCTCATTGGCAAGAAGGAAGAGCCTCCATTTATTGAGCATTAGCTTTGCAGGCTCCATCTCCCTCATCTCAACCACACACGCTGACTCCCAGCAGACCCTTGGACTCCAGGCAAAAATGACAGGCCTGGGTCCTTGCGTTTTCATCCTCAAAGCTTAACATCTTTTCTTATGTTTCCAAGATAACATGGCATTTTGCAAGAAGTATATATACCAGAGACTAATACTGGTTTGAAAGAAAAAATGTTAGGACTCAAGAAGAAAAAAGAGGTGAGAAAGGCATTTTAGACGTTTTATAATCGAGGTGTCAAAACTGCCTTCCCCTATTTTAACAAAACAACCAAACACAGCAACCTGTTCTCAAAATTAGCTTATGAAGCCGCGCCTCATCACCAAGGGTCTTTCTGATGGACAGTGTGTTCCTTTTGTCTAACAACCTGGAATGCTGACAATGAATCATTATTCCAATATATCAATGGTTCTTCATCCTTAGGGGGCCAGGACGTACTTTCCCAAAACTCAAAATGTGTATCCTTCCAGGTGGCGGTGGGGGGATGGACACGGCCTTCAGGGGACCCCTGTTTCCTCCCCGTGGTCTTGGGATCCCTGAACCCACTGAGATAATTCGTAGACTTCCAGAAAAGGCTGTCATCGCCTCCTTGTTTGAGAAGGAGCAGAGTGCCTTTGATTTCCTTTTCTTGCCCTAGGCCATTTACTGATCCAGAGACCTCGTGGAGGAAGAGAAAACAGTCTCTGTGATGGGGAGACGAGACCTCGATAGCAACAGGGACCGTGAGCTGGAGGGTCGGGTTGGCAGCATCCCCAGAACGACTCACAGAGGGTGCAGGCCCGGGGGCTTCTGCCTCAGGGTCACGCCTCCTCACTGAGGCTCCCTCAGCGGGTCACCTCTGTCTCCTCTCTCTAGAACCAAGTCACTCGCCTGTAGCGCTCTGTAGCTAGAGAGATCAGACTACCCTTGTTCTCTAAGGAGAGACTATCCCTTGCAAGCAGAAGGCTGAAGACACGGGGAAGTCAGGAACATCAGGGGCTTAATTACAAGTTTCCCAGTGGGTCTCTTGTATCCCGCCTCCCCCTCGGATTCATTTCCTGCAGTAGTGCCTAGGGCTCTTTCTCATGTCATTTCCCTGCTTAAAACACTCTCGTGGCTCCCCCTTGCCTCCAGGATGAGGCACGGCTTCCTGCGCGCGGCAGCTGTCTTCGCTGGTCTCCCGCTCCACTCCGCCACCCACCACCCTGTGCGGTCCAGGTCCCCTCACTGCTGGCCCCATGGGCTCTGTCCTGCACCTGCTGCCTGGCCCATCCTCCCACAGGGCTGCCTCTCGCCTCCAGGAGGTAGCTCACACACCACTTTCTTTTTGAGGCCTCCTGCTCCTTCAGCCCCACTTCTTCAGATATCTGGACTCTCCTAGGCATCGGTGCTACCCTCTGTATGTCGGGGACTTGCCAATGCCAACTCGTGGCACATTTTAGTTAATCTGTTCTACCTGATGCTGCAAGGCACTGATGCCCTTGTCCCTGGGAGTAAACACGGGTGGCCGGCCGTCACCCCAGCTGACTGCTTTCCATCTCGGCTGTCACCCATCCCCAGACGGTGAGGCTGGCTTCTGCTCCTCCACCTCCTCAGAGTGTCACCTGTCTCTGGGTCCTCTTCTCCTTGAACACATTGCCTGGGAGGCTCAACACTCTCACAGGCGCAACAGCCACCTGTGCAGCACATTGGTTTTCTAATCTCAGTCTTCAAGCCAGTTCCACGGTGGTTCTTCTGACTGCTTACGAAACATTCCCCAGGGCGCTCCACATGTACCCCAAACCTGGGCGCACGGAATTCATCCCCTTCCCCGGGTCCTGCCTCACCTAGGATATCCCCGCTGTCCAAACTCTAGGTGCCTTCTTCTCCCTCATCCGCATGTTCATTGCTGACCGAAGGTTGTCTGTTACTTCTCAGGTCCCTGGCTTATCCTTTCCTCCTCCCCGGCCACAGCTGGCCCCCATGCCCACCATGCCCCCATCCATCTGACTTCAGGACGCACCCCCACCCCCTGAGGGTTCCTTCAGCACCTGGCCTCACCTGTATCTCAGCACTTCTCATGCCTGACTCAACTTTCTTCCTCACTAGAACTACATTGTGCCTTTTTACAAAGTGACCTTTATGTTTTTCTTACTGTGAAGGCTGTATGTGGTAGACACCATCAGTTCAGTTCAGTTCAGTTCAGTCGCTCAGTCGTGTCCGACTCTTTGCGACCCCATGAATCGCAGCACGCCAGGCCTCCCTGTCCATCACCATCTCCTGGAGTTCACTCAGACTCACGTCCATCGAGTCCGTGATGCCATCCAGCCATCTCATCCTCTGTCGTCCCCTTCTCCTCCTGCCCCCAATCCCTCCCAGCATCAGAGTCTTTTCCAATGAGTTAACTTTTCGCATGAGGTGTCCAAAGTACTGGAGTTTCAGCTTTAGCATCATTCCTTCCAAAGAAATCCCGGGGCTGATCTCCTTCAGAATGGACTGGTTGGATCTCCTTGCAGCCCAAGGGACTCTCAAGAATCTTCTCCAACACCACAGTTCAAAAGCACCAATTCTTCGGCGCTCAGCCTTCTTCACAGTCCAACTCTCACATCCATACATGACCACTGGAAAAACCATAGCCTTGACTAGACGGACCTTAGTCCGCAAAGTAATGTCTCTGCTTTTGAATATGCTATCTAGGTTGGTCGTAACTTTTCTTCCAAGGAGTAAGCGTCTTTTAATTTCATGGCTGCAATCACCATCTGCAGTGATTTTGGAGCCCAAAGAAATAAAGTCTGACACTGTTTCCACTGTTTCCCCATCTATTTCCCATGAAGTGATGGGACCTGATGCCATGATCTTTGTTTTCTGAATGTTGAGCTTTAAGCCAACTTTTTCACTCTCCATTTTCACTTTTATCTAGAGGCTTTTTAGTTCCTCTTCACTTTCTGCCATAAGGGTGGTGTCATCTGCATATCTGAGGTGATTGATATTTCTCCCGGACATCTTGATTCCAGCTTGTGCTTCTTCCAGTCCAGCGTTTCTCATGATGTACTCTGCATAGAAGTTAAATAAGCAGGCTGACAATATACAGCCTTGACAGACTCCTTTTCCTATTTGGAACCAGTCTGTTGTTCCATGTCCAGTTCTAACTGTTGCTTCCTGACCTGCATGTAGGTTTCTCAAGAGGCAGGTCAGGTGGTGTGGTATTCCCATCTCTCTCAGAATTCCCCACAGTTTATTGTGATCCACACAGTCAAAGGCTTTGGCATAGTCAATAAAGCAGAAATAGATGTTTTTTTTCTGGAACTCTCTTGCTTTTTCCATGATCCAGCAGATGGCAATTTGATCTCTGGTTCCTCTGCCTTTTCTAAAACCAGCTTGAACATCAGGAAGTTCATGGCTCACTTATTGCTGAAGCCTGGCTTGGAGAATTTTGAGCATTACTTTACTAGCATGTGAGATGAGTGTAATTGTGCAGTAGTTTGAGCATTCTTTGGCATTGCCTTTCTTTGGAATTGGAATGAAAACTGACTTTGTCCAGTCCTGTGGTCACTGCTGAGTTTTCCAAATTTGCTGGCATATTGAGTGCAGCACTTTCGCAGCATCATCTTTCAGGATTTGAAATAGCTCAACTGGAATTCCATGACCTCCACTAGCTTTGTTCGTAGTGATGCTTTCTAAGGCCCACTTGACTTCACATTCCAGGATGTCTGGCTCTAGGTGAGTGATCACACCATCGTGATTATCTTGATCGTGAAGATCTTTTTTTGTACAGTTCTTCTGTGTATTCTTGCCACATCTTCTTAATATCTTCTGCTTCTATTAGGTCCATACCATTTCTGTCCTTTATAGAGCCCATCTTTGCATGAAATATTCCCTTGGCATCACCAGATGGTCAACACCGAAATCAGATTGATTATATTCTTTGCAGCCAAAGATGGAGAAGCTCTATGCAGTCAATAAAAACAAGACCAGGAGCTGACTGTGGCTCAGATCATGAACTCCTTATTGCCAAATTCAGACTTAAATTGAAGAAAGTAGTGAAAACCACTAGACCATTCAGCTATGACCTAAATCAAATGCCTTATGATTATACAGTGGAAGTGAGAAATAGATTTAAGGGACTAGATCTGATAGATAGAGTGCCTGATGAACTATGGATGGAAGTTCATGACATTGTACAGGAGACAGGGATCAAGACCATCCCCATGGAAAAGAAATGCAAAAAGGCAAAATGGCTACCTGGGGAGGCCTTACAAATAGCTGTGAAAAGAAGAGAAGTGAAAAGCAAAGGAGAAAAGGAAAGATACAAGCATCTGAATGCAGAGTTCCAAAGAATAGCAAGAAGAGATAAGAAAGCCTTCCTCAGCAATCACTGCAAAGAAATAGAGGAAAACAACAGAATGGGAAAGACTAGAGATCTCTTCAAGAAAATTAGAGACACCAAGGGAACATTTCATGCAAAGATGGGCTCGATAAAGGTAGACACCTTAGACACTGAAAATATTTTTTTTAAGTTTTTAAAAATTGTTTAAAAAATTTTAATTGTTTAAAAAAATTTTTTAATACACATAAATAAAACTTAGCATCTTAGCCATTTTTAAGTATACAGTTCAGTGGTGCTAAGTATATTTACATTGTTGACAAACAATTTCCAGAACTCTTTTCATCTTACAAATGCCTGTACTCATTAAATAACTCTCCTCTCTCCCCTCCCCCAGTCCCTGAGAGCTACCCTTCTACTTTGTCTATAAATTTGACCACTCTGGGTACCTCCTTTCAAGAGAATCATTTGGTATTTATCTTTTTGTGATTGGCTTGCTTTACTTAGCATAATGTTGTCAAGGATCATTTATGTTGCAACACGTGTCAACATTGCCTTCGTTTTTAAAGCTGAATAATATTTTGATTTATGTATCTTTATCACATTTTGTTTATCCATGCATCTGTGGATGGACTCTTGGGGTGCTGCCACATGCTACGATGAACATGGATATGTGTTCTCACCAACAGTGCACAAGGGTTTCCTTTTCTCTGCATCCTTGCCAACACTTATTTTCTGTGTATTTTTTTGTAGCCTTCCTAATGGGTGTGAGGTGGTATCTCGTGGTTTTGAGTTACATTTTCATAATGATTAGTGATGTTGAGTGTCTTTTTCATGTGTTTTGGCCATTTGTATATCTTCTTTGTAGAAATGTCTGTTCAAGTCTTTCCCCATTTTTAAATCAGATTTTTGTGTGTGTGTTTGTAGATGTTCCTTTATATATTCTGGATGTTAACTCTTTTCATATATATAATTTGCACATGTTTTCATCCATCCTGTAGGTTGCCTTTGCACTCTGTTGACTATGTCCTTTAATGCCCAGAAGTTTTAAATTTTGATTAACACTAGTTTTAAAGTCATAGACAACTTGTCCATCACTGTGTCCTCAGTGGGGGACCTGGGATCTGCAGACTGTATGTGGAGTGAGTGAATCGAGCACAAAGATCTGAGACTGCAGCTCTAAGTCCTCAGTGCTCAATGTGAGGTCCAGGGACCAGCAACCTGGGCATCACCTGGAGGCTTGTTGGGAAAACAGGGGCTCAGGCCCCAGCCTAGATCTACTGAATTAGAATCTGCAGTTCAGCGGGGTCCCAGATGAATCCGATGCACCTTGAAGTTTAAGAAGTACAGTTCTGCGTAACTTAACCAACAGTAGCCAGCTCTGGTTGGGTTATTGCTGGCAAGACCGAGTCATCACTGGCCTCCTCCAGAAATAGCTACACTAACACTTTAGTACGACGGGTCAGCCCACTTGGGAGAATGGTGAATTTTCTCGTTATCAACAGAGATAATTAAGCTTGAGAAACTGCTTCTAGAGGGTATTGTGACTCTCCGTCATTCCTGAAAACCTTTCCTGGATAGCTCTTCCCCATCTCAACTTGGTGTAGCCCTGTCCTGTGGCCTTCTAGGACTCCTCACAGTCACAGGTAGAGAATTCTGACATGTAGGGAATGTGTAGCCAAGACCCATTTGCCTGGGATTCCCTTGGGTTTATAAAGTCTGCAGTAAACCTACCTCCTCTCGTGGAATCTGAAAGATCAGAGAACTTAAAACTGCCAGAGGATGAGGTTCATTCCATCATTGTTGAAGGGAACCTGTCTTAGGAGAGGGCCTTCCTTCCGCCCAGTGTCAGCCCAGGACTGAGATGCCAGCTCTGGTCAGTGTTCCCCTGGTGTCTGGAAAGAACCCGTATTCTTCCAGCTTAGTTTTCACTATCCAGAATGTACTTCTAAGACCAAAAAGAGTTTTTCTCTGATCAGTAGTGGAAAAGGGCTTTGAGGCCCATTAGACTCCAGTGATGGAATTCTGAGAAGATTTTAATAATAACCCAAACTCCAGCAAAATTATTTCCAGAGGACATGCATTCAGGTTTCTTGAAGGATGTTTATAATAAGCTGGAAAATTTCTCTTGTTGTCGTTAAATGTGCTAGCACTGGTTTCAGTTGAATTCTACATGAAAAGGATATATTAACCTACATAATATATGATCATAATCTCGATTTAAAATTAAAAAGAAGGAAAAGACCCAGAACCACATGAACAATATATCGCCCGAAGTAAAAGCCTTGGGAAAAAAACAAAAACTCTGCTTGTACCACACTAGTCCCATTTTTGGAGAGATAAAAACTCTATGGCCCCCTCGGTACACATGCGCATCCCATTATTGTCACGGGGAGTTATGTATGTCGACTGGAGGGAAGAAGAGATGCCGGGGCTTCGGAATGGATGCGAGTGGGGAAAACAGAAGTCGTTTCATTTCATGGGCTTTCTTCAGTCAGAGAGGGAGGGGCGAGCAGCTGGGTCTTTCATGAATGAGACGTGGTCACCAAGGAGGCAAGACCAGGTGTCCCAGAAGTGGCAGTGGGAACATCCTGGATTAGGGACTCAGCCCTGAGGCCGAGTTGTCACTTCCCTGTGGGCCAAGAGGTTGGTTCTGATGTCTCTCTGCTGCCTTGTGCTGTCTCCCAACAGCTGCTGGGCTGGAGGCCTCCCAACTGCATCACAGACCAGTGGAGCTTGGTCAAGACTCTGACGTTCTTAAGGATGGCCCAAGTGAAGCCATTACTTTCAGGAGTCTTTTAAGACTGATAGCGCCCTAAACACTCACGGGGACCCTTTTTTGGGAGACAATGAGAATCGTCTAGAAGTGATACAGAGGGAGTCTTTCCCGTTCTGTTCTCGAAGGGCAGTGCAGCTGTGTGCTTTCAGGAGGCAGCTGCCTTCGGGACTGACCACCTCGGAAACGTGTCTCTCTCATTTGCTGCATCATAGGTTCACTGGAATTGTTTTGCTGTCTTACATTCAGTGTTGACAGGGAGTGTACGAGTTGCTCTAGGGGTTGCAGCGTTGGCCCCTGACAAAGGTGAATAGGTGTCATAGAGGTGAGCTGGGGCCAAGGACAGCCCAGGCTGAAAGCAGGCCTGGAAGTCCAGCAGGGCCAGTCCGCTGAGTGACTACAGACCCACCCTGCCTTTAGGGGTCTTGAACCCACTCTGGGGCAGGCCCATCCCTCTGTGTCTACAGGGAATGTCTCTGTGAGAGGCAGCTTGCTTTCCATCTCAGCTCAGCTAATTTGCTGCCTTTATTGGGCACTTCATTGTTGGGATCGTTGCACTGCCAGGAAATTTTTTAAAAAACTTTTTCATTCTGTTTTATTTTTGTAATCTCATGGAGCAATATCATTTGTATTCATATTTGATTTTTTTTTAAAGCCTATTTCATTGAAAACTTCAGTTTTGAATGCAGAGCACTTCAAAGTTGTTATTAGAAGATTTTTTTCCATCTCAAATAGAGAATACGAGAAATGAAGTACCATTTTGGGGGAAAAAGAGAGTAATAAAGCGTCATCACCCTATAATATCTGTAGCATCAAGCTAGGCATCCAGAACGTCAGGAAGAAAACTTCTACGTGAAGCTCAGTCAGTGACAAACTAATATTTGTTTCCCTAGCCACATTCAACGCTCATTTATTATTATAATTTCTTAAAGCTGAATTGATAAATTCTAATAAGCGCATGTGCGGCAATAAGACACAGTCCTGTGAGTTAAGATTATAGAGCATGCATGGAAAGATGAAGAGTGCAAACGATGAATTCAGGCATAGGTGCCCGTTGCCCGTGTTACACGTAAACCCAGCCAATAAACTAACACACTGCTGGTGCTGGTAGTGGTGCTGGTGCTGCTGGTGATGGTGGTGGTGATGATGATGGTTTGGTAGTGGTGGCACACACACTTCACTTTGATGGCATGTGCCCATGCAGGGACTCCCCCAGGGCTTACTGATACAAACATCGAGTAGCTCCTATGTGCCAGGCAGCACGTGGGTCGGCTATCTTTCTAGGAGCTAAGTTGTAGTGGCATGCTCCAGCCCACTCCTGTCTACTAGAGACAGGAAATCTCTCTGGCATCTTGAAATCAGCCACTGTGGGAGGATTTACACATGTAAGTCAGCAAATGCTACAAATGAATTTTCTTCTGGGGGGGTCAGCTGCTCAGCAGCTTCCCTGCATGTCATGGGTTGCAGAAGTGGATACATTTGACAGAGCCGCTGCTCCCACTGAGCTGAGTGATGTGGTGAGAGGCTGGTTCTTGTCCTGGCTTTGGTGCTTGCTAGCTATTGGCCCCAAGCTTGCCATTTCTTGTGAAATAAGGATGGCAGTAAGAGGACTGTATGCAAAGAGCTATTGGTGCACTAAGTAAGCACAAAGTGCCATCGTTGCGCTCCAGTGTGAGAAGACAGAGGATGTACAGTGTACAGTGTACAGGTGATGTGCAGGACCCTGAAATGTACAGCGCTCCTTAGTGCCAAGGGGTGATACGTGCTCTGCAGAGCGAGAGGGCGGAGTAGGGAGCCGAGCAGGGGCGTGTTCGATGGGGTGGGGGCTGCCTTGGAGCGAAGACCTGAGAAAGTGAGGAAGCAAGCCGCGCAGCCATGTGGGGAAAGAACATTCCAAGCGGAGAGCATAGCCCAGGCAAAGGCCCCACACAGGAAGTGCTGCCCAGGTGTGTCCAAGAAACACAAGGAGACCAGCATGGCTGGAGCGCTGGTCAGCAGGGGGGACCTATGATGTGAGCTGGGGACAGAGGAGTCCCAGGGCAAGATCTGGAAGGATGAGGATCTTGAAAAGGACACTGGATTTTATTCCACGTATGAAGAGAAACAACGGAGAATTTTGTGCAGAGCAGTGAATGGCATGATTCAACTTATCTTTTTAGAACAACTATCTGTCCCACTATTAAAAAATTACCTGATTTTTTTCTGGGCAATTGTCTGAGCTCCAGTGGCATCCAGCAGTATCTGGTACATGATGTTTTCCAAATAATCTCTGACGATCTTCTTTTCTCTGCTTCTAAATATTTCAAAGGGACCGATTGTTAAAGCAACACTTGTTCATTTCTATGATAAAAATCATAGTCATAAGAATAATTGAGCACTTGTGTAGCATTTGCTGGTTAGCTGCCAGGTAATTTTCTAAGTACATTACATTTATTAATGCCTTTAATCCTCAAACTAACCCTGTGGGATAGGTACTAGTATGGGTCCCACTTTACAGATAAAGAAACAGAGGTACAGAAAGGTTACGCAACTTACCCAAGGTCACACAGACAGTAAATATGTCAGTCTCCAAGAGTCCTTGCTCTTAAGTACCACCAGGCAGACCCTTGCTCGAACCGATGAATCTAAGTGTGAAAGATTGAAGTTGATTAGAAGATTGGGATGCAAGAATGAAGATTTTTAAAGTGGACTTCTATGTGGAAGTACGTAACCAAACACTGTCTTATTCAAAGCATAAGCGTTCTCTTGGATAATACTGCCAGGAAAAGTACTTTTGGAAGACAGCTGGGAAACATACATCTGCGGTCCATGGGGAAGAGAAAATAAGTGACTGTATTAGATCACGGAGCTCTCACTGTGACACTGTGAGAAGGGTCACGTATCAGGACCGTCCCCAGGAGCGTTGTCCATAATTACATTTCAGCTTCCAAAACATATGTTGGTGAAATCTAGAGATATCCATCTGTCTGATGACTCGTAAGCCTCGGGCCTTTCAGGGCAGAGCGTCGTCACCCTCTAAAGCCAGTCACTTCTGCCTGTCCTCAGAGCAATTAGCCAAGGGCATGTGACTTTCCATCATGTCAGATTCATTCAGGGAATGCGCTTTGCTAAACATCCTTTGAATTCTCTAGACTCAGGAGCATGATGTGAATTTGCTCTGCTCATGGTTTCTGAATGATTTCATCCAACCCAAGGTGCCAACACCCCTGGATAAAACCTTAACCCTTTATCTCCATCCCAGGCTTCGCTGCTGAGTTACAGAGGCTTTCTAATCCTTCCACAGTCCTACAGAACGCTGGGTGTTGACCGTTAGTCACTGGGTAACCACGAAGAGGGGAAGCCAGGTGTGAGGTCGGACTCTGCAAGGCTTATAGATGGCTGGAACAAAGGACGTGGGCCTCAGAGAGCTCCCCTGCCTCCACGCACAGCAGCGGAGAGTCCTGTTCTCTAGGTTCAGCTTGTCACGGTGTGCCTAGGTCTGCAGTCACGGCTGCCTGCTGGGCTTGGGAGTGCAGCTGGGTCCCAGCCCCAGCCAAGGAGGATGCTGCTACAGCCAGAGGTCCCAGTGTGCCACTGACCTCAGCTCCAAGGAGATGGTGAGTTCAGCCCTGGCATGTGGCTCTCGCTGCAGGGTACCCCGGAAAACTCCCCTGGATTTTCCAGTCCTATCCCTAGTCCTTCCTTGGCTGCATATTTCTACCTGTTCAGTGCGCACCTCTAATCAAGAGTCTGTTGCCCACATGCTGCCTGGTCAAAGCAGAACCTGTACGCTTTTCATCTTCCCGTACTGGTTAGAGGCACACTTGCTCCTTTCTTGGGGGCTAAGAGTCCTTTGGGGATAAGACTATGGAGAGAGACAAGGCGTCGCCTGAAGGGATTCCAACAAGATTCCCCTCCTCATCCGTCGTCCTCCGATCGGTGTCAGCCCCACGTGTCTGCCCTCAGAGCCTCTGTACCCCCACACCAAGCCAGGCCTAGAATGAGCATGGGGGTGGGGGTGGGCAGCTCTCCTTGTCCTGTTTCCCTTTTATCTGGGGCTCACCTGCCCGTGAGCAGTGCAGGCCTGTTCTGAAAACACGCTCTCCAGAGATTCGTACCAGCAAAGCTTCCCTGTTGTCTTGGAAGGTCACTCTTCCCCTTTGGGATTTCAGGGTCTGCTCTCTGCCTGGCTGGCTCACCTGGGTGCAGTGCGTCCGCATCAGAGTCCTAGTCACTGCTGCTGACCCTGCCCTTGTAAGGTCAGGGGACCGCTCCTGAGCAGAGGGTGGATTCCAGGCAGGACCGCCTGACTCAGAGTCCAGGCTCTGCCTACCAATGGCTGCAGGACCTGGAGCCATGAACCTGCCTTTTAGAGCCTGTTTGCTCTTCTGTGAAGTGGCCATGAGCACTGGCCCCACCTCCCAGGACTGATACGTGAGGAGTGAGTGAGTTAATGAAGATCAGTTAACAGTCCCTGAGTTCTGTCTCAGAAGGACCACTTCTCAAACCCCGCTGTCTGTCGCCTCTCAAAGTCACTTCTGGCTTGCGTCCTTTGTACCATCATTTAGCATATCTGTCTTGGAAATGTGTTTATTTTGTTCATTTTGAGCCTTTATTTTCATTTAATGTGCACACCAGGGAACTCTACTTTTTCCTTCCATAATATGTTTAACTATAAATGAATAGGCCATTTGACAGACCCGTGGAACTCAAAATTAAGTCAAGTTCATTTCCAAGGCAAGTTGATTCTTACAGGACATTTAAGGAGTTGGGACCTACAAGTTTCCACTAAAGGCTTTCCATCGAATTGAGCTTCTCTGAATGTACAGCACCTCCCCGCCGAGTGCCCATAGCTGCGCATGTGTGGATGTTAGGAGGGGAGCGTTTGTTTTACCAGGTACTCCTCTGTTGAATAAAAAATGAGCACTTATCTCAAAAGGGGAAGAGGAAGTCTGCCCTCGATAATATGGATAATATGTAATTCTCTCTTGGGTAAATAGACTCCTGATCGTGCAGCTCGGTAGAACGGCAATCACATTTTTAAACTCTGAGGTGACGTTAGCGTAAACATCCCATGTCCTAGTTATTGATCTGTTGCTGCAATAATGGTATTACCCAATTGAACTCCTGACATTGGAGAACTTGCAGTGGCTGCAATTGCATTTTTCTTTTATTCCTGAAGCTTAATTCAACTTGCACATCCATCTGTGATCTCTATGAAAAGGTGTTGCTTTGCAGGAGTCTGCATAGAATGTTAAACCTCTCTCTTTCCTGGTAGGAAAGTTATTTCTTGGCTTGATTCCCGAAAAACATACCTACAGAATGAAGCACTTAGAAACTTCCAGTGAGGAGCTTGAAGTGAGGTGTGTTTCCAAGAGGTACACGACTTCTGAATTTTTTGAAGCTGACTTTTCTGGTGTTAGCTTTAGCCAGTAAATCCTTCCCCATTGACACATGTTCCATAATCATCACTCTAAAACTGAGGGTAAGTGGGGCTTAAATGGAAAGTGGGAGATCCAGCCTGGAAGCTGTCGTCTGCAGTAGCAACATCTCACCACTGGCAGAAAGGAGACATGGCATTCCAAACTCTGATGCTTGCAGAATCACTCTGTTACACCTGGAGTCCAGAAGATTCCATTACTGTATTTGAAAACTGGTCTGGGTGATCATCCTTTCCCAGTTCTTCTGAGCGGACGTCATGCAGTGTGGGAGTTTAATTGGGCACAGCATCAGTGAGAATTTGAGTGCAAGTCTGGAATTGCTGAGTCCCCTGGGAACAGTGAGAAGGTACTTACTGGACCACTAGCATCTACTTGAACGGCTAAAATAAAAAGTGAGGACAGTACCAAGTGCCATCATGTATGCAGTGAAAACTCTCAGTGTTGCTGGAGGGAGGCAAGGATGCTGTGGACACTCTGAGTGGATAGTTTGGCAGTTTCTTTTGAAGTTAAACATACTTTCCATACAACCCAGCAGGTCCATTCCTGGGCGTCTACCCTAGAGTAACGAAAATCTCCCACACAAACCTGCAATGTATATTTATAGCAACTCCGTTCATAATCACCAAAAACTTAGAATGACTCAAATGTCCTTCAGGAGGTGAATGGATAAGCAAAATGTGGCTTGTGACACACCGCGGAACACTTAGTAATCCAAGGGAGCAAACTGTTGATACGTGCAGCCACCTGGATGACACATGAGGGAATTATTCTGAGAGAAGAATGCTGGCCCCACAAGGTTACATACCATATGATGCCTTTCACATGACATGCTTTAAGAGAGACAGCCTCAGTGACAGCACACAGGTCAGGGTTGCCGGAGGGTCTTGTTAGAGGGAGGACGGGACTGCAGAGATAACATGAAGGCATGTGATGGGACTGTCCTGAGTCCTGTGGGGGCAGTGGGCCCAGAAACCTGTTCTTGTGTTTGGATGCATGCAATGATCCATTAGAAAGTCACTTTTACTACATGTCTTTTAAGAAAATTAAATTAAGAAAGAAAGAAAGTGAAGCCACTCAGTCATGTCCGACTCTTTGCGACCCCTTGGACTGTAGCCTTCCAGGCTCCTCTGTCTATGGGATTTTCCAGGCAAGAATACTGGCTGCTGCTGCTGCTGCGTCGCTTCAGTTGTGTCCGACTCTGTGCGACCCCATAGACGGCAGCCCACCAGGCTCCCCTATCCCTGGGATTTTCCAGGCAAGAACACTGGAGTGGGATGCTATTTCCTTCTCCAGGAGATCTTCCCAACCCAGGGACTGAACCCAGGTCTCCCACATTGTAGGCAGACGCTTGACCATATGAGCTGCCAGGGAAGTCTCTAAATTAAGAAGTGAAACAAAATTCTTGGTGTCCCTGGAAGACATAGTAGGAGGTGAGAATAGATCTTTAATCTGAGCTCGGGGGGTGCACCATGCCTGGGTGAACCTGTGGGGTGGAGGGGCAGGAGGTGTCACCCGCATTGGAGAGCATAGCTCAGGGGCATGGCTAGAAAGATTTAAGTATATATGCAAAAAAATAAATTAATAAAAATTTATGATAAAAATCTCCTCATCCTTTGGCCAGGGAGCAGTTTGCCCCTGCTCCCATGCTCTGCAGGCAGCTACTGGGTGACGGCGTCGGGGCCACGCTCCTCACCTCCTCCCCATGAACACGTTCACTGAACTGAGAAAATTTCCTTTCATTCTTGCCTTCCTTGGGTGCACTGACACGTGTCTACATCTGAGCCTCCATGCCCTCCTGCTCATAGAATTCCACTCCAGACCAGGGGAGTGGGTTCTTCATGACTGGGAGGAAACGGATGAAAAGTGAGGTTAAGAACACATAAAACAAAGGGGTTTAGAACCTACAAGACACCAAGCAGTTGACACAAATACCAGGCCTCTGTTGGAGGAAAAGAAAGAAAAATGGGCTAAAAGTCTTTCAGGCCTGGAGAAAGGAAAAAGAAAGTAAAACCAAACAGTCCTGGGAAAGAGGCCTGTTGCTTCTCACATGTTGAGAAAGTTCTGGGGCTTCTTCTAAAGGACGCTACCAGGACTTCTGGCTGTTGGTCCCCAGCCCCATCCTGTTTCTGGGAAACGCAGCAACGGCAGACCCAGGTGTCAGGCTCATGTCCGCGGCCTAGAAGTCCTGCCTTCACACTTTGTGTTTCCAAGTGCAGGCGAGAGCTGCTGTCGGAGTGTTTGTGAACAGCCAGTTCAAGAGTGTTTAAGCTTGTTTTCTTGAGTGCTGACGTCCCGTGTACCTGCTGCACCACCAGGACGAGGACAGGGGCTTGAAGAGGGCCATTTGAGGGCCAGAAGCCATCATGGAACTAACTGAAGTGTGTCTTGATGCACTTTCAGAGAGCCACTCTCTGCACTCCAGTTCTTGAACTGCCATACGTATTAGGAGTACTTCTTTATCTTACATCTAAACACTTTCGTGTTGGCAAGAGGTCACCTGAAATGCAGGTGGGCCCTATAGCGGCCCTCACCCTGGCTCTGCGCCGGTGCGGTTTTGCCCCCTTGACCTTGACCTTCCGCTCCTGGCTCCCAGTTCCGCTCCCAGCTCTGTAGTCTTCCCTCTTGTTGCTGTTTGTTGTTTTAGTCACTAAGTCAAGTCTGACTCTCTGTGACCCCATGGACTGTAGCCTGCCAGGCTTCTCTGTCCTTGGGATTCTCCAGGCAAGAATACTGGAGCAGGCTGCCATTTCCTCCTCCAGGGGATCTTTCCAACCCAGGGATCAAACCCGCATCTCCTGCACTGGCAGGCAGATTCCTTACCGCTGAGCCAACAGGGAAGCTGAGTCTTACCCACTCTCACTGATATGCCAATATTATTCTCTAAGCTACTTCTTAAGGCACCTCAGCCTTCCCCTAAAGCATCAGTGCAGAGAAAGGTAGCTGAGTGAAAACCGGTGAGAAGTCTGCATTTCCTCCCTTTTGGTGGCGGTAAGAAATTTATTTCTAGTTAAACAAGCTGCGAGATGTAATTAAGCGCATGGTTGATGGGGACAGCCGAGGATGCATGCCAGAAAAACAATAGGTTCTTTAAAGGTGCCAAGGACTGGTATTATGCATCTCCTGTTGGAAACTGTATACACGTCCCGATTCAGAGCCTCTTGTGTGCTGCCTCATATCTTCAATCAAATTATTATATTCCGGAAATATGCATAAGGGAAATGATTCGACACATTTTATGGTGGGTTGTTGCTTGTAGCAGTAATTGAAGTACCTTTCCACTTATGAAACTACTAATTTTATTTGTTTTTATTGCTTTTCTAGAT
The DNA here is from genome assembly GCF_014754425.2 of Oryx dammah. Classification (NCBI taxonomy): domain Eukaryota; kingdom Metazoa; phylum Chordata; class Mammalia; order Artiodactyla; family Bovidae; genus Oryx; species Oryx dammah. The sequence continues at coordinate 17,061,577 of NW_024070190.1, forward strand.
GCAATTATTTATTTAGTGTGCTTTGGCTTTATTAAATTATGTTTACTATAGGAACATCATAAAAATGTATGAAAACAACGCATCAGCCAAGCCAGCCTGGTGACCTGTATTGAGAAAGCTAGTGTTATTTTTCATATCCAAACATAATGGAATAACTTAAGAATAAACAGATAATCTATGCTAGAAAACAATGCAGTTTCAGAGTAATGTAATAAAACACCTGGACAATATGATTTCATAAATCTTGGTTCTAAAATTTACATGAGTTGGGTTTTGTGTGCTTATTTGAGGACACATGACATTTCTAAATGGAATCATTATAACGTGAAATGTAACTAAACCGAAAGACAAGAGGTAAATGGCATTTTTGTTGGCTGGTGAGATGTGAATGACTAAGAAGAACTGTAAAGATTTTTGGTGTAAAAAGATAAGCAGGAGGCTCTGATCCATGTAACTGTCCTTACCACTGAAATTTAAAAAGAGCCAAATAACTGTGAAGGTCGCTTGGTGGTGTCCCTCACTAGCAGGTACTGGCTATAAGTAGTTCTTTACATTCTCCTCCCTCTACCTTAGTATGATGCTTCATCTCAAAAGAAAAGAGGGGTTTTGCTTTTGGCACACATTTTAAGAAACTTAATGTGAATGTATACAATTTATTTGTCCTGAATTTTGGTGAGTTAATGAAGGCATAGCACAGAAAAATGAAAATAAAACTATGACAACCCAACCAAAACCAAAAAGTGAAAGCCGAGGTGCGTAAGTAAAAGTGAGGTGTCTTTTACAACTATAAATCAGTGACTAACTTTTATTTTTCTAATTGTGAATTAAAATTAATTAATCTGCTATTTAAATAATGTACCATCTACAAGATTCAACAAATATATACCATAAAGGGTGAGTCTCTCCCCAACCACATGGTTTACTTCCCCAGAGGGAACCTTGAAGACCAAGTTCTTGATTTCCAGGTGAGTTTTAAGGGTTTTCTGAGCACATAAAATATATACATGTGTGTTTACTCCCATACACACAGATTTACACGATGGTAAAACACACAGTAGTCATATGGCTTCATCATCCTTTTTAAAGACTGTGCCGAATACTTCATTAAGAATGCATCGGACTCCTGCTGATGTCCACTGAAGTGTTTCCCGTTTTCCGCTTGTACCAATAACGTTTCCACCAACAACATACAAGAGGACTTGTTTCTTGCTGTTTCTTTTCGAAAACTTCTAGCTTGTCAGCTTGAAAGACAAGCACTGATGTCTAAGTGATTCTAAATCATTCTTGTCTTATTTTGAGAGAGGTGTAGTCTCATTTAATACGTGTGAGAACCTTTGTACTTCCCTTCCTGTGAAGTCTCTGATCCTGTCTCTTATTCTTTGCTTAATTTTCTAATGGACTGTTGGCCATTATTGTTATTCACTTGTAAGACGCTTTGATCTGAGTTGTGAATGTTTTGCTCATTTTTTTCAATTGTCTTTTGACTTTATTTAGAGAATATTCTGCAATATACCGCATGGAAAGCTGCATGTCATTTTTCTATTGTCCCTGGGTTTTGTGTAAGACTTTAAAACACGTGTTTTAAATTGGTAAGATTTTTAAAAAATGATTTTTAAATAATTTAATAATTTTTAAAATAATTGCTGAGATTATTTTTTAAAAATTTCCCCACACAGTCTTCTAGCATTTTTGAGTTTATTTTCCATGTTAAAATTTAAAAGTTTTGGTTTATCTGGAATTTATCTAATGTCAAGAAGGATGTGAGCAATATGACTTTTTTCAGTTGGCTACCCAGGTATCCCAACACCATTTACTGAAAAATTATATTGGGGTTAATTTATGCATGTTTTCTGGAGAAGGCAATGGCAGCCCACTCCAGTGTTCTTGCCTGGAGACTCCCAGGGACGGGGGAGCCTGGTGGGCTGCCGTCTATGGGGTCGCACTGAGTCGGGCACGACTGAAGCGACTCAGCAGCAGCAGCAGCGCGTTTTCATCAGTCCCACTGATGGCTGTTCATTCGTTGGTATCACAGAGTTTTAATTATAGTAGCTTTATATGTTTAATGACACTGGAGTTGGATCACAAATTATTCTTTATTTTAATAATTTTCCTTAATTATGTTAAGAAAAAAATCTATGACTGTATTATATTATCAACAATTATTTTTAACAAAAATTTAAAATTTTAAGTGCCTTCCCAGTATCTATAGAGATAACCATATGGTTTTTCTCTGTATTACTGATATGAATTATATTAATAGATTTTCCTAATACTGAACCACTCATCCCATTCATTTATTTATTCCATTTATCCCACTCCCAGAGTAAGATCCATTTGAGCTTGATTATCTCTGAGTGTGCTTTGTTGGTGCTGAGTAAATCTGACTTAGGCTAACTTATACACTAATGGATGAGAGTGTTCTAAAGTACGTGGCGTTTTTCCTTTCTTGTAATGCTCTGAGTCAGTTCAATTATATTGGGAGTGTCTGCTCCTCACAGGGGTTTCTTTGGAAGTTCTCCTGCCTGTGCCGGGCGCTCTTGACAGCATTTCTCTCTTCTTCCTTTCCTCCTCTGTTCCTTTCTTTCTTTTCTTTGATGGAATTAGTACATTCATGTGCTAGAGTTTGTAATTTATATTTTTCTAGAATATCACTCACTTTACCTTGTATTTCAAGGTTTTTGCATTTCCCATTCCATTCATTTCTGCTCTTTCCCTTCCTGTCTTGATTAAGTTTTTGTTTGTTTCACTGGTGTTTTTTAAGCTTAGACTTTTGGATATTTTTTTTATTCTCTGATTTTTCTATCCTCTGACTTATATATCAAGTGTTAGTTTTTTTTGGTTCTTCCTCCTGCTTTTGTTTATTCTGGTTTTTTTTTTCTAACTTCTTAAATTGGGTGTTTGATCCATTTCATCCATATTGTTTGATATAAATAGTTAACGTTATGACTTTTCAACAAGTACTACATTCTTAGGCTCTGGCATGTAATATTTATTTTCTTTGCCATTATTTTCATCATATGCTGAAATTTTAGTTTTATATAGATTAAGTCGTTAAAATTTCTAGGTAACGGCATTCCAGTTTTGTTGTTAATCTCTAGGACTTCCTGTCTGTCTCTGTTTTATTCTTTCCAGCAGAGACTGTCAGTCACATTACTTTTACTTTGGAATTAAAGTTGACTTTGTGGCCTCACGTTGAATCATTTTTTGTAAGTGTTCCATGACAACTTAAATCATATGGTGTTTCCTGCAGGACACCGTGTTCTGTACAAGATGACAAGATGTAGCTTTGGGTTATTTAAGTTTTGTTGCTGCTAAGTCGCTTCAGTCGTGTCCGACTCTGTGCGACCCCAGAGACCGCAGCCCACCAGGCTCCCCTGTCCCTGGGATTCTCCAGGCAAGAAGACTGGAGTGGGTTGCCATTTCCTTCTCCAATGCAGGAAAGTGAAAAGTGAAAGGGAAGTCGCTCAGTCGTGTCTGACCCAGCGACCCCATGGACTGCAGCCTACCAGGCTCCTCCGTCCATGGGATTCTCCAGGCAAGAGTACTGGAGTGGGGTGCCATTGCCTTCTCCGTATTTAAGTTTTACATATGCCTTAAAATTTTTTGTCCGTTTATTTCCCTTTGAATCCCCAAAGTGCTATGGAAATACATGCCTGATGAATGGATGTGTGATGCTGAGCTCCCTGTGGTAGCCTCCAGTTGTGTTGTGTTTTGTCTTGTAGCCAAAGATTGCCGAGGAGAACTTGACCTACGCTGAGCTGGAGCTGATCAAGCCCCACCGGGCAGCCAAGGGCATCCCCACCAGCACAGTCTACGCGCAGATCCTCTTCGAGGAGAACAGGCTGTGACTCCGTCCTATTTAACCTCTGCCACTCCAGTTATTTATGAAACTTTGGATACAAAGTCCTTACTTTTGTATTCTCACTCGTGCCTTCTGTGTGGTGGGAGCCCCTTTCCAGCGGCATCTCGGGTGCCTTCAGAGAGGCGTGAAGCTCCTTTCTGTGAAGAGCAGGGGCCGCAGCCCTTTGGATAAATCTACCAGGACAAGATTTTCTGGGTCTGAGCCCTGAAGGGTGAGGACTCTGACTCTGAGACCATTCAAGAGGATTTTCTGCTGAGCCAAACCCCTTTATGTTTTTTTTCCTTCTTTATCTGTTTTTTTTTAAATCTGAATTTTAATCTTCTACCCTTCCTGTATCTGTGATATCAAGCTCATAGTATATAGCTAGAGGAAATACCATTATGGGCCCCAGTGTGAGATGGTCGAGATGCACTAATTGGTTTTCAAAGGATCAGATAACATTGCCAGAGCACCCAGAGCGGCATAAAGTGCTATTGTGAGCAGTCATTCAAGATAGCATCTCTTGTTTTAAATAGATGCACTGACCCTGCTGACTCAAGGGCAGAGAGACAGATTGTGGGGCCGTCTGAGGTCTCCGCCGACAATGAACGGTCTGGATACCCCAGCGCCCATTTCCCCACCCATTACGGTCCACAGCCACAGGACAAGTAGAGCACTCTTCATTCTGAAGTGCTTTTGGCAGGGGGGCTTTTCCCTGTATGGAGACTATTCTCCAAGAAACTCTCACTTACCCTTTTCCAAAAGGAGCAGGGTGGTGTGCTTTTGATTGCCAGAATGGAAGAAGGGGGCCTCTTGGAAGTGTGCCAAGGTTACCAACTCTAATTGAACATCCATTCGTGTAAGAGCAAAGTCTTCTGACTGCTTCCCTAATGGTAGGAGAGTAGGAAGTTTAAGCCAAGCTGGAAAAACGTGTCCTGGACACCCCCTCACACCCTCCCGCCGTGCTGGCCCACTACAACGTGCCTTGCTGACTCAACTTTGCATGTTGATTCGAATGGACTTGAGTGGGAGAGACGCAGGGAAGCCTGGCAAATAGATCTATGAGAAAGTTGCTCTGTGGACCTGTATGACATCCATGACCTCACTGTTCTGGAACAGGCCAGGCTATCATCTGTGTTGTTAAGGACACTTAATGTGTGAGTGTACTATGGGTGGGTTTTTACTGCACACTACAAAAATTGTTTGGCTTTGTAATGGACCATGTATATATGTTAAATTATATATTTTAAACACAATCTGAATGTGAGTTGTGCCCCTCTGTACAGCCATGTGAACTTGGTTGAGGTTCTTATCCCCTACTAATCTCAGACTCTCTATTTATACAAAGGTGAGTTAACCTCTCATAGAATTCTTATAATGGGATAATGACTTGGAAGATTCTGGATGCTAGAAATTGCTACACAAATACACTCTATTAACATGCATGCTAAAACCAGTCCATATTTTTAAAATGAAGTGCCTTTACTATTTAAAGCTCTCATTGTGTTAACTTTAAAAAGTAAATATTTGTCCATGACCTTAGCTCTATGGTAACTTTCCCAAAGCCCCAGGATGGCTTATGAGTGCCTCTCGTGGTTTCCTGGAAAGGGTCCAAGTCAGGAGCAGGTGACGATTTTCCAGAAGCGAAAATATCCTGACTTTACGAAAAGGAAGCTATTCTCCACTGCCTCTGCCTGCATCTCGTACTCTCCTTCTTGCCAAGTTTCCAAGGTAGTGAGGAAGCTATGCAGTTTTTGAAGAAGAACTCACTAGAACTTTCCAGACAGGAGGACATCGTTTAGAACAGGAGAATATACAGTTAGAACATCTTTCCTATCATTAGTACCCTTCTTCAGCAGGACATAGTTACATGGTGCTGTGAGGAAGGAAAGTGATTTCCTGATTTGCACAAGGAGCTATTAAAATGTAGATGGGTGGGGCCCTGGGGGTAGCAGGTGGGAGTGGGGAGTGGGGCGTCTGAAGAGGTGATGGAGAGAGGGCGATGGAGAGGAGGCCTCTGGGCCTCTGCAGAACTGAATCGAACTTCAATCACCTGCAGACCCATGTGTTAAAGTCAGTGGGAGCTCTGTGTCATAACATATGGAAATGAATACATCCCACTAAGAAGAGAGCGAGTTCTGAAGTCTCTGTAGGTTAAAATCCAACAAGTCATTGTTATGGATTCAATTCAGACTCTTGCTCCAAAACTCTGGTCATCTTTGCATGAATCCACGCTGAGGTGTGTGAGTAAGGGATCCACTGACATAGGGTCTAAGAAGAGGCTTCGAGACCAACAGCTCCTACTGAACGTGCTTCCTAAGGGAATCATGGAAGCTCTTGGCAACATCGGAGCACAGCTTGCCCCACTATTATCTAGAAGCAAGCTGTCCAAACTCTGCCCAGAGCTGGGAGCGATGGATGATTTGTACCTAGTGCTTCTTTGGGATGATAAATCTTGATGTTATTATCAGAATAAACTTAAAAATGTCTCCTTATTTGTGTTCTATCAAATACACCACTACGCCTATGTTGTCATTTCTAAAGATAAGGAATATATATCATTCAAATGGAAGTTAGGAAAAGTTCTTCACTGTGTTTTTGCTCTAACACATCTGTGGGAACAACTGTAGGTAAGCAGTTTTCAACATGGGCAATGGCTTATACATTTAAATGAAGGACAAAGAACCCATTGCTCAGAATGGAATGCAGTGGCTCTTGCAGGCAGAGTGCACCGACTCTCAGATTTGGTGGGGATTTGGTTTTGGTCATGCGTGGCGGAATCATCTCAGGGAGCAAGGATGGGGAAGGGGTATCCCCAAATGAGACTGCCTTGCCAAATCACAGCCCTGGACCCTGAGCTAAAGCAGTTGTGATGGGGATACAGGGCTGGGATTTCTTTTAGGTCACATTTTCATTGAATCATCATGTCTCCATCAACTCACAGGGCAGAGAAGAAAAAGCTAAGCCTAACCCTCCCTCTCATATTCATTGGTGTGAAAATGACCCTGGGCACTATATATTTTCAGTACATAGTCATCAGCCCACACGTGGATGAGCCCAAAGACTCACTCAGGACAAAAACACTAAAGCAGCTGATGCTTTTAGGGACTGCCCATGGCTTAGTTCACCCCTGTTTCTGACATGCATGACTACAACCTAGGCTGGTCCAAGAATGGGACTCACGCTCCAGGCCACAAAAAACGGGCCAAAGCATGCATGAGGCCTGGTCTGGGCTGAGCAGAATTCTTAGGAGAAAGAGCATCTTAGAAGGCAGCTAAGCTGGGAGGCCACCTGTCAGAGCCACCTACAGCAACATCTGCCAAGGGGTGAAGCCTCGGTGAACACAAAGATGCTGAGAAAGCAGTAGGTCTTGGGAACGCAGAGAGAAGCCCAGCCTGCAGCCACTAAGATCCCCCAGGCTCTTCTTTTCCCTTTAGATCTTCTTTTGATTCAATAAACTAGCCCCTTCTCCTACTATCTAACTCCTGGTTTTGCTCAAGCTGGTCAGGTTGCAGTCAACAGAATTCTAGCTAAAACACTATTCATCAAAGCTGCTTCCCAAACCAGGAAGCAAAAGAATTACGCTGAGGGCACCATGCAAGGAGCCCACTTCCACCATATCCAGCATCGAGAATTGTAACCATGAGCCTGTGCCAAAATCTGCTTCTCACTCAGTGGAAACCCACAGGCCCCTCACGTGGAGAGGGACCGGCTGGCTTCAGGTCCGACGCTCTCCTAAGGCAGGGCCTCTTGGGTTTAGAGTAGGGACTCTGGCGGTACTGAGCCACTCTGCAGGAAGCCGCTCTGCTAGAGTGAGCACGAGTGAGCACCGTGTCACACGCATGTGGAGGGAGCCTTTCTGTGCTGGCTGGCTCTGAAGTTGAGGCTGGCTTCCACACACAGTACGCTGTCTTTCCAGTATCCCTGACCCAGCACCCCCTGACCCAGCATCCTCGGTCAGGAGGGAGCCTGTTAAGATAAGGCAGCCACGTGGTGGGGATGTTGACGTTCCCCCTCACCCAGCATAACCCCCGAAGCCCGCCCCACACATCAGACAGAAGCTATTCACCAGGTTGGGAAACAAAGAAGAATTTCATGTTTTGGAGGAAGGATCTGCCTTCAGCCTGGGTGTGCTAAGCTCTGGGGAGTGTCCAGATGGATTGGATAGACTGGTGTTCCCTAAACTCTAACGTGCACGCGTCACCCGGATCGTGGGAAACAGTGGCTTGTGTTCAGGAAGCCTGGGAGGGGCCTGGGTGTCTATGTTCCTAACAAGCTCCCAGGGGACGCCCATGCTTCTGGTTCCTGGGACTGTTGGAAAATGCAGATCTGGACCCCCTGGGGAGATGATGGGAGTGGCCTCAGAGTATAAGGCACAGCTGAAGCCCTAACAGTGAGCTAACTCCCCCAGGGGAGGCAGGGCAGCCAGGCACCATGGGAGCTCCTCTGCCCACAGGTCTGGTCCAGAAAGCAGGCGAGGTGCCTGAGGGGTACCAGAGCAGAGCAAACTTTCAGAGGAGTCAGAGAGGAGCTGGAGAAAGCTGGGTCTGGGAGTTTCTGGAAGGAGAAGGGGCTCAGCAGTGTGTACTCTGTAGTGGTCAAGTAGAATAGAGGTTAAAGCTCTGCTCATTCTGAATTACTTGCTCATTTCACATTTTTGCTTTTGGGCTTCCCTGGCGGCTCAGGCAGTAAAGAGTCAGCCTGCAATGTGGGAGACATGGGTTCAGTCCCTGGGTTGGGAAGATCTCCTGGAGAAGGAAATGGCAACCCATTCCAGTATTCTTGCCTGGGAAATCCCATGGATAGAGGAGCCTGGCAGCCCTCTGTCCATGGGGTCACGACTGAGCGACTAACACTACACACTTAAAATTTTTTTTTTATTTATTAAAAGATTTATTTTTCTGGGATAAATAATTCCCTAAACGCACAAGCCTAACAGACTTTGGCACTGAGTGTGTCTGCCCTACTCAGCTGATTTTCTCCAAAGCCATCAGTGTCACTCCACGGGGTGAAGGATTTGGAGCAGACTCTCAATTAATGCACAGGGTGGGGGTGGAGGGCAGCCTTGGCAGGTTTCTGCTCCTTCTGTGGTCATTGATAAGAGATGACTTGGTGTCTGCTTTCTAGAAAACACAGCTCCACTAGCTTCACGCTGACGGAGTGTCTGCTTGTTAAATGCTAATGTACTATGTCCTATAGTTTAAATAGAATTAGAGATGTTTGCAGCTTTGGTTAAATGCACCTTGCTCTTCCACATTAAAGTTTATTACAAATGCCCTCCCTCAGCAACCAGGAGAAAAACTCATTAGGAGCTGGTGTATGTGGGGGCCATGGTTGCTATTGAAGAGCTGGCGTCCTATTTCCGTTTATTAAGGCTTTTTAATTGGTGGGGCGTTGGGTGTGATTGTTCCTTGTTTACGGGTACGATTAGAATCTCAACAGTTTATGCAGAAGTTTGTACTGTGTGCCTGAGAGACTGATGCTGTCTTTGGTGTTGCTAAAGGCGTCCACGGTCCTCTTTTCGAGACTGTGCCAGGATCCTAGCTGCCAGATCTCCCACAGCAGCCTGATGAAGTTGGTCACTTTGCAGCTGGGGAAACTAAGAGGCAGGAAGGGGCCTGCTAGTTGGTGGGCAGAACCAGTTGGAAAAGAGCTCTTGACTCCCAACCCGGTGACCTCCATGCAGCCCAATCCAAAGCCCCACACCCATGGGCTCTGGCTTCAAGAAGCCTTCCTGTTCCCACTCTGGCCTGAGGGGCTGGTCTTGGCCTTGCTGAGGATAAGGGCTGCCCAGCCTCGCCTTGCAGGATCTCCCCTGTCCCTGTCCTTCCTCAGTCCCTCCTGTGAATTCCTGGTTCTCAGGGATCCCAGGCTCTAGGAACTTCATGGCTGCACCTGGCCCAGAGAGTGGCCCACTTGAAGTCATTTAAGATGTCTCACTCTGCTCCACGTCTCATCCTCCCACCTCTTCCAGATTCCGTTTCCGGTTCTTCGGGGAGTCTCCTTCACTAAGTATCCCTCAGTCTCCAGAGTGACACAGCTGTCAGGCTGGGTGGACCAGCCCCAAGCCATCTCTCCTGCTGCTCCCCCCCACCCCCTGCACCGCCGCCCCCCTAACCCCCGTCAGGAGCCTCTGCTTCCTGCACTACCCCTCTGGTCTCAGCCTCTGCCTGCTGTCCTCAGCCCCATCCCTGCCCTCAGCTCTGCTTCAGGCCTGTGGGGGCCGTGGTAAGCGTGGGTTCTATCGTTCTCCGCGCCGTGTGACACAGGTCCTTTCCCTGACATATCCAGTTGCACACGCTAGGCCACCCCGTAATCACCTCTCCACTCCACTTCAGGGGTGCCTTTCTCTAAGTTGCCATCTGCTCTCTGTACATGCACACCTGTGTCTCCACGCTCGAGCTGCAGCCTGAGGACTCCGCATCCACATCTCCAGCTGGACCCCTCTCCTGACTCCATGTCTACACACCAGCTGCCCCCTCGAGCATCCCTCAAACCTCTCAGAAGCCACTGTCCCATCCTGACCACAATCATGGGTGCCCCACCCCACCATGCTGTCCAGCAGTTGAGATAATTTATCATCAGAAACTGGGATGATAAAACGAATGCCCAAGGGATAGCATGCATACATGCTAAGTCATGTCTGACTCTTTGCAACCCCATGGACTGTAGCTTGCCAGGCTCCTTTGTCCATGGAATTTCCTAGGCAAGAATACTGAGTGTTTGAGTGGCCTGTCATTCCCTCTAGGGGATCTTTCCAACCCAGAAATCAAACCCACGTTTCCTGCATTGCAGGCAGATTCTTTACCGCCTGAGCCATCGGGGCAGCCCCCAAGGGATGGCTGACACCCTGCAAGAAGCTCTGCACCTTCAAGTCTGTAGTTCTGGAATTCTTCCCCACTTTAGTCTCTGATGAAGGTGGCTTGGAGCCTGGTTACTTTTGCTCTGACTTTTCTCTTGATTTTGACAGTTTGGGGATTTATGCACATTACTTGTCCACGTGGTTTATGGATATATGAATAAAGAGACCTTTGCTAGTTTACCAGCTCTTTCTGTTTCATAGGCGGCTTCACCACTGACAGCATATGCTGGCAAGAAGGGACGTCGTGAGGGAGTCATCCAGGGTTTGGGACTTTCTGAGTTAGCAGACGTGGGGTCGGGGGAGGTGGGGACAGTCTCCTTTGCCCCTCCCTGGCCACACCCAAGCTTCTCGCCCGTCTGAGGTCAACCCTGGTAGCCCTGCTACCAGCGCCACCTGGTGGCCATCTCTGAGAACGTGCGGAACTACTGCCTTCGCTTACGCCCCCGGGTCCTCCCCGGCCCTCTCCTTCCCTGCGCCTCCGCTCCCTCCTCCACATGCTCACACATGCCATTCCCATCCAGACTTGGCCCGAACGGCTCCCTTGCTCTCCTGTTTATCTTCTCTGTCTCTCTCGCGCCCTGCCCCTGCATTCCATTTACAAGAGACCATGTGCCTGCCGTGCCACAAGGAGGCTGCCTGATCGGGGCAAGTCCATCCAAGCCGTCTCTCCGGCTTGGGCGCCAGAGTCAGGGTCAGACCCTCCATCAGGGTCAGACCCTCCAGATGAGCTCCGTGTCTGGCGCGCTCTCTCCTCACACGGTTTGCCTTCCTTTGCTGGCGTCCTGGCTTTTCTCACTCAGCAGTGTCATTATGGGATTTAGAGTCAGAAGATGGGACCCGAAGCCCGAGCCTGCTCTGGAATCGCTGTGTGTCTCTGAGAAACCCTCTGAGCTCTCTGACCTTCAGTGTCCTCATGCGGACAATAGCCAGCGGTAACAGGATTTAAAGAGCCGCCTGCGTGGCTTCTCTGTGTGCAATAAGTTCTCTGGGGAAAAGGGCAGGGCTGGCCTTGCCACCACCAGCCCTCAGTGTGTGCCTGGGTGACAGCAGGGGAGGGGTGGGCCGGTGTGGAGGGTGCAGAGGAGGGACTGCCCCCCAGGGAGGGGCCGCTCCAGAGGCCCAGGACTGGGAGTGCTCAGGCTGGGAGGCTCGGCCCCCAGGACTGGCTCCCCCATCAGCTTGTTCTCAGCTTAGCTGGGAATAAAAACATCTGCTAATATTTATCTGACCCCTGTGAACACTAGACCTGGTGCAGAGAAAGCTTTCCGGAACCTTCCCTGAGCCCTGCAATCAATCTCCATCTCCTGCTTGTGCTTCCTCGGACTGCATTCCCTTCTGAGCAAAGCAATTAAATAACGCCACTCAGGGCAGATCTCTGTTTTCTCACCATGCTGTGGCTGCAGCCTGTCACAGAGCCTGGTACCCACCTGCTTCTCATTACTCAGAAAGCAAACAGTGAAGGACCGGGAAGTGTTTTGAAAACAAAAACAAAAAAACAAGCAAACATCAAACACAACTCACGTGGAAGGGATTTTTTTTCCCTATAGATTTTGTTCCTCCCTGGAGGCATCCAAATCCTGTGCCTCAAACCACACCATCCAGAGCTTCCACAACTCAGCAAAAAGGCTCTGCTATATTTATCCCATTGGCAGCCCCCTCTGCCACTTTCCCTCAAGGAACTGCCTGAAATAACACACTTGTCTGGGGCTGGGGAAGGAGTGGTGACAAAGCCCCCAGGCCCAGCCACTCTGGCTGTGGTCTGGCCCAGCCTGGGGCGGAAGCGGGCTTGATGGGGATACTGGGATATCTGCCGCCTCGGGGACCTGCAGGGGTGCCTCTTCTGTAGGACAAGAAAGAGCTGGGATATTTTCCCAGAGAAGTTCTGGGACCAGGATCAATGCGTCTCAGAACCCGCAGCAGCATCTGAAACCCCCTCCATCGGAGGACCACAGCTGAGGTCTTGGCCTGGGGAAAATGTCCTGGACTTCCTAGGAAGACACCTGGGCTCCGTGTCAGGCTAGTGTGTATAGAGGCTTCAACAATAGTTGACTTCCTCAGGTGAAATCCCAACTCTGGAGCAAGGCGATGAGAATAGCTTATGTTTGTAAGTTGCTTCCACTTTCCAAAGGGTGTTTCTGGTGTGTTGTATTTCTCCCCCAAACTCAACACTTATGTCTTTTAGTATTTTCTTTGAGGAAGGCCCATGGGTCGGTCTAATTTCCGGCCACTCTAGACCTTTCTTGCTACTTAACAGAAGCAGGGGTGTATCCTGCTACTTAACAGAAGCAGGGGTGTATCCTGCTGCCCCCATACCCAATGCCCATTCACCCTCCTGTCTCTTGCCCCTGTTAAATCGCCTCTCCGACCCCAGTGACGCCACATCACTGCCCGCCCTGCCGTGTGTCACATCCAGCCTGGCTCAGTTCGCCTCTGAGTAAACCAGTGGGATTCTGCAAGTCACAAAAATCTTGCAACAGAGAGAAACAGAACTGGTGCTGAACCCAAGTAAGACAAGCGTCTAATGGCTCAGAGCCATCACCCCACGTACCAGGAGCTTTGCTTCCTGCAGTCTCAGTTACCTGTGGTCAGAGTGGTCCAAAAATATTAAGTGGAAAATTCCAGAAGCAAACATTTTGTAAGTTTTAAATGGAACGCTGTCCCGAGCGGGAATAGTGTGATGAAATCCCATACCGTCCTGCTGCGTCCCACTCGGCGTGTGAAGCACCCTTTTGTCCAGAGCGTGCCTGCGAGTCGTGCAGTAGCCGTCTGGTTATCAGATGAGCAGTTGCAGTGTCTGTTCTGTGGTATTTGTGTTCAGGTCACCCTTGTTTTACTTAATAATGGTCTCAGAGCACCAAAGTTGTGATGCTGGTGACTGAGACAGTCCAGGATGTTGTGTACTGGCTTACTTCACTCGTCATGAAGTCCTAAATTTTCATTCATATCATAGCATATATCAGAATATTTTTCCTTTCTAAGGCTGAATAATAGTTTGTTGTATGTATAGACCAGTTTGTTTACCTACTCATCCATCAGTGGACACTTGGATTATCTCTACCTCTGGACTACTGTGAATAGTGATGCTATAAATTTGGATATAAAAGCACAGATCATGCTTTCAAAGGATGCATTTTTTTAAGAGGCTGTTCACCATTGCCCAGGACAGGGCCTTATACAGTGTTGACTTATTGCTATTTATCACCTCCCTGGAGAAGTAGGTCCCTGCTACTGAGATGAAGATGCCTTTGGAAGTCAAGGTTCTGTTTAAGGAACATGGAAAAATTGTGATATATTAAATCAACAATATGGATATAATTTAGTACTAAATTAGATATCTATTTTGTAGTTAAGAACATTCTATTTATTTACCTTAACAATTGGGGAAGGGGGTGAATTGTCTTGAGTGAGAACTGGAGATAAATTGCAATTTTTTAAAAATAGTGGAATGTTCTAGTAGTCATGTTTTCAGAGTATAGTCTGATATCTAACGGTTCTACTTAGGAAACCATGTGACCGATGAGGACAGAGACTCAGGGGCCTCGTGAAGTTCTCAGGCCAGTGGCGTGCTCACCACAGGCCAGCCCCCGCAGAATCTCTATCCTAGAAACCTTTGGTCTAAACCCACTTATCCAACTAGTCCAGCTGGGGCCACGCTTGTTTCTGTTCCTTGGGAGGAACGCTAAATGCATGGGAGAGCAGCAGGACGTTAAAGAAAGAGCCGGAATTGTCTGAGCCATTGTGGGTGAAGTGTAGAAGGGTTAGACACTGGGTGACATTCTTAAAATTCTTGAGTCTTGAGACTTCCCTAGCAGTCCAATGGTTAAGACTTTGCCTTCCAATGCAGGGTGTGTAGGTTCAATCCCTGGTCAGGGAGCTAAGATTCCACGTGCATTGAGCTCCAAAAACCAAAACATAAAACAGAAACGATACTGTAACAAATTCAATAAAGACTTTTTTAATATTTTAAAAATTTATTTGGCTGCACAGGATCTTAGTTGCAGCATATGGGATCTTTAGTTGTAGCATATGGAATCTAGCTCCTTGACCAGGGATTAAACCCAGGCTCCCTGCATTGCGAGGGAAGATTCTTAGACACTGGATCACCAGGGAAGTCCGTCAATGAAGTAAACGGTAAATGAAGTAAAGTAAATGGTCTACGTTAAAAAAAAAAAAAAAAATCTCGAGTCCTGAAGCATTTTCCAGCCACTTTCTTGCTGTTTCATTACTTCACTTCTCAACGTTCCAGTTTTCTCATCTATGAAATGGAGCTGTTTCCCCCGGGGATGGTTACGGGGCTTAAAGAAGCCACGACAGGGAAGGGCGAGCAGCCTCCCAGGGCACCCTCTGTGCCCAGGAAACGAGGGACACTGCGAACCTCCCACCCGGCCCACCGGCCTGCCCCTGCACTCCAGATAGCCGCGTCTTCCCCTGCGATGTTCTGACACGAATGGCATTCTTTAGGCCCTTTTGTCAGGATGAGACAAAATCACACAGAAAGCATCGTGGAGAGACTGGTACTCAGTAGGTGCTGAGTCGACAGGGATGGCTCTCCGGGAGCCGGTGGTGATGCTGTGTGACGGAGGCTTTCCTCTGCTTTCCTTGGCTCCGTGCGTCTTAGCAGCTACCTCGGGCTTCTGGCGGGGGCTGCGGGTGGGAGTCCCCCAGCGGCCTCTGCTGAAGCGATACTAATTGTGCCAGGGAGAACGGCTCACTAGAGTGGAAAATAGTCCTCATATATCTAGCTGAAGACGATAATGACCTTTTAAATAACAGAAGCAATTTTATTTCAATACCTCAATTACTCTGAACTCTCAAATGTCAAAGTGCTCGGCACTTTCAAAATAGCTTAATATAGACATTTATAGCACTTAGACACAGCTAGTTTCTTATCTAACCTAATTATGTGTTGTACAGGAAATGGCCAAGCTCACCATCTCTATTATTTTTTACACTGATCCCCGCGCACGGCCCTGGGCTCAGCCTGGAGTCTTGCAATGGGAATCTCTCCCTGGCTGAGGATGCGCTGTTCTGGGAGGAGGCAGGGTTGGGTTTCTGCCAAGGGGCCTGATCTCAGCCAGGTGCGGAGAGGAGGTTTGCTGTGGGCTCCCCGGTTGGTTAGTAGGCACAGCCATGCGCCCGGACTCAGGGGATAGCTTCCATGAATGTGAGATCCCCAGGCCACTGGGAGTGGAAAGAATGGCCAGAAGCGGGTCACTGGGAGCGGGGGGTAGGCCCTCTGCCTCCTAGGGCAAAGGCAGGAGGTGCCTTCCCCGGATGTGGGTGGTGTGAGCCAGCGTCATCTGGCCAGGCCTGGCCAGACTGGTACCTTCTCTTGCCATTTTTCAGAAGGCTGTTGCCTTCTCCACTCTGGGGATCCCAGAAGCCCCCGGCCACCCTGAGTGACAAGCTCCTAAGGTCCTCCCTTCATCTCTGCTCTGACTGTCCCTGGTACTCTCCATCATGGCTCCGAATCGCAGTCGCCTCCCTGCTGTGTCTCTGAGCAGAGCGCTTCTGCACCTGCTCATCCCCGGGCTGGGACGTTCCCCCCCAGACCCCCAGTGCTCGCTGCCCTGCTGCCTCGGCTCTCAGATGCCATCTTATTGGGAAGTCCATCCTGCCCAGCACGACCCACGTTTCTCCTCCTGTACTTCTTTGCCCCTTCCTCATTTGTCTTTTTTTCTTTCTTCTTAGAGAGGTACCTTATTGAATTGGGATTTTTCTTACATAACTATTGCTTGTGTCTCAAAGTAGAATGCAAGCTCCCTGCAGGCTGAGGTCTTTAGGAGTCACCGCTCCATCTCAGCCCTTTGACACACGGTGATTGGTCCATGACTAGTGGGCAGTGAATGAGTGGCCGGGTGGAAGGCCGGGGAGCAGGCCAGTGCCAGGTAGGAAGGTCTAGGGAGGGCGGCTCTTGGCTCTAGGCTGCTCGACAAGCAGGCTCTGAGGCCAGCCTCTCCACTTTCCAGTTATGCCAGGAGCTTGGCTCAGAGAATGCATCCATTGTACATGGTGTGTTCCACTGCGACTATTTTTAATTGAAGTATAGTTGATTCACAATGTTGTGTTACGTACTGCTGTACGTTTAACCCTCTGCCAGGACTGGGTGTAACTGGTGACATCTTATGGATCTGGAAACTGAGGCTCAGGAAGTTGTGCAAGGCTCCTAGAGCCCCTCAGCTGGGCTTGGGCAGAGCGGGGATGTGGCCCACAATCTGTCTTCCTTCAAAGCCATGTCTTGACCACAGTTCAGTGTTCCCAGATGATGGCAGCTGTGGTGGGGCTACCAGTCTGGGAAGGTCCAGCTGTGTGTAGCTGAAGACCAGGCCTCCTGCGTCTGCCCAGCCCCTGTCCCCAGAGGGGGCCCCATGCCAGTGGCCAGTGGGCAGCCCCTGCTCCTATCTCTTTGCTGCTCTCTTTGCCTTTTAGCCTCTGTTTTCCTGTCTCCAACTCTCACTCTTTCTGTTCTCTGCCAACTGTCTGCTGGCACCCAGGCTGAGGCAGCCTCAGCACAGCGTAGGCGGTGGCTCTCTGGCCCGAGCTTCTTTCCTGTCTCCCCATTCACAGTGATGCTCGATGCTCCCTTTATTATGTCCTTGGCAAGACACTGAGAGAAAATGTTTGCAGAACTTTAAAGGGCTCCTTTCCATTCATCAGTCACTCACTTATCCATACACTCATTCATTCCCACCTTTATGCAGCACCCAGGTAGGACCAGCGCTCCTGATCCCTGGGAAGTATGAAACAAGTGAAAAAGTGAAAAGTTAGTCACTCAGTCATGTCTGATTCTTTTCGACCCCATGGACGGTACATGGGTCCTCTGTACATGGGATTCTCCAGGCAAGAATATTGGAGTGGGTAGCCATTCCCTTCTCCAGGGGATCTTCCCGACCCAGGGATCAAACCCAGGTTTCTTGCATTGCAGGCAGCTTCTTTATCATCTGAGCCCCCAGGGAAGCCCCGCTCTGGGCAGTATAGACATAAATAGGACATTATCTCCACCCTTGAGTAACTCACAGATGCTTAGAGGATTGGCTGTAAAATGGGGAATTTCAACCCAGAGTGTTGGGCTGGGAAAGAGGCAGTGTGGAGTGAAAGGAACCAAGGGGGCATCCCACTACCAGGCCGGCTGGTGCTTTGGGGTCCCTGCTCCCCTGCAGCAGGCCCTGGCTTTGCACTAGCTATCAGAGGAGGCAACCAGGGACCTCTGTCTTGGTGCAGGGCCTGCCCGGGGGAGGCAGACAGCAAGTAGAAAAGCGCTTCCCTTTTCCCAGATGACCTGACTGCGGAAGGCAGGAGCTCGGCGGAGAGTCAGCCACAGTTCACCCTGGAAGGACAGGGAGGGGCAGGGCAGGCCTTGTTCTGGAGCCAAGGAATGGAGGCTGAAGACAGCCGAAGGGCTCAGTGAGGTCGGAGGTTCCCTGACAGGGCTCTCCTGCAGCAGGGGGGAAGGGTGTAGAGCTAGACTCATCCCCATAGAGGCCACCTCAGCTGGGACAGGGCACTCAAACTGAGCTCCCCAAGCCTCAGCTTCACAGACGGTGAGATGTGAGCATTACACGCAGGCAGGGTCTGGATCCTTTACGCTTCAGCTCCCAGGTCTCTGCAGGACGCCCCTCACGCCCCTGCCCTGTGCCCCCTGGTGTCCTGTCTGGCAGGACAGCGCTCCTTCACAGCCTTCCTCACGAGCCACGATCTTCTTGTTTTCCCTTTGTCTTCCTCCCTGAGTGGACTGTAAGCTCCCTGAGGGCACTCCATTCTTGAACCCCATCCGTCTCGTTCATCACTGTATCCTGGCCCCGAGGAGAGCAGGAGCTTGAGAAATAATTGTGAATAAATGTGTTGAATTGGGCCTCGCAGGTGATGCTAGTGGTAAAGAACCCCCCTGCCAAAGCAGCAGATATGAGAGAAGCGGGTTTGATTCCAGGTTTGGGAGGATCCCCTGGAGAAGAGATGGCAACCCACTCCAGTATTCTTGCCTGGAGAATCCATCCCATGGACAGAGGAGCCTGGTGGGCTACAGTCCATGGGGTCGCAATGAGTCGAATATGACAGGCGGCTGAGCAGGAATGCCCGCATGACTGAATTGGAGGGTGCCCGGCAGAGGGTGCTACCCTCAGCGGAATGCTTAGGGACTCTAAGGCGCTGGGCTCAGTGGGAAAGTGTGTGTGCTTTTGCCTTGCATGTAGCAAGATGGAATGTCTGTACATTTCCCAAGCCATGCCTCCACCGCGAGGTGCTGGCCCAGTGGTCAGTCTACTGGGCCAGTCTACCGCTGTGAATGCTGTAAACAGCCTGCAGAAGCAAAGCAGCGGGCAGAGGAGGGGCCTGCTGCAGACTGGGAACGCTAAACCAGCCTCTTCAAGGCATTTAATTCAATAATGATTAGCACTTCATGGCCCAAACCGAAGCTACCTATAGGCTCTACCTGGGCCCCCAAACCACCAGTTTGTAACTTTGTTGCAGTCTCAAGGCCTCAAAGATTACCAGTGTGGAGACTGAGGGGCTGGACATCCCTTCCCCTAGGCTGATGGGAGTGTCATTATTGGGTCCGCTGAGGACTAAACGGGCCGGGTACTAAACGGGCCGGGTACACGAGGGGCCAATCCCCTGGTCACTACAGGCTTCTGAAGAGCTGAGGCCTCTCATGCCAGCGAAGGTTCTGCTCCCTCTGTACCATGGACGACAAGGTCCCCCGGCTTCTCCAGCTTGTGGTTCAAGAGTGGAGTGCCCTGCTTTCAAGAGCTGTGTTCCTCACTGCACAGGAGCATGCCATCCACTTGGGATGTCACCCCTTCTGTTATTTTAGGAAGGTGCCTGGAAGGTACTGCCTGCCCTTAAGGTCTGATCCCTAAGGACTCTGCATGCTCCAGCTTCCCTGTGAGTTTCACCTCTAGCCCCTTGGGGGCACCCCCCTCCACTGGCCCTGCTGCCTAAGCCTCTCACTTGTTCTCAGCCTCCCTCAGCACCAGACATTCTTGGGGCATGGCCCACTTCCCAGTCATTGCGGAGTGCTGTATCTCTCATGATGCTCTCCTGATAAATGGTGGGAAATGGTCTTGGACAAGGGGTGTGTCTCTATCTACCAGTTTGTGGGGCAGAGACCACAGCCAGGGAAACAATGTTCCCTGAGATTTCGAGATTTGGAGGAAGGAGACAACTGGGAGAATCCTTCTATTTACTAAGAAGCCAGGAAGGTGCTGCAGGTAGCAGCCCATAAGATGGTGAATGCGTGTGCACATGCCCACACTCACTCATAAACACAACCCACCCCACCTGGGCATGTGTTATACACCCAGGAACTTACTAAAGCAAAACTGATTTTGGTTTAAGAGATTTGATTTCATGCTAAACAAATTTCATCAGGATTTTCATATGAAGGGTTTGTTCCTCCCCAAATGTGCCCTGCTTGGCTGCATGTTAATGTGGTCAAATCCAATCTCTGAGTTCTCTGCAGGCCCTGGAACTGGGTTCTCAGGACTCAGCTCCTGGCTGCTTGCTGAGACTGGGGGAGGCAGTTGCTGTCACTAGTGGCTTCCAAGGCCCTGGGCTGCCCTTAGAGCTCAGGGAAAACAGCAATGAAAGCAGAGGGCCAGCAAGGGGCGAGAGGCTCTGTCACCAGGAGTGAGAGCCAGGGAGATGCCGAGGCCCTGGAAGCTTGACTGGTGGCACTGAGAGCCCCACGTGGGGGGCTCAGAATGTCAGTCTGCTCAGAAGAAGCGATTCACCCGTCACATACTGAGGACCTGTGGGGTGCATCGGGCCCTTGGGCAGGGCACTGTCCTTTGTGGACTCTAAGGGATCCAGGGAGCAGGTTGCCCAGATTTAGCAAATACAAATACAAGACGCCCAGTTAATACTTTTTTCTTGTAAGTATTTATGTCCATGTGACCCTAAACCTGTCCAGATGGCCAGACGGGTGCATCCTGAGCCCTCCTGGGGCCCCAGGAGGCAGAACCATCTTCCCGAGGGCGGTCCCAGGGCCCCAGGAGGCAGAACCATCTTCCCGAGGGCGGCCCCAGGGCCCCAGGAGGCAGAACCATCTTCCCGAGGGCGGTCCCAGGTGCAGCCCCTGGTCTGGTGTTTTTGCAGCCCCACCAGAGAGCCCTCCTTTCCTCTGTGCAACTAGAGGAATGTCTGTTGCCTTGGCTCCTCTTTCCCACCTCTCAGAGGAGGTGGGGCCTTACTATGAGGGATGGGTAGGAGAGCAGTCTTTATCTGCTGGTAACAGAGCTGAGATTTTCCCAGGGCAGGAGCAGGGGCTGCTGCCTTGCTGGTGGAGGTGGGCTGGGTGCTGGTCTCTCAGTGATTAAGAACCTGTCATGGGAGGAGCTCAGCTGGGTGAGAGCTGAGCATGACTGCTGTCTCAGGCTGACCTGGTCAATGTGGGTAGCATGTGGGGGTCCCTGACCCCAGAGGCCCCTCACAAGCTACCAATTCTAACACTGCAGGCTGAGCAGCAGTGGGCAAACACCTCCAGAGTCTCTGACTACTCCGGAAGGCCTCCCTGTGGTGACTCTAGACTCCCACATCAGCAGCATCCAAGAGATTAAAACAAAACAGAACAGACAGACTATGGCTTCTGCTCTAGCTGAGACCCAGAGCCTGCGAGTCAGACTCGCATTCCAGGAGACCCCTGCAGCAATGCTGTCCCCGTATGCGCGGGCTCCAGCCCGATGCACCTCTGGGTGTGAGAGTGACCTGCTTCCTGCCGGGTTTGTGCCTCTTTCCAGCCTGGGCAGAGGGCTTCCTGGACAGGGGTGAAAGGGCTCTCTACCAGGACCCTGGCACAAGGCCTGGCTCAACAAGAGAAGATACCAGTGAGTGAGTGGACAAGTGGTGCACTGAAAGATGACATCATGTCAAGGACGAGAGGTCTGTCGTCTGCTTCATCCCACCATCAGATAAACAGGTATGGCTTCACTCTCAGGACCGGTCATCATGTAGTTGCTGGAGTCTCATATTCCAGATACAGAAACTGAGGCCGAAGTCAGCCGGTAGTGGGGACCCTGGGAATGGGGCTCGGGCTCCCTAGCCCAGCGCTGGGGAGCTTCTCTCGTCTGTGATCACCACTGGCCCCAGATTCTGGTCTCTGGATGCTGACTTGTGGCTGCACAGCTTTGCACACAGCTCCTTCTCGTAGGCCCCTCATCTCTGCTGGATTTGGGGTGTCAGCAGGCCTGCGTCCATGCGGCCCTTATTCGCGCTTTGGCCCAATCTGCCCGTGTTCCTGGCCTCTGCCCTGGCTGTTGGGGGCCTAGTGCCTGCTCTCTCCTCCTTCCTCAGGCCTCTGTCCTGGACTTCCCTCCACCACTGACGACTGTCAGGGACCCCAGGCTGGCTGCTTCTGAAATACTGAGACCAGCAGGAGTCTCTTCCCACCCAGGCTGCCAAGGACCTCTGACTCTGGATCCCTCTGCCTGGGGCTTTCCTCCCTGCCCCATCCCGTGTGAAGATAAACGGGGAGAAGCTGACTGTGCACAAGCCAAGGAGAGAGGACTCAGAAGATGTCAACCCTGAGGACACACTCCTCCAGACTTCTGGCCTCCAGAACTGTGAGAAAGTTTTCTGTGGTTTAAGCCCCCAGCCTGCGGTACTTCGTTCTGGCAGTCCTAGCAAGTGACCCCAGCCAGAGTGACGTGCCCCAGAACACGAGAGATCTCTCTTTAGCCTTGCCACCTCACGTCACATTTGTTTGCCCAAGCATCTTAGCTCCAAAACCCCAGCAACAAGAGCCACCCCCATCCTCCCATTTTTTCCTGTGACCCGGGGAACCAAAATGCAGAGCTCAGGAAATGCTTGTTGAATGAATGAGCCCCAGACAGCCTTTGGGCCAGCAGACCTCTCAGCCTGGGGTAAATAACAGAAACTTAGACTCCCACATCAGCATCATCCAAGAGATTAAAACAAAACAAAAGCTGTGTTTTGAAACATGACAACAGCCCTTGGTATTTATGACCTTGCTTGTTGGCCTTCCCGGGGAGCGTGCTCTCTGCACTTTAGTTTACGATCTTCTGCTGCAGCTCCAGACTGACTAGGGGATTGGAAACGGGCAGTCTACTAATAGCACATGCAGACAGTATGGGCGAAGGCATGGTCCTTGGCCCCGGGGTCAGACACATGCTCTTCTCACCCAGAGAGGGGTGCTCTGGGCCTGAGCTAAGTCTCCTCCACCATCTTTCCGTTTGAAAAGAACTCGAGGTTGACAGGCAGACCACTATTTCCTAATCACCCTTCAGTCACTCACTATTTTTGACACAGTTCATACCACCATCGCTTTCTTAATATTTATCTTTACATGGACTCGCTACCCCCTGGAGGCCAGATAACCTGGGCCATGAGACACTGAGTTCTTTTTTCTGTTAGCCCCAGGCCTGAGCTATATTGGGATGGGCCACTCACCAGGGCAGCTGCAGGGCTTAGAGAAATATGTGAAGGATTGGTATTCTCTAGAAGGGAAATCGCAGGGAGGAAGTTAAAGCTGAGGAGCGTTGCCACCCCAAATCCCTGGGTGTTCACCTTAGCTGGATTTCATTGAAGAGGCAGGTGAATTCCCTTTCAAGGCTTCTGGAAGGCTGGAGGTGGGGAGATGTAAGAATGAGGGTGCTGCCTTCATGGTCTAATGCCTGAATCTTAAGGTGCTGGAATTTCTCAGAGGGGCTCACTACTTGCCCCCTGCCATGTAGTTTCAGATGGAGAAAAAAGTCACATGGCAGTCCAGATTCTCCAGGGATAAGCTGCAGCTTAAAACCAGTATGTGAACTGGGGCCCTTGACCTTGTAAAGACAGGTCCCCAGAAAAGCCTGCTAAGCCCGAGCCCAGCCAGGACCCACTGCCTGCTGTGGCATGCAGAGTAGGGCCAGGCACCCCGGGCAGGGTGCGTCCTCCCAGCTGACTTGCTTCCACCTGCGGTGGGCAGCCATCGTGTCTGTGTTCTGAGCCCAGTCATGGAAGCCGGGCCTCCTGAATGTGCTCTCTTGCTCCCCAAGGTCCCCTGCACACACAGCAAGACCGCAAGAGGAGCCAGATCCCACTGAGGGAAATGGAGGACTGAGAAGCACTCCAGAAGTGGGCTGTGTGTCCCTGAGGCCTTCCTGCCTTCCTAAGTGTGGAGTCACAAACACCTCGGTGGGAAAGGCTGGCAGTTTAAATTCAAGAGCCCTCTTGTATCTGGAAAATAGTTGTTTTAATAAAATAATACCATATTCCCCATTAGTTCCCAGTAAGCAACCCCGTGGTTTTTCAGTGCAATAAGCCCTTTGAAAGGTGAGTCATGTGTAATAGCGAGTGCTGGCTGGCCCCCTTGAGCCACAGTTTCCAGCCTGCTGCTTACGGGTCCCAATGCACATGCGTATCCGTTTTATTGAGGCATATCCTGTGTAATCCAAGGCCAAAGTTCAGGGTATGGCGTTCCAGCGGCCTGTGGCCTCCTCTTTGGGGACCTGTTGGAAGGGAGGCCTTGGGGGTTTCTTCTGCATCCCAGGCACTGCGTCTGAGCCCTCCAGTTGGTACTGCTGCCTGTTGGGGCACATGGCTGCCGTGCCAGAGCCTCCACTGGCTCCTGCCTCCTACCCCTCTGCGGACCAGCAGAATATTCTTCCCTTCTCATCGCCGACCAGGAGTTTGGTCTGGTTTCTTGGGAAAAGAAAAAATAAAGAGGCGTATTAAAGAAAACCTGTGTACCCTGCTTATCCCAGACTGCATGCAGGACATTACAACATGGGGGAGGGGGTTCAGGCCAGGACCCCAGGAAAGCCTGCACCTGGCCTCCCCCTGAAGCAGGGGAGAGTCTTGCGACTCAGGGAGAGTTCTGACCTAGGAGGGTTATGGCTTTGGAAGCACTGAGGGGATGCTCCCAGGTGCTGGGGCCCTGGGGAGCAGGGCAAGACCCTGACATTTTCCCTCCAGCATCTTTGGGGGTATCTCCTATCCTTTGAGCTATGTAGCCAGGCTGGTAGGCAGAAGGAAGGGCAAGTTCTTCAGCAAAGAATGAGGGCTCAGGGCCTTCTGTCCCTTCCCATACACCCCACCCTAAGCCACCCGCCTCAGTCTGGCCTTCCCACCACAGCAGGACTCGGGTGCCCCACTTCAGGGCAGGAGGGGAGAAGGACAGGGTTCCTGGAGATCTGGTCCCCTGAGACTAACACGCCTAGTGTGGAGAACCGGCTAATGATTCTAAGTTCTACCATCGAGTAATTGTAAAGAATAGAACAATGCTGCCAAGGGTAGTATCTGACACCCGTCCATTCCGCGTTGGCTTCGAGCCATGGAAAGGCATTTCTGTAATGTAGGATAAGCATCATACCAAACGTTACAGTCATCAAGGGACCTCAGGAGAAAAGTCCCTCTTAGGATAAACTTACAAGTCAATATACTTTTACCTTCTGGATTTCTTTATGAATTCATAGATATTCAAGAGAGTGAGAGGGAGAAAGAGACAGCAAGAATATGTGTGTTAAGAACCATTTCCTGGGCCCTGCATGGCCATCTTGCTACTGTACATGCTGGGGCCCCCTGGGTTCCTGGGTCCCTGAAGTGAGGCTACCTCCCGGGACCCAGAGTCCTGAGGGTAACAGCCAGGGCTTCCTAGGGGCAGCACAGCGCCCTCTGCTGGAGGCTGGCGCAGCCAGCTGTTGTTACCTGGACACGGCCAGAGCCGTCACTGCAGAGCTGGCCTTGCTGGGTTTCCCTGTCAAAGCCACGCTGACATCCAGCTCTCTGCAAAGGGCAAGATTCTTCTCCCACCGGTGAACTATGAGGAACGTGCAAGAGGATAGTTAGAAAAGCCGAACGGTTTCACACATATGCGTGTATACATCCACACGCAGGGCCACAAACACATACACATATATTTATATTTGTGGTCAGCAACTTGTTAAATTGAGGGGGAAAATATATTTAATCTTGGCCTATGCTGTTGCAAAAAGGGCCGTCCCAATTTAATTTGCAGGCTGTGATAGTTACATGTGCTGACGTGCTGCGGTATCCATTGTGTACCAAATTGGATTTGTGTATTATTGCTTTCTAAATTGCATGCCTAGTTCAGCAAAATTGTTCATCAGTGTTTACTGGCTTTATGCTTAATAAGATACTCCACAATACCTTGCTGCCAGGATGTAACACAGCCTATAATTGCCTAGTAAAAATAAATTACATAAAGTCGGCATTATCAACTTACCCAGATCCGCTCACGCCATGACCAATAATTAAATGGTGAGAATGTTTGTTTTCAAAAAATAGAACTCAATGATTGCTACTTCACTCATTTTAAGGACTGTATTTGGGGACAGAGGGTAGTTCCTTCATGGAGGGTGAGGGGGAGAGACCTCAGTTGGGCCTGCCACTGTGAGGTCACTTGGGTGCCATCAGGGCAGGAGCGACGCAGCTGTCCCAGCTGACCCAGGGTGGCAGACAGCTCTGTGCTCCAGGAAATGGACGTGTGTTTTGTGTTTGTGCATAAGTTCCCAAACCAAGCTTTTCCCATGGACCTTTTGTGTACCGGATTGAGCCCAAGTCTACAGAGTGATTCCTAAAATAAACTGAACTCAGTTGGGTTGGTCTTGGCTGCAAATGACAAATAAATGAATTCCAGGCAGAAATTAGATGACATCTGCAGACAAATGCAGCAACCCCCCATCCTCAGTACCCTCAACGAACTCCTTTCTTGCCTCTCAAGGCATTCAAGGAACGCAGTAATATACACCCCAAGAGACATGCGCAAATATCTGTGTGTCAGGCCGAGGACTAGTCCCCTTCCAACAAAACAGTTCTAAGCAATATTCTGAGCAGAGCGAGCCCTGCAGTGGCTTAGGTCTGTAAACCTGCACATGGGTTTGCTGACTCTCAGCAGTGGCCTAGCCTGATTTTCACGAGTATGTCTGTGTCCTTGTGTCATTTCATCCAAAGCCTCCTTTGAACGGCAACCACAAGCAGAGCAATTGATTCTACTTGGCAGTGGTGACCTCAGGCTGGTCAGGACAAACAGCAGAGGACGGACATGGGCCTGAGGCTCCTGTCTGCCGGACACCATCAGGTAAGTCCCCTCGTGACATCGGCCGGTGTGTTAGGGGAGACGTCTCCTAGTAATCCGAGCAAATGATAATCATGACCCGCATTTTGTTGAGGAGATCTTTGTCTACGGTATTACTTGTCTGTCATCTGCTTCCTACACGTTAGGGTGTACAGGGAGCACCTCTACTGGCAGAGAGGGAAACTGAGGACCGAAGACGCTGCAGGAGACGGAGCTGGGTCTAGAACTTGGTTTCCTGGTGTTCATCTTGCTTCTCACCTCACTAGAGCCCTTTCCCAATGAGCACAACCTCGTCGACCCTGAGTAGAACCCACAAAGCCATTGGCACTTCCAGAACCAACAGAACGGCTCTGAGACACCCTTTGCTCATCTGTCCCTTCATCCATCTACCTACCCACGCAGCTGACATTCTGGCTCAGACACCCACTTATCAACCATGGGCTGAGCTAGTGCCTTTAGCTTATCAGAGCTCAGTAGCTTCAGAAGTGGTCAGCTGAGCCCGAGACTGAGAACACGTCATGAGCCCACAGAACATGTCATGAGCAGGGGGAGAATAAGAACTCTGTTCTAGCTCTCCTCCAAATGGGTGGGGGCCCCTGTCCTCCAAAGAAGAACTGTGAGCTCCCAAGAACGCACAGGACTCTTTTTACACTGTGACGGGCTGATTCCCTGTGGTCCCAAAGGACCCTAGAGATCTTAGGACCAGTGAACTGAATCCCCAGTGGCTGTGGCTTCTTGTAAGGTCACCATTCTGGGCCAGTCTATGCTGCTGACGAGGGCATCGTCTGATGGCATTGTGATGAAGGAAGGGACTCCCATGTAGATTCCAGGACCTGGCAGGGGCTCAGCCAATGCCCGTGTCTGCTGGTGTGGATGAAGAATCCGTGCGTCAGGGACTGAATCAAGGAGGCATGGAGCACACTTTAGAAATGAACTAAAAACGGGTATTCCCTGTGGGAGACAAGCCTCCACGATCTGGAGAACTCTCTCTAGTGGGTGCTCATGGGTCCCGGGACGCAGAACGAACCAGAAGAACCCATGATGCCAACAGTGAGGCCACGCAGGACTCCCAGGAGTGAGGCTTGTGTCTGCGCTCCTCCTGCAGGGATGGTCTGGCCCTGGCCAAGGAGCTTGCTCTGGGAGTGGGCGTGTCTACTCTGGGGGCAGAAATGAGAACTCTAACAGCTTCGGGCCACTTCAGGCAAGTTGCTGAGCCGCTCCGTGCCTCAGTCCCCTTCTCACCCAGGCCTCATTGCAGTATCTTCTTCGTGGGGTTGCCGTGAGAAGTACGAGAACACACGGGAGGGGTGAGTGGTGGAGACTGCTCCCAGTCAGCCGTGTCCCTCCCAGCTCTGTGACGGTGGTCCTGGTGACGCTGATGCCGGAGGCCACGGTGACAGGCGTGAGGTCAGATTATCCTACTCCAGGCCCAATGCTACACCCCGAAGAGGGCTCTGCTGCAGAGTGGCGGCTCTTTCACTCTGCTGATACCAGCAGTCACCCGGGGACTTGTTAGATATGGGAACTCTACCCTTCTCCAATCTTTTCCTTGAGGTTAGGACCCACATCTAAATGTTTCATGAGCCTTCTGGGCCATGCTGATGCAGACCACCCTCAGACCTACTTTGAGGAACTTTCCGTGCAGATTAGGGGGTGCTGAGTCAGGGACAACAAGGCAGACTGGGGCCGATGGAGCCACTTCCTCTCCCCGGGAATGCAGCAAAGCCATCCGTGCTCCTGTCTGCAGCCTGACAGTCCAGGCCAGTGGCCAGTTGGATGGACCCAGGTCCTGGGCTGGGGAGTTTGGCACTTAAGAGTCACCCAGGAAGATGGATAGCATCAAACCAAGCTCGGCTGGGTGTGGCCCCTTCGGGAGCTCGGGAGCCCCTGACAACCACCACCAGTACTGTTCACAGGCCCGAGGAGCATCCCTGAGCCAGCTGGTCCCTGAAGGGTGAGGCTGGGCCTCAGTGGGGCTTATAAACATGGATTCATGCTCCACTACCAGCTCACAGAAAACTGTGCTCCTGACCTGAGATCTGTCAACATCCCAAGAAACTCACTGTCTTCCCTGGTCTCTGCAGGCCTGGCTGGAGCTGCATCCCTTGCCAGAGGAGAGGAGAGGAGAGGGAGGGCTGAGCGAGGCAAGGGTGCCCCCAGGAACCAGGAGCATAGCAGTTACCTCTGGGGCTTGGAGATGATGGAGCCCAGGGCTCCTCTGGCGCTGCCTGCCCAGGAACAGACATCTTCACGTCTTCAGTCTTCCAGATCTGTCCAGAACAGAGAACGTGCCATGGGCTGGGGCAATGAACCTGTCTGCAGGCTTGGGGCCGTCCTTTCCTCCACACCTGGGGGACCCTGACGGAAGGCGGCATGGCCCCATTTCACTTCTGATGTTGACATATTGTCAGCATAAAAGCCTGCTTAGGTTTCAGTTTGCCTGCGGGCAAGTTTGGCTGCCATAGACGGATGTAGATGGGATGAGTTCCCTCCCCACCCCTGGGTCGTAGGGCAACTTCCCTGACCCCTTACCTGCAGGGACGAGACTCAGCACTCAGCTCGTTGTCATTTTACTCAGCTAGTGCCCGCTTGGTCTGCCACCGTTCCCAGAGGCCTCCCTCACCACCCAGCAGCACGACTTCCCGTCCTCTACGTATGGTGCCAGATCTGCGGCGAGCGCCCTCAGGCTGACCACACATGGCATCTCACTTGCTGAGCCTGGACTTTCTTTCCCCGCAGGACAATGAGCAGCCTCCACGTGCAGGCTTCTGTGAGCTCCGCACCGGGTCTAGCCCAGCGCTCGGCTGCCCCGGGAGCTCAGGTAGTGCACCGAGTGGACAACAGCAGAGGGCCTGAAGATCGTGCTCCTGTTCTGGGGGCCCACGAAGGAAGCGCAGCTGCCCCCAGCCAGCCGGGCTCCTCTGATGGCCCACAGGGCAGACCGCGACCCACCCAGCCCTTACCCTCATGACCTCCTCGTGTTGTAGCCAGCCCAGGACGCGCTTCCCTCAGCAGAGACCCTGTGCTCCTCTAGCCCACAGACGAGGCCCTGCAAGGGGACGTCCCGGCGGGCTCCTCTCGGTGTCGTCTCTCCTGTCCACGCACCCTGACCCCTTAGCCTGCACGGCCCTCTCTGTACGCCCTGACTTCTCACCCTCAGGGCTCGGCTGAAATGCCACTTCCTCTGCTGGAAATAAATCCACTCTCCACTTGGCCCCCCACCCTGTTATTCATTCTGCTTCCTGAGGCATCACCTCTGTGATGATTCTCAGACTTTGGGAATGGAGGCTCCTGCAGGATAGGGCTGCGTTTCAGCCATGCTGGCTGGCCCACAGTGAGCTTTCACAGATGCGTGTAGAATTCAAAGCACATTTTCTTGAATACGTCGAGGCATGCAACTGACACTTCCTTTCAAAAATTGTGGGATTCAAATGACAGTTTCTTGAGTAAAGCTCTTAATCGTTCCTCATCTTATTTATCCCTCCCTCCTTGCTGTCAGTCTCAGAAACGTCACCTGCGCCTTGCTCTTCCCACACTGTTCCTCCCACCTCAATGTCTCTCCTTTATTTTCTTCCTGGTTTCTTGATGGTTTCTCTCCCCAAGGCCTTCCTCAGAGCATGCATGGTGCTCTTTGATTATCCCACTCATAGCATGAGACACATACGGACATTTTCTGTTTGTCTTTTTTTTCTAGAATATGACATCTTGAGGACAAGGACTTGCTTATCATTAATCTTTGGATGCCTTATGTATGAGGTGCTTGGTACAGAGGCAGAGTTCAGTGAATGTTAGGTGGGAGGATAGCTGGAGGGACAAATACGTGGACAGATGAGTAGCTGGAAGGATGAATGCAATAAGGAAAGAATGGGTGGGTGAATGGGACAGTGAATGGATAGCAGCCGATAGGGAGATGAGGAGCTGGAGATGGGTGGATGGATTAATGGGTGGATGGATAGACCAGTGGGTGGGTGGATGAAAGGATGGCCCAATATGTTTCTCGTCAGTACTGAATTATGTTCTGATGCATTTGACCATTCAGCTTTCATAACGTGACAATAAGCATTTTTTGATTGTTGAAGTATGTTATATAAAATTTTATGTATTTATATTAATATAAAAAACCCCTTGCCTTTGCCCTCACATGCTGCAGGGACCTGGTCTGGAATGTTTGAATTCTGCAGTCTGCATTTGGGGACTGGCAGTCTGCAGATTTGACCCTTAGAAGAAGCGGACAGATGGAGATGAACACATTTCTTGTAGCATGCCCTCATCCCACCGAGGCACACCTACCCGGACCATGCCATCCCGACTCCCAGTGATGATGACGTGGCCTGTGTCCCACGCTGGCCCCTCCACCACGTGGCAGCAGGTTATGGCTCCTCCTGGGCCCCAGGCCGTGGTAATTCTGGCCAGTGGTTGTCCGTTGACGTCCCACAGGGACAAGTGGGCTCCCGCACAGGAGACGATGGTGCCCTGTGGCAGTGAGACGGGGCTTTACTTCAGGCTGGGATCACTGCCTGTCCATCTGTCCACTCACTCAGTTTGCACACCCAAGCACCCTCCACTTGCCGTCTTCTGAAGGGTAACCAAGGCACTCCCAGGCCTCCTAAGACATCCACTTTTTCCCAGGGACCCACAGGCCTGCTGTGCTTCCACAGAATGGCACGTTCCTGCTTCTTTTTGTACTGAAATCTGGCATTTGGGTACTGCTCTCCCCAGCACCAGGCTTCCCCGGTGGCTTAGACGGTAAAGCGTCTGTCTACAATGTGGGAGACCCGGGTTCGATCCCCGGGTCGGGAAGACCCTCTGGAGAAGGAAATGGCACCCCACTCCAGTACTCTTGCCTGGAAAATCCCATGGACGGAGGAGCCTGGTAGGCTATAGTCTATGGGGTCGCAAAGAGTCGGACACGACTGAGCGACTTCACCTTCACTTTCACACACTCTGGGGTGGTCTTTGCCCCCGGGTTTCCTGTCAGGGGGCTGTCCACCATGAAGAATCATGGACGTGTTGAGGATACAGACACTGAGAAAGAGGAGCCTCACCGAGACGTCACTGATGGCAACTGCAGATATGCCGTCCCTGTGGGCAGGCAGGCGGGCTACATGGGTGAGGCGGTCCAGGTCCCACAGGATGCATGTGTGGTCTTGTGAGCCACTCACCAGGAGGTTGAAGGTGACTGATGCTGCCAGGCATGTGACAGCCTGTGTGTGTCCGTACAAGGCCTGGGGACATGGGATGAAAGTGCAGGTTATGAGAGGGGCCCTTAATCCAGTTACTTGGGGAGATACTGCACTCTGCCTTTTACTGTTGGGCCCCAGATGAGAGAACAGAGATTCAGACTGATCCAGGGACTCCAGCGTTTGTCAGGGGTGTGTGTGTGTGTGTGTGCGTGCACGCGCGTGCATGTGTATTCACGGGTGTGTGGCTGGCTTCTCAGAACCATCCCTTTCCAGGGTTGAAATCCAGATGGGGAAAGTCAGTAGTCCTTTTTATCACACTCAAACGGAGACCCCAGCAACTCCCTCATGCCTCTGCCCTCCCATGCCGTCTTGAGATCTGAAGCGGCGCACAACACTATTAACATGCAACGTTGCTGGTCTGTCACGTGTGGTCTCCCAACCAGTGGCTCAAGTATCAGCTGGGAACTTGTCAGAAACGCACATTCTTGGGCCCCTCCCAGGTCTACTGAATCAGAAACTCGGGGAGTGGGGCCCCCAAACCTGGGTTTTCACAAGCTGTCCGGAGAATTTCATGCATGCTCAAATTTGAGCATCACACTAAGGCAACTCCGAAACACATGTGCCCCTGGAAGCTAAACTGGGAAGAAGGCAGGGAGGTCAGGTCAGGTCATAGTTTAAAAGGGTTGACTTTTCAAGTCCAGAGGATCCACGTTCATGTCCAGTCTGGCTGCCCGGCAGCCGGTGACTCGGGGCCTCATCTTCGCTCTCAGGTTGGCCCAGGAGGGTCTGGCTTGGCTGATGGACAGTCATGTGTCCCGACCTGGCCAGAGGCCTTGCTTCCCACGGACGTGTCCCTGGGGAACTAGGGATGCCTCCCAGGCATACTGGGATCCCTGGGCTGCTGCTGCTGGCTGCAGTGTGGTTTCCATTACAGCTGCCAGGCCAGCCTGGCGTGAGAGCTGGAATGCACACATGTGCCTGCTGTCCTCTGCAATCAGCCTGAGAAGTGCAGAGGCGGCTTTCTGAAGCCTGACTCTCCCCTCGTCTGGCGGTAGCGCTCCACCCTCAGGACTGTCTGCCACTCACTCATTTGAGTCAATGAGGTTGAGCATCATGTTCCAAAGCGGTCACCTGGCCTGGTCACAAGAATTAACAGTTCAGCTGCAGATTTCCATCTGTGCTGCATGGATCCTAACATGGCACCAGCTGATGAATGTGACCCATGGAAGAAGTGGGGTCACCTTAGGGTCACCTTAGGGGAAGTGCAAACTGTCTGAAAGAAGAGAGGAAAGCAGAGGGCTTGACAGGAGCTTTCTGGTGGTCTTCCCAGAATGAACTCCGTCTAATGGCTAAGTTCTGACTTCCAGGGACAGGACAACTCCAGAGCGTGCAGGCTGGGGACCCAGGTATGAGGACGGGGGATGCAGAGACATCGGCTGGGAGCCCAGTGCCTGTGTGAGCCGTCTGTTACTGGAGCGGGGCCTCTGCTTTCTTGGGGGAAGCATTGGAGAGGGAGGGACCAGTGTGTGCATGGGCACCGCCCACCTCTGTAAGCCTCTCACCAGCCTGGAAACTAAACGCCTGGAGGCAGTCAACACCACTCCCTATTTGGAAAGGCCTGGGGAAAAAATGAAGGAGGACAGCAATTTTAAACATTGTCCATTGGCTCTTCTGTTCTCAGAATAATACCTCTCATCATGGCCAATTAAAATAGCTCCACTATATCACCTTATACCTACTAAAGGAGCAAAAGATGAAATAAAATAACCTCTGAAAGTAATTCCCTGTTCTGGATATGTTGTGGTGAAATGGGCATTCCTGATTGTGGTAGCCCTGTAAAACTACAGAGCCATTTCAGGAAGCATTATGTCACTGTTCTGTAATTCTGCTTCTTGAAATTTGCTATAAGGAAATGATTAATCAGAAGCAAACAGCAATCTAAGATGTTTTCTGCAGCACTATTTAAAATAGTTAAAATTGGAAGCAATGTAATTGTCTAGTTTTAGAAGAAACGGTTTATTAAGCTGTGGTACATTGACATAAAACAATTGAAATGTTATTTTATGGAGATGGAATAATATGGAACAATTGAAATGTAAATTATAGAAACTGTAGAAAAGCGGAAACAGTTTGATAGGCTGGGTGAAAATGGCATCAACAAATCTACACGATGATCAGAAGGATATAAATATGTGTATCTGGGGATCAGAGCATGTAAGGATGAAAGTTTTTATATGGATTACAGATAATCATTTGACTTTGAAATATGTCTTTCATGTTGTAATATTTAGATATAAAACACTTAAGAAAACTGTTAATGAAGCTATTTAATGATGACTCTCTGTCTACAAGTCTATAAGTAAGGGAGGGACCCCTTTCTCTGAGCAGCTTCCAGTCTGGGGGATCCCCAAGGCTGTGTTAGCCTCTTTAGGTAAATGATAAAGTGCTTTATTTCACTTAGGAAATAAGAGCATGCGGGATTCCCCCACCTTTTTGTCTTGATTTAGAGCTAGGAGAGGATGATGAATTATACTTTATACTGTGGATACTGGGGCTTTTACACTGTCTTCACCACTAACCAGGACCTTGGAAGGGCGATGGAGGGGGTCACTTCCCTGGCTCCCCAAGGTGTCTTTGGGACTTGGCTGGATCCCCTTATCCCTGGAGTGATGCCTGGGAGAGGCGGATTCTCCACCCCCATAATGGTGCACGGTCTCTCCACGCAGGTCAGGAAAGTGAAGATGTGAAAAGACAGAAGGCTCTAAGCCTGGCTTGGGAGGACTTCCCTGGAGAGTCTGGGGGAAGGCAGCCCATACTCGACCTGCACAGCTGCCTCTCGGTAGGTTCCATGGCCTCTGCAGGATTAACCAGCTCCCTCAGCACTGACCCATGGGTTCCCTCACCTCACGTTTGTTGAACGTCCACTGCTGTGTACCACGCATGTGCCAGGGTGGTGCCAGGGAATAAGGGCAGGCTCTGTCTGGGGAGACTCCACTGACTAGTAAAGCATTCAGAGAAACCCAGCATCGGTTCGAGTGTAACACATCCAGTTCGGGAAATCTGGTCAGTGGCAAGCCTCGTATGGTTAGCTTTTTTTTTTTTTTTTGTCACTTTGGGGCTGTATGGATCACTAAAACACAGATGGAAACATGAATTGCATTTGGAGATGGAAGTGCTCCTAGAGATATTCTCCAGCAACTTCAAGTGTATGCAGGGGAAAGCACAAGGCTTAGAGTTAGATTTAAATGCACATCTGACCTTTCTGAGCCTCGCGTTTCTCATCTGAAAGTGGGACTAAGGGTAATTGCTTTCCAAGAATACAGTTAACATGCAGAACCTTAAGTAAGCGGTCAGTTTCACTCTGTTTAATTATTCCAAGCAGCTGTGGTTTGCGAGGTAAGACCAGACGAGTTTTTTGCCTCCTGGTCTCTTCCTCCTGTGTCTGCCACAGTCACCCCTATTCTGAGACAGTCTTTTATTTTCTGACTCTATGCTCTTGGACAAGGCACTTAACTTCTTTGATCTGATTTTTCACCAGTGAAGTGGGGATGATAATGATTCCTATGACAGGGTAAAATGAGGAGGTAAAATGAGGCTGTTCATGTAAAAGTGCCATGAAAAATCCTAAAAAATGTCTCCTAGTGCAAAAAGCTCCCGATCTCACTGGCACTGATGTGTAAGCAGCATCTCTCACTGAAGCGCAGGTGTCTGTGGAAGCACCAGCCCTGTGTGCTTGTCAAATCCACCCAGACATGAAACCGCCCGTGAATGACAGGGACCCACGTGCCCTCTGCGCTCTCAGCTCCCGAGAGAGGCAGCACTCTCAGCGCTTGGGAGCTGGAGCCTGTAGACACTGAACCTGCCAGAGGTGCTACACCTGCCCTGAGCCAACACCCCTGTGGAGACTCCGCACCTGCTTGAGGCGCAGGCCTGTGGCGCGGCCTTTGGTCATGCTGAGCTCCCAAACACACACCACGGCGCTGGTCCCGGAGGTGATGATGGTCGCTGGGGACGGGCACGCGGCACACAGACAGCGGCCCCAGGCGGCCAGGTTCTCGAACGTCACCAAGATCTGTGGGAGATGAGGCAAGTGAGATGAACACTGGCGCCAGGGCCTGCACCGGGCCGGGAGCTGGAACAGGGCGACAGGGGGAGGCGGGCAGACCTGGCTGCTTCCACCGGCCTGCTTGTGTGCTGTGGGAACCGAGGGACAGGTCATTTGTTCAAGAAAAGCCCTGGTGACAGGCTGCCCAGGTATGTCTCCAGAGAGCGCCGGCACCCCAGGAACAGGTGGGAAGAGGCAAGAAATCAGGAGGGTTTGGGGACACAGCAGAAATGCCTTGTAAGCTTGGGAAAGGCAGAGCCCACTTTCAGGAAGTGGGGACATCTGGGGCCAGTTTCGCTGGCGGCCGCCTGCAGGAGGTGGGGGAAGGCTAGGGAGGGGAGGGGAAGCTTGGTGAGCAGGGAATTCGTGCCACGTGCTAGGGTGGGAGAGGAGCAAGGGCAGAAAACAGGGCCAGAGGCCACGTCAAGAAGGTAGAGAGGAGCGGATGGCCTCGCACAGGCGTGGAGGACCAGTAGCCCAGTGGCTTGCTCCTGGTGGCCTGTAGAATGTTCAGTTTGTCCCTCTGAGTCTAAGCCAGAGGAGGGGCCAGAGGGGCCCCTAAGACTTTCCACCCAAACTGAGTAGTCTGGGCCTTCTCAGTGCAGCCAAGTGAGCGGCCGGCAGCGCAGAGCCCTGCCCACGTGACGGCATGTCTATTACAAGCGCGACTGCCGGCAACCCGGGGGAAGGCTCAGCCCATCGGGCTTACCCTCTCCTCCCCAGGCTCGGGCACAGGCGCATGGAGGAAGTGGGGGTATGGGCAGCTGTAGCTGCTTTGGGCTCCTGACCACCTCTGCCCCAACCAGCAGCAGGCTGAGGCCCTGGGGCCACCCTGCACCCCGGCACCACTCGCCTTGTCAGAGCCGTAGTTGCCCAGGCAGCAGCTGAAGTCGTCAAAGCCCCAGCTGAAGGTCCTGCTCCAGTGTGGAGGCAACAACATCTTGTTTTTCTCCACGGCCAGGATGGTCTTCTCCGTAGGAACAATGTGGCCGATGGCTCCTTTGGGGGATTCCGAGCCTAGAGAGAAGAGGTACATATCTGCTCCCCAGTCAGTAGGGAGGAGCTTATCTGTCAAAGGACAATACCTGCTTTAGCTGGGCCCAGAGAGGAGCCATGCAGAGCTAGGGGCCGTGTTACACTCTGGCCCCAAGCTGGGCCCCCGGGCCCTGGGTCTGTCCCCAGACTTAGCACGTACATGAAGAGTGTGGCCATGCAGGTCTTTAGTGTCTCTTATGGGCTGATGCCAGGGAAGAGGAACCGAGGCTGTCAGGGCAGACAGCACAAAGCCAGAGGAGCCAGGGGCGGGGCTCTGTCCTTCCTGCACCTTCCAGGCCTCAGGTCTAGCAGGGCTAGAGGTGCCAAGGACACTGTTCTTCGATTCAAGAGAAAAAACCCTGACAAGCCTGGCCTTATACTCCTTGGGACCAGAAAGCTGTTCCAGGTAGACTTCCCCACAGCAGTGAGACCCCGGGTGGACTTCATACACACCCAGCTCCTCTAGGGAGCCGGGCTGGGACCTGCATGGGGGCTGTCTGCTTCAGGCGCGTGTCCCTAGCCAGTGGCTGCAGGCCCACCTGGGTGGTCAGGAGCCACAGTGACTGTGGGACCCAGAGCAGGGGCTGCAGTCTTGAGCTATTTCTTCTAATAGTTTCCCTTTTTCTTTATAAATTCTCTGCAGGCCCATCCATCTGGGCATCAACACAGAATTATTTAATAGCAGCCATTTGAGTATTTCAAAGAGCAAACCCCTTTAGCAGCCCTTCTTACTTTCATTTTTCTGGAGGTGAGGAGGGGTCTGTGCATGTGTGTGTGTGTGTGTGTGTGTGTGTGTGTACATGAGAGAGGAGTGTTTGTCTCAACAGACAGACAGGTGGGTCTTCAGAAGTCAGGGTGTAACAGAGGTGGCCCCAGACACTTCCAGAGCAGAGGCCTCCCCAGACTCCTGATATGACTGGAGACACAGTTGGGCAGTCAGACCCCAAGCCTTTGCCCCAGCCTGCACCCCGGAGCCTCCAGAGGAACACCAGTCATTGGAGGGACGGCTCCGGGACAGGACACCACCCAAAGCAGGACCAGGTGCTCACCTTTGACTGTGACCTGGGAAGGTCTCAGCGACTGCAGGCTGTAGAAGAAGGGCTGCGGGTGCCCAGGCAGGCTGGCAGGTGTGGAGACATCCTTCCCAGGGGAAGGCTTCCCTGCGGCAGTC
Source organism: Oryx dammah (assembly GCF_014754425.2). Lineage (NCBI taxonomy): Eukaryota > Metazoa > Chordata > Mammalia > Artiodactyla > Bovidae > Oryx > Oryx dammah. The sequence goes on from NW_024070190.1 coordinate 17,099,804, forward strand.
CTGGATGGATGGGGTTTAGTAAAAAGCTGCAGAGGCAAGCAGACAGACACACACCATCCCGGTCGTTAGAACAGATGGACAGAAGGGGAGTCATCCTTGGGCAAGTCCCAGCTGTACCTCTGCCCTGGGTGCTGCTGGGGCTGAGCTTGCTCCTGACCGAGGTGAGCTGAAACAGCATCATCTGGTTCTACCTTTGGATGTTGCAGGAGAGGGGCCTGGGGCTCTGTCAGGGGCAGCTACTTTCTCAAGGCCATGGTGCGGCGGGGGGCGGAGAATGCTCTTAGAAGCCAAATCTGTCCTCTTCTCCCAGCTGCCTGAGCAAATGATGAGCCCCTGAGGAGCCTCTGGTCCCTGGGAGAGCTACCTTTCATGCCAAAGGGTCAGAATAACCCCCTTTCCTCCCTAGATCATGTCTTTATTCATTTGCTTGAGCTATTTCTCATATTTTCTCTTTTTCTTTATAAATTCTCTGCAGGCCCATCCATCTGGGCATCAACACAAAATTCTTTAATAGTAACCATTCAAGTATTCTAAAGAGCACAGGCAAACCCCGTTAGCGGCCTTTCTTATTTTCATTTTTCTTAGATCTCTCAAATTGTCCTTCATGCCAAACTTTTGCATAACTGGACACAGTCTGAAGTGCAAGGCCAGGCTGCCTGGCAGAATCCTTGGTGCTGGGCTCAGAACGCAGCTGAGGCCTGCTCCAGCTCTCCACCCTCCCTCCCCGGCTGGGCTCGTGCTAGGCTGGTTTCTTCAGCCAGCAGCACAGAGCTCTGCTTCCAGATGGAAACATCCACTGCACGCCGTGATAGGGGTGGAACTGGCTGTGGCTGGGCTCAAGGACAGAGGTGGGGCTCAGCAGGCAGCCCCGCGATCTCAGAGGAGCCTTGGTTACACCCCTGGACCAGATGCTAGGCTATCTAGAAAAGTCGGGTGGGTGATCAATACAAACAGAAATCAAAGTGATGATTTTTAACTGAGCATTAAAGAACGTTCTTCATGCATATTAGACTAACCAAAGCACCAGGGCTGGACCCTCGTAATGGCTTTCGCAGGCACAGCCCCTTGTTGGAACAGTGCATGGTCCCAAAGCATTTGATCTTGTCTTCAAGCTGGGACCACCTGGGGAATTCCAATTCTGATGATTGTTTTAGAAATATTTTTTAGAAGCACATATTGGGTTGGTCAAAAAATTCCTTCAAGTTTTTCCATAAGACATTATGGAATATAATATCTCATTACTTAAAATCAGAATTTAAAGAGTATACATTCCATGATCCTACTGATATTAACATATTTTTGCTTGTGGACTACTACTTCGGATTATTTATTTCTAGTATAATATTTTTAAAATTAAAGAAATGAAACCGTTTAGCTACTCTAGCTTTTTTCCTGAAATTCTCTCCTGTCTACAAGGCCTTCCTTGGCCAAACCTACATTTGCATATATGGTCCATTCTCCAAGTCACCGTCTGGCCTTTCCACATTCCCCTTACCTAGGAGCTGCGTGAGCCTGAGCATGTCACAATAAGGCCAGACAGAAGCGATGTTATTAGGTGAGCCCACCCAAGCCTCGTGGTTACAGATGGGGAAGGCTGTTACCCAAGATGGTCTTGAGTTGGCTGGGCCTATGTATTCATTCTCTGGTGTGGTTCCTGACTGCTTAGGCTGGGACCCCACAGTCTGTGGGGCCATCCTTCTGCCTCCAAATGGTTGTGTTCAGGGAAAAAACATCTCTACACCAAATGGGAGCTTGAAGATGAACAGGGCTGGGATCAGCTAAACAGGCCTCACGATGTCACTGTGAACACACAGTCTCACATCTCTACGGGACTGTCCTGATGCAGAGAGAGCTGGTGGAGCAAAAGGCCCGGGGACCCTGGGGGCAGAGCTTGGGTGCTTTCACAGTGGGGCCAATATGCTGTAGTTTTTGGAGCCGGCCAGATGCGGCAAGGTCTCACCTGACATCTGCTAACGGTGCAAGTGTAGGCCAGTTATTTATTTAGCCTCTCGGCGCCTCAGTTTCCTGATCTGTATAATCCCCGTACTCAGAACTTAAGAGAGGATTCAGTGAGGGAATCACACAAGTAACATTTTTTGAATGTTAATCATAGTTCAGACACTTTCATGCACTTGGTGAATCTTCACAACAAACCTATATAAGAATTAAATACTGTGTATTTATCAGTGTCTATCACATGGGTCACAGATGGAGGTAGCCTTCCACATTGTTAATGATATCACCACCTCCCTTGACATCAGTGGGTTACGGAGAGTGAAACCTTGATATTAAAGTCCCAGAAGAAGAGGGTGGCAGGGGATGAGATGGTTAGATAGCATCATGGACTCAGTGGACATGAACTTAAGCAAATTCCTGGAGAGAGTGGAGGACAGGGAGGCCTGGCGTGCTGTAGCCTGAGGGCTTGCAAAGAGTCGGACACAACTGAGTGAGTGAACGACAACAACCAAAGGCACAGGGGGGCGACTGCAGGCCATTCGTCCTCCAGTCCTCACCCACTTCTCACTCTCTCTTCCGTCCAAGCTCACCCAGCACACACTCTTTTGAGAAAGTAAGACAAAAATCATGGTATGTTGTACCTGTTTGGGCACCTGTCCAAAGTTGCTGACGAAGCCCAGGATGGTGCTTCTGATCAGGGGGTCACTGATGCTGCTGAGGTCCATTTTGTCACCATAGAAGTAGGGATGGAAGGTATTAACAGCCTCCACGGCGGCTGACCCCTGCTGCTTGTACCCAAAAATGAGGTCTATCCAGTGGTGCAGGTTGGTACTGACAAACTCACTTTCCAAAGCCTGGAACCAAAACCCAAAGAGCATGAAAAACGGGGGCTCATGGGCTCATGCGCCCTCTGCCCAGATCAGGAGGGGGCGTGTGGTTCAGGATGCTCTCGGCACAGGAAATATAAGCGACGCCTCCCTGGGCTGGATGAGCACTAAGCAAGATGCGAGCCCCTCTAAGGACCACGCAATCCTGCCTCAAGCTGGTGGCCCATCCAGCCCATAAAATAACCTTAAGCAAGAGGAAATGTGGGCCAGTGTTTGGATTTCTGGTTCATCATTCGTTTCTGCTGAGTAGAGCCCAAATCCAAAGCTTGGTCTCCAGAACCCAGAGACAGTCATTGGGAATTGGCTGGGCTCCCTGCTGATGCTGGCTTGGGAAAGTCAGGTCAACTGGGCTGGGTTAGTTTTCTGATGCACGTGACCATAATGCTTGGGAAGGCCACACGCGGGCAATGCCACACGCGGGCAATGCCATAGGAGGTGTGACGACTGCTGTGCTGAGTTTCCAGAGGCAAGGATGAACCAGGAAGAACTTTCTCCTTGCCGAGGGAGAAGGACAGAGGAGAAGACACAGCTTTGTTACTAGTCAGCCTGCCCCCAGGGCTTTTTTCTTTTTTAGGTATAATTTACATACAATAAAATTTTCCATAAACATGCAACTTAATGTGTCCTGAAAATTGCATGCAGTGATGGAATCAACACTATAATCAAGAAATAGAATGTTCATATCAACTGACAAAGCTTTCTTCTCCTCGTTTATCTCTTACTTCAGAACTTAGTGATTCCTGATCTGATCTGCTTTCTGTCCCTCTATTTTACCTTTTCCAACATCTCACAAAAATAGAATCCCATAGTATATATCTTTGGGCTTGGCTTCTTTTGTTTAGGACACTGCTTTTGAGATTTATTCATGTTGCTTCATGTATCCATTATCTGTCCCTTTTTATTGCTAAGTAATATTTCATCATGTGGGTGTATCATTTGTTTAGCCATTTATGGTTATAGGCATTTGGGTTGTTTTTGACTAGTATAAATGAAACTGATGAATATTTGTGTACAAACTCTTCTGTGGACATGTTTCCATCTCTCCTGGGCAAATGCATACAGGTGGAATCGCTGAGCAACGTGGTAAACGCATCTTCAACTTTACAAGAAGTTCTTATTCCGAGTGGTTGTGCCATTTTTCTCCACCAGCAAAGCATGATGAATTCTGGTCACTCCACATCTTTGCTTGGCCCTTGGATTTTGCAATATTTTAAAATTTAGCCATTCTTGTGACTACATAGTAGCATCTCATGGTTTAGGGTATGTTTCCCTGATGACTAATGATGCTGAACATATTGTCATGTGTTTGTGCTAACCCAGATATTTGATACAGAATATGTGTCCCCAGTTGACCTGTGACCTGTACCCACATCAGTCTTTCTGAGTCATAAACCAAGTCCTCTCTGGTCCTGGCAAATATTTTGGCCAGTGGGAACCCCTTGAGGCCTCCAGCCCCTCTCTGATCTAAACTGGGCAATACAGTCCAGGGCTTGGCTAAGGGCACTGACTTGCCCTCCATCTAATAAGAATCTGAATTTGCTCCCCTCATAAGTCCCACAGTAAATTGGCACAAGGGCAAAGCCTAATGGAGCCCTTAAGAGAGCCCAGAACCAAGCTCTTTCCCGCCGACCCAGCACCTGGGGCCTAGTCCCTTCTCCGAGTTCTCTAGATGTACGAGACTTAGAAGTATTCATCACAGCCCTCCACTCAGCCAGAAAGCCTCTATGGACATGGAGGGCATACCGAGGCCCTCAGTCAGGATACCAGGGACTCTGCCATGACCCCACTCAACTCACTTGTCTGTGCAGGCTGATGAATTTCCGGGGGTCTCCGTCAGCCCAGGGAGGGAGCTGGACGTCTCCCAGTGCCGTTCCGTCCTGCATGCAGCCTGAATAGGGTGAGAGACAGCAGGTCTTTGGGTAAATGGGAAACCAGACTGGTTAGGAGTCGGGGGTGTGTAAACGCTGTGCTGGCCGGTACTGGGATTCCTGCATAGACCGCACTGCTTCCTGTCTCCTCTGTTGTAAGTGACCCCATCCTATCTGCCTGAAATACTCCTCGGATTTTAAGCCTTTGGGCCTCCATAAGAGCCTCCTTGCTTCCAAGCAGTGCCCGTGCATAAAATGGTTGGGTTGCCGTTGTTGGTAAATTTCCCTCCCCTCACTCTGTGCCTTTTCACGGAGGTGCTTTTCTATACAGCGCTAAAACCATAAGATAATGACGGTAACAGGAGAAGCTATTGCATTTTCAGCATCTCGCTCTATGCCAGGGCACCGCGCTAGGTGCTTGGCACACATCGTCTTATTGACTCTTCATTCAACTCGATAATTTACGCATTTTCTCTCCACTTTTAAAGTGAAGACAGAAGGTTTGCAGAGGGAGCTTCCCCAGACACCATGAAGAAGAGCCTGGATTCAAGCCCGCGTCTCCGTCCTCCCCATTAGCCACACAACCTTGGGCAAGTTGCTTAACCTCTCAGGGAGTCACTTTCCTACCTATTACCTCTTAAGCTGGCGTAAGGATCAGAAGAGAAAATACACATAACATGCTTAGAATAGTTCCAGGCATATGATGGCTGCTCAAGAAATACTCAGAGAAGGCAATGGCACCCCACTCCAGTACTCTAGCCTGGAAAATTCCATGGGCGGAGGAGCCTGGTAGGCTACAGTCCATGGGGTCGCTAAGAGTCGGACACGACTAAGTGACTTCACTTTCACTTTTCACTTTCATGCATTGGAGAAGGAAATGGCAATCGACTCCAGTGTTCTTACCTGGAGAATCCCAGGGACGGGGGAGCCTGGTGGGCTGCTGTCTATAGGGTCACACAGAGTCGGACACAACTGAAGCGACTTAGCAGCAGCAGGAAATACTAGCTATCGCCTTTCTGAAACCCTCCAGAGCCCACAGGTGCAACTGGGGGGAAGCATCCTTTCTGCCTCTCTCTGGCCGCAGGGCTGGCTTGGCCTTTCCCATCATTCAGTCTCAGCTCACACCTGTTACCTCCTCAGGCAGGTCCTTCTCCACACATGGCCACTGAGTCACCTCAAACCATTTTCCTGCCTTCTTTCCTTATAGGACTTCCTCAGCATTGACAAGTATTTCACTTACTTGTCTGTTCTTTTCTGTCCCTCCTCCCCCACCCCACACACAAAATATTAACACCTTCCAGGCGATCTGCCCAGGACACCCAACTGAATCCTCAGTGCCTAAAAAGGGCCTGCATACAGTAGGTGCATAATAGCCTCACTTGTTTTCCTGACCTCCCTGAGGATCCCTGGCCCCGGGCGTGAAGGCTCTATTTGCCGCTGAGCCCCTCCAGCAGAGAACCAGCCTCCACTGCCAAGGAGAAGCGGCGCCCTCCTCGCTGTGCCTCCTTCACCCCAGGCCGGTTGGGACCCTCCTCTCAGCTTCCTTGGTTCAGACTAGCTCCTCTCGTGGTCTCATCACACCTTGTGGGAACCGCCCTTCATATCTGTTAGGTTCTCATCTGAGACAAGTGACGCATCTGAGAACGTGAGCATTGCCAAGGCCACCAAGCTCCACGAGCTCAGAGCCGATGGGCTGGGCCTGGGGATGCTTTAAATGCCCCGCTGGTGATCTGTCTGCACACCACCGCACAGGAGGCGAGTGCCTGAGGCAGCTCTCTTGGGCCTGCCCCTGGTCTGGCTTGAGGTGCAGGCCCATCTGCGCGGTTTAGAGGAAGGAGGGCCCTGAGGAAGAGGGGCTCTGGAGCACGGGGGTGCACCGTGCTGGCTCACAAAGGCCTCCTCAGAGGGGGTGATTCACCCCGCACCTCTGGGTGGGGAGAACCATGCCCTTCAGGGGGTTCCGACCACATCCCTTCCACAAGTTCCCAGTGGAGGCTCCCAAAGTACATGCAGTTGCCAGGGGGCCTGCCCTCCGGGGTTTCCTGAAATTTGTGTCCCTCCTCTAAAGCAGTGGATGAGAAAGCATGGCTCACCCTGCTGTGGGGTCTGGGGGTAGGAAAGAGAAGGAGCCACCAAGGTGCCCGTGGGCACCCCGGCAGCCTGCGCTGGGAGAGGCAGCACGTCTGGGTCCTGCTCGCAGGTTAACCCACTTGTGGGACTCGGAGGAAAGTGGAGCAGAGAAGGGCCGGGCTTGCCTGCGGCGTTCAGCAGGGCAGTGCCAGGCCTGGCTGTCAGCAAGGGCTCCTGCTCCCGAGCTGCCGTCTTGCTGCAGCCTGGGGCCTTGGGGACTCTTGGCAGGAGGCCCTGGGTAGAACTGTGGTTGGTGGTCTGCACCCTGGGGCTATGTATTTCCTTGGCTCCCACCTCCTCATCAAGTGACACCACCCAGTGGAGGCCTCACTCTAATCTGCCCACCATACTGGTCTGGTGTGGGCCTGTAGGGGGTGGGTTGCTTAGCAAAGATACTGATGTCATGACCCACAAGCCGTCCAGCCCCGGAGCCTTGCTCCGCTCACCAAACTCCAGGGCGTTGCAATTGGTCAGGAACTCAGGCAGGTAGAAGAACTCCGGGGTCAGCTCTCTGACATCACTCATGTTCTCTCTGGAGGCCGATTCCCACGCGCCCTTCACACTGTGGAACATTCTATCTGCCACATCGAAGCTTCCACCCTAAGCAGAAAAGAGGTGACATGATCAACTGTGTGGTGATAACTTGGGGTGCACAGGCTTCACTAGAGTGGGCCCTCTTCATCCACTCTGTCCCCCAGACACGGGTTCTACCATTAGACCCTTCCACTCACTCCCCAACACATGTGCACACATCAGTCCACACACGTGGGCAATTGTTTCTTCAGGCATCTAATCACCTTGACGGTTCGCTGGAACCCTGCACCAGAGCTTCCATGGAGGATGCATGGTCCACTGTGATTAAGGGAGCAATGTTTCCCCAGTTTAGAAACTGGAGTTCAGATCAGAGACAGGAAAACCACAGTCATTCGTGTGACCACTTGACACACTCACTGAGGGTCAGCTCTGAGTCAAAGTACAAGGAGTCGGTCAGACAGTCTACGTGCGGGAAAGTTTCCTGGAGAAGTCAACCCCTGCTGAGACGGCAGGCCTGGTGATGGAGAAAACGGTGATGTTCTGAGCTGAGGGCAGGCCTGGAAAGCAGATCAGGTAGGGCCCTGGTGACATGTAACACAGCGGCCTTGACGAGAGGGGACCGATCTGAGGATGGAGTGCTCATGAGGGTCACATGTGGTGCTCCATGAGGTCAACCTTGTTCCAAGGCCCACTGCCACAGATAGGCCCACTGCCACAGATGGGTCCATGCAGTCCTGAGATTGACAGCTGAGCCAAGCTCGAATTCCTTCCTTGGATTCTCTGTGCCTCTCATTTGAATTGTCATATCTCTTCAGTTGACACTACCCTTATTCATCATGTGATCTTGGGCATTGGGAGGAGGCAGAGGGGTCCCAGTTGGAGGACTGAGGATGCTGTGGGCAGAGGGGCTTCAAAAGAGAGGTTTTGAAGCTGGGATTTGGGTCTGTTGGCTTAAGTTTAGGGATGCCCAAGGGACACCTCCTCTCTGGGATTCAGTAATTCAATTGTCCCCATTGTAACTGGGCCTTTTTTGTTCAGCCAGAACTAGCCTTTCTTTTGCCAACCTCTGCAGAGGGCACATGTGGCCGAAAGAACAAAGGGATAGAACTCAAATTGCCAGTGCCCTCCTTTGCTCTACCAGTTCCCTTCTCTCTTCAGGGACCAAGGTTTCCCACCATCAGTGGCAGACGAAGTATAAAGAATATGCTAGCATTCTCTGCACAGGGTCAGGGACACCAAGAAACCCAGTTACCCCCGGGGTTTCAGCCAAACCCAGTATTTGGGCAGCTGAAAGATCTGGCTTTTCTCCAAGATCGTTTTGTTCTTGGTTTTTTTTAACCAATTAGGCAAGAGCTTCCTGGGTGGCTCATTGGTAAAGAACCTGCCTGCCAATGCAGGAGGTGCGGGTTTGATCCCGGGTCAGGAAGATTCCCTGGAGAAGGAAATGGAAAGCCACTTCAGTATTCTTGCCTAGGAAATTCCATGATCAGAGGAGCCTGGCAGGCTGCAGCCCACGGGGTCACAAAAGAGTCGGACAGGCTGTTTAGCGACTAAACAATGGCAAAATTAGGAGATGAAGCCCACTCTCATATTCAAACTGAAATGGAAACAAAATGGTGGGGGGGGGGTGTTTCTAAATAAATCTGCTCCTAACAAGTGGCTCACTGAAATGTATTAAGAGCTTTGTGTGTTTAATCTGCAGCCCGAGCCTTACACCGGCCGGAGATTGATGCTGTCTCGTCGTCCCACTTTCCTTTTGCAGCTTTTATGAGTGCTGATGATAATCTCCTGAGAAACAATATGATTTGTAATAAAAAGATTACCTGTATTAAATAAAAATAATATATACATGGGGAATATTGTTAGTGCTACAAATCTGGTTAAAGATATTACCACAAAGAAAAACGTTATTTTTTTCACAGCTGTCTAATGCATTTTAGCAAAAGTAATATCTTTAAAACTTAAGCCTGTATTATTTATAAAGGAAGCAATAACTGATTTTCCTATTTCCTATATTAATAAAAGTATTTGCATACATTTGTTTCAAAATTAATGGGTTTGCTCACTTTTGCAATACAAAAGAAACGCCGAATCCCCTGGAAGGAAAAGTGGAGCTGCTTTGCAACTCATATTAGTTACAAAGTCTGTGGGTTGACACAGACTCTGGTGGCTGCCAGCAAGGAGTTCCATCAGAGCTTGAGTCTCAGGAAGGGAAGGAAGGAGATAACGAAGAGAAGGCAGAAGGAGGAAAGGAGCGAAGAAGCGAGGCAGAGAAACAGAGTCAGGGTTTACAGAGCGTCCCCATAAGGAAAGTTCAAAACAAAATCAAGCAACAACCAAATTGGGTCTAGAGATTGGATGGAAACAGGGTGGTCAGAGAGAATTTCTGGGCCCAGATCTGCTCCTAAATCTAGCCTGCAGATATTTCTGAATATCAAGATTAACGAATCCTCCGAGTATCCAAACAGACCAAAAAAATTAATAGCAAGGTTACTCTTATCAACAGAGGAGCTGCTTCTTACTGGCAGAAGGTTTCCCAGGTGGCATTAAAGCCAAAAGACAAGGCAGCTAAGTCCGTAAGGTTTCTGAGGCAGAAGCTTACAGTCTATGCCCAGCCAACATCACGCATATGTAAAGACATCAGAAGAATATTCCCAAAATTGAAGGGGTCAGATATAATACAATCCTAAATATCTGTCTCAATTAAAATGCTTTAATAAGAGGTGCTCAATTTTACTAAGAGGTGAGTCAAAATTAAAAGCAAGTAATGCAGGAAGAAGTGAGTGACAAGGCCACTTTGAACTGTTGCTGAATATTTGACAGGAGTTAAAATCAGAGTAAAGTGCATGATTACAGTGCATTGGTTAAAACTGCAAACACCTTGAAAGGAGTTTTTGTACTGAAGGAGCTATTCCTTTTGTATGAGGACACAGAATCTATGTGCACCTGCGTCCCTGGATGGGCATTTCAATGGTAATAATGATGACACCTTTATTATGGACACAACTCCATGAGGGGCTGGCATTCACGGAGCCCCCAGGCGAGAGGTCTGTGTCCACTGCTGCCCAGAGCCCTTGGTTCTCTCTGCAGTTGGCATATGTCTTACACAAAACCAGTCGCCTCGCCTCAGGTGGTTCAGAAAACTCTTCCCCACTGCTGGTAACAGCTGACTTCACATGGGCTGTGACTTAATTAACACAGCACTTGATTTCGGTTTCTTATTAAATGCAGCAGTGGCAGCGGAGGCGGCACTGTGCCCTTGCTGGGGCGCTGGCTGCCTTGCTCTGCCCTGCCCGGGCTGGATCCCAGCGCAGGCCTGAGAGCAATTGGTACTCTTGCCAGGGTGGAAATGGGGGCCTGTGCTGTGGCCCCAGCCTGGCGGGGCCTCCTGGTTGCTCAACTGTCTGAAGGCTCACAGACACTGGGTCCCTGTAGGCAAGATTCCCAAGATCACAGCATCCAGGGAGGCAAGCTTGGCAGACAGCAGTCTCACACCCCAAGGGGTGGGGATAAGCACAGCACCAGCGGAAGCCGGAGTCACACGGCTTGCATGTGCACCCACCCAGGCCACACTGCTCATGTGCGGCATTATCTCAATTATAAGAGGCTATCGTTGGGGAAACAGTGGAAACAGTGGCTGACTTTATTTTTTTTTGGCTCCAAAATCACTGCAGATGGTGACTGCAGCCATGAAGTTAAAAGACAGCTACTCCTTAGAAGGAAAGTTATGACCAACCTAGAGAGCATATTAAAAAGCAGAGACATTACTTTGTCAACAAAGGTCTGTCTCATCAAGGCTATGATTTTTCCAGTAGTCATGTATGGATGTGAGAGTTGGACTATAAGGAAAGCTGAGAGCCGAAGAATTGATGCTTTTGAACTGTGGTGTTGGAGAAGACTCTTGAGAGTCCCTTGGACTGCAAGGAGATCCAACCAGTCCATTCTGAAGATCAGTCCTGGGTGGTCATTGGAAGGACTGATATTGAAGCTGAACTCCAATCCTTTGGCCACCTGATGTGAAGAGCTGACTCATTTGAAAAGACCCTGATGCTGGGGAAGATTGAAGGCAGGAGGAGAAAGGAGCAACAAAGGATGAGATGGTTGGACGGCATCACTGACTCAATGGAGATGAGTTTGAGTAGACTGCGGAAGTTGGTGATGGACAGGGAGGCCTGGCATGCTGTGGTCCATGGGGTCATGAAGAGTCGGACACGACTGAGCAACTGAACTGAACTGAGCTGATAATTGTAATAACAGGTTTGAGGCAGAAAAACAAACACAGCAACAGTAGAGGTAGACATCAATTCTAAGACCAGCCTAATAAAATTTAATAAGACTTAATAAGATTTAACTGTGAAAAGAATAAAGGAAACCTTATTCCTAGGAATCAGAATATGCCACACTGCCACTCTTAAGCTGTCCAAACCCCTCTGCAGCGTGCACACTGGGCAGGCTACAGCCCAAAGAATGCCGCCTGCGCTCCTCCGGACCACAGCGGGAGTGCACAGGCGCCCGGCCGCACAGTCACGCAGTCGCTCAGAGGCAGACTCGGCCTCATCCAGAGCAAGAGCCTGCACTTTCTTCTGCTGACTCTTGCCTCTGCTCCTGCTCTGGAGATGCTGGACGTACTCACATCCCTGCTCTCCAGATGAGTGAGAACAGCTTCGCTGCCTGGATTCTGCACCTCTTCACCTTTCTTCCGCTTTTCCACTCTGGGATCCGCGCTGGGGATGGGGGCTGGAAGTCTCGGGAGGCTCCTTTCCTTGTCCCCATACAAAGGTGAAGCAGAAGTCTTTTGAGAAGAAACGAGTCTACCCCCAGGAGGCAGAGTGGAATGGAGGGAGAAGCCTGACTCCAGGAAGACACCAGATCATTCCTAGGGAGGTCTGCACAGGGCCACACATTCCCCTCAGATGTAGCTGTTGTCTTCATTCCCTAGAGACTACAGTTTCTTTTTTATGATAAGGGAAAAGCAGAGTCAGTCGGTTCTTTGGCTGGTTCCAAGGCTTGGACTAGTAGTGACCCATTAGAAGAGGCAGATCAAAGTCGGAAGGAGAAACCAATTCAGAAGCATCATGGACATGTCAACTTGGATGAGCCAATGTGTCCCAGATAGAGTTGAACCCAGAAAAACCAGGAGTCACATCAGACGTCAGCACTGGAGTCAAAAGAACTCAAGCTAATATGACTGCGTTGGTGCCACGTAAAAGCAAGTGAAATTGCCTTTGACCATCTCACACTGGTTTAGACCATCTCACATGGCCTTAGACCATCTCAAACCAGTTTGGGCTGGTCGCCATTGGACCAAACTGGTTAGAATAAGCTCAGACCTGTGTGACTAGCTTCAAAGTGGCTTTAACCCAGTAGGTTGGCAGCACAGCCGTTTCATCTGGCTCACGCCATGTGGAATGCTTTGACACAGTCCAGACTGTCCTGAATTAGCTTAAACCAGAGAGGGGCAGCTTGCACCAGTTCAGGCTGGCTCAGATGAGATCTGGTTGACAGCGGGGGGAAGACAGGAACAAGGGCGATTGACCCCTTTCATGGCATCAGCCCTGAGCTAGGGGCTTTGCCCACATTTCCTCCTTTAGTCTCAGTGGCTCAGTGAGATGTGCGTAATTAACCCTCATTTCCAGAGTAAAATAATACGCAGAAATAAAATAAAATACCTGGGGTGTAAATCTCACAGTTCGATGTTTCTAGTTCAGTCTGCCTCGTCTCTCTGTGAGAGGACCCTTGGCAACAGGTAGAGATGGGGCTGAACTTGGTGAGACAGAAGGGGCAAGGGGAAACTTCTGAAGCACCCGGAGCTCCCAGGGTGGAAAGCCATCACGGGAGGCAGCGCCTCATGGTAGGTGGGCTCATCACTCCACGTGGGTTGATGCTGAACAGCTGGATGGGACTCCTGGCATGGGGAACAGCTCAGGGGCCGTTTGTCCTCCAAACCAAACTTACTTAAAATGCTTGTTGCCTGAGAAGGACTCAGGGGAAGCACGCTTGTTATTTTTGAGTTAATTTCCAGGGAGGGGGGCGTTATATAACGTCTAGACAATCCATGCCTTCAAGGAGAGAGAGGACTGCGCCAAGAAACAAGACAGGAGGGGTCTGCTGCTGGTTGGAGAGAGAGCCTTGACATTGCCTATTTGTACCTACCCAGGGCCCAGATGATTGCTTTAGGTCTGACTCAGAGTGGCCTTTTGTCTTGGGGTCAAGGTCATCTGAGTAACTGTAAGGAGTGAACTTGCTGGTGAAGTCAGACTAAAACACACAATTCCTGGGATGCTCGTGCTTTTCCTTTGGTGAAGCTTGGCTGTCAGAGTGAGTCCCTGAAAGTTCAGCAGCCTGTTACCCTCCGTGGCCACGTCTTCCTATCTGTAGGACCCTTAAAAGGCCTCGATCAAGAGAGTCCCTAAGCTTGGATGCTGTGCTGTGTTCTCTTTGGAGTTGGCTGAGCCAGCCATCCGCAACTGGGATACCCATGGCTCTCCCCAGTCAAACCTTGTGTCCCTGGATAACCTTCATTCAAGATCCTGGGGGTGGCATTAGAGGGAGAGAGAGAAGCACGCCAGCCTCCCATGAGGCACTTTGTCCCGGCTGTTCCACATGTCTTGACACTAGCATCCACTCAGGGTCATACTGGCCTGTTTCCAGCCTGTATTGGACTGCCAGGTAAAATATAGGATGTCCAGCTAAATTTAAATCTCAGATAAATAGCAAATAATTTTTTAGTATAAACCACTGTTTATCTGAAATTCAAATTTACCTGGGCATCGTGCATTTTTATTTGTGAAATCTGGCAATCTTAAGCTGGCATGATATTCTGTTAATTTATGGGTAGGGAAACTGGTGAGTTTTCTTCTCCAGTTTAGCTGTTCATTTCAGTATTAAAAGTAATTTGTTTGTCCTTTTAAGCCTTCAGACTTGTACTTAGCATAGTTTTATGCATTCTGACATCACAAGTGATATTCTTTTCATTTTTCCTTCTTTGTGTTTATTTTTCTAGCCTGTGACCACCTACCTTACCTGCAAGGAGGTCTTCAAGCTTCCTGTGTCTCCTTTCCCACTAAAACCTATTTATGTTGAGTATGTTACTACCATATCTCATTCTGTATTTTTCAGTTTTTTGGTGAGACTGTTGGGTAGACATGGCGGTGTGTCCGTGAAGAGTAGCTTGCCTCAGCTGGATGGTCCAGGGTCCTGGGAGCGGTGGTAAGTGCAGAACATGGGCTCAAGGCTGGATTTCTAGCACGGGGGGTCCCTGCCTCGTCCAAGCCTGCTCTTAGCCTGCAAGAGCTAGCTCTGTGTGTGTGTGGGTGTGTGCATGTGCGTGTGTGTGCATGGATGTGTATGTGCATGCACGTGTTTGTGTGTGTGCATGTGTGTGCGTGCGTGTGTGTGTGTGTGTGTGTAGGGGGTCAGGGACGCTCACCTGCAGAGAGCAGAAGGCCTGGGTGAAGGGTGGCATCCGGACCAGGAAGGAGGCGACAATGATGGCCGAGGAATAGTGGGTGCAGTAATGGCACTGGGCGGCCATGTCTCCTGCAATGAAAGCACAGGCCTGGGTCACATCCCTGCCCATGGCCTGCCCGCCCCTCCCATCTCCCCCCAGAGCTTGAGTGGCAGTGGCAGTGGGTGGCAGCCGTGTCTCCTGCAATGAAAGCACAGGCCTGGGTCGTATCCTCGCCCGTGGCCTGCCCGCCCCTCCCATCCCCCTCCCCCCAGAGCTTGAGTATCAGTCCTGCACATCGCGCGGGTCCTAGCAAGTGGGCAGGGGCCTTCGGGGCAGTGTGGGATGCAGAAGAGCTCCTCAGCCTGCAGAGAACCTGCTCACCAAAGGCAGGGCTTCGGGGCTGAGTGAGCCTTTTGAAACCTGCTGCCTCCGGTACATGTATTCATTTATGGCTCACGAGTAGACATTCCTTATTTTGGTAGTTTCATGTTTTATTTCAAAGTGTTTGAGCAAACCAGTATAGCTGGCATCATATATATGACAGAAAATTTTCTCTTTAAAATACATCCAGTGATGTTTAAAAGGTGAACAGATCCAAAGACAAACAGAAAGCCTCTGAGAGTGCAGCTGGCGTGTGAAAGTGGCACAGACTGTAAAGGGAGCACGGGGAGGATGCATCTGGGAACCGGGTTCTAGAGCCGGGTGGATGCAGGCTCTGCAGTTTAGAGGCTGAGACCCTGAGTGAGTTGCTTGGCGTCTGAGTTCCAATTTCCTTCTCTTTACAATGGGCCATTGTGTGTGCGAATGCAGGCTGGTCTACCCTGGCACACGGAAAGCGCTGAGCGGATGTCATCTCCCTGCGCCCGGGAATGGAGGTGTTTTGGCACTTAGCACCGAAGTTCTCAGTCCTGATTCCCTGTTGGAATCTCCTGGAGCGCACAGACTTATTTAAATCATGATTTCCGGGGGTGGGACCTGGACATTAACATTTTTAACGAGCTTCTCAGGTGATTCTCACAGGCAACCAGGGTGCAGACCTCTGGGTTTGGGAGTTCTTTGCTGCTGCTGTTAAGTCGCTTCAGTCATGTCCGACTCTGTGCGATCCCAGAGACGGCAGCCCACCAGGCTCCCCCATCCCTGGGATTCTCCAGGCAAGAACACTGGAGTGGGTTGCCATTTCCTTCTCCAATGCATGAAAGTGAAAAGTGAAAGTGAAGTCGCTCAGTCGTGTCCGACCCTCTGTGACCCCATGGACTTGCAGCCTTCTAGGCTCCTCTGTCCATGGGATTTTCCAGGCAAGAGTACCGGAGTGGGGTGCCATTGCCTTCTCCAGGGAGTTCTCTATCCAAATGCAATTGTCTATAGGCTGGATGACACCTAAATCATTATCAACTCTCACTTCAAAGCATTCAGATAGAGCATTGCAGAAAAAAATCAAGCTGGGATCTACTCACCTTCAGTCTTCTCAACCTCTTTAAACCTCTGGATGAATTTCAGCTTCCTTTCCTTGGTCTGAGCTCCCATGGGCTTAGAAAGATCACGGAAAGTCTTGGGATTCATCAGGTTCAATGTCTAGAAAGTAAATGTGCAGCTGGAGTTAACTCCCCTGGACCCTCTTGTGCCCCGCGAGACTGCAGGAGCCACGGTCTTTAGTTTTATGGTTCTCTTTATTGGTTTATTGTCGTTCGGTCTGACCCCCCTCCTCTGGTGATTAGCAGGCCTGGTAGGGTTTTATGGCCCCACAGCCAGTGATCCACAAAGACTTAATAGGGGAGAGATGGAAAATGAGAGGAGGGGAAGATTGATTTCACACTGAACTCTTCCAAGTTGACCCAAATCAGAACATCGCCACCAGTTACCCAAGAGACTTTCAAAAGAATTCCTGTTCTCAATGGATACCTGGCTTCTGCCCTCGCTGAGCAGTTTGTGGTTCAGGGTTCCTGCTTAGAACTCAAACTGATTTTGTAGGCAGTCAGAAGGCATCCGTTTGGGGAGGAAATGAGAGCAATGGCCTTGTGTTTTGGGAGGCACCTCCCTTTGGGGGTGGTGAAAGCAGTCTTGACGCCCCACCCCCTGCCCTTGGAATACACAACAGTAGCACCGTGAAGAGTTTTCAGGGCTGGGTGTCCTCTGGGTTTGCTTGTCTTTATAGACGGAGGCGTTTCTTTACATGCCTCTTGCTTCCCACTAGTAGTGGGTCATCAGCTCTCCTGGGGAGGCAGGGCCTGCCACCACGGCTGGTGAGGAAAGGGGGCAGGAGTGAAGCTCCTGAGACCCCTTGAGTGACAGCACCGTGGAAACCCCCTCGGCTACAGCTGATGCTGCCAGGGCAGAATGGGGCTTCCCCATTGCCACAGCTCCTAATTCTCTGAAAGGTATTGGAATACCAGCTTTTTAGAAGAAATCTCCCACTTTTTAAACACTGATAAGAAATTAAATTTTAATACAGGATATGGGCTAAACAAAATGGGCTGGGGACCCACCCATTTGTGATATGTGAGTTGAAAGATTGGCAAGTTTCCTTTCTGAAACACCTTAGTCCCAGATGGTCACGCAATGAGAAGCAATGTATGGCTTGTGAGAAAAGGCTTGCTGTGTCGCGTCTCACGTTGGGATGGGAGCTCACAAAGGACTGAGGCCTCTTTCCCAAATTCTGGGGGTGAGCTGTCTAAACAGCTCGAGGCAGCACTGGGCAGGGCTTATCTGTACTGGTTATTTACATACACAGCCCCACACGTCTCCTTATGGCCGGAGCCCAGGCAGTCAGGACACTGCTCCGTAGCCTGGCTGTCCCCCAGCGGCATCACCTTGGCCAAGCTTGTCACTTTTCTGCTCCTCCCTCCTCTGCTTGCTGAGGTCCAGGGACAGAGGGCAAAAGAGCAATGAGCCAGTCTTGCCATCAGCCTCCATTAGG
The DNA here is from genome assembly GCF_014754425.2 of Oryx dammah. Taxonomy (NCBI): domain Eukaryota; kingdom Metazoa; phylum Chordata; class Mammalia; order Artiodactyla; family Bovidae; genus Oryx; species Oryx dammah. The sequence continues at coordinate 17,117,543 of NW_024070190.1, forward strand.
GCTGCATGTCTCGGTCCAGATCCAGGGTGATATCATCACCTCCACATACTGTCATCTCAGTTACTGAAGTCAGGTTACAGGGGAAGAGTCTGTTCTCACTGGATCTCTGTGTCTCTCGCTCTCTCCCTCTCCCTCCCTGTTCCTCTCTACACGTTGGCTCTAGGAACACATCGTATGGCCCTCTGCACTTGACGGACCAGTGTTGGCCCTTGGCAGTATCTCAGCAGATGGGCATCTCTTGCCTTCATGGTAGCCGTGAGCCAGGAAACCCTCTGGGCACATGTCAGCTACTGTCCTAGTCATGGGGGCTGGGACAGGAACCCAGGCACCCAGACTCCAAAGGCCAGGTGAGGGGCCAAGCCTGGGTCAGCCCTCAGGCCCAGGTGGACTGAGCCCGTTGCAGAGGCTCTGCATGACCTCAGGTGCTCTGGACATCAGGGTCAAAGAGTCACAGGGCACCTGCATACCACCCACGTGAACACGTACCTGGGAGGTGTAGTCGGCCAGGACCCAGGGGAAGACTGGATACTGCATGTAGTCATTGTAGGTCCTCCCAGCCAGGGTGTTGAGGTACATGAGGTACTCGAAGTTGCTGATGTCTCTTTTCTGCCAGAAGAGACAAGGCTGGGATAAGCCCAACACCACTGGTTTCCTCCTGAGAACCACAGGGGTCTAACTCCTAGACTTGCGCAGGGGGCCCAAGCTGTGCAGGTGGGAAGGCACGTAGCTGTGCTGCTCCCAGTGAGCCTTGCGCCTGGAGCCAGGCGACTCCGCTCCCAGTGAGCCTTGCGGCTGGGCCGGGCGACTCGGGGCAGCGACGCTAATTCCAAGATGAGCTGAAGCAAATATAGTCAGGAAGCGAAGTTGACTCGGAAAAAAACACAGCTCCGAGGTGCAAGCCAAGGCTAAAGCATTCTTATGTGTTAACTGTTGGGTGATACTCAAAAATTGATTCAAATAATAGCACAAATGCCAGACCTTCTTACTGCTGACTGCTTTATGATTGAAAATATAAGCTAGGGTTTCTTTGCAGTCACCAGGAAAGAGGCCCTCACCAACAGGCTCAATGATCTGCTTTCTTAGGAACTTGAACTTTCTTTCTTCTGACTCTGCCAGTTAGGATACTCCATATTCTTAGGGCCCTCTGTTTCAAGATGTATAGTCATGAATGGAGGCAGGGAGTATATTTGGGAAAAATTCACCAAGGCCACTTGGCTAATGAGCAGCCAGTAGAGACAACATCTCTGCTGGGACCTGCATGCTGTGGTCGGTCTTTCCTTTCCTTGGCCTGCTCCTTGGGAAAGGATTTTGGACATGAGTGACCAAGATTTACTTTCCTGTTGCCATGGGCTCTGTATGGCTGTCTTGGGGTCCTTTCCTTCCACTGAGAACCCGAGGCAGAGTGTCAGTTCATCCAGGCTGTGAGCCACATAGGACTTTCTAGGAAGTGAAGTGAATGTTGTACCTTCCTGAGTTGTGTGTTCATTTATACATACGTGTACACCTCCACGGATGGAGCGTGTGTGTGCACACAGGGCTTATGTACGTGTACACACACGCTCACACGAACTCCCCAGCCCTGACTCAAGAATTGCCTTTCATCACTGAGATCTTTTCAGGGAAATACTTGAGACATTTGAACAAATTAATAAAACAAGATCCCTCCCGATTCACCAGTGTGCTTTCTCTCTTCATTCCTGGGGCCTAAGCTATTTGCTGATTTGCTTTCCTGAGGGTTTCCTTGAACCCACAGTGTTCTGAGGGGTCACTGTACCTGCCACTTCTGCAGCATGGTCCTGTCGGAGCTGGGGTACCTCCTGTGGGAAAGAAAATGAGGGCGGTGACCAAATGTCTCAGGCACAAATGGAGGGAGGGCTGGAACTTCCTGGGGCTTTGTGGGGTTGGGGCATCCAGAATGGCCATCAGCTTCCCAGGGCAGCAAGGTTATTTCCCAAGCTCTTCTTGCTCCCACACTGCCTTACTGAAGGCTGGGTTCTTGCCATCCCCCTTGCTATTATATGATTCCAGAATATACTGCTGCCGGAAAGCCCCAGGGCCATGCAGGAGAAGGTCTGGAGTCTCACACTCTACACTGGATTTCCCATAACCACAGCTTGGCCTTTGCCCATGTGAACAAAATACATGGGACTACAGTACATTATTTGTGAATATAATATACCGACACGTGGATGTATGGCTAAAAAGTGCAACGCTACAGAAAGTCATGCGGTATAAAACAATAGTCTGCAAACTACTGTTCCCACCCAAGAAATATCTAGTTAATTTCCAAAAGAGTTTTAGCCATATGGCAGTCTATTTGCTCACACAATTTAAAAGGAATTGTTCTTGGTATGTGGGATCATCTTATCCATGGGGGTCTCCACCCTGCTTCTAGAGGTGCCCACATTGTCCTGTGGCCACAGTAGCGGGGCAGCCTGGCACAGAGGGATGGGACCTAGTGGGAGCTTCCCCTGTGCTGGGCTTGGTCCTCACGAATGATGTTTGTGTGATCACCTTTGGACATCAATCTCTGTGATTTATGAGACTTGAATCTTGTAATGATTTCATGATTTGAATCTCTGAATGTATCCACGAGATACATTTTTGGCAACAGTACTGCTAGGCTAAAAACTATGAGAATTATCTAGTGTGCTACATATGGCCAAACTGTCCTCTTAGGAAGTTGTACCGATTCATATGACCACATATATAATGAAGGAATACAAATCAAACCAAAGAAACACCATCTTAAGCCATGTGGTAGGGAAGAGTGTCAAAGCGTGTCGGATGCAGTGTTGGGGAGGGTGTAGGGAAGGAGCCTCTCCATGTGACATGCTGCTTCTGCTCAGCAAGAATGTACAGACCCCAGTTCCTTGGCCTCTGAGGTTCTGTGGTTCCTTTTCCAGCTCTATTTCTTTTCTCCTCTGTTTCCCTGAGATGCCCCTTCTGCTCCCCAAACCAGGTTTTTGTTCCGCATGTTCCTCCAAGCCAAATCAAGATCCGCCACTCTCCAGCCATGACCTCTGCCTCAGTCCTGTTCAGGTACCCATGGACTCTGCTTCCGCACACATCCTACAGGGACGCTCAGCCTACAGGGACTGGACCTTCGTGTGGACAAGGCCTGCTGCCCGAGTGCCCCAGAGGCCAGCACCTCTTCATCTTCCAGCACAGCACTGCTGTGGTGTCTGTCCAGGCTCCCCACCCTTCCTCGTTCAGTACCTTCCTTGGCAGATTTTCTACAAACAGAAAGCAGCTCCCTTGCTGGGATTCACCTCTTCCCCCGAGTGGAGAAATCATCATTTCCGTCCATTTTATTCAGGCAAACAGTAACAACAGCAAACAGACAAAACATGGTCACATTTATTGCATTAGCTTGCAAAGACCCAAGTGGAGACAAGCTTTTCTACCCAGTCTATAAACCGGAAGCCCCCAGTTTCAGAAAGCTTTAGAGCCCAGGCTGGAGACAGCGAAGGTCTTGACCTTGAAAAGAATGTGTTCTGAGCCTTTCTGAGGATGTGGGGCTGAGCCTCAAGGGTGTGGAGTTAGTACAGCAAAGCCTGCTGAACTTGGTACTTTTAGAAATCTGACAGTGGACGAGGAATAGGCGAGCAAAAGTCCAGGAAAAGAGAGGGCCTCTGTTTTTCCTCTTCCAGAAAGAGTTCTAGAATTTTGCCTGTGGTCTTTTGTGACATTGCCGTCATGTGGAATGGCACGCAGAAGATAAAGGCAGTTTACCATCCTGCTGCGCATTTCACCGGCTATGAGCTCCAAGGAAGATCCATCATTTCCTTACCATCAAAAAAAGACACCGTTACCAGCAGTGCCCAGAAGCTCACCTAACCAAAGGTGAGTTCTCCCTGAAAGATTTCTTTTTTTCAAAAAATTATGTTCATCTGAAGGCAATTATAGAACTTTTGGAATGGTCTATGTGAATTTTATGAATATCTCATCATTAAAGTACTTCTTTCAGAACTGATACTATCCCATAATTATAGCATAAGCTGTAGATTAAACAAGATGCCAGAGATCACTCTTGGCTTTCTAAAGCTCATCTAAGGTTGGAGGGAGCCCACATGGGAAAAAGCATCATCGTTGGAGTCACTAGAACCTGGGCTCAAATTCTGCCCCCACCACTTGCTTGCTCTGAACTGCTGTTACCTCATCCTTCAAACATGGCTGACCCAGAAGTGCTGGGGGGCAGGTGTGGCTATGGGTCTGGGACAGGTTAGCACAGGTGCGCATAGGGCTCCTTCGGTGGGTATAGCTCTCGTGGATGTGGATGGTATCCTAGAGCAGGAATGATTCTTTTTACTCTGGGAGGAAGAAGAGTGTGGAAAACAAGTGAAGATTTGTTTCTGGTCAAGCCCTGCCTTGTTCTGCCAGTACCATTCTGAATATTGTTCTGCCAATACCATTCTGAGAGCTCTTGGAATAACTGTGCCACCTGCGAGTCAGACCTCCTGCTTTGCCAACTCAGGTTGCCATGGAGTCTGTGGGGCAAGAGCCCAGGCCTTCAGGCCACCTGGGATGGCGTTGAGAAGAATGGAAGAGTTTAAAGTCACTGAGGCCTAGGTAGGTCACTCTGCTTAATCTGAAGGCGGCCTCTCATGGTGGGCTCACAGAGGACATCTTACCAACTCACCCTCACCCCAAGACAGGTGTCTAAACTCCTCCGGAAGACTCCCATAGGTGGGACACTATCTTCAAGTAGAACTTTGTGGCCGGTCAACAGCTAGGCTGGGTTCAAATTCTTTCCTCTTTTGAGGGTGATTTTTACCTGTGCTGCTTCACTTTAATCAAATCTGTGTCCGTGAAGCCCTAGAAGTGGTCAAAGCTTGAGTACTGCTGCCACACGGTACTGGGGCGTTCTCTACCCCAGAACCCCAGTGCCCATGGCTTCTCACTGTCTTGCCTTTGACTCCAGTCCCTTTAGTCCAGCGCCACCTGACTGGCACCTCCAGTCTACCCTGAGCCTGTCTCTCAGAATGAGCCAGAGGCATAGCCCAGGAACTCACATCTCTCCTAGGAGGCTGGTAGAGAAGCCTGCCAGTGGCCTTCAGAGGGTAGGCTAGCCCAGGCCAGAATGGTCTCTGCCAATGGACTCATCTGGCTGGAGGCTACACCCTCTCAGCCCAGGAAAGGATGGGATCTGAGGTGTCCCTGCCTGTCCTTCTTCTCACCTCTGGGATTAGGAGGCTATGGCTAGTCCTTAGACACTAAGAAAATAACCAGGAGGAGCCTGGTTACAGGGAAACTGAGCCTCCAGAGCTAAAGTAGACATAAAGACTGATGCCTCTCCAAATTCTCCTGTATCTATTCTATTCACAAAACAGATATGAGGCCACGGTGAAACGGGTTAGTGAGTAACTAAGAGGTGTCAAGAAAATACAACCCACAATGAGAAGAAAACTCACTCATCTTGTCAAACTGGAAGTGCGTCTACTAATGGTCTGGGCTGTGCCTCAGGGCAGCATCTTTTGCCTGGGTGTAGCTCTGGAGGAGCATGCTGGGGAAGCAGTCTGTGGGGTAGGCAGAGTTTTCCATGAGAAGCTGAGAGACTGCTAATAGAAACATACTCCCTCCTCATTTTCCTTTCTCAGAAGCAAATTTGGGTTTAGTCTAGTTTTCAAATCTAGATTGTAGGTCAATGCTTGCATACTCGTTGCTCAGTTGTGTCCAACTTTTTGCAACCTCAGGGACTGTAGCCCACTAGGCTCCTCTGTCCATGGAATTTTCCAGGCAAGAATACTAGAGTGGGTTGCCATTTTCTACTCCAGGGAATCTTCCTGGCCAGGGATTGAACCTGCATCTCTTGTATCTCCTGCACGGGCAGGCAGATTCTTTACCACTGTGCTTCCCTGTCGGTCAATAGAAATCCAATAATGGAGAGGCATTCTTGGAAAATAGAGATATCCTCCTGAATTAAAGGATATTGACCCCTTTTATTGTAACTTCCTGTCTTAACAAGTATGAATCTATTATTAAACAATAATAATATTTATCTAATGCATTAGAAGCTGTAAAGACTTTTTGTTTGTTGTCTAGTTTTCACAGGGACTCAGTGAGATAGCCGTGATCTCTGTCTTCAGGTGTGGAAATGGAGGTGGGGTAAGATATGGTGCGCAGACTAGGGAACTTCACTAGGGTTTGCTAGAGCCTAGTGCAGGCACCCATGGGTTCCAGCATACCAGGCTTTGCAGAGCACCTATTGGACCATACCTTGACCACACCTTGGCTCCAGGCCCTGACTCTGCAGACAACTGCTTTCCTCGGAAGGGGAAAAGAAAACAAAAGCAAAAACACAACAAAAAACCCCCCAAAATGACAACAAAAATCTTTGTTCTGGCTGGATTAGAGGGCAGTTATCTGATTGTCAACTTGGGTATATTTGGAGTTAAAACTGAACATTAGCAAAATTACTGAATTATTATCGCACAGCTATGCTGTAAACCTGATGCTGCTGATGCATGGAAAGTCTGGAGGTGTATATAACTTCAAATTACCTCTAGATGCTGAAACCAAGTGGCTCTAATTTTTACAAAGTTTTACATGTCTTCAATTTAAAATGCATTTATCTAAACAAGTGGTACCTAATCAAGAGTAGAAGCTTTTACACAGCAAAGGAAACCATAAACAAAATGAAAAGACAACCTAAGGAATGGGAAAAAATATTTACAAACAGTGCAACCAATAAGGGCTTAATTTACAAAATATACAGTTCATACAACTCAAGAGCAACAACAACAAAAAAACCCAAACAACCCAATTGAACACCAGGCAGAAGACTTACATAGACATTTCTCCAGAAGAGACATACAGATGGCCAACAGGCACATGAAAAGATTCTCAACATCGCTAATTATTAGAGAAGTGAAAATCAAAACTGCAATGAGATACATCACACCAGTCGGAGTGGCCATCATTAGAAGTCTACAAATAACAAATGCTGGAAAGGGTGTGAAGAAAAGGGAACCCTCTTACACCATTGGTGGGAATGTAAATCGGTACAGCCAGCATGGAAAACAGTAAAGAGGTTCCTCAAAAAAACTAAAAATAAGTTGGCATATGATCCAGCAATTTGATTCTTGGGCATATACCCAGACAAAATTGTAATTTGAGAAGACAGACGGACCCCTATGTTCATAGCAGCACTATTCGCAATAGCCAAGACAAGGAAACAATCTAAATGTCTATTGATAGGTGAATGAATAAAGATGTAGTGATATATTTTATATTTACACAACGAAATCGTACTTAGCCACAAGAAGAATGTAATAACGCCATTTCAGCAACACAGATGGACCGAGAGATTATGGTACTAAGTGAAATGTCAGAAAGAGAAAGACAAACACCATGATATCACTCACACATGGAATCTAAAATATGATCCAAGTCAGCATGTCTACAAACCAGAAACAGACTCACAGTATAGAAAGCAGAGTTTGGTCGCCAAGGTAGGGGCGGTGGGGTGCTGGTAGGGATGGAAAGCAATGGGAGTTTGGAGTTAGCAAAAGCAAACTCTTATATATGGAACGAATGAGCAGCAAGGTTCCACTGTGCAGCTCAGAGAACTGTTCTCAATATTCTGTGACAAAGCATATGGAAAAGAGTATGACAAAGAATATATAAATATAGGTGTGTTATTTGTTGTTGTTTAGTTGCTAAGTCGTGTGCGCCTCTGGTGACCCGGTGGACTGTAGCCCTCCAGGCTCCTCTGTCCGTGGGATTTCCCCGGCAAGAATGCTGGAGTGGTTGCCATTTCCTTCTCCAGGGGATCTTCCCAGCCCAGGGATCAAACCTGTGCCCCTGCATTGGCAGGCAGGTTCTTTTACCACTGAGCCACATGGGAAGCCGTATGTGTGTGCATATATATATGTGTGTGTGTGGACATAACTGATCCACTTTTCTGTACAGAAGAAATTAACACAACATTGTAAATCAACTATAGTTCAATAAACTTTTTAAAAATTAAAAATTAATGTATTGTTTTCATATATTTTCTCCCTTAAAATATTAATTTTATTTTTGTTCATCTATGTTTTATAACTTTCAGATTACTTATTTTCTAATTTAAATTATATGCTTTTAGAAAATTCTAATTAGAAAGGCACTAAGTTTTAGAAGTTCAGGTAACTTTAAATTTTCTAGTCTTCATTTGCTCATTATGTTAAATCCATTTATTGTCTAAATTAAATGATCAATTTTATTTCATTTTGGATCGATATTAGTATTCACATATTTAAGAAGTTTTATAGTTAACTGTATTTCTAACTTAATGGCTTACCATATTTTTATTTTTTAATTTGAACTTTTCCATTTTCCTTTTTCATACCTTCCAAAATTTTCATTGCTTGGGTTAATTTTGCATTTCAAATGATTTATTTGAAAATTATTTTATTTATTTTTTAATTCAACCTGGGTAATACAGTTTAAAATATTTTTATTTTTTTGTTTCTATATGCTAAGTCATTTCAGTCATGTCCGACTCTGTGCAACCCCATAGACAGAAGCCCACCAGGCTCCCCCGTCCCTGGGATTCTCCAGGCAAGAATATTGGAGTGGGTTGCCATTTGCATTTTCAAATTTTCCTATAATGTTATTTTATTATTTGCAAAATAATTTTAACATTTAACCTTTTTGCCAAACAAATAAACAAACAGATAAGTCCAAAAGAGCAGAAAGAAATACTGAGGCAAATTACAAGGAAGTCAAATGATATTTCCTGAGCCACAGTAAGATGTCTGTCCCTTCAAAGAGGCAAGCATGGCTCTTTCCCTTCTGTTAGCAACGTGCACTTCCGGTGGTCGCCATGGAAAGCAGCTGTCCTGTACTGTAACCCCCAGGGCACTGCTGGGGGAAACCAGGAGGAAGCCCTCTACAAGCCCCTGGGACCCCAGACCCTGTCCTGGAGACCCTTTCAACCCTGCCTTCCTTGCAGGCTGGCGTCAAGATTATGCTAATTAATGCCAGGTCGCTTGTTGCCTGGTGACAAAGTTTCACAGCTGAGGAGGAAGAACCGGGACAGCAGGGTAAGCTTTCCTCTGGTTGTACTTATTTTACTCTAATTCTGCCAAACAACACCTCTTTAAACTCTTTTTCTCTTCTCCTCTAAGCAAGCAACTTTGGAAATGCAGGCTTCCCTGGTGTGCTTTATTTACAAACCCCAGATGCCAGCTGATTCATTACATAGCAGGGGAGGAAGCCGGCCCTGAGCCCCAGGCAGGGAGGGCACCTTGGGGCGTCCTCAGGCACCTGGGCCATGGACAAGCTTGGGAGGGTAGTGTGGGGACCCGTGGGCTTTTGGGGTCACCCTGATGATCTTTCAGAGTTGGGGTCACCTTGACGATCTTTCAGAGTTGGGGTCCCCTTGAGTGTTGTTTCCCGCTCCACAAGCAGGTGGAGATGAGTGTGTGTACCACTCCTCACCCGGCCAATCACCCGCTAAGGAAACTCAGTCTGGAGGCTGGAGCCTGCGAAGGGACCCTGATGACTGCTGACTGTGCTGGGGTTTAGAGCACAGTCTGTCTTTTGAGAAGTCTAGAGGCAAACCCTTTCTTTGAGTGATCCTGAACCCTGGAACCCACAAACACATGGTTGAGTCTCAGGCTGGGCCGTGCAAGGAGGTACTCAGCATGGAACACTAGACTACACTCCACGTCCCTATTTCTACCACAGGCAAAGGCAGGTGCTGCTACTTCGAGTCTCCAGGAGTTTGGATGAGCCACTTAGCCTCTCTGAGCCTCAGGTGCCATATCTGTCCAGTGGAGATCAAAATCAGTACATCCATCAGGCAGGTGTAAGAATTAGTTATAGTGTCTGTAAAATGCCTGGCCTCTGTGAAGTAATTTGAAGGAGGCGGTCAATATGGTGCTGGTGGGTGAATTTATCAGCATTATTTGCCATCACAAAGGTGCTAGGAACCACATTACCATTCATGGAGTACCATTTGACATACAATCACTTAGCATACAGTCATCACCTCAATTTTCACAAAAACCTGCAATTTTCTAACCCATTTTGCAGATTAGTAAACTGAGCTCATGATTAAAGTCAGATTGTCAGTGAGGGTAGGGATGGAGCCCGGTTCTACTGGCCTCCAAGCTTCCACATTCCCCTTCAAGGTATCTCGCAGCCTCACAGGTGGGCAGGTTTATAGCAAGGCTTTCTCAATGCTGGGGCTTGTCCTACAGCAGATGGGGGTACCACACGGGGGTGCCTGCCAGTGCACACCGCTGGGGTATACCTGAATCTGCACCGTGTCCACCCCTCAGCAAGTTCTCACCGGGGCCAGATGGGGCATGGTGCAGAAAAAATGCAGGTATTGTTGGACACTTGAGAACTGCCCCCGACTCTGGGGTCCTGGTTGGGGTGTGAGGCACTGTGCCTCAGAGGAGCTGTCTGTCTTTCAGACAGAGTAACCCAAAGTCTGCCCCTGGGAGGCAGGGATGCCCCAGCAAGGAGGATGCTGAGTGGCGGGGTCTGAATCAGGTTTCTACCCAGTTGGAATCCTGGTGTCCTGGCTTCACGGTCATCAATGTGCGGCCCTGTCCAGCCATGGCTCCTCCCTGCACCCCGTCCCCCACAGCCACAACAAAGGTCTTCACGGTCCTCACTCACCCTTACCTCGCCCTTCAGAAGCAGCCACTTTTATAAGTCTATCTACAGAAGTGGAGGCCGAAGCTCAGCGAGGCTCCTCAGACTGTCTAGGGTCACCCATGCGGCTCTAAGGCCCTGCCTTAGCTGCCTTAGCTGGCAGGTCCTTTCTCCCTGCCAAGCTGCTTCTCTGAGCCCAGTTTCTTTATCTGCAAGGGAGGGCCTGGCTGTGAGAAAATGCAATTGTGTCTGTCTGGCAATAGCAGTGTTTAAACCATGTTGATTGAAACTGAATTAGTTGATTGAAACTGAATTAATGCTCACCTCTTGGGGTTTAAAGGCACCAGCACTGACTTTGGTTCTTTGCTTTCTGGGTGTCAAGGTTGCTTCGTGTACTTTGAACATGTTGGTTGATGAACAAGGCATTTCTAGGCTGTTAAACTAATAATCTTAATATTTTATTTTAATTGTAAGGCACCTATTCCCTTTTGTTCCTTTAACAAATCCAATTAAAACAAAGTACTTTCAGAATTACAAAATAGATGCTATTAAACCAATAAGAAATCATAATCTTTTGCTATTGGGCCATGTGACCCCCTGGGAACTTTTGCTTCAAATAAAAGTTGAATTCTTATTACCCTCCAGGGGGAAGAGGCCCGTTTGACAGATAATGGCTTCCCAGGCAGGCCTTGTGCAGCCCCACATAGGTGCTGAGGATAGAAAAGTAAATAATACTAGAGGTAGAGGAACCTGTACATGTGTAATATAAAATCCTTAGCGCTGTGTTGGTCAAATTAACCAGATAGTCACCAAATGAAGTGAACCTTCCGTACAGACACTCTGTCTGCCGCAGCTCTGATGCCATAGGAGGAACGTCCCGCCCAGAAGCCCTGGATTAAGTTGAGTGGAGTGAGCTTGGATAAATTGCTTTACACCCATCTCACCCCCAGGTCCTCATCTTTGGGTAGCAGGAATATTCCTACCTCAGAAAGTCATGCGGACTAAAGGAATGGCACAGCGGGGGGCACTTGCTTCGTGAAGGTGGCGTGAAGGGCTCTGAAGGCTGGGTGTGCGTGGGAGACTGTGTGTGTGCTGGAGCCGCGGAGGGATGGACAGACCGTGGGTCGGACAGAGGCTGCAGGCTGGGACTCGCGGAAGCGTGTCTTGCAAGTGTTGGCTTTTCAGGCGGGGCCACGCCATGGAATGCACTTCTGGTGACCGCACACAGCGCCTCAGGGCCCTGCACGCAGGCAGACAACCCCCCCCCCCCCCCCCCCCCCCCCCCCCCGCGCCCAGGGCAGCAGGGGGCCAGCTTCTCCGGGGCATGTGGGAACGCAGTGGGCTAGCGTTCTGAGGCCGTGCTGGGTGACGAACGGAATCTTTAAGGAGGCCCACATCCCGGGAGCCCGGGTACCGGAGGGACTCAGGAACAACAGATTTCTGTCTCTAGCATCACTCTCTTGTCCTCATTTTTCTTAAGAGGTCCAATTATTTCAGTTTATTTTTATACAACATGTTATGGGAATATTGGTAAAATTCTAAGAAGATATACAAGTAGAATAGTAATACAATAATTTTTAAAATTTTAATATATGCTTTCCTTTTTTTTTTTAAAAAGGATATGTATAAAATTTATTTAGACTTCCCTGGTGGCTTAGATGGTAAAGCGTCTGCCTACAATGCGGGAGACCCGGGTTCAATCCCTGGGTTGGGAAGATCTCCTGGAGAAGGAAATGGCAACCCACTCCAGTATTCTTGGCTGGAGAATCCCATGGACTGAGGGGGCACACACCTATTAAATGAACTGGCTGGTAGCATTAGACTGTTTCCCCGCCCCCTCTCATTGTTGATCTTCAAGCTCTTACATTTAAGTGACTCCACTAATGCTATTAAAATAACTTGAAATTCATATTATTCAACCACATTCAGATCTATACACATATACATGCCTCTGTGAAGACAAGGACCCCACACGCTGGCCCCCAGACAGTGGAACGACAGGCTACACGCCTAGAGCAAAGGCAACTGGGGGAAAAGGGAGGCAGGACCCGGGAAGCCCATGCACCTTGGTGTTACCCACCCAGGCTTGTGGGTGTGTAACACCTGGGGAACCGAGGCTTAGCTGAGCTGTGTTGTCTTGTGAACTTTGGGAAGTCAGTTCACTTCTCCGAGCCTTAACTCTGTTATATTAAAAATAGGATGGACACTTGTATGATTGCTGTAGAGATCAGAGACACAGAAAGGGCCCAGCAGCGTGCTGGCAATAGTTACTTTGGTACATATCACCTGAATGAGGAGTAGTAAGTGGCTCTTGACATCGCGAAGCATTTCCAAACCTGATTCCAGAAAGCCCTCACAATCATGGGGTCCCTGTGGGATTTCACCCCTCCTGCCTGTCACCCTCATTTCCCTCCAACAACTCCACCAAGCGTCTGCTGGGGGTACTGCTGGGAACTGCACGGAAATCTTTCTCCCTCTAGTCTGTCAGTTTCCTAGCAATCTGTCCTTCTGTCCACAGGAAAGCAGAGCTCAATATAGCTGGGGGCAGAAGTGAAAAAAAAAATAAATAAAAGCACTTCATGTCTATACCTCCAGTGAGTCTATACTCCAAAAGGCAGATCTAGTTGTAGAAAACACAGCTCCTGGCCCAGAGTGGGTTCTGGACAAATAGTAATTCTTTCCCCCAGCTCAGATGACTCTTGAGACAAACATCCGTGCCTGTTTTAGAGGTCTGGCCAAGGTTCTAGACATCCCATTGACAGACAGCACCAAGGTGACCACCCGCATGTCCACCTGCCGCAGAGCTTCTCATGTGAAGGAACAGCTCAGGCTGGGAAGGGGTGGGGGACGTGGGGAGCGATCTGAAGGCTCACGGGACGTCACAGCAGAGGCGAGGCTCTCCTCTTAATATCTGTGAATGTGTCTTATTAGAGTCAGGAGAGAGAATAATGAATGACTTTTGAACGACTGACTTCACTGAGGAAAATTTGCATTACTTCCTCTTAAGAGATGTCCCACAAGCAAAAGAGATTTCTCCCCTACATGACACAAAGCTTCCTAAGTTAGTCCCAAACACGGGCTGTGAAACAGTGGTGACTTTGGGGATTCCCGTTCCACAAGATGTCTGTCCTGGTCTCACTGCATCAATGAAAAGGGTAAAATAATTATGAGATCGTGTTAGCAAAATGTTTAAAGATATCACGCACACATATATATATATAATTGTTCTTAAAAATATAAAGATACATGAGTGTGAAGCATCAGATAAATTCTAGTATTCTAGTGAAAGGTAATGATCTTACAACTGAAAATGCTTGTAGATATTCTGATGGTTTTAAAATATAAGTTGCCATTACATTTTTAATTTAGATATCCATGGGGTGTCCCACCATGCTGGTTGATTCACAATGACTAGATAGAAAAATTAATTAGAAATTAAAGTCAAACCAACTGGACCAGTTTTAATAAAGTATAAAAACCAACTGTATAAAACAAAAAGACAGTACATTTAGAGACTTCTATTTGCGTTTCTAAGCTGCTCATGTGAAATGAAATCTATTATTCGACTACCCTTCACCTGTTTCTCTGACCATCATTCTGTCTGTTTATCCATCTGTCTATCTATCTTCCTACCCATCTGCCTGATTATCTATTTACATTTCTTTCTCCCTATAATTGCCCTTGTATGGACTGACCCTACACTGATATTTGAAGATTCTACGAATTGATAAAGACAGGTCACCAGTGAGATTTAGCTGTACTGAAAGATCACCTGTTTCACACTTCTTTTGCCAATATGTATTCTCCTACCCAGTGGGCAGACCTAGGCAGGATGCTGACCATTCAGAGCTGAATAAAACAAGGGATGGATGTCCCTGGGCTCTGGGGGTTCCTGGCACTGGTGTGCTTCCAGCAGCTCTCACAGCTTAGAGGGATCAGAATGGACCCTGAGCAATACACCCTGCCTTCCCTAGCCAAGAGCAAGCGTCCCAGACAGACAGAGTAGGAGAAACACGAAGCGGGTGGGGACTCAGCAGGCTTCTTCCAGCCTGGGCTGCCTGGGGGCCCAAAGGTGCTAAGAAAGAGGAGAAATGCGTTATCCCAGCTAGCCCCTTCTTTGCCTGCAAGTGATGAATGACTGAGCAGGCTCTGAGTCAAAGGGCCCATTTGGAGAAGTCCTTGTGGACAGCTCCATGCTGCTTCCTCCCCATCAGTCATCAGAGTGAGAGGCTTCTTACCACGGTGCACGTGGGCTTTGGGGAGCAGGCACAGCTGGGCTTAACTGGTTAACTCCAGTCTATGAGAAGCATTCTTCCCAACTAGGGCCTTCTGCCCTTGCTTGCTGTGCTTGTCCTCTCTGAGCTGATCTTTGTCTTAATTAAAAATGTAAGAAATACAAAAGACAGCCTGGGCTTTTGGGGGCTCAGGAGAATCCAGTGGCCAGAATCAGTAACAATCTAGATTTTAACTTTTTGAGTTTAGAAACTGGCCCTGTTTATTGTTTACCTGTATAAATAACACAGAGACTTGGTACCTAGTAGGCTCTCAATAAACTTGCTGAATGAGTGTATCAATGACTGAATGCAGGGATAAGCACATGGACTTGGCTCAGATTAGACCCGAAGAAGTAACGAGAATCATGGACAGAGGAAACTCTGCTATGCTTTCAGACCCAACTATACTTTCAGAGCTGCCAAATAAAATACAGAACTATGCAGTGTTTGGGACATATGTTTACTCAAAACTGTCCATTGTTTATCTGGAGCCCAGATTTGATGGGGTATCTTGCAATTTTATTTGCTAAATCTGGCAACCTCACCATGAGAAGGCATTGACGAGCATGACTAGAGCACAGGCTCCCCTATCTCAGTCCGTGTTTGTGTAATTACGGTTTTCACTCAAGGGCAGTAGGCCCGCTCTTCTGATACGCTGTTCCCCACAGTGTGCCTGTCCATATGCATGGTTGCATGCGTACGTACCCCGGCAGTGCCCACTCGATACACACGTGGATGCCCTTTACAAGCAAAACATTCAGTTCAGTTCAGTTGCTCAGTGGTGTCTATTTGTGACCCCATGGACTGCAGCACGCCAGGCTTCCCTGTCCATCACCAACTCCCGGAGTTCACTCAAACTCGTGTCCATTGAGTCAGTGATGCCGTCCAACCATCTCATCCTCTGTCATCCCCTTCTCCTCCTGCCCTCAATCTTTCTCAGCATCAGGGTCTTTTCCAATGAGTCAGCTCTTCGCATCAGGTAGCCAAAGTATTGGAGCTTCAGCTTCAGCATCAGTCCTTCCAGTGAATATTCAGGGCTGATTTCCTTTAGGAAGGACTGGTTAGATTTCCTTGCTGTCCAAGGGACTCTCAAGAGTCTTCTCCAACACCACAGTTCAAAAGCATCAATTCTTCGGTGCTCAGCTTTCTTTATAGTCCAACTTTCACATCCATACATGACTACTGGAAAAACCATAGCCTTGACGAGACAGACCTTTGTTGACAAAGTAACGTCTTTGTTTTTTAATATGGGTTGAATTGTGTCCCCCAGAAGATGTAGGTTGACGTCGTAATCCCCAGTACCTCAGAATGTAACTTTACTTAGAAATAGGTAAATAGCAGAGGTAATAAAGTGAGGTCATGAAGATAGATCCCAATCCAGTAAGACCGCTGCTGCTGCTAAGTCGCTTCAGTCGTGTCCGACTCTGTGCAACCCCACAGACGGCAGCCCACCAGGCTCCCCCATCCCTGGGATTCTCCAGGCAAGAACGCTGGAGTGGGTTGCCATTTCCTTCTCCAATGCATGAAAGTGAAAGTGAAGTCACTCAGTCGTGTCCGACTCTTAGTGACCCCATGGACTGCAGCCTACCAGGCTCCTCCATCCATGGGATTCCAGGCAAGAGTACTGGAGTGGGGTGCCATTGCCTTCTCCGGATATGCTGTCTAGGTTGGTCATAACTTTTCTTCCAAGGAGTAAGCGTCTTTTAATTTCATTGCTGCAATCACCATCTGCAGTGACTTTGGAGACCAAAAGAATAAAGTCTGTCACTGTTTCCACTGTTTCCCCATCTATTTGCCATGAAGTGATGGGACCAGATGCCATGATCTTAGTTTTCTGGATGTTGAGCTTTAAGCCAACTTTTTCACTCTCCTCTTTCACTTTCATCAAGAGGCTCTTTAGTTCTTCTTTGCTTTCTGCCATAAGTGTGATGTTATCTGCATATCTGAGGTTATTGATATTTCTCCCAGCAATCTTGATTCCAGCTTGTGCTTCATCCAGTCCAGCATTTCTCATGATGTACTATGCATATAAGTTAAATAAGCAGGGTGACAATATACAGCCTTGACATACTTCTTTCCTGATTTGGAACCAGTCTGTTCCATGTCCAGATCTAATTGTTGCTTCTTGACCTCCATACAGATTTCTCAGGAGGCAGGTCAGGTGGCCTGGTATTCCCATCTCTCTCAGAATTTTCCACAGTTTGTTGTGATTCACACAGTCAAAGGCAAAACATTGGGGCATGAAAAAAAATCAGACTTCCTAGTCAGGCTGAGAATGGGAAGTAGATTATGACAGAAATAGTCTATTGAGGTTTTTTTTTTTAATTTAAATTTACCTGCAATAAAGTTAGTATACAGTTCTTTTGTATCTAGTTCTCTGAGTTCTAGGACGTACAGCTTCATGTAACCACCGCCGTAGTCGGGGTACAGGCAGCTCTAGCACTCCAGAAAACTCACTTGTGCTGGTCTGTTGTCAAACCTTCCCCATCCCTAGTCCCTGGCAACCAACCACCAATCTGGTTTCTGCACCTATGGTTGTGACATTTCCAGAAAGTTATATAAATGGTCTCATTCATTATGTAGACTTTTAAGACTGTCTTCTTTTACTTAGAAGGATGATTTTGAGAGTCATCCAAGTTGTTGCATATATCAATAGACTTGTTCTCTTTATGCTTAATAGCACTGATTATAAGGATAAGCCACAACTTCTTATCCATCCATGCACTGAAAGACCTTCAGATTTTTTGTTTCCCTTTGTGATAAATGTGAATAGAGCAATTATAAACACAAGTTTTCATGGGAACCTGAGTTTCTGGCTTTGGTGGGTAGGGGTTAAGTATTTAGTTGGGGAAATGCTGGGTCATATAATAAGTGTATGGTTAATTTTATCAGAAATTGCCAAACTGTTTTTTTAGTGGTGATATTACCATTTTGAATCCCCATCAACAATATGTGAGCATTCTCGTGGCTCCACACCCTCACCAAATCTTTGTATTACTGGTTTTTCCGTGTGTCTGTGTGTCTGTTTGTTTCTGTTTTAGGCATCTTAGTAACTGTGCAGTGGCATCTGACTGTGATTTTCACCAACATTTCCCTAGTGACTAATGACGCTGAGCAATGCTTTGGGGTTTTGTGGCTTATTAACCATCCATGCAACTTCTATGGTGAAATGTTTCATTAAATCTCTTGGGCATTTAAAAATAATTGTATTGTTATTTTCTTATTGCTGACCTTGAGTTCTTTATAAATTCTGGATACTAGTTCTTTGATGGCTATGGGGTTTTGTTTGTCTTTCAGAGCAAGGATTTCAAATTTTGTTGAAGTCCAAATTGTCAGTATTTCCTTTTATGGGTTATACTTTTGCCAAATTCAAAGTCATGAAAAGTTTTACTCCACTTTTCCTTTAGTCTCTGCATAGTGAGTTTATTTCCCCATTCTTTTAGTTTAACTTACTTTTGTTTATTTAAACTGAGATGGCATATAACTGAATCTTTTATAATCCACCTGATTGTTCTGGAGATTAAAATATACATACTTATCTTTCTATAGCTTACTGAGAATTAAATTTTACTATTTCCAAAACAACTTAAAAATCTTACCTACCGTCTAGGTCTCATTAACTTCTCCCATTATGTTGTAGTTGTCATATGTATTCCGTCTACATATATTGACAGTTAAAATTTTTGCTTTCAGCCATCACTTGCATTTTAAAAATTGTAAAAGGATAAAAAACACAGCCTATTACATTTATCAGATATTTATCATTTCCATTGCTCTTCCCTTATTCTCAAAGTTCAAGCTTCTCTCTAGTTTCTCTTTCATCTAAAGATTCCTTTATTTTTCATTCATCTGAGATTATCTATTTTGCCTTATTCATAAAGGATGTCTTCATTAACAGTCTGTTTGACACTTCTTTTTCTCAGCATTATTTAGAAAATATTTTTTCCAGTTATCTCTGGCCTCCACAGTTTCTAGTGAGAAACGTGTAATAATTCATATTGCTGTTTCCCAGTAGGCAACATGTTGTTTTTTTCTTTTTAATTTTGAGTAGTTTGGTTCTGTCTGAATGTGGATTTCCTCCTGGGAAGAGGCAATGGCAACCCACTCCAATACCCCTGCCTGGGAAATCGCACGGACAGTGGAGCCTGGTGGGCTACAGCTCGTGGGGCCACAAAGAGTCAGTCACGACTGAGCAACTGAGCATGCATGCCCTCCACGTGTTACACAAACACAGCTCCCGATCAAGGGCCTGGATGATGAAGCAGAGAAAGTGCAGAGCACCTCCCCACCCATCCCTGCAGGGAAATGGAGGCAGTGCCTTTGTCTCCTGACAGCATGCTTCTCAGGGGGAACTTGATCCAAAACAGACAATCAGCAAGCAAGAGACATCAAGTTGTAGAAAAGAAAAGAGCTTCTAGAATAGGCAGGCCAGTTGCATCCTCTTCCTAACTGTAGACCTTCCTCACTCCTGAGCCTCAGTCTTCTTCACTTTATAATGGGGATAAGCCTATGGCTCTTACTTGATTGTTGAGAATTAAAATCAGTATGTGCAAAGGTCCTGACAATAATATTTAATAGTTAACATAAATCAGGCTTTTCTTATGTACCAAGCACTGTTGTAGCACTTTAGAGTTTCATTTATACTCCATACTTCCCTGGTGGCTCAGACGGTAAACCGTCTGTCTACAGTGTGGGAGACCTGGGTTCCATCCCTGGGTTGGGAAGATCCCCTGGAGAAGGAAATGGCAATCCACCCCAGTACTATTGCCTGGAAAATCCCATGGACAGAGGAGCCTGGTAGGCTACAGTCCATGGGGTCATGAAGAGTCAGACACGACTTCGCGACTTCACTTTCACTTTCAAGAGTTCTTAAAGGGGGCTGTTTTCACAAATGAGGAAACTGAGGCACCGAAAATTCAAGAAAATTCTTTGTGGTAGAACTGGACTTCTAGGCAAGTCCTCTGAGGCTAGAATCAATCTGTCACTGTGTATGTGCTCCTTTCCTGATGGAGGAAGCCCTAACTGTGTGGCAGTCCTAACTGTCCTGGCCGTCCTATCCCATCTACTGGTGCAGAGGTGTCCACAGTTGAATTACAGCGTGAAGGACGTGAGGGGCAGAAGACAAGGGGGTTGGAGGTGGAAAAAGGCAGCATTGCCTTCTGCTCTTCCAGGCTCCACCCTGCCCATCTCCTCTGTGCTCATGGGCATGGGGTATACACATTCTGCTACTTGGGGGCTTTTCTGTGCCACATTTATTACACTGCAATTACGGTAGCAGTGACTAGCTCCTCTGGGTCCACAGGTGAAGAGAGATGTAACATGTAAGTCACTATTAACTCCTCCCACCTTATTCCCTTATATCAAGGCTATATTGCTTCTGAGAACTCAGCAGTCCCACCCTAGGGATTCATAGGATAACTCTAAGAAAAGACTAGATTCATATGAGGATTGGCGAAAGGGCACATATCGAGGACATTACTCCACCCCCAACACTCACCCAGAAGGGGGTGTATGTAATAATCCAGGACCTAAGTCAGGGAATGGCCTAGCCAGAGGGGCACTGAACATCCTTCAAGCGACCCTTGAACCTCCCATTTTACATCCGGGAGCACGAGGCGTGAGGAGGGCATTCAGTTTGCTGAAGGTCTTCGGCTAGGTTCCTTCTGCTAATGGCCTAATTTCTCTCCACTCTCCTCTTTCTCTCCTTGTAAACCATCAGAAGTAAAGCATTATGATTTGGGGGCAGCCCAGTATCCTTACGTCATCTGACTGGACACTTTTTTCTCTTTTGACCAGAGTCTATCTTCTAGCAGTTTCATGAGACATTGCCTCTAACTGAACACCAGTCGATCAGAACAACATATTAAACATACTCCGTTACTAAAAAGAACATGGCCAAGGGAGCGAAGGGCCCCAAGGGCAAAAAGATCACCCTCGCTGTGGCCAAGAACTGTATCAAGATCACGTTTGACGGAAAGAAACGCCTTGACTTGAGCAAGATGGGAATTACCACCTTTCCCAAGAGTATCTTGCGACTCACTGATGTGGACGAGCTCGACCTTAGCCGGAATTTGATCAAGAAGATTCCTGACGCCATCTCCAAGTTCCAGAACCTGCGGTGGCTGGACTTGCACAGCAACTACATTGACAAGCTCCCCGAGACCATCGGCCAGATGACTTCTCTGCTCTACCTCAATGTCAGCAACAACAGGCTGACCACCAACGGGCTGCCCGTAGAGCTCAATCAACTCAAGAACATCCGCACCGTGAATTTGGGCCTGAACCATCTGGACAATGTGCCCACCACACTGGGGGCTCTGAGGGAGCTCCATGAGGTAGGGCTCCATGACAACCTGCTGAGCAACATTCCCAACAGCATCTCCAAGCTGCCCAAGCTGAAAAAGCTCAACACCAAGCGAAATCCCTTTCCCAAGGCAGAGTCATCGGATATGCTCATGGATTCCATCAAGAGGCTGGACAGTCTATATCTGGTGGAAGACAAGGATCTGTGTGGGGCTTGCCTGAAAAAATGCCAGCAGGCCCGGGACAAGCTGAACAAAATCAAGAGCATGGCCACGGCGGTACCAAGAAAGGCCATCTTTTCCACTTTGGTCTCACCCAACTCCATGGCCAAGGAATCCCAGGAAGATTGGAGGTGACCTGGGACCCCGACCCTAAGGCAGTAAGGGAAAAGGGAGGGGGAGGGAAGGTGGCAATGGGCTGCATCCTCAGAAAACAGGGATTCTGCCATTACTGCAATAGCTTCTCCAGTCAAGCCCATAAAATACCTTTCCCTACCTCCTTGGCTTGTGATTTTGTTGATCAAAGGGCTTTTAGTTCTTTGCCATTTCATACACTTCTGTCTTCTCTCCATGCACAAACTCACACATACAGGCACAATAAATCTGGAAAGGGCCATCCATCTCATTTTTCCCCCAGACCTCTCTTGCCTACAGCCTGTGGCCGGGCAGCTGACACAATCTTGTCTCATTATCACAGGTTTCAGGATCAACTCCCAGTTCCCCAGTGTGGAGCTTTTTCTGCTAGAATGCTTTGGGCCAGGGCTTCAAAAGTCAGGCATCTCTAAGCGTTGGTTGGTAGCAGGGAAGATGGACATTTAGTCCTGGGGAGGAGACAAAACTGGGCCACAGAGTTGGGCAGATATTATCATTAATTATTTGCATTAACATTTTGCGCTCAAAGCCGTCCTATTCTTTTCCCTTTTCTACATTTGCATAATTTGCTCTAGTAGCTTTTAGACTAAACCAGCAAGCCCTTGACTGTCTGTGAATGAATGAGGTTCACTCTCATCTAATTATGTGCAATGCTTTTCCATACCTTCGTGGAATAAGGAAAGGATGGGTGCAAATATGGGTTGCTGCAGTCAATAGATAAATACCTTACTAGGTACTGTGCTAGTGAGTGCAGGGACTGTGCTGTGGGGGAAAGCCTGTCCTGCCCTTTGCAACCTGTAGGAAAGGCAGGTAGAAAGAAGACAGGGCATGATGTCATTGTTTGAGGAAGTTAAGGGATCAGAGCCTAGTGGTATGCAGGGCTAACCTGGCACAGAGAAAAGACGAAGTTTCTGCAGTTGGACAGATCTGGGCCCAGGGAAGCTTTGCTTTTTGCATGCTACCTCCCTGGGCATTTTACTTAGCTTTGGCTCCTTCGTCTGCAAGTGGAAATGACACCAGCCCAACTCCCAGGGTTGTCATGCGTCTCAAGCAGATAGCTCACAAGAGTGAGTACTCAGTATAAGTCAGTTATCTCTAGGAACTAGAGCTCAGTGCATCTCACAGCTGAGATCCCACTTTGGACAGTGCATTGAGTCACTCTAGAGCTGCTCGCAGAACTCACAATAGCTGAGGACTTTCTCTGTACCACTCACTGACACTTTTACACTGCCTAAAAGCAAGGGATCAAGGCAGATAACTTTAGAAAAGTTTGTTGTTTTAAATCAAGGGTTTCCTGTGTTGGCAGCAAGTTTTGTAGTCATCAGCGGAAAAGCACTGAGAGATATTAATAGATATCAATTAGTTTGTTATGACTGATGTATTTCTTTTTCATGTTATATATACCATAGCAGACAGCATATTTCATTTCTTCACTCCTCACTGCTTATTTTCCTTAGAAATGCTTGACTACTCTATTATACTTCTAAAATCTCTGAAGATACAGATTCAAAATTCCCTTTCTAGTTTTTCTTGTTTATTAAATGTTGTCTATTATAAAAGTAACAATACCACAGCATAGGTTTAAATAGAGCAGCTTAAAGTATCCACAGCTCTACAGTGTAAGTCAACTATAATATTGACAGATTTCCTTACTAGTTATTTTTCTGTGTATATTTTTATGCATAGTTAAAATAATAACATTCACACCATTTTTATCCTTCCTTGAAACACATATGGCTGCATGGTCTTAATAACCCTAATTTAAAACATCTGCAAGAGAGTCAAACATAGATATACATAACTAAGTTCTTGTTGGACATTTAGGTCATTTCCCAAATCATTTCGTGATAAAGCCTGCATGATTAAAATATTTAAAATATTTTGCATTATTTCCTTGATATATCTTCATTATTGCACATATTGTACTAAAGCGTATGTTTTTAAAGCAATTTTTGATATATGCTGCTAAGCAGCTTACAGAATGTTTGCACCCATTTATCAATCTACCAGTAATATATTAGAGAACTCATTTCATTGCATCCTTGTGAGTTCTGAATGTCACGCTTTATATTTTCTTCTTCAATTAAAGTCCAAAATGATTTCTGAAAATCCCATCTATCCATGAGTAGAGGACACATGACTGTGAAATGAATAGTGAGATGTCATGGCTTAGGCCCAGGAGACCCCACTAGAATGTCAGGCCTTGAACACGTTCCTAAGCAGCTTCCTGCTAGGTTAGCTATCTCTGACCCAAGAAGTACAGAGGCCATGCAAGGGCATTCGGTCCAAACAAGAGGTGATGGCTAGTTACATGGATGCTGCCCATTTCTATTCCTCCCACTTGGGACACTGTTTCTTTAGAATCCGTGAGTTAAGGAGACAGATCTGCCTGCTCCCCCTACAAAGGGTCTTAGTCTGGAACACAGATTTCTCCTTTAACCCTTCTCCTGCTCTGTTGTGACAACTTCCCCCACTGTGCTTGGTTTGCAAAACCTCTCTCTAGCACCTCTCCTGGGTTTACCTCCAACTGACACCTTTTGCCATCTTTGGTTTCTAGGTGCTTTATGCTACTTTTGTTCTTATAGCCGTGTCTCAGGAAGGGGTTTCAAGTGCATTGAACGTCACCAGGATTGAGAAATAAAGGGGCAGGGGCCTTTGATATGCCCCAGGATACATTCACCTTAGACCTCCGGTTCATCAGGAGACCCTGGCAATATTATGAGTGAAGTTGGAAGACAGAGCTCAGTTATGAAGCTTCTACATTTTATTCCTCTTTCTGTCGGGGAAAGGTTTAATGCTGATGCTCCCTCATGTCCTAAAACACCACAGTCACCTTTACTTCCTAGAGAGTATATTAGGCCCCAAAATACTTGATAGGAAAACCAAGGGGTTTCTCTTTTCCTCAAACAGAACAAAACCCTCATTCCTGCTAACCCAGTAACCACCATCTCTGAAAGCCAGGCATGACGTAGGTGACCCTTGTGTGACCTCTGCCCTTGCTGTGTTTTTCCTCCATGATTTGGAGTAATTGCCTTGGCCTCTTGTGTCTTCATCCCCAGGATACGCTCAACATCACCCTAGAGTAGCTTATGGCAAAAACTTGAAGACTAACCATCTAATGAGAGTAAACAGCTCTGAAGAAGAAAAGCCCTCAGTTAGGAGAAGAGAGAGAGAGTGGCAAGGGGAACACTCCGGAAGCCAGGCTCTCCAGTGCTGGCCAAACCACTGACTTGTTTTTTAAATTAATTTTGCTTCTCTTGCGTTAGATTACCTGTGTGTGAAAATGACTTTGGGAAATACTTGGTGTGTGGTTTCTTTTTAATGTATATAGAGGAAATATTTAAGAAAATGATAGATATAAATTATAGACAATTAAAGATTTAAAAGAAGACTTTAAGACTTAAAATATTTATAGACTTTACACTTCACTTTAACTGGTAAGATCCCAACACCAATTGCCTCTGATAATTAAGTATATATAATGTAATACCAAAAGCAACTAAAATCTGTACAAAGAATTTATACCAAAAATCTTCAAAAATGTTATAGATAAATCAATGCAGAATTTTAATAAATCTTTCAGTAATGCAGAGGTAGGCAGGAAAAATAGACAGAAATGTCCAATAGAGAGAAAAATAGGAAACAAAAAATAAAATTTGGCAGACCTAACATGCTGAAGCTGAAACTCCAGTACTTTGGCCACCTCATGTGAAGAGTTGACTCATTGGAAAAGACTCTGATGCTGGGAGGGATTGGGCGCAGGAGGATAAGGGGATGACAGAGGATGAGATGGCTGGATGCCATCACTAACTCGATGGACATAAGTCTGAGTGAACTCCGGGAGTTGGTGATGGACAGGGAGGCCTGGCGTGCTGCGATTCATGGGGTCGCAAAGAGTTGGACACGACTGAGCAACTGAATGGAACTGAACGTCTTAATAATTACATTAAATGTCAGTTTCTTTATTTGTAGCCGCTGCAAACTAGAAACAAGCACATTTCCCTCAATAGGCAAGTGGTTAAACCAGCTCTGGTTATGAAGCAGCTACATTTTATTCCTCTTTCCTTTCTGCCAGGGAAAGGTTTACTCCACATCACGGAATACTACTCAGCGATAAAAGGAGCATGCGACATACACAAAGCTTGGTGGGTCTCAGTGGCATTATTCTGAGTTTAAAAAAAAAGGCCTAGTTCCACAGGTCACATACTCTACGACTCCATTTATACAAAATTCTCTAAATGACAAAATGTAGAGGTGGAAAAGAGACCAGCAGTTGCCAGGGGTTAAGGATGATGTCGGGCATTAGAGGGCGGGCGTCGACATGAAGGGCAGCATAAGAGATGCCTTTGTGTAGATTCTTGTAACCACCACCACTGTCAACACCCACAATTACTCATATGATAAAGTGACAAAGAACTATGCGAACATACTGTACTACCGTCAGCTTCCTGATGTTGAAACTGTACTAGAGTTTCATAAGGTTTAACCATTGTCTCTCTGTATTACTTTTGCAACTTCCTGTGAGTCTATAGCTCTTTTAAAATAAAAGCATTTTAAAGACCATGTACACACTGCTATATTTAAAACAGATAACCAACAGATAACCAACAGCTCTGCTCCACGTTACGTTCCAGTCTGGATGGGAGGGGCTTTGGGGGAGGATGGATGCATGTATGTGGATGGCTGGGTCCCGTCACTGTTCACCTGAAGCCACCACAACATGGTTAATCAGCTATAGTGAAGTCGCTCAGTCGTGTCCGACTCTTTATGGCCCCGTGGACTGTAGCCCACCAGGCTCCTCTGTCCATGGGATTCTCCAGGCAAGAATACTGGAGAGGGTTGCCATTTCCTTCTCCAGGGGATCTTCCCAACCCAGGGATTGAACCTGGGTCTCCTGCATTGCAGGCAGACCCTGTACCCTCTGAGCCACCAGGGAAGCCCCCAAATATTATTGGTATTAAAAAATTAAAATTAAAAAACAAAAAATCTTACCGCCTATATGAAGTGATAAACAGATCTTTCTGTATCTGCCAAGTGCTAACTTATGAGAAACTATGGCAAGCTTAAAGTTCCTCAACCATCCCAAAGAGTTAACCATCCCAAAGAGTTAACCATCCCAAAGAGTTAAGGCATTCACTGGACTAATGTGAAATTATCCATGTTGATCTTATCCTTGGATATTCCTGAGAAAGATGTTAAAGTAATAAAAAGACAAAGAATGGCTTCTTGATCTGTGCTCCAGATTTTCTGGTGCTGGTTAGGCACAAGCAGCAAATGGGGCGGGGGGACCATGAGTCCGCAAGTGTTCCTGTCACAGTTCTGGACTTTAATATACCTGTCCACTACCCCATGTGAGCAGCTGACCAGGCGAAGCTGGTTGGAGAAAGGGGCCGGGCTTGGTGCAGAGAGAAGGACTTCAGTTAGACCTCTGCCTCAAAACAGGTCTGAGGTCATGGATCAGGACAGGGCTTCCCAGGTGGCAGGAGTGGTAAAGAGCCGACCTGCCACTGCTGGAGACACACAGGACCTGGGTTTGATCCTTGAGTTGGGAAGATCCCCAGGAGGAGGGCATGGCAACCCACTCCAGTATTCTTGCCTGGAGAACCCCATAGACAGAGGAGCCTGGCGGGCTATGGGCCATAGGGTCGCAAGAGTCGGACATGACTGAAGCATCTTAGCACACATGCATGCACGGATAAGAATACAGCTAAGAGGAAATGTGTCAATAAAGACAAGGAGCAACACAAATGGGGTCCAAAACAAGGTGGGACCAGGACCCAGGCAGAGCTCACCGCTGGGCACCGGACTCCACGGCCCATTGCCTATTGAGCCAACCTTGTGAGAAGCTCCACGGTGCCAGGGTGCCGGCTGTTCCCGCGTGGTGTTTAGCTCACCTCTGGTTCTAGCGGTTCTGCTCTAACCCCAGGGTCTGAGTTGTGCAGCCCCTACTACTGCCCTCCTAGGGCTGTGCTTCGCCAGCACACCCACGGAGGAC
Organism: Oryx dammah; assembly: GCF_014754425.2. Lineage (NCBI taxonomy): Eukaryota > Metazoa > Chordata > Mammalia > Artiodactyla > Bovidae > Oryx > Oryx dammah. Next base: position 17,145,079 of record NW_024070190.1, read on the forward strand.
GCTCCTCCATTCAGTGATGGGGCTGACGTTCTCTTTATCAAAGTAACCATGCACGTTACAGTCTCAGCCTCCCAGTCCGTCGTCAGTGACAACCTCTGGAGAGTAGTGACTGAAGAGGCAGGAAGGGGAAGATGGAGTACTTGAAATTTAGCCTCCATGAGGCCAACAGTGATGCCCTGATTATCACGGAAGACCCTCTTCTTATGGGGATTTATAGCTTGTTAGGTTTGGTTTTCTAAGTTCTTTTCCTTTCATTATGTTTCAAAGATATTCTACGAAGGAAACTCACTCATTAAAGGAAATCCATACAGGACACTACTTACTCAACTGCAGAACTTCGTGCCAAAAACTGAATTTCATCCTAACCATTACATTTAAGTTAGCTATAAAATTGAGAAAACCTTTTAGAACGTACGAATACAGTAAGGCCCCGAATACAAGCCCTGCCTTACAACCAACAATTTCCTCCAGCCCAGGGACATTTTTGTCTGAATGATACGGCAAGTGAATATTTCAGACCACGGGGACCATGGCTGTGGAAGGATGCCTCTAGCTCATTCAAAGATGTGTGCAATGTGCAACAGAGATTTGAGAAAGAGGAAGAGCCGGATAGGCATCTGGGCCTTGTATTTCTCTGAGCTTTGTAAACTCTGAGCTCAGTAGGAGCTGAGATCACCAGAAAGGAATGGAGCTGGGCCAGATCATGTTAGCATCCCAGAGAAATGTCTGTACAGAAAAAAGTTCAAATGTTAGGGCTCTATTTTTCAGTGAATCGATATAGAAAATTGTATTCTTCAGTGCTTTTTGTTCATTTTTTATAAACAAGGGAATTAACTTCTCTGTTATCCGTGACCCTATTTATCAGTGCGAAAGGAAAGTATGTTCCAGAAAAAAAAGATGTCCTTCACACCATCTGTTTCTTATTATCTGTCACTGGGAAATGTTGCAACCTAGCACAGCTGCTTGGGTTTTCTTAGTTTCCGGACAATTAGAGAAGCTAGATCACTTTGGGTACCTAATATCACATCTATGTTTTTGTCCTTTAAAGGACTTTAGGGGTAACTCATAAAGGATCATTGTGCCCCATATTTTGTTTTGAAACTATTTCCAGCCCTTTGTGGAAGGATGCAGATGCCTTTAAATATAAAGATGTGTGTTTCTTCACATGTCTATTTCCTACTAGCTTCCCTTTCTCTGTAACTTCAGCTGTTCTCACATCATGGAGCTTTCTGGCCATCAGACACATGTCCAGGGGGGTCCCGTTGGCTTTATGTTGGAAACTCCTGTATGCTTGCAGAGCCTTGGCCCCTGCGGATGTCTGATTATGCCACCATGCTGCCTTCAGAACGGTCTACTCTTCTACAATGGGGAGACATAGATGGATTATGGGTCCCAGGCTACCCTAGGTTTGGCAGGTTGGCCAAAAAGTTCATTTGGGCTTTTTGCACCATCTTAAGGAAAAACTTGAACGAATGTTTTGGCCAATACAATATTTTCCATTTGGGATCCAGGTCTGTAGACCCTCCTTGGAATTCAGATATGGAGGCAGCCATTGTCACTGAAATTCCAGGCAAAATTCTGGTACCCAAATGATCTGGTTTCCTATACATGGGAGATGGTCTCTAGAGAGCATATATCCAAAGCATATATCCAAGCCAGTTTTGAAGAGCTGGGGGTTGAAGATATAAAAACCTATAGGATAGCCAAGCATCCTGGACCAGGTGAAACCCCACAGAATGGACCATGCACCTCCTTCAGAGAAGAGAAGCTCACACTCACTAAAGCGTCCACAGTACAGCCAGGCATTTTCAAAGACTCAGTGTGGAGACTGGGCATTATCCTTGGTAATCCAAATAAAAAATAGCCAAGTCCATTCCAGGCATAAGGCAATGGCTAGCCATAGCTTTCTAAGGCTGGGGGCCACCACTGCCTTCCCATTTGAAACTCATGAAAGCACCCTTTGGCTGTAGGAGAAGGGCTGGGAAAGACTCAAAAGAGTTGAGAACACAGATGCCTGTATTTAACCAATTGCTCTGTACACATGCCCAAAATACACAGCAGTTGATTCTAAAACTAAGCAAAGGAATTACAATTTATCGAACACTTCCTATGAGCCCAAATTAGGTTGATCCTTAAGCCCATGGCTGGCCTTAGCAGCATGGCCTCACCATGTGCCCTATCTGTTTGGGTGGTCCCAGAGCCTAGGACCCACTCTCCAGCTTCCTCATTTTGTCAAAGTTTGTCTTCCATGAGCTTAGGTATGTATCTCTCCGGGGCATCTCTGCCTTGAATTTCAAAGCTTATATCCAACGACCTGAATGACATCTCCACCTGGATAGCTGACAGGCATCTCAAAACTAACACATCCAAAATTGAGCCCCTGATATCTACTACTCTCCCAAAGTAGCTCTTCCTGTGGTCTTCCCTATTCACCTTCCAATTGCTCAAGCCCCAGTGCTTGGTCTTATCCTTAAGCACTTTCTCTCATCTACATATAAGCCACCCACAATCGACTTGTCAACAAGTCCCACCAGATGTACCTTCAATCACATCCAAATATGTCCAAAGGCTGAGCACTTCACATCATCTTTACTGCCACCCACCCCAATCCAAGCCATCACCATCTCTCTCTTTTTTTGAATTTATTAATTTTAACCCGAGGCTAATTATTTTACAATATTGTAGTGGTTTTGCCATACATTGACATGAATCTGCCACGGGTGTACACATGTTCCCCATCCTGAACCCCCCTCCTACCTCCCTCCCCATCCCATCCCTCAGGGTCCTCCCAGTGCACCAGCCCTGAGCATCCTGTCTCATGCATTGAACCTGGACTGGCAATCTATTTCACATATGATAATATACATGTTTCAGTGCTATTCTCTCAAATCATCCCACCCTCGCCCTTGCCCTCACAGATGTATGAAAGACTTCTGTACATCTGTGTCTCTTTTGCTGTCTCACATATAGGATTATTGTTACCATCTTTCTAAATTCCATATATATGCCTTAATATACTGTATTGGTGTTTTTCTTTCTGGCTTACTTCACTCTGTGTATTATAGTTTCATCCACCTCATTAGAACTGATTCAAATGTACTCTTTTTAATGGCTGAGTAATACTCCATTGTGTATATGTACCACACCTTTCTTATCCATTCGTCTGCTGATGGACATCTAGGTTGCTTCCATGTCCTGGCTATTATAAACAGCGCTGCGATGAACATTGGGGTACACGTGTCTCTTTCAATTCTGGTTTCCTCGGTGTGTATGCCCAGCAGTGGGATTGCTAGGTCATAAGGCAGTTCTATTTCCAGTTTTTTAAGGAATCTCCACACTGTTCTCCATAGTGGCTGTACTAGTTTGCATTCCCACCAACAGTGTAAGAGGGTTCCCTTTTCTCCACACCCTCTCCAGCATTTATTGTTTGTAGACTTTTGAATTGCAGCCATTCTGACCAGCATGAGGTGGTACCTCATTGTGGTTTTGATTTGCATTTCTCTGATAATGAGTGATGTTGAGCATCTTTTCATGTGTTTGTTAGCCATCTGTATGTCTTCTTTGGAGAAATGTCTGTTAGGTTCTTTGGCCCATTTTTTGATTGGGTCCTTTATTTTTCTGGAATTGAGCTGCAGAGTTGCTTATATATTTTTGAGATTAATTCTTTGTCAGTTGCTTCGTTTGCTATTATTTTCTCCCATTCTGAAGGCTGTCTTTTCACCTTGCTTATAGTTTCCTTCATTGTGAAAAAGGTTTTAAGTTTAATTAGGTCCCATTTGTTTATTTTTGCTTTTATTTCCATTACTCTGGGAGGTGGGTCTTAGAGGATCCTGCTGTGATTTATGTCAGAGAGGGTTTTGCCTATGTTTTCCTCTAGGAGTTTTATAGTTTCTGGTCTTACACTTAGATCTTTAATCCATTTTGAGTTTATTTTTGTGTATGGCATCACTCTCTCTTATCTGCGTTACTACAAGAGTTTCCTAACCAATCTTTCAGCTTCTGCCTTTGACCTATTGTGTTCTGTTCTCAACAGAGCAGACAAAATGAGTCTTTGAAAATATAAGTTAGGCCACAAGATCCCGCCAATGCTTCCCATTTACTCAGAGTAAAAGCTGACACCATTCGCATGAGCCCCCAAGGCTTACACGAGCTCTGTCCCCTCTCCCATCTCTGTTCCCACGGACTCTACACCCCAGCCACTGTGGCCCCAGCCAAGCCCCCTTCTCCACCCTTGAGATCCTTGCTCTGCCCTTCCTTTGGCCTACAATGTTTTCTCCAGTTATCTGAATAACTTGTCTCCCCACTTCATTCAAGTCTTAATTCAAATATTAACTTTCTTGAAGAGGGCTTTCCCTATCCTCCTAAGATTTCAAACCCTCCTCCGCTTTCAAAACCTACTAGTTTTTATACATATCACTCTCTAACATGCTTTACATTTCACTCGTTTTGCTTTCTTTCTCATAAGAAAGCAAACACAATAATGGGGAGGTTTTGGGTATTTCCCATGCTCCTCTGTCAAGCAACAGGCAGCAGACATAACAAGCCATGGACACATGATTGTGAATGACTCGACGGCACCCATTCCATAGTCATTATAAACATTCTGAACACAACTCCCCTTGGCCCGAAGCCTACATAATCTTAGAGAAAACCAGCAGCCACCAACCTTTTCCTATTCGCCTTCCTAACTGAAATAAAAGCACCTACCAATCCAGCACTGGCTTCCAGAGAATGTGGTACTTGTAAGGGGGGCCTGGGGAAGGGGCTGTAAGCATTTAAAGATGCTCCATCTCATAGTGTCTGATTCACATATCACCATACATGTATTTATTTACCTTCTGAGATTTCAGAGTCTTGGATAGAAAGGATAGAGCTGGGACTGCTCACACCCCAATAGGCAGCCCTGACACCGAGGTTGGGCCTAGGTTGACACTTCTATGGGCAACTTGCCCACACCTACTGCAGGCGGAGGGCAGCTTCCTGCCCCTTTGGTTGGAACAAGCCACAGAGCACCAGGGACCTCAAGTCTCTGAAAGTTTCACTGGCAGAGGGGAACCACAGGAGGATGCGGGTTGCATGGGGAAGGGAGGGTGAAAAATTAAGTGGCAGGCAGACTGCCGTGCTCTCTGCATGCCTTCTTAAGGAGGATCAGGAAAATAAAGAAAATCAGAGCAAGGCCAACACCTTGCCCAGAATGCATGGCTGGCCTCCTCTCTGTATCTGTTACCTTAGATTGAGCGTGTCCTCCGTGAAGCCTTTTCCTTTCAAGCTGGGTTGGAAAGAGCAGAAGCTAGACAAAAAGGGAAAGGATTATTCCATCAGCAGAGTCAGGACCCTTCCACCACCGGGAAGCAGGCTAGAGATCAGGTTCATTCTTGCCCTTCCAGTGAACCCCATCTGTCCCCAGATCTGGGTGTACCTCTGAGGCACCCCATTGGCACCCTCTGCCATTAGATGCTCTGGCCTAAATAACAGCAATGATAATGATAAAACAATAGTTGCAATCAAAATTACGTGTTTTAGAGACCTCTTCTGGGCTGGGCACATGCATTTCCATTGCCGATTTCAGCCACCACTGCAGTACTCCAGGGACAGATGCCATCTTGCTTTAATGCTCCTTGAACAAGGGTGGGGCATGGTTGGTACCGTTCACTGCCTGAGCTATGGATGTAGAAGACTTCTAGCTCAACTGTGAAAAACTTCGTGCAGGACATAGAAATCATAAGGGAACCTGAACGTGAGGTTCAGCGTTGCCTGTCTACTTCTTCAGTTTCGTTTGAAATGGAACTTGTTTTAGGAGGTGATATAACAGCAGTCCTTGGAAGAGCCTCAAAGGGAGAATCACAGTCAATGGAGATGTGCCCAGAGCTGGCTCAGATGGCCTCTCTGCAAGAGTTGTTTTCTCCACTCTGGCCCTGTCCTTGGGACCCAGCAGCTGGTCCTAGTGCCAGTGATAGGCCAGGGCCAGCAGGAAGATAAGGCTAGAGTCTCTGAGCACAAAATGGCCTGGGACACGCAGGCCAGGGATGTCAAATCTCACCTCAGGACTTTTAGCCCCAAGTGGAGCTGAATACGTCCACTCCTCTATTAACCCAGCTTCTACGTCATCTGCTCATGGCTAGGAATCTGCCTTTTGACCCCTTCTAGATTCTTTGCACATTCACATATCTCTAACTTTAATAATATAAGTATAAAATTTAAGATCTAGCTTAAATTTCTTAGATTGATTAATCTCTTTGGAGAACGTTCAGTTAAACCAAGACAGTAAGCTTCTCTCTTTAAGAAAAAAAAGCTGTTCCATGCAGAAGTGGGAAATCAGTTGTTAGGAATTCTTTCCAATGAAATATGAAGTCAGAGCAACTAAAATTGGCAACTGGGATCAAAAAGTAAGATTAAGCCAAAAAAAATTACTTGGAAAATTAAAAAATAAAGCCAGAAAGTTCTGGAAAATGCATTAACTATGTTGTGGCTGCACACTTTTTTCCCTTCCTTCAGTTTTTACTGGCCCAAATTACTTTAGTTCATGAAATGGAACCTGTTTCCCAGGATCGAGAGAAGGAGCTTCTGTGGTTTTCTCTTTACTCTGTTCCATACCTCAAGAGTTCTGCAGGTAAGTTCTTCCTCGAGTCTAACCTAAATCCTGCTCACTGTGGGTGGAGAACAATCTCCTGAGAACAAAGCTATTCTTCTGCTGTTGGTTCGTGATCAGTTTCCTTAGCAGAGAATTTCCGAACTCTTACCTTTTGAAGACCTTACTCCGATCACTGTTGTGGAAGACAAGAAACTGGGAATATCCGTTTTGGAAAAAGATCTCCAGGGCAATGTCCTGTAAAGAGAAACCCCTTTTACTGCTCTGAAGTTTCCTAGGATGGATGGAGACCTCCCTCCCCCACCCCCTGCCCTGCTCCCCGACTCCACAGCCGACGCCACAGAGCCATGGTGTGGGCCATCTGGGACTCTATGTCAGGTGTGGAAGGATTTCAGTCTAAAATGGACCCAGAGACATGAAAGGGCAAATCTCAGGTATGTGTCCTCTGGAAAACAGAACTTCAGAACTGAGAGACTGATTTCCCATAGATGCTTAATTGGCGGAAGATGGAGACTTACCTCTGAAGTAATGAACATCCACAAAGAATCTCTCCCATCCACAAACCAATGAACTTATTGCTTGGACTCTGAGTGGACAAACCCATCTTGTACTCTTTGCCAGTAGATAGATACAGCCAACCTCAAACCCTCAACCCATTAGCCTGTAGCTCACAAAAGCCTGCCTTTCCTCAGTGGTTATTCCCCTGTTATTTTTGAATCAACTCAATTTCCAGTAGATTCAAGCTTGCCTCAGTTACCTCTTTATTTAGGCTGACAAAGGCAACCCTTCCTAGTTAGTCCTTCCAACCTCCTACAGGGGATAAGAAGACTTTGGTAACAGTGATGAATTGGAGTCTTCACAGAGTAAGTAGGCAGGCAGGAGATCTCAGAGTCCCTTTGACTGAAGAAGGAAACAAGAGCCCAACTCACAGGAAAAGCGAGGAGGGGACAAAGAGAGGAAAGTGCCCAGTGACATCTTCAGACACTTCTACTCCTGAGTCAAGGGCTTCACTTCCGGAACCGAAGGATCATCTTACCAGAAACACTAGGGGAGCTGGTTGCATGAGCGGATGCAAGCTTTAATCTGGGCAGCATCCTGCGCTGACCTGCAGACTTGAGGCACAGGGGTTTGGCCACACCCACTTTGCTGAGCCGTTTTGATGTGGCCACACTGACATAGCAATGTCACTTCAAGGGTATTTTGCTAACACCTAAATGAACCTGCCTGCCTTCTGTTTTCCTTTCTTAGACTTGGAATAGTGAGCCCACATAAAGGATGAAGCTCAGGCATGAGGTGGGGTCAGGGAGAGAATACTCAGTGCTTGAGGAAGGGCCTGGGAGAAGTGAGGTCCGAGGATGGAGGGAGAGATAGGGAGGGTGAGGGTCAGACTCAGAGATGGCATGCTGCATCCAACGGCAGTCAGGCCCTGCCCCTTCCTGGCGGGAAGTGAGTTCTCCACGTCCAGGTCATTAGACTTCTGAGCAGAGCGAAAGTATCTGTAATGATAATGCGGCACCCTTCTCCTCTGCAGATGTATATAAGAGCCTCAGATTTTTTCCCTACATACAGAAGTATAAATAACGTGCAAATAGATGATGAGCATAGAATCTGTGGAGCCCATGACTTGCCCCAGCAACCGCGAGTGCCCAGGCTCTGACTTCCTCCTGGGAGAATCTAGGGCTGGGCAAATGGGGGCCTTGCACACGAAGATCTCCCACCCCCAACTGGACATGCTCACACACCCTCCCACTCTGGTTTCCACCACCGTCATGCTAACCAACCATCTGGAAACAATCTCTTTGTACCGGGGAGAAAGACACTCACTTACTGATACCTAGTTGCTACTATGTATAACATGTAAATAGACATACAATTACTAAAAAAAATAATTTTTGAGTACTTGCTATATGCTCAAAATGTGCTAAGTGCTATATTATGTAACAGTGGAAAAGACAAGAGGTGGTGGCCTGTTCACGGTGAGAAATGAGAGCCCAGAGGTGCCCGACTGCAGAGCCATGCTCAGGACTGGGCCCACGCTGGCCCTGGTCAGAACCATCAGCTCAGGGCCTCCTCCACCCGCCCCTTTCTGGCTCACTGCTCTGCTCAGGACTGGGCCCAAGCTGGCCCTGGTCAGAACCATCAGCTCAAGGCCTCTTCCACCCACCTCTTTCTGGCTCACTCTGAGAAGAGCACTGAGGGCTGGCAAAATGAGAACCAACGCTTTGTGGGCAAAAGCAGCAGAGAAGGAAGGAGAGGGAAAGAGCCAGTCAGAGCCAGCAGCTTGCTGGATCCTTGTCTGTGGGGGCAGCTGATCCTCCCTAGAATGAGTCCCTCTGAAAGCCTCCCTTGAGCTTTCGCTTCAGAGAATAATAATAATATAAATAACAATGAGGCCTCCAGCAGGAGGGTCACAAGACAAAGAAGTTTACAAAAGAAAGGTAACTTATTCTGTCCCAGGAGGCCAAGCACTGTTTTGTGGGCCTATGCAGAATAGAGACCCTGCAGAGAAGGGGGGAGGGGCCTGGGCCCCTCCCTTCCCACAAGGTGGTCCCTCATCTCTTCCTCAGCCAGGTGTTGGGAGGCCCTTGGGCACAGTTGCAGCTTTGCTATTGGAGAGGTTGGACTGTTGAGGGCAAGATGTGTTTGAGGCCAACGAGAACCCCAGAGCTGTTCCTCCCTTTGCTACTGAGGTGATGCTTCTAAACCAGATGGTGTGCCTCCAAGGTAGGGCATGAGAAGTATTTGGTTGTGACTCAGTGACAACAGAACCCTGCCTCTGGAAGGAGTCCGCTCTGTTTAGCAGCCGGATGAGCCCTTGAAAATACCAAACAAGGTTCTGAGATCCTGCTTGGAGGGGACAATTAGGAGATCTCTAAACCACTTGGCCCAGGAAATGACGGAGCATGAAGGTAGATGAAGATTTGAGGAGGGCAGAGGGTAGAGGCAGCAGCCTGAGAGGTGTCCCTGTGGTCTGAACAGGGGAGACTGGCACTCAACTCTCAGTCGTCAGCTCTGCCATCAGGCAATGGAGCTGCCCCGCCCTGTATTCCTGAGTCTCCGGGCAGCTCTGGGGCATGTCAGGGGGAAAATAAAGCAAAGAGGCTGGATCCTAAGTGACATGGTAAGAGGGAGAAGGGCCCAGTGGCCAAATGGCAGGGACTGGGGAGAGGGTGAAGCAGAGAGCAGAACTCTGTCCCAGCCAGGGGACCAGCCCAACACAAGCTGGGGAATTCACAGGTGTCCCAAAGGGCCCTGGGCTGGGCATGGGTGAAGGGGTCAAGGAGGTGTGCCCCTCCTGTTCAGATGGGGCCTCGATGACACCTGAACCGCCATCAGGTCTTAGGGTGAGGGTTAGGGAAGGGGTGGTCCTTCCTCCAGGCCCCTCCCAGTCTCACCTGCAGGAGGAAACGTGCCTGCCGGAGCTCCCTGAGATCACCGTAGCTGTGGCGCTGGCATGAGTAATGGTCAGAGGACCTGTCTTTGCTGCACATGTTGAAGATAAATGGGTCGCTAATGCTGGAAAGAAAGCAATACGTGCAGTGAGAGGGTACCCAGTGGGGGCTTGCTCACCTGCCTGAACCTGCATTTCTGGAACACATCGGGAGATGGGCCAGCACCCTCTTACCTGATAACCCTTGTCTGTGTCAGCCCTGCACTGAGGAGTAATAGGGGACATTGGCTTAACCAGAGTGGGGGACACAAAGCAAAGGGATCACCTTCAGGCCGACGGTGACACTGGGTGCAGAGCGTAAGTGTGAGAAGACTTTCTGGGTATTGGGGTCAGAAACGGGTTGGTGATGCGGTGGGGAAAAGTGAGAGATGTGTAGTTAGGTATGGACAACTTTCAAGTTCCCGAAACATGAGGCAGAAAGATGGAGAGCCTCCACTAAACAGTCCCTGTTTAACATGGTCTCGGACAACATGGCCATAGGGTAACTTTTAATGTGATGTTCTTAACTAGGGAAATCAAAGGACACTAAATGCTAATCATGATATTGATTGACTGGGCCTTTGGTAATAGAAGTGGATTCAGATTAAAACATACTGTGATTTGTCCCACATTTGTACGGGACAAATCCACTTACCAGTTTATACCTGGAATTTGCACCCAAATCATCTGCTAGATAGCAAACTCTTTACCAGACTCGGCCCTTGTCCGACTGAGCTGTGTATCTGTGGAGTCTACCCCATTGCTTGTATAAGACAGACTTTCATTTGTTGAATGAAATTAAACAGAGAGCTGATGCCTTAAAACTGCTGACTGAAAGCACCGATCATAAAAAGCCAGTTGGATGGTTTGGATTCCCACCAAATGAATCAAACGCTACATCTTGTGAGCTTGGCCGCCACTGTTATGGGTTGAATTGTGTCCCCCAGAAGATGTAGGTTGACGTCGTAATCCCCAGTACCTCAGAATGTAACTTTACTTAGAAACAGGTAAATAGCAGAGGTAATAAAGTGAGGTCATGAAGATAGATCCCAATCCAGTAAGACTGCTGCTGCTGCTGCTAAGTCGCTTCAGTCGTGTCCGACTCTGTGCGACCCCACAGACGGCAGCCCACCAGGCTCTCCCGTCCCTGGGATTCTCCAGGCAAGAACACTGGAGTGGGTTGCCATGTCCTTCTAGTATTCCCCCAATAAAAGGGACACTTAGACACGGAGACAGACACACATAGGGAGAAGATGGCCGTGTGACTGGAGAGATGCGTCTACAAGCCTTGGACCATCAGGGGTGGCCGGGAAACACTAGCAGCTTGAAGAGGAGAGGAAGGATCCTCCCCTAAAGCTGGAGAGGGAGCACAGCCCTGCTGTCACCTTGATTTCAGACTTCTAGCTTCCGGAATTGAGGGATAATAAGTTTCTCTTTTTTAAGAAGCTGCCCAGTTTTTGATACTTTGTACAACAGCCCAGAAAACTGGTTACACAGAAAACACAGTTACCCTATTCAGCCAAGAAGGAATCTCCCTCAAAGCAAAATATAACCTTCGAGAAAGGGTCTTGCTTTCTGAGGAAAGTTACAAAGTACCTGAGTCCAATAACTGCTAGAGGATTGGCAGTGTTCTTGAGTTTTATTTGGGATGTTTTTATGGTACATCAGGGAGTCTCTTTCAAGGTCTAAGGCTCAACTATACTCAGATTGATGGCAGTCTTTTAGAGAAACATTTCAGAGTTGACTTAGCTTTATTTTTCACTGGCTTATTTATGTATCTTCCTTGGTCTCCATGATCAAAATAAGACTTAATCTCCATTGATCTCACATGATCTAATGGCCCATCTCTGAGAACCACATCTCCACAAGTTTTTCTTCAGGTAGCAGACAAGGGCTCAGAGAGAAAACACTGTCTGGTTAACAAACACTTCTTTGAAGTATGGTGACTACAATTACCTATGCAATTCTAAGGTAGTTAAATATTCTCGCTACTCTCCTACTTACATTCTAGAAAAGGACATTTCCAGACTTGAGTACACCCAACCTAACAACTGGGTTTCTATTAAAAGTGCAGCTATAGTCAATTGGATCATGATTACATGCACCTCATAAACACAATTTAGCTAATCAATAAGATCTTATCCAACACTAACCAGAGGTGGAGAGGGAAGCAATGGATTATGCGAGTCACATGGGCACTCCATGCATATAGGTGGAGTAGAAAGCTTTCATCAGCTCTCAGAAAGGCGAGTCTGCAGACCCATTGTCCATATTGATCAGTATCAATAAAACATGAGCAATAAAATGAGATGAGTGTGCCAAATATTAATTATGTGCCTGCCCTGCAAAAGCATAGAAGATTCACTGCAATCGGTGAACATTTGATATGGATAAAAGATGGAAGTTAGCAGAGAGAAGAAGGCCAAGCATTTTAAAACAAACTTAAATCAAAGGAGGGTGGGTTCACATCTATCCTTCCACAATCCTTAAATTCTTGTTTCTTCACATAGGCTGGAAATACTATGACACCTGGGAGTTAAAATTCTTGCTTATGGGCAGGTAAGACTGGTTCCTCCATCAATAGTCTTAAATAGTGGTTATCAAAGTGTGGTCCCAGACAGTAGCATGAGCATTAGCTGCAAATTTGGTAAAATCTCAGGCCCTAACCCAGATCTGCCAACTTAGAAGCTGGGATGATGGTGGGCCCCAGAAGTCTATTTTATCAAGTCCTCCAGGTGAGTCAATGTAATTTAGCTTGAGAGCCACTGGGCTGAGGTTATCTTGTCATCACTTGAGCCTTGGATAACTAGAAAAGAAATTGGCATCTAAATTTCTTCACAAGTGATGAAAACATACAGCTGACAATAACTAGCAAAAGTGCAAACACAATCAATTTGATTTTGAATGGCAGCACTTCAGAAACACTAGAGAATTATTCAATAAGGGCTGATTGAACCCAAGTACACCAACTATCAATACATTTGATCCTAGAGAAGAACCTCAGAATTTCCTGCCAAAGATCTCTGGTATTAGTTGGTATAAAAATGACTCCAAATTTCTACCCAAATCTCACTCATCCTTCAAGACCCAAACCTTAGCTGCCTTCTCCAAGTAGCTGTCCCTCACCATACCAGCCACATGTCATCTCTCCAAGTGTGAACCCCGAAGAGTCCTCGCATAACCTGTATCTTGTCGCTTGATGCTAGTGTGCTCCAAACTCTTTCCAGAAGAACCTGGATATGCTGCTGACTGCATCATGGGCCTTGCGGGCATAACGAGGCAGTGCCTGACGTCTTGCATAAGGATGAACAAGCAAGAAGTTGTTGACTCAGTTACACATATATATATACATTATTTTTCAGCAGTGTTTAACACAAAATTGTAAAATCAACTATACTCCAATTAAAAAAAAATGTTGTTGAATAAGTACGCTGATGGGACTGGATTCTATTATGCAAATAACCTAAAGAGCGATCCCTTTTGTCCTGTGGTGCATTTCACAGCAGGAGAGCCCGAGGAGCTGCTGTCTGGTTAACTGCTCCAGATTTTAGCTTTGGGGAATCCTAGTCATGGATGCCTGTGCCTTAAGGTTCTTCCGTTTTATCTCATGGCTCAGTTTCAGGCCCAAACCCGAGCCCATAGAAAGAACAAGGTGGGAGGCGTAGGCGTGGGGTGGCTGAGAAGGCAGCCTGGGGTCAGGGCAGAATCTGCCAGGGTCGGGGGGCACTCACTTGGACAAGCAGTGGCGGGTGCAGTAGACGTCACCCACGGGAGAGAGCGTGAAGTTCTCGCAGACGTAGAAGTGCTGCTGGCCGAAGAGCAGGAGCCCTTCGCAGACCAGGTGGCCCCGCACGACGACGAGGGAGAACTTCTGCGTCACCTGCAGGGGGAGAGTGCCAGAGTCAGGACCCAGCTTCTTCAGGAGGGCGGGAGGGCGGTGTCTGGTCGCCCGCTGCGCTCTGGGAAGTGAGGGTAGCACCCTGTCAATGACGGAGCTGCTGCCCCCCGGCTGCACTGCTCTGCACTAAGCGGGATTTCTACGCCCAGCCCCCTGCTTCATTATTTCACCGACCCAAGGCCACCGTGTCGCACCGAGGCACGCGGGTGAGTGTTTATTGCTCTTCTGAACATGCTGCCATTTTCCCTCTCACTTTAAGCTCCTCTACAACCATGCAAAACGCTCCTCGGTAAACAATGAGGGAAGTTTTTGAGGACTGAGGCATCACTCAGTTACAGACGTGAAGAAACTTGTCAAGGAAACAGCTGGAACGTGACCAGGACAGGACCAGAACCAGGTCTGCCTAGGACCACAAGTGCAAGACTGGCCCTGCTGTCTGCAAAGGCCAAGGCTGCCCCCAGGTGTGTCAGAGGAGGCACCGGCTGTGCCCAGATCCCTCCCTTCTGGCTCAAGCACATTCTCTCAGCAGCTGAAGACGCTGGCAGTTTCCCAGAATCCCCTCCGCTAAAGAGGGTGCCTGTCATGGGTCAGGTCCCCGTCTCAGTGGTCATCTGTCCCCAGCACGGGCCAGCACAGAGGCAGAGGGACTGGCCCTTTGCCTCCATTCACTTGAGCTCCCTTGGGCTCAGACGCGGCCTGGCTGAGACCGCAGTGAGGTCGCACATCCTGCACCCCACCCAGCAACCCGAACCCCAACCAACATGCCGCACGCACAGCTCTGGCTCCGTGTTGGCTTTCTGGGGAGGCTGATCTGGGATGATGTCTTGGTATGAAACAGAGTCCCACATTAAATAAGGACTAGTTAGGTCCTTACATAGAATAAATCTCTGAAGGAATGAGTGGGAGAATACATGAATTCTTGGTGACGGCAGCTCAAAGGAACCAGAGTAAGACCAAGGCCAACATTTTCTCAGGATAATTCTGTGCTAATTCCAGCTATGCAAAAGAACTGACTTAAAAAAAAAAAAAAAAAAACCTAGTATATAACCATTGGGCTTCCCTGGTGGCTCAGATGGTGAAGAGCCTGAGGTTGAAGCTAAGCTCCCTGCTCACCATTGGGAGCAACAATGGGGCAGCAGCGGTGAAACCTGGAAAGCTGCCTGCATACCCGTTCTCACACCCTACTTCACATGGGATTTAGCCAAAGTGAGGGACAGACGTGATAAACAGAACCCTACCCTCGTGGGACTTAAAATCCAGTGGGGGAAGACACGTCCACCAATACATTATCAAAAACTGTGATATGCATTGAAAGAAGAAAAAAATACAGGTTGATAATGATATAAGGCAGAGAAAAACTTGGAGAGGACATGATCTCAGACAAATTCTGAGACCTGAAGGATGGAAATGAGTAGTCATGGCAAGGCTGGGAGAAGAAATTTCATGGAACAGGAATATCCATCTCAGAGCATAGAGGTAGGAATGGCAGATCTGGGGAGCAGAAGAGAGGTCAGTGTGGCTGGTGAAGCTGGAAAGCAGGCATGCTCAGGTCCTGAGGGCCTTAGGTGTCTTCATTTCCCCCATGTACCCGTAAGAATAAAATCTGTCTACACTTCTGTAAATCTGTCGTCTGTCAACTCAATGTTGCAGCCTAAATAGAGACTCTAAGGAGGTAGAGGAAAAGTTTTGTCTCTCCTGCTGTATAATCTTCCGAAGAGATTCTGTGCCTATGTAGTTTGTTTTATACATATTATCTTTTTTATTTTTTTTACACAAATAGCATATTCATACAGCTACTGGTCTGCATCTAGTTGTCTTCCTTAATAGGCCGTCTAGGAGCCCTTTCCAAATCACTTCTTACAGAGTTGTCTCACTTTTATTAAAAGATACAGATGGTTAGTTTGCACGGATGTGGTACAACCCTCTACTGATTTGTTTTCAAATGTTTCAACATTACAAGTGACACTGCAGTGACAATCCCTGTGCACAGACCACTTTGAACACACGTAAATCTGTAGTAAATCTTCTAAATTCCTAGAAGCAGAACTGTAGGCCCAGGATGTGGGCATTTTATATTCTGATCTAGTGCCAGATTGCTGTCCGGCAAGGCGTCGCTAATTCACACTCCCACCAGCATTGCTGGAGGGTGTTTATGCTTCCTTGGCCAAACTGTTGAAGCTTCTTCTCTTATGCCTTTGTACAGAGGAGACTTCATCCTCAAGTTCACAGAGTCGGATGTGGGGCCCGAGTACACAAGCCTGTGTACCTCCCTGGCCTCTCCCGTCCCTCTGAGGCCCCACCCTTGCCCAGACTCTGTGGTGCCACCAGAAGAGGCTGCAGCATGTTCTCGTGATCTCCTGGTGTTTTCCTTTGGAGAGAATTCAGTAATAACCCGAATAAAGCAAACCACAAAAAGGATGTCTGGTGAGAGCTGGGTCAATAGCTTAAAAGCGGATTCTGCTAGAAAAGAATAACATTCTAAAAACTGGAAAATGAGCCCAAGGGAACTGTTCCCTGCTCTTCCATTTAAATTAACCCTAAGAGAGCTCCATCACCAAGTTCACTCGTGATGAAGAAATCCCTCCTGCCACGATTCTATCAATCACTTTAAAAAGAGTGGAACTTCAGCTCCATAAGTAGAACATTTTTAAGATCGGTTAAGTGACATATTTTCACTCCTAATGGGTGGATTAGTAAGCACACAGCCACACCTGGCCCAGGTATGATAAGGAATAGATTGTCTGGAAGTCCAAAACCACCAGAGTTAAAGTTAGAGGGGCAACAACGTGCTGGGACATTCTGTGGAAGCCCATGCCAGCACATTCTCCTAGAAGCAGGCCTCAGTCAAATGTCTACAAAAGGGGAAGTTCAGCTGGAGGCTCTCTCAAGATTTCTTCCAGCACTATTCGTCTGCAACTTAATGCAACACCTTAATTTTACAGGTAGAAAACGTAAGACTCAGCACTATCACGTGAGGCACCCGGTGACAGAGCTGATGCGTACGTTCCCTCATTCTTGCTGCTGTTTAGTCCTCAGTCGTGCCTGACTCTTTGAGACCCCACGGACTGTAGCCTGCCAGGCTCCTCTGTCCAAGGATTTCCCAAGCAAGTGTACTGGAGTGGGCTGCCATTCACTTCTCCAGGGGATCTTCTCGACTCAGGGATCAAACCAGCGTCTCCTGCACTGCAGGCGGACTCCTTACCCCTGAGCCACCTGGGAAGCCCATGTTCTGTTATACTTGTCTGCAAAATCTGCTGCAAAGAAAGCTTCAGCTCCATTCACGCTTCTCTTTCCATGTATCTGCTCACCTAGACCTTGTTAATAATAAATTCTGCTACACTGGTGTCTGGAATAAGTATCCTCTTTTTTTTTTTTTTTTTAAAGCACAGATTGCTGAGAAAAAGTTAAGCATCCAAAGGGAAAGAGGCTATTCAACTCCATTTACACTGACTACCTATGAACTCAGGATGACTTTTAGATGGAACATTCTGTCACACTCATAGTCAAAGAAATGTATATTAAAACAATAAGGAGACACTATTTTTTATATGTCAACTTGGCAAATCTGGGAAGAAATATAACACAAGGATCTGTTGATGGCAGCTCGTCTTTTCAGATGGAGACAAGGAGCTGGGATGACCCCTGTCTGCCTGCATTTGCCACTTCCACAAGCGAGCCTGCAAACAACCAAACCTTCGGCCTTTCTCTGCTGGCTCTGAGGAGATCAAATGGAAAAGGATGGAAACTGAAAAGGTTTACAAGTTCTGAAGACTGTTCAAAGCACAGTGCATGGCACTAACTGCATTTCCTGAGGATCCACACATCAGTGGTTAAAGTTGGAACGTGTTTCTAGCTAGGGCAGCTCTGTATATTGTAAAACCCAGACCCATGAATCTCAGCATTTATTTGAAAAGCTTAGGTAGCAGAGTCTCCCGGGCAGCTTGTTAAAGTTCATATTCCCAGGGTACATTCCAGTTGTTCTGATTCAGCAGGTACAGAGTGGACCCTGGAATCTGCATTTGAATAGGCAGGCCAGATGATTCCTGAAGACCATACTTAGAAACTGAGCCAGGGACACCAGCCAGGCTGCGAAAGCTGAGGTTCTGTCTTATGCAAACCTATGGCTACCGCTCACTTATTTGCTCATACTTTCATTTAATAGAGACGTATTAGATGTTTTAGCCTGTGCCCCCATGCAGACATAAGGGGAGATAAAGCACATTTTTGTGGTGCTTGTGGTTTGACAGGAAAGAGAGGAGAATATCAACTGTCCTCAAAGAGCATAATGTTGGAGGGAAGCACACATACCTTGGGGCACAGAGGAGAGCGCCTGGCCCAGACAGAGCCCGGAGAGGGAGCAGAGGGGACATCAGAGCAGGGGGTCTCGAGGTGGAGGCCCCAAGGCTGTGGCTATGAGTTCAGAAGATTAAAAACAGAGAAGAAAATTTCCAAGGCACAAAGTCTTGAGACAGTAGGACATGTTTAGAGAATGTAAACAATTCTGTATAATTGGAGTAAAAAGGCAGGTGTATGTGTGTGCACACTTGCACACTCGTGTAAGGGTGAGAGAAGCAAGTCCAGGGAAGCACAGGGCCAGCTCAGAAGGGCACGAAGTGTGCCAAAGAGAGTCTCAGAAGGTTTTCAGTAGGGACCACATGTGTAGCTCTGCATTTTAGAAAGTCAGTCATGGTGACTCACCTAGGGGGAAGATTCTACACGAGAAGTTTAACACACTGCTTCACTTTCTACAGATGACTTCAGCTAAAAATACCCATGAAGAGCTTGATGCTGCTCTCTGCTGTTCAGCACAAAAAGATCTCCCTTTAAGCTGATTTCATTTCTAACAAAGTCATACTAATATTTTACATTGAGTAAAAAATGTAAATGAAAAAAATAAATGCTTAGTTTTTCATGTAATTAATTAGTTAATTACATGTAATTACATGGATTAAATAATTAATTCATGTAATCAATTAATTTTCATGAAATTAATTAATTTCCTGTAATTTTCAAGCAACAGTAAAAACAACTCCCATGGGAGTTCCGACTCTGGAATGGGTCTGGAAGCACATTTTTTAAGTGGAGACAGTTTTGCAAGTAGCTCAGTGGAGGAGGTGCAAGGGACACAGCAGCTGACACAGGCCCACGGTTAACATGCATTAAATAAACCACTCCTCGCATCAAATGGAGCTGTTTGCAGAGAAATGTGTTTGCGGTTCTGGGAATCATTAATCAATGGCACAAAAGTGGCATAGAATAATTACTGTCCCAGGTATCGCTGGAGGCGATCAGAGCTCCAGTGTTCTCACACAGAAATGAATTAAGCTGCTGCCATTCTGAGCTCCGGTCTGCTGGCTTCCCCCAGAGGCCTCCGTGGGGACAAGCCATCCGGAAGTGCGCGAGGAGATGTGCCTTGCAGTCTCCTGGGGCTGGGTCTTGCAAAGGCCCTAGAAGCAAGTGCTTCTGCGATGGCAGGGGAGAAGGGGCAGGACTCTCCGCGAGGCTGCCTGCCCACTTTCTGTGATGGCCACTGAAGGCGGGGGCTCTGGTTTTTCTGAGTGTGGGCACACACCTGCCACATACACCCTGCCTGGGTGTGCCTTCACTTAGAAAACACACGAGGCCCACGAGGTCTTATGGAGACATCTGAGTTGGGAGAATTCTCAACGATGCTGACATTGTCTCAACAATGCTGAATTAGAATCACAATACTTGATACAAAATGTCTCAACACACGCAGAAAATATTAGTCTGAGGAAATGCAGAAAATAACCATACACACACACACACACACACACACCCCTGCTGTGGGCACACTTCCTGTATCTTTGCTTGAACACTTTCATGGTTCTAGTGTGTGTGTGCGCGCACTCAGTCATGTCCAACTCTTTGCCACCCCATGGGCTGTGTAGCCTACCAGGTTCCTCTGTCCATGGCATTTTCCAGGCAAGAATACTGGAGTGGGTTGCCATTTCCTTCTCCAGGGGTCTTCCCAACACAGAGATCAAAGCTGCGTCTCTTGAATCTCCTGCACTGGCGGGCAGATTCTTCACCATTTGCACCACGGTTCTAGAGTCAGGGCAACAAGTCTCCCTTCCTCGACTGGGCAAGTGCAGAGCTGGGACAGATTGAGAGAATCCAGGTCTGAGTGGATCTCTTTCCTGCTGAGATGATGCAGGATGGAACGGAGGGTCAGAGCAGAACCCAAGAGAACCCTGACCTGCTGGAAGGAGGCCCATCTGGGGTTCTAAGCTGTCCATAGAGGAGCCCTTCTTCGTTTGCACTGACAGGCCCTTCCCTGCTTCCTCAAGGTCACTGCTTGGTGTTCAGAGTACATACCCCATTTCCCCCTTTTTCTTGGACTGAAAGAACAGATCCTAAGATTCTGCTAAAGGAAGAGCCACAGCCACAGTAATAATAGCAGGTACAAG
Organism: Oryx dammah; assembly: GCF_014754425.2. Taxonomy (NCBI): domain Eukaryota; kingdom Metazoa; phylum Chordata; class Mammalia; order Artiodactyla; family Bovidae; genus Oryx; species Oryx dammah. Next base: position 17,165,427 of record NW_024070190.1, read on the forward strand.
CCACCGAGAGCTCCTTGTGCCTGGCACAGAGTCTAGGGTGGGGACATGCAACATAAGTGGTGGCGGTGGAGCTGGGGCCCGACTAGAACCCGTGCCGACTCTGCCTCCAGGGAGCCTTTCCCTGTGGGGCCCTCGCCTGTCTCCTAGAGCTTCTCCAGGGAGCGGCTGTATCTGGTGGTTTGGTCCACTGACCCTGCAGGAATTCAGCTGAATCAGAAAACAGTCTCTTCCACAACTAACCATAAAGCCAGAGGCAATGAGCACAACCCAACAAAATGGATCAAAACAACTTGTGCAAAGAACAAATGTCTTGATAATGTTCAGAACCACCTTGCTTGCAGCTGCTCAGCACCTCACGTTCCTTTGGCCCCCACACACTCCTGTCTGCACAGCCTGGAGTCACCAGCCACGTGAAGCATTCTGACAGCTTCCTGCTGTGCGAGATGGAGACCCAGAAAGACTGAAGTTTAAGTACAGGCAGGGGAGGAGAGGAGAACAGCATCTTGCTAGTCCTGGCCTGCCTCTCAGAGGCTGGGAAAGTTGGCCACCTGGGGGCTTCAGGCTCTGGCTCCCCCACCGAGATCCCAGAGTGAAGTGCTGCAGCGTGAGACAATTAGCAAAAATACTGAAAGCAAGTACTCGCTGCACAGGCCAGGCTGGTATCAGCACCTGTAAGGCTCGGAGAACCGCACTCTGAAAAGGACACTCAGGGACAGCATCTAGTGGACTGACAAAGTTTATTATCCAATTGTGTAGTTTTATAATTTTCAGGGACTAGAGCATATGACAGACTTGCTCGTAGCCATTTCAGATAAACATCAAAACACTTAAGCATAAAATACAGTTCCCACCGCCCAAGCCATAACACAGCTTTGGTGAAAACTCTAAAGGGAGTCTTATCATGAAACAACAGTCTTGCTCTCAGAAACAGGTGGTCAGAAGGAAGCCTTCGAACGCCTCAAGGCCGGGCGTATAACCCTTCGATATCCGTTCCCAGCCTCAGGCACTTGGTGAATGCTCGTAACCCTTTGTTATGCTCATTCCAGCTTCCAACCTTCGTCATGAGTGGAGCAAAGACATTTTCAGTATTTGCTCAAAGCCTTCCAGCTCCTCCACAAGCACCGACTGTGACTATAAACTTCAGACCTTGCCCTCAGCCCAGCCCAGCCAGGGCTGCAGATACCTGGCCAGTCTTGGCAAGCACCTGGGAGTCACGCTGTTCACAGAAGCTCTTCTTGGAAGGTGGGAACATGGATTAGGTGAGATGCGGACCCTCAGTGGTACCAAATGTGGCAGGCAGTATTTGGGGACAAAGATGTCCCCCAAGAGCCTTGTCCCTGATTATCCTATCAAACACTAACCCAGGTGCTACTTGAAGGGCTGGAAATAATTACTCATTTCAGATGAAATCAAGATTGCAAATCAGTAGACCTTAAAATATTGAAATTACCCTGGATTACCTAGTGGGTCCAATTCCCATGAGACCTTAGCAGCTGAAGAGGAAGGTGGGACAGTTGGTGGGATAGATTCAGTGGAGGAGGGAGGCAGAGTGGAGATGAAGGAGAGGGCAGATGAGGCAGAAGGGGGTTGGAGAGATGTGCAGGGTGAGAAGGCCACTGCAGCTGGCTTTGAAGATGCAGGAAGGGGCCCACAAGGGAGGGATGTGGGCTACCTCCAGCAGCTCAGAATAACCCCTGGCTAACAGCCAGCCAGGAACAGGGACCTCAGTCCTACAGAATCGTAGAACTGGATTCTGCCAACACCTGAACGAGCTCGGAAATGCATTCATTCTCAGAGTCTCTAGAGAGACCCGCAGCCCTGCCAGCACCTCAGTTTCAGCCCATGTGAGACTCTTAGGCAGAAAACCAGCTGAGCTATGCTGTGCTCAGAGCTTTGAGATAATAAATGTGTATTGTTTTAAGTCACCACATTTTGGTAATTTGTTATGGCAGCAATAGAAAATTAATATGCCCAATGAAGACAAAGTGTTGCCATTGCTCTCTTCTTATCAACACAATATAAAGAATTACATGCCAATATGGAGACAACATATAATTCCCTACTTCCTTACCCTATGAGGGAGGTAGGGAGGGATGGCTGGGGCTCAATAATCTGGGCAATATGCCTCCTTCATATCAAGATTTCTCACCTTGGCACTATGGGCATTTGGGGCCGAATAATTAGTCTCTTCTCTCCTGAGCATTGGAGGATGTGAAGCAGCATCCTCGGCCTCTGCCCACGAGAGGCCGGTAGCAACCCTTCCCCACCAAGTCATGACAACTCCATGTGTCTGCTGACATTAGCAATGGCCCCTGGGAGTAAAGCTGCCCCATGCTGAGAATCACTGCTTCACAAGAGCCTTTAAGAGCATAAAGCAAAGAAAGGGTTTTAAAGTAAGAAAGCATTGATCTCCTAGCTGTTTTCAACTGACTAGGCAGTTACTAAACATCCATTTACCTATATGAACATATTAACAGATGATGTGTTCAAACTGTTATCAGCTGTTAGCACTCAGCAGCTGGATATTATGAATATGTATACACACATATAAACATATATATGCTACATATATATTTTAATATCCATTTTTTAAACTTAATACAGTAGACTAACACTACTTCCATAGCCAAAATAAAAGGAATGTAAATATAATAAATCTTTGGGGCTTCCCAGGTGGCGTTAGTGGTAAAGCACCCATCTACCAGTGCAGGAGATGTAAGAAATGTGGGTTTGATCCCTGGGTAGGGAAGATCTCCTGCAGGAGGGCATGGCAACCTACTCTAGTATCTTGCCTGGATAATTCCATGAACAGAGGAGCCTGGTGGGCTACAGCCCATGGGTCACAAAGAGTCAGACGCAACTGAAGCGACTTAGCACACACACACTCATAATAAATATTCATTCGCCAGTGTTCACTCGCTGGCTTCTCTAGGCATGCCCCTAGTTGGGCACCTCAGGAAGAAATGGGGGTCCCTCCATAAATGAGCATCAGTACAGTGAGAGAGAGAGACAGGTGGAGTGGTGAAGGTTAGCTTGTATGCCAGGGGCAAAGGTAGGAGGAGAGGTAGTGGGCAGGGGACACAGGGAAGGAGGGAGAGACAGCTCTCTAGGTCTCAGACTGGGGACCGGTCAAGATGGGCCTCGGCGAGTCAGCTGCCAGGAGTCTAGCACGCAGACACTGCAGGCAGATGAACCAGCATGAGCAGAGGCGCGGTGGCCAGATATGATGGGGGCGTGCAAATGTGCTCTCTGGCTGAAAGCTGTGGGTTAAGCACATATAAGGACCTTGTTCTTCCAGGACTGTGTTGACTGAACTGTTACCCACATCTGAAAGCAACTAAGCAACGTGGTAGAAGCTCTGCAGTCATCCCTTTGGCCAATGCACCTGAAGCCAGCTCTTTTACCCAATGCCTCGAAAGAGCAAATCCCAATCTGACATCCTCCAGGAGTCTCTCCCAGGAACCTGCCCCTGGAAAGGACAGGCTTCAATTTCTGCTCCTTGCTGACACCCATCACAGACTCTCTGAGCTTGTCACCTGTGCCTGGAAATCCAGGCTGCTTACTCAGTGGCCTGTAGCTCTGCTCTGCCCTTCTCTACCCTGTGGCCAGGCTAGCCTTCAGCTCTCATGCATTCACCTCTGCGTAGACCCTGCATGACTTTCTGGCCCTGCCCTGCCCACTCCTCTGCTTTGCTGGGGCCTCTTCTTCACTTACATGCATAGTAACCCAGACAGAAGTGTTGATAGATGAGATAGACGGCCTTTGAAAGGGGAAGAGAAGTGGTCTTTAATAAGCCACCTCACATGAGCTGGGCTCTGCACTAGTCACTTTGCTTCCATTATTCCATTTAAGCCTTCTGAGTATGTTGTGAAATGGTTGCTATGGCTGCGATATTAAAGATGAGAGTAACTGAGGCTCACAAAGATGAGGTAACCGGCCATTTATGTAGTATGTGGCCATGATGGGATTTCAGTTCAGTTCTGTGTTACTTTAAGACATGTGCTTCATCTTCCATACTTAGATGTGTGTAAGAGAGCCCACCTCTGTGCCTGTACTTCAGGGAGAACCCCTAACCCTCCTCCAGGCATACCCAGAGGTCACGCACACCAAGAGCCTGGGATCCCACAGCCCAGCTCCAGGCATTCCCAACCACGGGGTTCCCTGCTAACTGCCCAGCCTGCCTCCTGGCTGCGTACACCATGCACAGGCCCACCGTTCCAGGGCTCATGGTGCCATGAGTGTGCTTCCTCTAGGCTTGAGTGGTGGCCAAGGGGAGCTGATTTCAGAGTGAGGAGTGTGGGGACAGCTGGGACAAAGGGGTCAGTGTCCAAACACATCCACCAAGGCCTCTTATGAAGGTGTGGGATCAAGCCTCAGGGTGGTCAGGCTGTGAGCAGGGGACCAAGATGCTGAACCACAAGAAGGTCAAGAATTCTAAGTTGAAATTGGCCTCCCAGATTATTATGAAGGTCAATGTAGGACATTAGAACATATTTCATGTAACAGATTAGCAACATGATTTATATCTAAACATTTTGATGCAAGATGTATTGGGCATTTACACACTTGCTCTGGGCCCATAAATTTAGGAGTATGCTGGGTTTTTTTGCTCCTTCACTTTTTTATGGTGAATAGAAATATCACCTCCCACGTGAATGCAAAAAGTTGAGTTCTCTCATGTCTGATAATCTTTAAAGAGTAATCGTGACAGTCTGTGTTACCTTTTCATGATCAAGAAGCTCTTGTAAGATGACTTGTCTTTCCCGACATAGTTCTAAGAAATCTTCGGAGTGCAGGCTTTCATGCAAGGCGGGGAAGAAGGTCAGCTGGGTGCAGTCCACCACCTCGTCTCTCTCGCTCTCGCCTTCCTTCAGTGTCAGCTCATCTGAAACAGCAAAAAGGGGACTCGTGGTTTGGACATGGGCCACCTTGCATCGTGAGGGAAGTGTGCAGCCTAGGCCCGAGACCCTGGGAGGAACTGCAAAGTCTCAGAGCGGCCGTGAACGGTGTGGATCCCAGGGTGTCCCTCACTGTTTCTGAAAGTGGACATACCCCTCTGACCTCAGTGTGAGGTGATCATGCCTGCAGGTTGATTTACTCCAGAAAGTGTATCTAAGCCCGGTTGCTCTAGCGTCTCCAGTGATCACAGGGCGACATTTCAAAATTTGCCTTCATTAATCAGTAAAGCAGTTCCCTAGAGGGTCACCAGGATTTGCTTTTTCTCAACTTCACTTTGTTCACTCTTTTTAAAAAGTGACCTTTTTCCTCCTAATTATGGACAGTATCCTTGGAAAACTCATGAAATTGGGAGAAATACAAAAATTGTGAAAAATAAAACAAATATTGCCCATGAGCCCAGAGAGAGTGCAAATAACAAAATTCTGCAGCTTTCATTTAGCGAGCACTTCTCTCTGTGCCGGATCCTTGAATGACACTTCCCTCCACTCCTTACCTGGGCTGTAGACCCCACTCCATCGTCAATTGACTAATGAAGATACTGACAGAGGCTAATTATTTGACTCAAGGTCAGGCAGCTGCTAACATCTGAGGCAGGAGCTGCACCAAGTCCCTTGCTAGAGTCCCTTTCATCTCTGGGCTGTTTGCCCTCACTGGCCATACTTTGCTGTACTTCTATATCGTTTCCGTACACATATGTATATGTGCAGGAATACACGTATGTTCATGCTCAGTTGTGTCTGTCTGTTTGCAATCCCATGGACTGTACCCGCCAGGCTCCTTTGTCAATGGGATTTTTCAGGCAAGAATACTGAGGTCGGTTGTCATTTCTGCCTCCAGGGGATCTTCCTGACCCAGGGGTCAAACCTGTGTCTCATGCCTCTCCTCATTGGCAGGCTGATTCTTTACCACCGAGTGACCTGGAAAGCCCCACGTATATGTACGCACACATGTAATTTTGGACATGATGAGAATTATATTGAATTTATAGCTTTTCTTTTCTAAATTTTTGCTCAAAAAATGTTATGCCATGAATACTTTCTTATTCCATTAAAAGTTCTTAGAAAGCAACTTAAGTGGCTGTGTAATAATCTATTGTGTGACTTTCATAAACACTCAACCTGTTTCCTATTTTTTAGAGATACAACTATTATCTATTTCTGTACTACCAAAATCTACTGTGCTGCAATCAGTGTGTGTACATACAGACTTATTTCCTGAGGACGTACTCCTGGACACGTGCATCTGGGTACCAGCTAAGCACAGACCTCCGTGTATCTCTAGATCTTGCTCCTCCACCCTGTCCTGGGGGCCGCCTGCCTTGAGCGGCACGTTGCACATGGCAGCCAGGTCCAGGGGGCTTCTGGTCCTTTTCTTTGTGCCAGGATGCTCATCTCTTTGAACTCCTCCCCACCTGGGCGTATCATATCTAACTGTGTGACAGTGCCTGCCGCTCACAGCGACAGTCATCACGGGCTTTCCCCAGGCAAACAGAACACTGTGCAGGCACGGGCACCCCAGACAGTCACACCCCTCTCTCTTCCCCTTCCTCAGCTCCCTACTGGGAATTGGGGGTCCATGCTGGAAACGCAGAGAAGACCTGGAGTCCTAGGTGACCAGGGGGACCCTCTGTGTGGTGAGCGAGGGGACTCAGCAGCCCGTGGCCTCAGCCCCTGCTTTCTGCCCCTGCACCCTCTGCAGCCACCCATTCTGAGAAAGAGAGCAGGCAGACTGTCCCTCTAACCTTAGGGCAATGGCGCTTGGGCCGAAAAGAAGAGAAACCAAAAAAGGGGTGTTACAATGTCATCCCAAGTCCTGCGCTACAGTGGGACCCCCAGATCAACACAGGGTCAGGGTTCAAGAGCCTTATTTCTGGGCTTTGTGACTGCAGACTGGCAAGATAGCAAGCTCCACACAAACTCCGGTGCTGAGGCACGGAATGAGGCAAGTTTAATCAGCTCCAGGAAGTTGTCACTTGGTTAGGGAGGTGACGTTAGCTGCAGCCTAGGATACAGTGAAACTTACAGACAGGGAGTGTTTGAAACAAAAGGCACATCCTTGGTGGAAACACAAAGCTGAAATACAGCGCGTGTGCCTGAGTGTGTATTTGTGTGCGTTTGGATGTGTCCGGGCCTTCCCTGATGGCTCAGCAGGTGAAGAATCTGCCTGCAATGCGGGAGACGTGGGTTCAGTCCCTGGGTTGGGCAGATCCCCTGGAGAAAGGAAGGCTACCCACTCCAGTATTCTGGCCTGGAGAATTCCATGGGGTCGCAAAGAGCTGGACCTGACTGGGCGACTTTCACTTTCACTTGGAAGTGTACGGGGCAAAATGATCTCTGAAAACAAACTAGATTATCAACATATCAATTCAACCATGTTCCTCCATGAATATTACCTAAGAAATAAATATAAGGAATCCAAAGTACATTTTCAAACTGGAGAAATAAAATGACCACTATATCTGTCATCTTTATAACCAGAGAATTCAGTGAAAGTATTAAATATCTCTTCCATCCACTTTTGCTCTAAAACATTTTCCCATTTTCCTCCGAGGTGTTTTAGGTCGCATATTGAACATGTATTTGTATTGGGCAGGGCACTTTTAAGATTTCCCTCACAGAGAAAATTGACAAGATAATTTTCCTGAGAAAAGTTCTTATTGTTGCAACATAAACCCCAAATCCTTCCCTTAATGAGTACTCATGTCTGCAAGAGCACAGAGATGAAAGGCTTTGCACTCTCTAGACTTGCAGCATTCTTTTCCTACAATATATTAACTTGATACCTTTAAGAAGATGTTAAATAAAGCAAGAAATTGCTTTAACTATTAAATTAAAAAAGAGATAAACTGAATACCTTGGTGTTCAGTGTTTATTTGAGAAACATTGCCATTTCTGTCTTGGCTTTCCTAAAATAAAACCAGAGAAACAGAAATTAGATTTGGATACCTATGTGCCCCAGTCCCCATTCCAAAGATTTGCACAGACACACACACACATCTGACCCCTTCAAATCACTCATACACTTAAGACTCAGATACAAGAGGAGCAAAGTACCAAATCCTAAAGGACCACGATGAATGCAAATATTAATGTTCCTGAGTCAAAGGGGAAAAAACCCACAATTTTCCATTAAGTCAGATTTACAGTAATCACCAAAGATATGCCAGGTGGGAGTAGAGAGCATCCTGGCTGTCTGTGGTATGGGCCACCCTGGAGGGGGTACCAGAGACAGGGTCTGGGGCAGCCCAAGAGACCAGAGGCCAGGTTCCACAGCCAGCCTTTAGCCTTGCCATCAGCACCATGGGTAGGCTGATTTTTCCTGCCTCCATCTCCTAAGGAATGTATTTGAGGGAAAAATACTATATACCACCAGATGTTTATTGACAATACATTAAAACTTAAAATGTCTATGGAATAAATTAAATATAATTTTTCATTAGGTTTTACAAAGGATTTAACATGGGTAAAAGATTCTGAGGTGATGGACTAGAGAATAAACCCAACACTGTAACTTCTGGTGAATGCAGAAGAAAACATCTTGAGTTCCAGGGTTTGGAAAGACAGCTTTTTAGAATCTTTTAAACCAGGATCATTCAGTGAGAACATGAAATGCTGTTAACAGGTTCTTCCTATATTCACTACCAATCGAAGGATAATTCTTCATCATTTAAAAGGCAAAAACATAAGTTTGACCGAGAGTCCAAGCTTCATTGCAGCCAAGTCCCAGGGACTGTCCAGATTTTCTTGCCTGAGAATCTAATCCAGTTTCAGTGTCATTTGGACTAAATGGGTCACTGGCTCGAACTTGCATAAACAGCTGAGTTCCAGCTATTTCCACTGTAAGACTTGATACGCGATTTGCCTGCGCAGTAACGCCCGTACGAGGGCTGGTTATGACTGCTCCAAGACACATAACTTGGGCACGCAGACTGTGTCCGTCACACTGCTCTTTCCAAAAGCTGGCATCCAGACCATTCCAATGGACTTTTATGGATGTCAGCATGGTATTAGGTTGGTGGGGTTGGTGCTGTAGATATGAACCACTCATATCTACATTCATTCAGACTGTAGTTAGAGCCCCTTCTATGTACTTGGGGAATTAGTGATTCTTCTGTCAAACAGCATCAAGAATACGTCACAGCACTCCTACAGTTAACTGCGGACATTCTCTTTCCTCCCTGTTCATGCGAAAGCACTCCTGATGGAAACATCAGATGGAAAAGCTAAGGAGACACCTCCCTACACATTTCCTGTCTGGAAGCATCCTCTCTTGTTGCATCTGATTCTTACCTTGAGCCTTTCTTGATTCAGGGCCTCCCATGGAGATAAGCGTCTGATGCGTTTCCGCATACGAGCCGGTCCTTCTCTCCAATCCAGTTCCCACTGGGAGCAGGGTGTGGCTTCTGCCATCTGATTCCACAAGCCCAGCTCCCCAAAAAGCTGCTCCTGGATTCTGGTCCACGCTTTGGCCGCCTTGATGTTGCCACATCTCCGTCTCTGTGAAGCAGAAGTATAGCATCACTCCTGGACACAGCTCCTTATCAGCCTGGCCCCAAACCTCCTGGGATGAGCAGACCAAGCCCCTCGTAACTGCCTGAAGAAAATAACCTCTAAAGGCAGCCGCAAGCACCTCCAGGGTGTGTGGTGAAATCTCTGGAGCCAGGACCAGGTCAGGAGAAGAAATCAGTTTGTCCAGCTTTGAGACTATTTAACTCAGGTTCAAGGAGGAGAAAAATCCTCTGCCCTTTGGCCCATAGAGCCTCGTGACTGCTGTGTGCTGCGCTGTCCAAAGGTCCCCATACTACTCATCAGAGGACTGGGGAGCTATTTGACAGAACAGACACAGCAGCCCGCCATAGCCCCTGCCCTTCAAAGTAGACGGGGGATTTTACCATGGTCCCTCCCCACTCCTACTGAAAGCACTCCCTCTTGTGTCTGGACTGAAGGTGCGATGAGGCTGTTCACGGAAGCCCGAACCTTTGGCATTAGTGAACATAACCCCACCGGACACCTGTGAAGCCCTCGTAGTTTGCAAATGTAGCACCTGGACTGTTGTCCTTTCTGCTGGGGCTCTGCTGTGCTCAGTCTCCCCGTCGTGTCCGACTCTTTGCAACGCTACGGACTGCAGCCCACCAGGCTCCTCTGTCCATGAGATTCTCCTGGCAAGAATACTGGAGTGGGTTGCCATTTCCTCCTCCAGGGGATCTTGCTGACCCAGGGATCGAACCCACATCTCTTATGTCTCCTGCATTGCAGGCAGATTCTTTACCACTGAGCCACCGGGACAGCCCGCATCTTCTGCTAGAGTATAACTCAAGCCTTTAACAAAATACATCAACGCCCCAGACCGCTTTTGTATGCCACACTGAAGTCTCCTACATCATCTTTCAAAAACATTTCAATTCAGTTTGGACAGCAGAATCACCTTTGTCTGCAGGGCGAACTTTTGCAACTATTCACATATTTGCTGTCATGCACCCTACATTTTAATTTTTCAGAAAGCTGAAAGGTGACAGTGTTAATGACAAGAAGCACAGACCTTACAAATGCAACATAGAGAAGAAACTCATTGTCATATATCAGGCTGAGCCCCTTACCTGCTCTATTTCATCTCCTCCACACAGTGACACCGAAAGTGAATGCGGGAACTTGTAAGTAATTTCTATTATCCTCATGAAGGAACGAAGTCTAGAAGAGGAGAAGTGATTTCCCCAAGGTGACCAACAGCTGGCCAAGCTAGGACTGAAACCCAGTCTGTCTGATTGCACAGCCTTTAGCTTCAGCCTGCGTGCCTGAGTCCTTTCCTAGGGCCCTGGTGTCATTTTATTAAATCCTACTTTCTGCGAGTATTACTTCAAAGACTGGCAGGCTTAGAGGTAGACCCTGAAAATCTGGACCACTTTAAATGGGAAAATCATTCTCAGAGCTTGCAAACTGTCTCAAAAACAAGACAGATGGTATAGTTCTAAGCACATGGTATTTGGTGTCAGATGAACTTGGGTTGTCCCAATATTTCTGCTTTTCACTAGCCGCTAAATCTGAAGGAGACTCAGAATCTTCATCAGTCAAATTTGGTTAGTAATATTACGGCAAGAATAAAACCATGGGATTATATAAGGATCGAATGAGACAATATTTTCAAGAGTTTAATATGGTGCCTCACAAACTTAAGCAGTTAGTATTATTATTGTGAATAAAGCAAATCTTATTTCAAAACAAGATTACTTTGTTTCTCCACAGTTCTTAAATTCATACCCAAAATGATCGTAGCATTTTACAAGTACTCCAATTTTTAAATAAAAGACTCCAGGAAAGTAATGACTATCCAAAGTCTTTTGTATGGATTTAGTTATGTGAAATGAACGCTTGTTTGGGGAGAATATTTCAGCTCCTTGGAGACTACTGTTACATCTGTAGTTCCATATTGAGCTTCATAGAGGATGAACGATCCCAAGCTCCTGCGTTGTCCATCTGGCATTGCAAATTACTCTTTTAAGGTCATCCCTTCCACCTTAAGGCTCCATATGTGCACCCTGGAGGTTCCTGTCCGCCTGAGTCTTCATTGCAGGGCAGATGTGTTTTTTTGAATATCTGCAGTCAGTGTCGGTGATAGGATCCCTCATTCATCCCCCAGAGATGAGCAATTGTTTAATCCATAATAGAAGGCTATATGTGGTCCCAGGACTGAGAACATGACGTGACTAAAGAAGCACAAGTCCTGAGTTTCTACACCTGCAAGGTGTTCGTAATGCCCATGTTTGTGCACAGGGTAAAGCCCTCTTTCAGTTCAAGCCTCGAATAGGCCAAATGCCACATCAGGCCCAGAGGCAGGGATGCTGGTGAATTAGAGGCAGCTATGATTCTTAGCTAAATAGAAACTCTTGGGTAGCTTCATTGAGGCTTTCCTCTTGGCAACCAGCCCTTGTCTACTTCCAGTCCCAGTGCTGGTGCATGGCTGACCTGACTTTGGTGGGTGATGAATGGTTATAGGATGGGCTAGTGAGTGTCATTTATTGAGATTGGAACTGTTAGGGTCTCGAGAGCCCATACAGAGCAGACTGCAAAGAGGTGGATGTGTACATACTCAAGGCCACACCCCTGCTCTTGGCAACCTTATGTCCATCAGGAGAAAGCACAGGATGTATCCGCAGCTGGGGCAGACACAGCTTATAGGCAGGTCACTCTCGTCATGTCGTGAGCACCTGCATCTCCAGTGACCTCGTGGGTGCAGGTAAAATGCCCAGTTGGAGAAGTTTTATGTGACCTGTTACTGAGAGCCGTGTGGGTGAGGGCCTGAATCTCATTATCTCCACCCTCTTGGGAGGACCTCACGGAGTGTAATTAGGAGAAGCTGTCCTTGAACACCATGGCATATTTCATGGGCCTGATTTCTTTTCAGACCTTGGACTTGACTTCTCAGGAAGTGGAGCGAGGCTACATTGGGAAAGTGTGCTGTTGCTTAAAAGAAAGGGTGAACGCTCCAGACCCCATCATCTCCGTCAGACAGTGATAACATCTGCATCCTTTAAAACATCAAAACAATCTGTCTTAAATATTTAAACACTTGGAAAGTGTCCTTATGGATTAGCCTCAAAATGTTGATTTTCTCAAAAATACCTCAATCAACAGTAAAGCTCTACACAACTTTCTCAAGCACTCTCTGAGCCCCAGACAGGCCCCATGCTGAAAATGAGCCCGGCTGATGTTCCAGGAGACTGGACCCTTGCCTTCTGGGCTCAGAGCCTCTACTGAGGTTCCGTCTTTTCCCATGAACTTTCCATCTTTCACATTTCAGCAGAAATCCACCAAGTACCACAGAGCACAACTCTCCTAGCCATGAACAAATCTTCCAAGCATTTCCAACCACAGGAAGAGAAATGGTCACTGGTCTTGACTAGATGCTGATTTGAAAGTTTAGATGAACAATGTTGTCTGTCTTAAAATGGAACAAGTGTGATGAGGGATATTCCTAAAGAAAGGATGCAATCCTAAATGACTCATCTTATTTTTCCCCCAATGGCAACTGAATTAATTGTATTGCTAGTTCTGAATGAAGTTGGTGAACTCAGATAGTGAGACACTGACATGCAAGGGCCTGTCCAGGGGCACAGATAACAGAGTCATGCCCCGAGCTCCCAGCACAAGGTCCGAGGCGCCCTGGGCTCTTGATGCCTATTTACTAGCAGATGAATGAGTAGATACGTGAATGGGCACACTGCCTATCTCCTCAGCTGCTGTCACTGTGGATCCAAATTCCATGGCATAGGTCTTGCAGGTAGAACTGACTCACTGATGATCAACTATTGTCTGAGCCAATTTAGAGTTTAAGCCAAAAGCTCTCGTGAATCTTTATTTCACGTTCAAGGTGGATTCCAGTCTTCTGTGCAGAGAAGGGTACTGTCTTGCTTCTCACCTGTACATGATCTTTGTATAGAGATGCATATAGTTCTTGTCCTCTTCGTCTGTAGTTCTCAATACATGACACGAAGTCCTGGAGAAGAGAGAGAACAAGTCACAGCTGGTAACAGTTGTGATTTTAGATGAGAACTTCCTGCTCTGGCCAAGCACCAGAGGAAGTAGCGGTCACGGGGCTTGTTGGTCAAATCATTCACAACCTCATGAATACATGAATCTCCTATGCTGCTGCAAACACATTCAGACTCACATACATGTTTACGGGTTACTTTTACCTCTTACTACATTGAACCAGGTTATAACAGATAAATCTTCCTCCCAAGAATAACTAGAAAAGCTAGAACATAATGCTTCAATCAAAAGGGAATTCTAAAAATGTTCAAGTAACCTATTTATGGAATAAGACACCCAACAATAGTAGAATACACAAGCCCCCCCAAAATATATACTGAGACAAACTACATGCCAGACCGTAAAACAAACTTCATCAAATGTATAAAAAATTGAAATGTGCAAAATACATTTTCTGATCATAACAGAATCAATCTGAAGTCAGTAACAGGAAATCTCCAAACACTTGGAAACAAACAGTATGCTTCTAAATAATCCATGGATCAAAAAGTAAGTCTCAAGGGAAATTTTACAAAATATATTGTATTAAATAAAATTGAAAGTAGAACATATCAAAATTTGTGTTGCATAGCTAAAACAATGCTGAGAGGGAAATATATGTCACCAAATGCATACATTAGAAAAGAGTTAAGTTTTAGAAAATCTGAACAGATCAATAACAAATAGGGAGACTAACTAGTAATCAAATATTTCCCCTCCACACACCAAAATGCCCAGGACTAGATGGCTTCACCAGAGATTTCTATCAAACATTCAAAGAAGAATTAATACCAAACCTAATTATATTTTTTTAAAAAATAGAAGAGGGAATACTTTTCAACTCATCATAAGAGGCCAGCATCACTCATACCAAAGCCAGGCAAAAATACGACACAAAAAAGAACACTAAAGACCAATATCCATGATAAACACAGATACAAAAGTCCTCTATAAAATACTGGCAAACAATTCAACAGCACAAGAATCGGATACCATGATGAAACGGAATGTATCCTTGGGATGCAAGGATGGTTCAATGTATGCAAATTGATTAAAAAGATAGCAAGAGAATATCACAAACAACTAGATACATATAAATGTGATAACTGAGATTAAATGGACAAATTCTTTACAAAAGCACAAGCTACCAAATCTCAACCAACATAAAATAGATCCTTGGAATAGCATGTAACAGTTAAGGAAATTGAATTCATAATTTAAATACTCTCCCCAAGTAAATTTCCAGGTCCAGATGACTTCACCTGAGGATTTTACAAAATATTTAAGCAATAATTAACATATATTTTACAAAATGTCTTCCAGAAAATAGAAAAGATGGGTACATTTCCCAATTTGTTTTATGCAGCTAGCAGTACCTTTATAACTTTATATCACAACCAGACAAAAATACTACAGGAAAATAAACCTAACTTTCACAAATAGACATGCAAAAATTTTCAACAAAATATTAGCAAATAGAACTTAGCAATACATAAAAATAATCACATACAATGACAGAATGGAGTTTATTTCAAGAATGCACAGCTGGTACATACCCAAAAAGCAATCACTGTAATCTACCATATTAGTAGGTTAAAATAGAAAATGACATGATTGTATCTGCTGCTGCTGCTGCTAAGTCACTTCAATCGTGTCCGACTCTGTGTGACCCCATAGACGGCAGCCCACCAGGCTCCCCCGTCCCTGGGATTCTCCAGGCAAGAACACTGGAGTGGGTTGCCGTTTCCTTCTCCAGTGCATGAAAGTGAAAAGTGAAAGGGAAGTTGCTCAGTCATGTCCGACTCTTAGCGACCCCATGGACTGCAGCCCACCAGGATCCTCTGTCCATGGGATTTTCCAGGCAAGAGGACTGGAGTGGGGTGCCATTGCCTTCTCCATGATCATATCAATTGATGCTTAATAGTATTTGAAAAAATTCAACGCTCATTCACTATAAAACTCTCAGAAAGCTAGGAATAGAGGAGAACCTGATAAAAATAATCTACAAAAACTCACAACTAACATTAGATTTAATGCAAAAGAATAAATCCTTTCTCTCTAAGACTGAAAACAAAGATGTATGCTTTTATTGTTCTCATTCAACAAATTGCTAAAGTGTTCAGATTTTATACTAGAAACACAATTCAGAAAAGGAAAAATTAATGAATTTGATCTCATCAACATTAAAACTTTTGCTGGACAAAACTCATATAAAAATGATGTAATAATTAGCTACAATCTGGAAGAAAATATTTGCAAGTCACATATCCATCAAAGGACAAATATCTGGAATATATGAAGAAATTTAACACTTCAGTGCAAAAAAAGTCTACTAGAATATGTGCAAAAGATATGAATAGACATAAAGAGGATATGAAAATGGCAACGAAGCACATGAGGGCCATGTTCTACATCAATATCCATTAAGAAAATGAAAATAAAAGCCAGAATGAGCTATCACTACACTTCTATCCGAATGGTTAAATTTAAAAGATGACAGCAACGAATGCTGGTGAGGATACAGAGAAATGTTATCACTCATCATTGCTGGTAGGAATGTAGGGTGCAGCCTACATTCTGGAAAACAAGTCAGTAGATTTTTTAAAAACTCCAGTCTACCACCAAAGGATCCAGAAGTTGTAACTTCTGGGGATTTATCCCATGAAAGAAAAACTTATACTCACACAACCAATCTGTACATGCACTTTTATAGCAGCTTTATTCATAAGAGACAAAAACTGGAAACAACCCAGATGACCTTAAATAGGTGAATAATTAAAGAAATGTGTAACATCCATAATGTGGAACGCTGCTCAACAATAAAAAACATGAACTGTTGATACATACAACAACCTGGATGAATGAATCCACACAGAATTATGCTGAGGGAGAAAAAAATCCCCAAAGGGCAACAAGGGGGCTTCTTGTAGTGATGGAGATATTCCTTGCTGTGATGCTATATTACAGTTTTGCAAGATGATACCATTGGGGGAAGTTGGGTAAAAGTTATATGAGATCTCTCTGTATCATTTCTTACAATTGCGTGTGACTCTACAATTCTTAAAATAGAAAGTTTACCTTTTAAAAAAGTCATTGAGGGCTCTAGCTTCACCATTTGAAAAAAAAATTAGTTCAGAGAACAAAATCAATCAGATAAGATAAAAAAATCAATAAGACAAAAAAAAAAGAGACATTCAATGGAAAATCTTTAAAAAGAAAAAATTGAACAGGCACTTCATCAAAAAAGATGTCAATGACCAACACAAATATAACAAAGAGGTCAATTTCATTTGTCATCTGGAGGATATAAACTAAAATGACAATAAGAATATCTAAATTCAAATAACTAATAATGTCATGTTTTGATTATCGCGTGGAGCAACTGGAACTCTCTTACACTGCTGAACTGGTACAACCATTTTGGAACATAGTTTGGTAGTGTCTTAAAAGATGAGTATACACATACCCAGTGAACCAATAATTTCATTTCTAGGTGTATACTTAACAGAAATTCATGCATGTGTATTTCAGAAGACATGTGAGAATGTTCATAACAGCAGTGTTTGAAGTAGCCCCAAAGTGGGAACAATGCAAACTTCCATCAAGAATAGACTGGATAAATAAATTATGATATAGTCATATATTATATCCTCTATGGTAACGGTTCTTAAAATGTGGTCCATGAATCCATAGTGGCTCTTTAGTACCCTTTCAGGGGATCTGTGAAGTCAAAAATATTTTCAGAATACTAGAACACCTTTGCCTTTTTTCACTGTGTTGATATGTGCACTGATGGTCCAAAAGCCATGATGAGTAAAACAATTTTTATAGTCCAAACCAAGACATTGGCACCAACTGTATAGTAATCATTGTACATGGTCCTCATCAGTAGGAATTCATAGGAAAAAAAAAAATCTTCACTTAAGAATGTCATTGATAAAAAAGTACAGGATTAATTTTATGAAATCTCAGTCTTTGAATACACTTTTTAATAGTCTATGTGATAAAATGGGAAATCTACCTAAAGCACTTCTGAATACCAAAAACTATAGTGGTCATTTCAAGGAAAAGCATTTGTATAATTGTTAGAGTTGTGAGCTGACCTAGCTACTTTTGTAATAGGACATCATTTTTATTTGAAAGAATGTTGTTTAGCTGCTAAGTCAAGTCCAGCTCTTTTGCAACTCCAAGGACTGTAGCCCACCAGGCTCCTCTGTCCACGGGATTTCTCAGGCAAGGATACTGGAGTGGGTTGCCATTTCCTTCTCCTGGGTCTTCCCAACCCAGGGACCAAACCCATGTCTCCTGCACTGGCAGGTGGATTCTTTACTGCTGAACCACCGGGGAAACCCTTGAAAGAATGACTGCCAGACAAAAAACTAAAGTTATGAAGACCTGGGCGTTTGGCAGGTGTTTTCTTGAAAATGAACAAAATGAACCCGTCATATAAAATAAAACCACTGACAGTATTTGTTGCCTATAATACATTCTGGGCTCTCAAATTTCGAATGTTAGAATGTTGGAAAACTTGTAACTGCCTTTATGAGCTTGACAGTTTCTCAGTAGATAAATATTTTTCTGATAAGTTTGGTGGTATATAAATATGATTTTTCCACATTACATAATGAAACATATCAATATTTGGGAGATCTTTCGACTCAAGGAACCAATATTTTCACTATTTGTTATACACATGTTCCGAATCGTGTATGGGTTAAAATATCCATTCAAACTGCAAGACAATAAATACATTTTACTGTAACAGAGTACAAAAATTTCACTGATAAAAGTTTCAGATAACCTCCAAGAAGCTATTACTTGTTGAACTTTGGTGTAGTATCAAAGAATAATATCTATAATTTTCTGAAAAGTTTATTAAAATACTCCTTCCTTGGGACTTCCCTGGTGGTTCAGTGTTATGACTCTGCACTTTCAATTCAGGGGCTGTGGGTTCAAATCCTGGTCAGGGAACTAAGATCCGACAAGGCCACACAGCAAGGGCCCCCCCAAAAATACTCCTTTATTTTCTAATTTCATATCTGTTAAAGATCAGATTTTCTTCATTTATTTCATCCAAAAAAAAAAAAAAGAATTACAACTAGTTGAATAAAAGGCAGATATGAAAATCCATCTGCCTTCTACTAAGCCAGATAGATATTAAAGAATCTGCAAAAATATAAGACAATACTACTCTTTTCACAATTTTGAAAAAATATATAATTTAAAAAATGTTATTTATGCTTACATATAAATTATATAGATTTATTACTGCTTTTTTAAATGAATTAATAAATGTCATTTAAAAAATTCTGTTTTAATTTCTTACGCAGTAAATATCAATAGATGCAGTCTATAGGACACAACAGCTCTTTGAAATCTCAATAATTTTTAAGAGGGTAAACAAATCTTGAGACCAAAAAGTTTGAGAACAGTATGAAAATGTTTGGTCACTATGAAAATAAATGAACTCCTGCTTCATGAAATGACATGGATAAATCACATGGATAAATCACAGAGTTTGGAGTGAAAAAAAAAAACAGAAAGAAGAGTGTACATGTTATTTCATAAACATAAAAGTAAAACGTAGAAAGCTGATGTATGTTAGCTGCCAGGAAATCGTCTACTTTGAGGGTAGAAGGTGCTAGTGACTAGAATGGGGCATGAAGTTGGGGGTGCTTCTAGAGAGCCATTAATGGTGTATTCTTTAACCTGGGTAGTGGTCACATGTTCACTCCATGAAAATGCTTAAATCTGTATATCTGTGACTTGAACACTTTTTTCTATGTGTCTCATAGTTCCATAAAATAGAAAAGTGTTTATCAACAAAGACTCAAAACTATGAAAACAATATAATTTTAAAACCCCAGTTAATGTTTTGGAGTAGTGGGAATAGGGTGATTTCTTTCTTTCTCTCTTTTTTTGTTTACAAAATTTTCCTTAATATTGCTGTTACATGTTTATGCATTTATAAGTACAATCATTATGAGCTCTGCAAATGACATAAAACGCTGACAAATTTGACTAATTTTACATTTAAGGCAAAAGCCCAGTCTTTTTCCTAATAGCTACTTTGGAGACGTGCAGCAGAAGAGAACTCTTGGGGGAACTTGGACGTAGAGCAGCTTCTGTCAAACAGGAACGTGCTCTCTCAGTGCAGAAGCCGAGGAGAATCGGGCTCTGCTTCCCTTGAGTGCTGAGCAGGTGAAGGCTTGGAATGGTGGATTAGGGGGATGGGAGAGGGACCTGACCAATGGCACCTGAACGGTGTATACAGCAGTGTCGGTGGCCCAAATATTTGTCATCCTTTGGTCTGCTGGCTCAACATTCCATCCAATAACTAATGTCCACATAGCCCTTGAGAAAGGAGCTTCCATGTGCATTACCACGTTTAATATTTAGCCTCCTGACAAATCTATATTATGATGATTCCCATTTTACAGAAGAGGAAGCTGAGGACAGGGGACCCCAACAATACAGGGGCTGGCAGCACCAGAGGATGACTTCTCAGGCCACCCCAAGACTTCCTCCTGCATGGATTCCACCTGTGGGTCACCACAGTACTAACCAAATTACTGCTTTGCTAGTGACTTCTAAGAACGTCCATGCCCTGGCAAGTTGTCACACTCAGGATGTGGAGACAGGAGGAGGACGATTTGGGTTGGTTCAAGGGCAGAAGCTCATCTGCCTGGGCAGCAGTGGATATGACACATGGATGGGGGACAAATTCAGAGCAGAGCTCTGCATTGCTTATGGGAGCAAAATAGCCTTTGCTCAGCAACTGCCTGTGTATTAAAGAGTTTGAGAATCTCTGAAGTAGAACCAAGGGTCTCAGAGGGCTGTTTGGAGATGCGAAAGGCAAAGCAGGTCTGGTTTAAAGAGCCTGTGCTTTGCTGTCCCAGTGCCTCCTTAGGGAAGGGTTTGACTACAGGATACAGATCAGACCTTGGAACGGAAAGCAAGACCCAGCCTATCTGAAGGTCACCTGTAAGTGAGCCGACCTCAGCTTGGCGGCACCCACCTTTGCCAGGAGCACCCCTGGGGCTGGCCAGCTGCTGGTGACCCTCCTGTTCAAGCTCTCCCGTAGGAAGTCCCTGCTGTCACTGATGACAGTCATTACATTGTTTGCTTAAAGCATCATTAGTCCTGTAATCACAGCTGTATAGCCAGAAAAGAGAAAAGCCAGTATGGAAACGCAGCCCCTCAGAGCCGGCTCAGAAACTTAGTACCACGATTATGGTTAAGCCCTGGCCTCTCCAGCCAGCTATGGCATGGTCTGGGACTGAGAAATGCCAGTGTATCTACCAGTGTTGACATGTATGCATGCCATTTTCATCCTCTGACTCACCGTTTTCACCGCCAGTTACTTACTCCAAGGAAATCATAAAATAAATGCCCAGATAGTCACTGAACAACATTTTCCACCATCCTGTTTATAGCAGCACAAAATAAAACAGTTTAAATATCAACACATGGAGGGGTGATCCATCCTTGCTGCCAGGCATTGCGCAGTCAGCACACAGTGCGTTCACACAGGGGCACCACTAGTGCGCACAGCACCTTCGTGTCCCCTTTGAGCAGATGCTGCCCTGGAACTGCACGGGTAGCTGAACAGCGGGACCGAGGCTGGATTCCAGCTTCCTTTCGCCACTCTGGCCAAGGGCCTTTGTGCACAACCTATACAACGGTTCATTGCAGCCCTGGGGTCAAAAAGGTTCTGATGATATGGAACCAGGTTTTTGATATATTGAGATTTTTTAAAAATGAAGTTAGAAAATAACGTGCTAACAACAATTAAATGTGTATAGATTTGCATGGAAAAGGAAACAGAAAGAAAGTACAGGGTGCTGATCATTAGTGCTATTTGCTGAATATTTTGAGCTCTTTCCTCCTGCAGATACATAGCATAACCACTTTTCCTGCCACCTTTGAGCCAGGTGAGGCCAGAGAGACGGGCTGAAACTTTAAGGGGTCAGGCTCAATTTGCTAAGCTCTTTTTCAACTGTCACGGCAGTGCTCAAAGTTCTAAATGATTGCTCCCTGAGCTGGTGTCGCTGGGTGAGGTTAAGGCATGGGAGACTTGTGACCAACTCAGTGTGGCACACGTGAGAAATAAACCTTTGCTATTTCAAGGCAGTCAGTTTGGGGAATGTTTGTTACTGTACTATAACTTTTCCTGAATAATACACCCATGAAATATGTTAGGAAGGGTTATAGTAGAATTGCATTGAAACGTATTTGTGATCAGTGAAAAAAGATCAGAGAGCTAAGTGAAAGCAAGTGTGAAATCAATTAAATGTTATGAGCAAAAAGCTCAAACAATTTGAGCAACAAAATAAATAACAAGCTTGGTGGACTATAACCCAAATTATAAAATAAATATGGATGAGTCTCTACAGATAGAAATAAAAGATTGAATAAATGAATTAGGGGGGAAAGAGACAAACCTTTCAAACAGAAGAATTTAGAATATTGTGTATAGATATTTCCCTTGTCAGGAGGCAGAGCTTAATTGCCTTAAGAATGGGCTGGTCTCAATGACTTGCTGCCAAAGAATAGAGGATGGGAGGGAAAATAGTAACTTTACAGTGGAGAAATCTGGCAGACCGCATCGTGGTCATATGATGAGAACTGACGTCACCAGCGATGATACTGCGCCCCTGGCCTGATACGGTATGAGGAGAAGGACGTGTCTCCTCTGTGGTCTTCCTTCCAGAAAGTCATGACCTCAGGGTAACTATGAGAAGAATGTTTACCAGACCCACACTGAAGTACACTCTACAAAATATCTGACCAGTACTGCTCAAAACTGTCAAGGTCATAAAAATAATTAAAGTCTGGGAAATTGTCCGCATCCAGAGGAAACTAAGAAGGTGTGACGACTAAGTACAGTGTGCTACCTTCACTGGTTCCCGGATCAGTGGGAAAACCAGCGAAAACAAAGCATGCCTAGAGATTCATCACTGCTCATGTACCAGCACCAACTTTGATTAATGAACTGTGATAACATATCATGGGGACAACAGGGGAAACTGGGCAAAGGATGTAGGCAGGTGTTGAATATAAATACGAAAAGCACACGGAAAGTATTCCAAAATAAAAAATGTATTAAAAATACACTGGAATTCTCACAACCTGGTCACCTAAGTCCCATGATGAAACTGAGATGGAATAGATGAGTCTGTTTTCTCAGTTGGACATGGTTCCACATATTTCTTGGATGTAAACAATTCATTGCAATGAGTATAACTCTTGTGCTTGAAGATAAATAATTTTTGGTAAGTCTTGTTTCCCCCAGACTGCACAAGCCAATCATTTCACCAGACACTTTAACAGAGAAATAGTAATTCATTCCCTAAATGGCGGGAAAGTTGCCTGATGGATGTGCAAAAGGATGGTACAGAATACACAAAACCGCAGATGCTATTATTCTCTATCAATAATCAAAAGGACTTTGAAAAGTATCGTTGCCAACTTGATTTTCATTTTATTAATAGGCTTTAAAACTTAACTCCATATAACATGATTCCACTGCAGGCAGTTTTCTTTATAATTGTTTAAGATTTCTAAATATGCACTAATGATCCATAAAAGAAAAGCAATAACCACACTGTTTGATTTTACTGTCAAATCCAGATTCCTTTTTCTGGCCAAAGAAACAAGTGACAGGCTCGAGTTGAACTCAGGCGGTCTCCCTCCCATTTACCCTGGCAAGCGTGAACTGTGGATCTGGAAGGGGCTTCCTCCACCATAGGGCCCATGCTCTCACTGGCCACACTGGCCACACGTTGGCCACCTCCCCTCCACTGGTACAGGCCGAGGGGTTGGATTACCAGTGCCAGTAGCTGGGTGGCAGTGAGCAACCAAGGAAAGTCTGTCTGTGTGCGTCCTGTGTTATTATGGTGTAACCAGTAAGTGTCAGGAATACTCTTCTCATTCCTAGTACCCCCCGAGGGCCCCACCGCAGAGTGGCGGGCCCTGCAGAGGCAGTCACTCCACTTCACAGTGACTGGGTTGCTCACCTGAATCCCCACTAGAATAAACTTCCCAAGGACACTGCCCGTCTCTGTCCCCAGCGGCCTGGCAGATGGAGACAACAATAGATAAAAGTTTGAGAGACTGAAATGAAGCTCGTGAGATTTGTCACTTCTCTGAGACAAATTCTCTGCAGCTGGTCGCTTCCTGCCTGGAGTGAAGCACTCCTCGTGGTCAGGATTAATGAGGCCCAGGAGGGCCAGGCGACAAGACAGCCAGATCTGCAAAGAACAAGAGGCAGGAGCTGGGCAGCTCTGGCACTCACTCCCCCCGCCACGTTTAAACCCATCTGAAATCCTATATTTTCCTGGTTGTGAAATGTTCATTAAACAGATTACCTATGTAACTTTTCTGTTATTCCTTCTCTACATAAAGGCTGATATATCGTCTGCCTTCAAAAATAAGTTCTTGGTGGAGACCTGGTTTTAGTTAGATGATAGAAGCAGTTAATGAGAAAGCAATGAAATGCTTTCCCTGTTTGTCGGCAAATCCTGTATAATGCCTACACGTGTACCCGCCAAGCATTAGCAGTTGGTTACGAAAGAGGCAAATAGGGACCAAGGGACAGAATGGCCTGGGTCTGCAGCAAGCTGTGGTCAAGGTGTCTGTGGAGGAAAGTTATTTGGATGACTCAGGCCAGGAAATGCTTTTTCCTCCAAATGCCCAGATAATTGCACTTTTCTCTACTCTGGAGACAAAGCCCCTGGATTCTTAATAAATGTCGAGCCATACCAGAGTAATAATCATATTTCCAGCAATAATGACAAACAACTGGTGCTCAGAGTGGGTGAAGAGGGAGCAGATTACCACGGCGCAATCCATCTCTTGTTAGATTCACTCACATATTAATTTCTGAGATGAATGGAGGTTTCTAATTTGTCTTTTTTGAACTGTGATGTTTTTATTAAATTCAATCATCATGAGTACGTGCAGACTACTTAAAAAAAAAAAACTCTCATGTAGCAAAAGACAAAAGCTTCGGAATTGCAGGCACTGGGTCTTTGCAAGGAAGCCAGCTTCCCTTTTCTTTGTCTCTACC
The DNA here is from genome assembly GCF_014754425.2 of Oryx dammah. NCBI lineage: Eukaryota > Metazoa > Chordata > Mammalia > Artiodactyla > Bovidae > Oryx > Oryx dammah. The sequence continues at coordinate 17,189,982 of NW_024070190.1, forward strand.
TTGGGCATCAGAGCCTCTGTGAGACTCAGACAGATGGGAAGCATCAGCACGCTGACCTTTCCTGAACTCTGCTGGGTCTTTGCAAGTTTCTGTCATCTTCATCCTCAGAGGGGAGGCTCATGGAGACCCAAACCTTCTTGGGCAGGAGCAGAAGCTTAGGAATTGTGAATGACTTAGGGTCTGAGTGAGAGATGAATGTGAGGATCTACCCTGGGAGACCGCAACCCATGGAAACACTTTCCCCCTGGACACATAGTGAAATTGAGGTTGCTGTTATCGACTGAATTATGTTCCCCCCAAATCCGTATGTTGATGCCCTGACTCCTAGTACCTCAGAGTGTGACTATACTTTAGAGATAGAGCATTTAAAGAGCTAATTGAACCAAAGGCTTTTAGAGCAGCACTTTTCCAATCTGGACAGTGTCCTCCTAAGAAAAGGAGCGGTTCCCAGGGATGCTCTCAAGGAGAAGAAGGCCATTTACAAGTCAAGGAGCAAGGCCTCGGGAGAAACCCAACCTGCAGACAGACGCCTTGATCTTGGATTTCTAGCCTCCAGAACTCTGATAAAATAAATGTCTGTTGGTGAAGCCCCTAGTCCACAGTACTTTGCTAAGGCAACCCTGGCAAACTAACACAGCTTCCTCGACTCCAAATAATGCCTATCACTGAGACAGTCTGGATGCTGGAACTGGCAATGCAAACAGAAGTAACAGGTCAGCTGGAGCTTATGGAGAAGGCTCCCTCTTTAGGCTGTAAGGAGAGAGACAAGGCCACTTTGACCAGCAGCAGCCGATCACAGGCCACATCTAGAGCAGAACCCTTAGCCTGAGCTCTTGAGACAGGACTGAATACAATCTAGGCCCACACCAGCATCTTCCGGATGACAGCCCTGACTATACATCCCCGTGTGCCAGGACGTCGCACATGTCCGCTCACCTTGGCTCTCTTGGGGACCACACCGGGACTTGCCAGTAGGTGTTCACTGCTGAGCTGCATATGACTCACAGTTAACATAACCAGCACCAGCCCTTCCCTCTCCCTTAGGCTGGTCCTGCGTAGATGCAGCCATTGTGAGTGAAGAATAGATAACTGTGGCCACAAGGGTCATGGCCAGGCTGGAAAGGGCTTTCAGGAGGGACAGTGATTTTAAAGTTCAGGAGAGGCAATTGGTCCGATGGAAGGGGCAGGCTCTTCCAAGCAGATGGGATGACATTTGCCCAAGTGTAGAGATGGGAGAAGACAGGGTGCATGATGATAAAACACGGAAGTGGGCCCATTTGGCATGAACACTGCAAGATGGTCACAGGAAGGAAACTCAGAAAAACAGTGAGGACCAGGCTTCTTGCTATGGGCATGGGTCTGAGGCCTCCCCTGGACAGGGTAGGAACAAATGATGGCTGTTAGTCAGGAACATGACATCATGAGGCCTGATCTTCAGGAGCTCACATGAGGGTGATGACGGTGTGATGAGGCACAGTGAGCTTCTGGGAGGGACCGCCGGCTTGGTTTTCCCTAGGTCCCTGTTCTCTGCCTCTTGGCAGAAGCATGGTTGCTGGGTGAGGAATAAGTATGTAAGCTATCTTGCCTCCCACTCCACAAGGACAGCCAGAAAGCCCAGGCATGCTGTAGCTCTTTGACTGTAAGCCATTATGGACCACATATTTATGATCTTAATTCCCTAGGAATTGACTTTCTTCTTTGAGTTTTATTTTTCCTGATCTCATTTCCTCATTTTATTGCACGCATCACATTAGATACCATAAGTCCTCTGGGGATTGAGTCAGAATATAAATAAACATATACCCGGGATCAGCATAAACAGGATACGATACTCCAGCAACAACGCAAAGGCAGCGGCTGGCCCACGACAGTTCCTTTGTGTCTAGAGGGGCCCCTCCATCACCACTGACCTTCCTTCCCATCCTTTCTCCTCCTTTTCATCCTCCTCCTCCTCGTCCAAGTCTCAGCTCAGCTTCAGCTTGTTAACACTGTAATTATTTCACCCACCTAGAAGGTCAGGGACACACTTGTTACTGTCAGTATCCTCTGGCCTTAAGCCAATGGCCTGGGATATGGTAGAAGATCCATGAATGTGCATGGAAGGTTGAAGGAGGGAAGGTCCAGATCAGAACTGAGCGTTCAATAGATGAGAGAAAGATGGTGGTAGAGAGGCATATGAGGATGGAGTCACAGACATAGACGTCTTTGTGATGCCTAGAAAAATGAAATGGCACGTGACAACTGGCCCCTGCCACCCTCTTCCTGCACCTCTCACTTTCAATCTCTGTGATCCACTTACACTGATCTTCCTCTGTTCTCAAACACATGAACTCGTGCCCGCCATCAGGCCTTGGCACTAGCCGAGTCCTTTTCGGGAGTTTTCATTCCCCAGGTGTTCAACAGCTACTCTTCCCTCTCAGCTTTATTATCACTCACAACCTATGGCACTCACGAGTCTGCCCCTAGCCCGCACACCAGATCCCAGACAAAGAAGTCTATGAGTCAGGAACCATTTGGAAGAATCCATCTGATGCGCAAGCTCAGCTACTCCTCCTATCATTCCTAATTAAACCAGTAGATACTCTAGCCTCCAAGAACCCCTGAGAGAACCCCCAGGCCTGGACTCCATGCTATCTGGCTGTTTCCACTCCCTCCTCCACGTCCAGGCCCATCTCCTTCCATGACAGGCCTGGAGCCAAGTTTGCACCAACCCCCATTGACAACAGTGATGAGATGAAAATTTCAGAACTTCCTGTTCTGAGACTTTGAAAGACTTTTTTAATTAACCAAAATGGTTTCTCATAATAGATGGGTCCCAGGGCGAGAAGGCGGCTGTAACTCATGCGGCAGGCGCCTCGCGGCCGAGCTGGGAGTGAGGGGCTGGCGGCTGTGATGGCAGCGGCGCCTCGGGGGGCCCCAGACTGATTCTCCACCCCATAGCCATCTGCCGTTTTTTAACATTTATATAGTTTGGGACATTTCTGTCTTATGAACTCTGAAGCATTCCGCACCAGTGAATACGTTTAAGTTTTAAATATTCAAATTTAGAGGAATAAATAATCAAAAGATGTGCTTTCCCCGGCCAAAATCATAATTTTTAAAAGTTGAAAGCCTTTCCTGTAATGATGTTACCCCACCCCAACCACAACATAAGTTTCTGGAAGGCAGGCATACCTCACATTAGGAAATCTAATCTATAAAAACCTGAACCTCAAAATAGATTCCTAGGTATAATTAGCCTCCAAAGTAAAGGACTGAATTTAGTTTTCAAAAGGATTCAACCCAGCATTTTTCAAGTTGCCAAGTTCCTAAGCAAATTTCGGATCTATTAATTTATAAAATATTGACCTATCTACATATTTTTCAGAAACGCATCTACTGTAGTTCTTCTTAGATATAATCTAGCTAGGGAGATAAATACCTGGACTTCAAGGATTTGTTAAACGTAAGGTCCTGTGTTATTCATCTCTATATTTTTAGTGAGGACTCGTATATCTTCGACAAATCCATGTGCTGTTGAACTACATATGATGAAGTATTGAGTGCCTTTGATGTGCTCCCCTTCTGCGGAGCATGGTAATGGAGCCTTTCCTTAGTGCCAGTTACAGTGATCAGCAGGACGCAGGACCATGAGCCAGCCATGGGACCAAGTAAGTTATTGTCAGTATTAAATACTCTTATTCTGTGGCCTTTGCATTCTTAGTAAGTCATGATATAGTAGACCACATTAAGTTTTAAGAGTAAAAAGTCGATAACACTGATAGAGAAATTCTATGTGCTAGTTGAGATAGGTGCTTGCTACATGTTAGGAGAAGGTCACCATCATGCAATTTTAGCAGAAGGATCCCCTGGTCAGGTCAGGGTCTCTGCTAGCCTAGCCAACTGTCCTTTGCATGAATTGGAAAAAGAAGCCCTCTCTGGAAAGATGGGGCCCTTCTCCCAGGCCAACATAGACTACACCACAGCTCACAGCTTATCAGCAGAGCTTGGGGATCGGTCCCAGTAATGCCCATCTCCAAGTGGGTCCTTGGCCCCATGCCAGTGAGTTTCTCAGCTGGTGTCACTGTAGTCTGGCTGGCCTCAATCCACTGACAGTCGCTGCACAATGTGTCCCGCCCCAGGCCCCAGGACACCAGCCTCTCTCTGCTTGGACTACAGGGATATCAGCACCCACAGTGATGACCAGCTAGCAGTTCCTCGGGCTCTACTCGTGGCCAAGCTCTGACACTGATCATCTCAAGAGGACAAGAGGCAGTCTCTCTTAGGCCTCTGTATTTCTCTCTGCATTTATCTGAAATCTTGTACCTACATAACTGAGGGGCCTGGATCGATCACTACCTAAATCCATCCCTGGAAAAAATTATCCAATAAGTAGTGTAAAAGGTTCAGTATCCTGAGAAGAGACTTTTCCTCCTCCCTGAACTGATGACATCAGCTAGATGCTAAGACAGCCCAGTGTCTTCATGGGAGAAGATGGTGATTGTGGCATCATGGGCACTGAGAGCTCACAGTAAACTGTAGGCTTTAGTAAAGCACAGCAATTCTAGGGTTCCATCAGGATCATTTGAAGAAGGGAAGCCCTGGGGCTTTGGGCAAGGTGGCTTCTGTCTTGGGAGCCTTTTTCCAGCAAATGTCTAGAGACTGATGTTTTAGGAAAGGTCCTAATCCAACAAGGTTATGTATTCAGCATGACCACAGGCCCATTTCATCAGAAACGAAGGGGTTGCCCTAAGAAAGCAGAAAAATGTGAATCTGCAAACAAGAAGTCCAGACCACACATCTGATCTGGGCAACTTCCCTTTTCCCTGTGTGCGTAGGGACTCATGCTCTGAGCAAGTCATTGATTGTTTTCCAAATGGAAAAAATACATTGAAAGAGTTGACCTAAAATGCCTTTAAAGGGCAAGCTCAGCTAGAGAATTTAAGTAACAGAAAGTTTTCAGGAAAAAAAAAATCAGTTGCGATATTGTTAAATAAACTGTTAAATAAAATGATCAAATATGCGCAAAAGCACAAAACACAGTAGCAAATATACCAACTAAAGTCTCTGCATACAGCATTGTAATCTCGCAATGATTCAAACATTGAACAAATGGCAACTTTAATATATACCATTAATAGCAAAATGTCTGCTTTACTGATGAAAAAAAAAAACCTAAAAACTATGTTGCTCTAAGCAGTTTTGAAATGAATATCTGATTCAAAACTTCCCCTGTGCATATAATCACATGCTAATTTACATTTTAATTACTTCCTAAGAAATCAAAAGCAGTTGTTGACAGAAGAACATAATGTCAGCTTCACGGTGCAACGTTGGTGGATGCTTAATGAACTTAATTAGATAATTAGTGATGTTAATTATCCTTCTATTATGAAGATAAAGCTGTCTCACAAATGATGCACTTGGTAAAGAAACATCATTAAAGGTATCAGTGTTTGCTTTGTTCGTTTACTTCTATTTTTCAAACTCCTGTAACAAGGACTCGTGATAGCCTGGTAATACTTCAGCCTCTCTTAAAACTGGAAAGGAGAGCCACTGTTGCCATCAGCCTCACATCGTGCCTCCGCCTCATTCTGGATACTGTGTATTGGTGACGGGACTGCTGCTTCAAACCCCCGGTTGTTGGGACCTAAGTCTGTGGCCAGTTGTGGTACGGAGTTTCTGCTTCACAACATATGCTTCCTGCGGGCTCTAACATCTATTGTTTTAAGAATGGGTCATGTGGGGACTTCCCCGGTGGTCCAGTGGTTAAGATTCTGAGCGCCCAATGCATGGGGCCTGGGTTTAATTCCTGGTTGGGGGAGTAGACCCCACATGCTGAGACTAAGTGTTTGCATACTGCAAGTAAAGAACCTGCATGGTGGATCAAAGATCCCTCAGGCCATGGCTAAGACCTGGTGCACTGAAATAAAACAATATTTTAAAAAATAAAATAAAAATTAAAGAATGGGACGCATATACATGTGTGAGCATGAATGCCTGTGCATGTGTGTGTCAAAAAGAGAAATTAAGAGAGGAGGTGCCTTGGTTGAGTGCCCAGACCACTAGAAGAAAACCTAAAGGGCTAATCCTCACACACACACACACACACACACACACACACACACACACACACATAGCCCTGGCCTCGTGAATTTCCACGGGCCTGCACTGCTGTATCCCCAGCTCCATCACCAGGAGGCTCTCCCGCCCTGGGCAACCCCATTCTGCATATGCTGTGGGAACATCTGCCTGCCTGACCAAGGGCTATGATACATGATACATGGACTTCACTTTCAGATGGAGTGAAATAAGACACTTCAGAGATTTAAGCAATAAGGTACTGGATTTCACCAGTTTTCTCTTTCTTGTCTCTGAATACTGCCACAGCCAGAACTTAATGGAGGTTCTTTCTGCAAGTAATTCTAGTCCAGACACACCACGAAGAGCCCTAAGACCAGGCCGGGGAGGGTGGCATTATTTTTAGGGTCAGTTATCTCGGGAAAAGCATCAAGAGAAAGTGTCACTGGCAACCTTACCCACCACAATTAAGAAAACCAAGATTCCATTTAACAGAAGGTCTCAGGAACAACGTTCACATCAGTAGAAGCAACGCACACTTTCCAAAGTCTTTTTTAAAGGACAAGTGCTGTGTGCTTAGTCCCGCAGTCAGGTCGGACTCTTTGTGACCCCGTAGACCGTAGCCCACCAGGCTCCTTTGCTCATGGAATTTTCCAGGCAAGAATACTGGAGTGGGTTGCCATTTCTTACTCTGGGGGATCTTCCCGACCCAGGGATTGGACCCACTTTCATTCATTTCTGAGTGCTTTTATTCCTCTAACAGCTGCTGCTGCTGCTGCTAAGTCGCCTCAGTGGTGTTCGACTCTCTGCAACCCCATAGACAGCAGCCCACCAGGCTCCGCCATCCCTGGGATTTTCCAGGCAAGAACACTGGAATGGGTTGCCATTTCCTTCTCCAATGCGTGAAAGTGAAAAGTGAATACTGGAGTGGGGTGCCATTGCCTTCATCCTCTAACAGAGTCCCATTTAATTACTGGCTCACAAGGCTTTTCCCCTACCGAGCATTGCAGGGCTTACGAGCAACTGTGATTGCTCATGAAGCTTGTGTCTGCAGGTCTTCTCTTCTCCATGGTTTCAGGGGCTCGTTCTTCCAGCCCATTCCTCCACCGATGTGCTGACACAGGCTATCTTTCTGACCTCCTGCCCCACCAGGAGAATGTATTATCAAGACCTCACCAATCTCTGGGTTCTCTCACTCCTTCACTTTCAGAAGTCCTCACGTGTCTTCATTTTCCCTCAAATTTAAGCTGTGCTGTGCTAAGTCACTCCAGTTGTGTCTGACTGTTTGTGATGCTATGGACCGTAGCCCGCCAGGCTCCTCTGTCCATGGGATTCTCCAGGCAACGATACTGGAGTGGGTTGCCATTTCCTTCTCCAGGGGATCTTCCCAACCCAGGGATAGAACCCGCATCTCTTACACCTCCTGCACTGGCAGGCAGACTCTTTATGGCTGCACTGCCTGGGAAGCGAATTTAGGCTCCCTCCTTCCAAATATCTCTCTTTAAAGGCACATTCATCTCTGGGAAAGTCCTTTTCCTCCTGCCCATGAACATCTTGTTGAATTTATGACAAGTTTAAGTAAAAATAGTCCCCATGAGAACCTTCTGAATTTCAGATTTTTTAAATTTCCAACACCCTCTTAAAAGGCTTCCTAGGTGTTGCCGTGTTGGAGAACCCACCTGCCAGTGCAGGAGACCCAGGAGGCATGGGCTTGATTCCTGGGTCAGGAAGACTCTCTGGAACAGGAAATGGCAATCCACTCTAGTATTCTTGCCTGGAGGATCCCATGGACAGAGGAGTCTGGGAAGCTGTGGTCCACGAGGTCGCAAAGAATGGGCAGGACTGAGCGACTTGGCACGCACACGTGCACACTCCCTCTTAAAGACTTTTGTCTACAATTTGTGAAGCCTTATACGAAGGTCATAGGTGCAAGGCCTCGTACTGAGGACACAGATGCGGAGCCCCACACCAAGGTCATCTCAGGAACTGACTGAACCCCCATAGCAACCGTTGCCACGAGCCCCCCTGATCTAAACCATCCAGCTCCCTGACCCCATATTAGGTAAAAACCCGTCCAATTACCTAAACACATCCTTCCAGCAGGAATTTCCTTTGTCTTGAGGCCATAAAAACAGGCTCTCTCTCCCTTGAGCCGGCCTGCTGTTCTAACAGTCGGCTCTCCCTGGCCTGTTAGGAGGTCTGCCCGCTATGCTCGCGGCGCCCTCTTTATTTCTGCTCTTTGTTCTTAATAAACTCACTCTTTCTGAAATGCTCTGGCCCGCAGACTATGGCATTATTCATTTACAGTAGAACATCTCTGGGAGTTCTAACTTCTGAGTTCAGCATTGCTTTTTGACTTCCTTGGTTGGTCCCCCGGACTCTACCACTTAACTTCTCCGTCATTTCAAAGCCCTTTCTTTGCTATTATCAAAAAGTTCTTCCCAGTCCTGGGGCGCCCCTGCTTTACGATACATTTCATAGGTGAGTGAAATCTGAGGCTTCAACCTCAAGGGCTGCTCACCCCTGGACACGAAGGAGCCAAATCAGTAACCCGGAAAACGTTGCGTCCCATCAGACCTCACCCTCCTTCCTGAAACAGGGGAGCGGGGTTCTCAGAGGCTCGCGGTGCCTTCAGCATCAGCGAGACTGAAATTTCTCAGCAGCAGGAGACAAAGGCAAACATGCCAGAAAGCAAGACCGAGAGCGGCTTGATCACTCCCAGAGCGACCACTCAAGCTTTCCATTCTGCACTCTTCCTTCTTTTTCTGCAGATTTAATTTGGGCATCATGATTTCTTTGAAGAGAAAATAAGTATAAAGGAACATTTACACACGAAATGATATGATGTCTGAGAGGTTGCTTCAGAATTATTCTGGGCAGATGGAGAAAGTGAGTGGGGATAGTGAAGAGACGAGATTGGCCAGGAATTGAAAACTGTGTAAGTTAAGGGATGAATAGATATATGTGGATTCATTTTTTGTTTTCTCTACTTATATATCTGTTTGAAAATTTCCACAGTGAATTTTAAAAAGGAAAACTTGTAACATTCGCAGAGTGGATGGTCACAAATGTCATTTTCCCTGCTAGGGACCTGAGTCAAGATTGCTTTTAGCCGAGCTATCACCCCATTGCTGGCCTCAGCCAGCATCTCCTCCTCCACCAGGGACAGGACTGCTCCGTGGCCAGGGATGGGATGTAGTGGACCTGGGCACACATTCAGGGAAGTAGCTAGCGGCAGGACTATGGTCGTCCTACCCACACAAGTGACCAGCCTCGGAGACCATCAAGGCCCCAGGCATGGGCACTGCTGAGTTTGCAGGAAACTCTGCTGCGTCTGGGTGGGCAGGGGCTCACCCACAGGGCAGCCTTCAGGAGACCTCATGGGCCCTTGGAGTAAATGCTTAGTGCTTTCGTGTCCTTGCCAGGGCAGACTTAAATTCTTGCGAAAAACTTGTCTTTGGTGTTTTAGCTGCTGCAGTGTGCCCTTCTCTGGCTCTCAGGGAGTTCTCACTCTTCTCTGTTAATTCTAATAGGGCCCTAGCTTCCCTCCATGGGTCATGTCAGCATTTTAATATAAGACTTTGGAAACAGCAGCTGAAAACTTGCTCAGCTATCACCAAAACCAGGGAAATGTGGCGGACACAAGCCCAGCTCTTCCCCCGCCTTTTGCTTCACTATAAATCTTCTAAGTTTGCTCAGGTGAGGTGTACGTGGCCCCTGCATGGGACATCTGTCCACACGGGTACAGTTTATCACCGGAAGACAGTGGGGTGAAATCCAGCTTGTGCTTTGCTGAACAAGACACAGGTCAGGGGCCTGCGTCCACCCAGACGGGCTCCCACCTCCTTATGGGATAGAATTGGCCCCCAACACCCACCTGCTGGTCCCCTGGTTTGTTCCTTCCCCTCCTCCGCAGAGCGCCAGGAAACATCTGGATCACACACCTCCCACGCCTCCCACCCGTGGGTGCATTCCGTTCTCCTGGCTGATTCAAGAGGCCTGGAGCTAGGACCCATCTTCCGTGGCCCTGCATTTTGGTTTGCTAACCCCGGCCATGGGCAAACAATTTTCCTCGTGTGTTCTTTGGTTTCCACCACTCCAGCCACTGCCTCTGCAGCCTCCAACACCTCCCGTGTGAACGATGCTACAGCCCCAGCCTGTCTCTTCTCCCAAGGGTCCTACACTCCAACACAACCTATACGAACAGAAATAGGCCATTCTCCTGCTTGACCCCCAGTGGCCCCCTGATCTGCCTCCATGCCCATCCCCTCCTCACATCCACTCGTCCTCACAACCGCTTCCCACCTGACTCCCAGCTCCCATGCTCCATGTGCCCACTTCCTCTTTGCTGATGCTTAAAATATACACAAAAAACAGAAGATGGCATGCTTTATGTTTTGGAATAATTTTGGATCCACAGAAAAGCAGTAAAGATAGTACACAGAATCCCTGTCGACCCGTCACCTAATTTCCCATAACAAGCTGTGTCTGCCAAGACTAGGAAGCCAACATTTGTTGTTGGTGTTTTCCCAACCTATTTTTAAACAAGAAAGGCTGAAGCTGAGCAGGTGACCAGTGTCACCTGCTGTGAAGAGGGATGGCTGGCCAGAGTGTGCCCTCTGATCTCCCCAAGCTGAGAGAGGCATAATAAAGTGACTTCCTGGGCACCCTCAGTTGGCCTTTGGTGACCTCAAGGGAGCCCAGGGTCCCAACCTCTGTCCCATACACTTACTCCCACAGCCTTCACCCTGGTAGAGACCATGACTTCACGTTCTGATCCCAGAAGGGACTGTGATGGAGGTCAGGGGGAGAAAAAGAAGAAATACCATCTATCATATCAGTCTTGCCTCAAAGTTCAGCTCACCTGCCAAGAAGCGAGCATTTTCTACTGAAAATGAAACTAGGTAAAAGGCATCAGGAATCGGACGCTGTGTGTCTCCCTCCAAGAAACAATTTATCAGTGCTCTAGAGCTGTCAGCTGCTGACATGATAAGGAATAACACCAAATGAATAATGTTTCCTCCAAACCCAACTCCTTTAATTACAAGCCTCTTCTTTCCAGAAGAGAGACAGAAGATGCAGAAACACCAATTTCATGCACTTGTGCCTGAATAATGTCTCCATGCTGCTTTTTCCAGATGGCGACCTTCTCACTGGAGGGACTAATGATGTGGGCATATTTAGGGAAAAACCAATAACGGAGTCTTTAACCTTCAACAACAAAACGCGTGTTGTACAAAATGTTCCTTGGGATACATTAGAAAATATCAATTACATTGCTCACTGAGGTGTAATCAGCTGTAATAATCAAAATTAATTTTTAAAAATAATTAAACAGACCCCAGGGCAAATAGTTGTGTTCTTATCCTATGGCATCACAGTGTACATACGTACCTGAGAAGTTGCCCCTTCTGTTAGCAACAAAGGCACCTAGTGTGGAGGGGTGACGGATATGGTCTCTACAGGCTGGCAAGTTGCTTTCCACAGAAAGGAGGGACAGCCCGAGGCACCTCCCCATACATTCTTTAAGAACCTTCCATGTACTGCCAGGCACTGTACCCACCCCAGACTGAGTTACTGGTAGGAGATGCTGCTCAGCAAAGATTCAGTTACTCTTTTTAAATTAAAGCATGGTTTAATTTGTTTCAAAAATGATTTGTCTTTTAAAATTCCACAAGACAGAATAAGCTATAGAAAAGATAGGCTGGAGGTAAAATGGGGCTCAACCAAGAAGTGTATGCAAATACATGCGTGGCTTGTACATGTGTTTGCAAAAATTTATCCCACTGGGCATGTGCAGTTACCCCAGTTGGGCCATGCTTATCTCTCTGGCTTCCAAGTGCCCAAATGAAAGAGGAAAACATAACCGTGTCAGGAGTTTTCCTTTTTATAAGTTGCTGCAGAAAGGCACAGTCCTTCCTGGCACTAACAGCTGAGGGACATGTACCCTGAGGCTGTCTGGCCCCCACTGCAATCCAGCCACACTGCTAGGACCTCCAGCACGCTCCTGCCTCGGCGCCTCTGCCCGGCGGTCCTCCCTGCCTGACCATTCTTTCCCAGGGTCACAGGCTTCTATCTTTCTTTATTTCTCTGCTCTCACACCTCCCCACCAGAGAAGACTTCTGGCCACCTCCATCCAAGTGGCCCAACACCTCTCTCTTCACCCTACCCCACTTACTGCTCCATTTTTCCTTGTTGCAATTAGCACCCCAACATTACAAACTTACTTATCTTCTTATTGTCTATCTTCACCTACTAGAATGCAGTCTCCTTGGAAGCAGAAAATATGCTGGTTTCTCCTTCTGTAATCTCAGTACTTAGAGCAGAGTACTGAATAAGCACTCAATAAAAATTTGTGGAGTGAACGAATGGATGGATGAGACCTCAGCTGCTGTAGAAGACATCTTCAGCAGTTTGCCTTCACCAAAGACAAAGCCAGCTTCAAATATTTTTCCTTTCAGGTCTCTCCATGTGAGCCAAAAGCAAACTGCTATTATATAAGTCATCTGTAAACTGACATGGCCCCAAACACTGCTGTCTACTCAAGCTTCTTTCAGGTGGGTTGTTCTCAGCAGACCTCCCTAGGACTCAGAGGTGCTAAGCTGTGTTAGTGGTAGCAACCTGGCAAGAGGCAGTTTCAACAGTGCCGGGGTTCCCATAAAACACAGGGGCCCAGTCGTCGCTTCCCCAGCTGCCCAGCCAGACTCAGCTGTCCTCCTGGGGACAGCAACCACTAACTTGGTCAAGGAGTTAGAAGCTTCAGAGAAGCCCAGGGAAGAGGGGCTGGACCCTTGCTACTACAAACGACACTGGTGAGGAACAAGTGCTTGGGTACAAGCAGGGATAGTCCTGCTTCCGAGGGTGGGGGCAGCTGAACCACAGGCAGGATGGTCTTCGCCTTGAGCTATAAAGTAAATTGGAATTTTGTAAATTGTTCTATTTCTAAAGCACTTACACATTCCAAGTGCTTCCACACAGTCTAGTGGAAGCAGAGCACACTTCTGGTTTGAAGTCCAGGAATCGAAGCTCTGAGAGGTTATGGAACTGTCTAAGTGTGTGCTCAGCAGTGCAGAGACCATGAATGAAGACCCTGTTTCCACTCTGCCACTTCCTGGCTGCAAAGCCCTTGATTTTTTCTTCTTCTTCTTTTTTTTTTTTTTTAGATTTTATCACACACCTATAAAATGAGACTAAAAATAGTTGTGTGGTGTAGCTGGCACAGAAACCTCAGTTATTCAGTCAGTCAGCCAGTAAGTCTGTAGACAAATATAATGAGCAGTGTCTTCCACAAGCCAATTCACTGAGGACACAGCCTGCCTTCAGCTCTGAACACCAGGGCTCAGCCAGCCTAGTCAATTTCATGGGCCCCACCGGCCAGCCTAGTCAATTTCATTTTCCATCTTCCTTTCCATCTTGGGCTTTCTCTGCTTGTCCTGAAGTCTACTGTTTCTGAAGCTTGGAAAGAAGAAGCTCCCCTTCCCCAGGAGGTCTGGGCACTTGCAGGCAGCCCCTCATTCCTCTCTTCTCCCAGCATCCAGCCATGGTGCCCTCCCCATCAGGCATTGACCAGAGTGGATAACAGACCCGTGGTGACAGTAAGACCTAGATTCTGAGCACATGTGGAGTCAACCTCACTCTCCAAAGTTATATGGGCAGAGCTCCAACTGTGTAATGTATCTGCCAACCATCTCCCGCACTCCCTGGGGAGCCCCTTCTCACCGTTTCCCACAGGTATTTGTCCCACTGTGGAGGTCAGGAGGTAAATGACTCAGAGGAGTTACGTGAATTTCCCAAGGTCTCTTGATCCTAAGGCTATGACTATTGAAGGACTACCTTCTGCCTCTAAAGGTAAGTCAGTGATCCCAGCATCAGAATATATGACAGACTGTGTTCTCCAAGGAGAGCCTCGGCAATATTTCTAATACTATGTGCTCTTGCAGAACCTTGCCACCTCCCTACTAGGAGGTAGAGTGTTTTTGCCCTCCCCATGAACCTGGGAAGAGTTTTGTGCCTGTCTGGACCAAAAAGGACCACAGCAGAGGTGATGTTGCATAGCTTCCAAAGCTGGGTAATGAAAGGCAATGGGGCCTCCACCTTTCTCTCTCCCTTTTTCCATTTTTCTCTCTCTTCTTCTCCCTCACTATGGAAATGTGAAACTCAGCCACTAGGTAGTAAGGAAGCTTAAGATGCTCAACAGTCGCAGCCAGAGCCAGCAGCAGCCCCCAGATGTGTGAGTGAGTTCTCCCATGATCTCACCTAAGACCCCAGACATCATGGAGGAGAGATGCCCCTAACTCCTGCTGTGCCCCAGATCCCTTACCACAGCATGCGCGATCACACACACACACAGAGTCATGTCGGTATGACTGAGTTTTAGGTGGTTTGATATGCAGTTTTAGAGACATGAATGAGAAACCCCCAACAACTCATCCCGACGTGGTCAAGAGGCCCCACCACCGTGTCTCCCAACAGCGCTTCAGCCCCCTTTGCTGCGCTCACACACCCAGCTCCTGCTGAGCGGTGGGGTAGGGCTCTTGTAGTACACCTGGCTCAAAGCCAGTGGGCACGAGGATTGGTTTGGGTTTTAACGCCTTAAGGAACAGCTGCTCTCGGCACTCAGGTGGAGCCCGTATTAACTTCCAGCTAAAGCTAACCTAAGACCTGACTCCCCAAATGTAGGCTCTGCTGGGAAGCCACAGGTATTGCCCTTGAATGTTTGGAAGAACACGGAAGCAGATCCTATCCAGGGACAAGAGAGAGAAGCCATGACACATGGGTATTTGAAGCAAATGTCTGATGTTTCCTAAGGCAAAGGAGCCTGGGCTCACCTCCGCTTTGTACTCAGGGTCCTTGGTCTGCCGCCCAGGCATCAGCCTCATGGCTGAGGACAAGCTGCCGCTCCATGAAGAAACTTTGCCGTGGTGTCCAACATTTGAGCGACTGGCCAGTGCCTTCTTTTCAGATGCTGATGATAGAGAAGCAAAGACATCAGAGGTGAAGTTAAGAGGGAGACACACATGATTTCTATAGTTTGCTTGGCTCTCAAAGGGCCTTCCAGGGGCACAAGCCCAGTATGCCCATCTCCAATAAGGGAAACAACCTAGCCTAAAAGTTTGAATCATTATGAATTTTTTGATGCTGAGAAACTTAAAAGCAAGTATGTGAGCCCATTGTGAGTAATGACCTCTTTAAAATGAAACTTAAGACATCATTCCTACAAAGGCATTGACTAATATGAGAGTAAAAACGTTGAGTCACTGACAGAATGCAAAAGCTGTTAATATCTTTGGGATGAAGACTTTTACTTGGAACTTGAAAACCTGAGACTCCAGGTCATTGCATGACTTGGCAAAAGGTTTCAAACCGGATATGTGAATATCAAGGCAGGACCTAAAACCCTAAGTCCCAGAGTCCAAGCTAGAGCTCCAACATGAGGCCCTTTCCTCTAAGAGATTACTAGAGTCTGCTTGCTTGCTTGGCACCTCTGGCCTTCCTTTCAGCTGAGATGCAGAGCAGCATTAGTTCTTTGAGCAAAGACTTAGGAGGCTTCGGTGATGTAAATCCCACCCACCAAAGGGATGAGAGAGAAGGTGTGGTGTAAAAGGCTCTGGGCCCTGAGTGGAACTCCGGGGGAGCCCGGCTCTTTGAGACTCAGAAGTTCTGTTCCCTGAAGCCAAGGAGACAGAGACCTAGGTAATGCTGCCAGGCCTTGAGCATCGTCTCTTCCCAGAGCGGGGTGACCTCCTCGATCTTCACATCACTCTCTCCAGGTTTCACAGAAAGATCGATTTTGAAGGTGTCCTCCAGTTCCTGCCGCCTCTGTGCCACGAGCTGCTGCCAGAGAATCCGTACGGTCTTCTGGATATTGTGCTGAACTAATGGAGAGAGTGCATCGCACAATCAGAGCAGCCTCAGTGCTTCCCCCAGAGAAAGCCAGGAGATGGCATATCATGTTCCTTTTATGTGCATCTTTCTTGAACATCACCTCAGCTTTGCAGGCTCCAGCCAGAAAGGTGTCAGTATGTAGAGCCATAGGACAAGGATAATAGCTACCAACATCCTTGTGACCTGGCCTCTCCCCCATCTCCACCACCAAGTCCTGCCTGCCTCACGTGTCCAGAGCTGGGAAACATGATTGATGGGCTCAAGGAGCCTCTTTCTCCCATCCTCAATCCTGTCAGATACCAAACAGAGAGATACCCTGTGTAAGCTCTAGGTAACAAAATAGCTCCCCGCAAACAGCTCCTTCGAACCTTGACTTTCATGTTAGCCCCTCAGGGGGATGGACCCAGGGGCCCAGGCACCAAGCCAGTTTTCTCTGTTCATACTTCCAATTACCAACCTGTCCCGTGCCCAGGACTTGCAGGGAGATGGGCAAAGCCAGCCAGTTGTAACTGCTCTGTGCCTAGCCTTCTACTCTGAACTGTGCCTGTCTTCTGATTTGGGGTCACTTGGCTCCCTCTTCAGTACCAGCCTCTATAGCTTGTCTTTCTCACGCCAGGGGAATGGACAGTGTTCAGTCCACTCTACTAGTTAAATCCCAGAATGCAAGTATTCATGTTGTAATTAAGACTGCAGCAGAGTAAACTCTAAACACACAAGATTTTTGAGCACTGGCTTTGGGCACAAGTCTGCCCAGAAAATAAGGGCCCTTGTCCTTTCCACCTGGCATCACAAGGTATCACAAGGTAAGTGTCACAGTCAGCCAACTAATGTGGCAGAAGGTCTGCTGAGGCATTCTGGATCAAGAGGGAGAAATTTCTCAGATACATGGATCTGGCTGCCTTTTCTTCCCCCCGCAAACCGCCAATCCCTGTAACTTGATTGGATGCTATCAAATCCAAGAATAAAATCCAGTAAGCCAAATATCTTATAAGGTAATGAGGTGCTTTACTTCATTTCCATTTTCTAGAGAATAAAGCTGAGAGACGGTTAGGTTATAGCTTGAACTGAGTGAGATAGCATACCTGTTTCCACATCTCGTGGTCCAAAGAAAAGTCAAGAGATCAGATAAGAAGTTAAATCAACTTACAGTGAAGTTCTCAGGCTTTAGTTAGTATACCAAGTTCTTAGCCTCACCAAGTCCCACAGAACTTTCCCTTTATCCATCCGCACATAGGTCCATCCGTTCTATTTCTTGTATACAAAGATCACTCCAATTTTATTCTCTACATTACCTTGCTATATTATTACATTGTTCTAGGACCTCTTCTGGCTTTAAAGAATCTTCTTCATAGTATTTGCTCCCTTGTCTTAGGGGGAAAAAATGAAAAATGCAACCCTAGCAATTACCACTATCCATCTACTCCTCCACAAACAAACAACAAATAAAATGTACCATCACTCAAGCTTGGGAATTCTTCCCCTCTTTTTTCTCTCACTTCTTCGTTTGGAGAAAGAAAGACTTGATGATAAGGCGTCATTCTAGGCTTGGGGTCCAATCCAAATCCTTCTGGATAACTAGTAGAGAAGAGATTGTTCATCATGAACTCCAGTTTCTTTGGGATCATTTCATTGTTCCTTGTTACAAATAATTATCCTGCAAACTCAGTACACATCAACATGAAAAAAGAAAAAAAAAACTTGTCTAATCAAGTTAAAGCAAGCATCTATGACAATTTCCACGACAGATATTTTACAGATGCATTTTAGAAAAAAAAAAACTGTCTTTTTATTTCTTATGCTCCCAACAGGCCCCCTCCACCCTCTCTGGGTTTCCCCATCATTTCTTTTTGCAGATTCCTGAAACACTGAAATCTGCCTTTGCTTGGCACTAATCTCATTCCCTGTGGAATGGGGCCAGGGCCAGCTTCAAGGGCCTGTGACTCGTGCAATTGCATACGCTCCTCACTCGGAAGGGTCCCATGCTTGGGCTCTGCTGTCGTAATCTTGAAATTCTTAGTAATTTTTGAACAACAACCCTGTATTTATATTCTGCTGGAATCCCACACGTCATATAGCTGGTTCTAAATAGGGTGCAGTGGTTCACATCTTACATTCCCTATGGGCCACGTGCTCCAGAATTCCTAGAGGTATTCATGTCCAAGTACCCTCTTCTCTGGGCCCATCACCCAACCAAGCAGAAAAGACAGTACATGTTTGTGGATTGAACCAAAACTGAGAAACAAGGATATGAAAAAAGACCAGTGTATGAGAATGCCCATTACTGAAATTTCTAGGATAAAGCCCCTTTGGGTTTTGGAGGCCTCTTCGCCATGTAGAGGGATTTGAGGAGAGCAGCTCTAACCTTCTTGCGCTGAGCAGCAGCAGACAGTGCATGAGGCACATGAGGAAGCTGGCGTTGGAGTTATAGGTGGCGAACAGGATGTCCCAGTGCTCCTGGAGAAAGCCCAGGGTGCTGAGCAGGCTGAGGCACTCGGAGAGGGACTGGTGGGGCTTGGAGAGGCTGTAAAGGATGACTTTATTCAAACTGCTGTACAGAGCGCTGATGGCAGTGTCCTTCTGAGAAGAGGCATTCTCGATGACCTGCGTCATGAAATAAACACACACACACACGTTCTCGATGGCCTGCATCATGAAATAAACACAAACACACGTTCTCGATGGCCTGCGTCATGAAACACACACACACACACACACACACACACACACACACACACTTGGGAACACTTTGAAGTTTAGACACCTACCCAGCTAGTCATGAAAATGATAGAGTCTCAGAGTCCTTTCTGTATTCCAAAACGTGACATTTCTAAAATCAAAAAAGGACTACTTCCCCTACCTTGGATCTTCTATTTAAGCAGGTGACCAATGAAGGGAATTCAAACATTTAAGTCTACCAAAAATAGGTATAAAAATTAAAAGTTTACCACAGTCAAATTATGCAAAGCAGCCATGGGGAACCAGAGATTTCCGTGTTACCAATGTAACAAAGTCGACACTCTGTATACAAGAACGAGCTACTAATAGCATCTAGTTTTAAAAACATGTTATTAACTATTAATACTTGTTGTCAGACATGAATTGTTATGCTATTCCAGTTACCATGCTAAGTATGTTTTGCATTTATTTGCATATGTCTACACATATTGCTTCATTTAAACATCATAACAACACCATGAAGTAGACACCAAGATTATCACACTTTAGGGATAAAAAGGCTGAGAGTTTGAGAGATGGGAGAGATAGGTGCTCAGCAAGAGTAAAAGCTACACCAGACACTTGAGTCATCCTCTTAACCACTGCATTTTCTAAAGGAGAGGTGCGCTCAAATATCCATGGGCTTCAGCATGTGAGGGATTTCAGAGGGTTGAGGCAGAAGGTCCTGATCTGTGGTCTGAACATTGAAGCCATCCATCCGTTTGGCTTCGTTGAAAAGAATCCACAGAACAAACGCCACGTGCAAAATCTTCCAGTAGATTGGGAAGGTCCTCTGTTACTTTTAGATTGCTCTCTTCAAATTTCATAGGTAATGCAAGTTTTATACTAATTAAGTGTTACTTTAAAATGCTGGACGTGGGGCTCATGTTTTTATCATCATCCTCTCCTCCTTTGAAAGATGGGTCACATCTTTCAAACTGAAGTTAAGAGTTGTGAGAGTCACAGGTGGTGAGCAGGAGAGAAGGGTGGTGGGTGTGGGTAGTGAGAGTCCTGGGGCCTGGCACCCTGCTGAACATACATCTGCCCCAGGAGGCACCAGCTCTTTGGTATTAACTCTGAGTATTTGCTTTGACCACTAGGGAGCTGCTATGGATTGATTGTTAGTGCCACCCCCAAATTCATGTGTTGACACCCTAGTATTATAATGTGATGTACTCAGAGATGGGATGGGATGTATTCAGAGATGGGATCTCTTGGAGGTGACTAGGTCCTGAGGATGGAGCCCTCAGGATGGGATTAATGCCTTTACAGGAAGAGACAGGTGAGCCTGCATGATCTCTCTCTCTCTCTGTTATGCTGAGGGCACGATGAGAAGATGACTGTCCCTAAAACCAGAAAAAGAGCCCTGGCAGGTCAGCTGGCACTGTGACCTTGGACTTCCCAACCTCTAGAACTCTGAGAAATGAATGTTTGCTGCTAAGTTTCCCAGTCCCAAACTCACTAAGACAGGAACTTGGTGTTGCTCTCATTCTCAACACAACCTCCCAAGAATCCGATTTTAATCCCCTTGGAGCTGACAAGGGATATTTCTCCCTTCCTGGAGTTATTTTTGAAGAAGCCTCTGAGTACCTTCCTGTCAGGTTGCCTGGAACTGAGCATCAGCCAGACTGAATGCCACTCTAGGAACCGTGCCGAGGCCCTGACCTGGAGCATGCAGGTGCCTCCCAGGCAGGAGGTGCTGGGGGCATCGGCCCCACTGTCTCTACCAGGCATGAAGAGGAAGGAGAGGGGCTGTCCTGGATCCTGCTGCAGGGAACACACCGGGAGCTGCGGGCACGAGCTTCTGGAGGCAGATTTCAGCTTGCAAGAGAAAGTGCTTTCCAAACATCACAGCTGTCCTGCTGCCTTGAACTCCCTTACACCACAGAGAGCTCCTCACAAAAAAGTGAATGGCCACTTGTCAGGAAAGGTGTCCAGAATGAAACAGGAAGCAGCAAGGACCAAAACAGAGTTCAACTCTGGCTTCTGAGATTTTATGAATCTGTGTGTGTGCATGTGTGCACACATAGAATAAAGAATGTGTACACATGCGCACACACACAGATTTACATATAAGCACGTGTCTGCAGGCATGCATCGACATGCGTGGGTATGTATGTAGATCGAGAGAGAGCGAGAGAGAACACATACAAGAAAAATAGGACCAGATAAAAACAGACTCTGGCTTCAATTTCAGGAAGGCCCAAATACGACAAACGGAACTGGATTTTATAGGAGAAAATGAAGTAGAACTTTTGGCTGTAAAGACCTTTTTGACCGTTTGTTGATGAGGAATAACAATAATTAGGCTGAAATCCAATACTTTGGCCACCTGATGTGAAGAGCTAACTAACTGGAAAAGACCTTGATGCTGGGAAAGACTGAAGGCTACAGGAAAAAGGGGAGACAGGCTGAGATGGTTAGATAGCATCATCGTCTCAATGGACGTGAATTTGAGCAAACTCAGGGAGATAGTGGACAGAGGAGCCTGGTATGCTACAGTCCACGGGGTCGCAAAGAGTCAGACACGACTTACCAACTGCACAACAGCAACAACAAAGATTAAACTAACATTCACAGTAAAAATCCCAAGCGGGTGTGCAGCGTCTAGGCGAGGGCAGAGCTGAGGCGCCCGTGCAGCAGGCTGTGGCCCTGAGCACTGAGACGCGTCTCAGGCGGTCCAAGGTGAGAACACTGCAGGGTGCTACCCAGCCACTAAGCGCTACCTGGGCGGTAAAGGGCCTCCCCTTCCTCCCGCCCATCTCAGATTCTGTTTCCAGGAAGGACAGCAGCTCAGTCTGGACCAAGTGGACAGCAATCAGCAGTGTGCCATACAGACACCTCCTCAGCAGGCGCCTTACCACCACGGCCAGTGTGAGGCTCTTACCGCCATGATGTGCTCCGTGATGAAGAGAAGGATGTGTCTGGGGTCTGCTGAGAACATCCCACTGTACAGCTTCTCCACCAGCTTCTGGATGAAGTGGGAGATGTTGGCAAGTGAAGGAGCAGCTGCAGCTTCTGCATCCGGCTGAGGCTCTCTACTGCCTGGAGGAGGGGGGAGGGCGACAGACCAAGGCTGAGAAATCAGCCGTCTGAATTGCCCTCTTTGCACAACAGTCTCCAAGCTCCTCTTGGGAACCAGCCAGGTCTTACTCACCTCTGTACATCTCATTGTAATCTGTGTATAACCGTTGCTTCAAAAACGGGATCTTATACGCTGTAGGTACCCAATGAATACATGTTTATTCAAAGTGATATTGAACAGTCAGTGATATGAACCAAGTGGGAGGAGGCAAGTGAGGAGCAGCACGTCTTCCAGTGACCATTTGGAAGAAGAGAGGATGAGAATTTAAGGCAGAGGCAATGGGAATGCTGTCATGGTGACCCAAGTCCCTGCTGTTACGTGGGGAAGAGGATGACGCTGTAAGGTCAGATCACCCATCTGTGCTCAGCAACACAGCACGCATTCAGACATGGATGCATCTCAGTTAATTCTCAGTAACAACCCTCCAGGTTACCCACGACCGTCCTCCTCACTCACATGGCCCGGCCTCTGCCTGGAGTAACGCCACCGTCCAGTCATAGAGCCACGCTCAGAACTGGGCACCAAGCTTACACTTTTCATCACTCCACTACCCTACCACACTCAGATAGCTCAGAAAACCAAACGTCAGGGTCTCCTCACTGTGGGGCAAGAGGAATCCGGGATACCAGTCATGTCACTAAGGAGTCCATGGCTCAGGAACCACGGAAAGGACTTTCGTACAATCTTGTTGGGAAGTTATAGCTGCCCCAGACCCAAATGTTCTGAATGAAGTTTCAATTTGAACTTCTTTGGGGCAATGGCAGCATCTTCATCCAGGTTCATTCATTTAAGAATTGTTTACTGTGCCCAGGCACAGGGGAGCAAAAGAATGTTCAATTCAGGTGGACATTTTGACTCCCCTCATAAGAATAAAACTTTATACTGAAGCTAGAGGATAACTGATGTTAGCTCAGAGGACAGGACTTTCTGCTCTGATTGAATCAGGATGGCAGGGGTGACGTGGAAAGTAGTAAGAAGGCCATTCCAGGGGTCTCCGGGCAGAGTCACTGAGCTCTTATTGCAGACAGGTGGAGGGCAGGATGCTGTGGTTCCTAAAGCATCCTCAGTCCTGCAGCCTAGTCTTCCTCTAGGGTTCTGGGATCAGCAGTTGGCAGGAGGTGGCTTCTTACTCAGCTGTCAGGAACTTTGTGTCATAAACCAGGAGGAAAAAGTCATCCATCCGCACTCACCTCTCAGCGTCGATGCATGACCTCCATTCATCACGTGAAATATTTCCATGGTGGAAAGCAAGATCTCAGACTGAAAGTCCCGCTTCTGTTGACTGGTGGCATTGTCTGGAGAAGCCTGGAAGCAAACCCTGAACTGGACACCAGCCACATGGCCATCATTTCCACTTAGTCCCTCTCCTGGTCCATATGCTAACGCTGCAGCTGCTGGGGGTGTGCACAGCCAGCAGCTCCCAGGTGCCCCTTCTCTGGGGCATTGCCCTCTGCTGATCCAATTGCTTCACCCAGGAGGCAATGCCCACTTCCCAGGACAAGTGGTGGTGGTGGGGGCAACAGTTAATGACCACCTTGCATGTGCCTCAAGGTGGGCAACTCTGGGATGCGGATAGAGCACACCTCAGCTCCCCTTGGAACCAAGCTACTTCTGAAGCCAGGTCCGCCTAGTTTCTCCCTCATCCTCCTCTACATCCCTTCTCTGCTTTCCTGAGAGCACTGCCCCCAGTATATCACTTCCAGAAAATCTCCACCTCAGACTCCGTTTCTAGAGACCTGGCTAAGACCCGCCGTCATTTCTCTCTCCACCTGCTGCTTGGTGAGCTCCCTCTGCTGGGGACCACGGCTCCCCAAAGGTGCCCTCCCCCCAATCACCGAAGTCCCAGGAGACGCTCCTGACCGCCCACCGGCTGGCATGGACATGCTTGGGTGAGCTCTCTCAAGAGACTGGCCCTCGGGGCTCTTTGGGCATACCCCACCCTCTTGGTGCCCACACCCTCCCCGGTCTGTTCCCACAACACAGGCCCGAATGATGCTCTTTCTAACCCACCTCCAGGAGCACCTCCAGGGGCATCCACTGCTTGGGGTTTGGAGCCCCAAGCAAGAGCTCCCTCAAGAGCAGCTGCATGAATTCCTTCAGCTGCTTCCGGGTGGGATGTGACTCAGCAGGAGCCGGTAGACCCTCCGCGGCGTTGTCACCTTCAGCCTCGGCCTCGGGGCTGCTGGTGTTCTGGGCAGACTCACTCACGGCCCCCTCAAAGACAAGAGAACACCAGCATGAGTTGCCTGCCCTGCCCCAAAGCACTCTCACATCTGACACGGGCACGGTGGGATTCTCATCAAACCACTGACACGTAAGGAAACGGAGGCTCCGAGGAGGTAGGCGGGCTCAGAGGTGGCCTGCTGTGGCTTCTGAACCTGTGGTGGGCAGAAGCTGGGCACAGAGCTAGAGAGACCGGCAGCACTCAGCGAGGAAGCCCAGGATGTGTCCCGGGCAAGGCATTTCCCTCCTCGGTGCCGTGGCTCCCCATCAGTCAAGTGGTAATGATGGAAAGGAACACACAAAGACGGGCGAGAGTGAGATGAGAAATCTTGCCTGCAGCGTGCCTGGCCCTGGTGTACAGTCAAGAGAGCTGGTCCCCACCTTTCTGTGGGGTCCTCACCTTTACTGCCTGCCAGGCTCTGATGCTGTTGGCATCAGGTGGAAAGAGAAGTGGGGCTGGAGCCAGTCTGACATCCAAGACCCGGAAGTCCGTGGTCTTCACTTTCTCAGTTTTACATTACAAAAATATTGGGAGATAAATGTGATGGGAGTCATTGGCCCAGATACGTCTGGGAAGACATGGAGATGCTGGGAGGCCAGATGACACACCCAAGGACATGCGGCCAGGGACTCCTAACTCCTGGCCCATGAACTTTTCATGCAAGTTCATCTGCTGGCACCTCCCTTGGCTCATTCATAAAATTAATGCAGCCGTTCTTAATTAAGCTGTAAAATGAACTTAATGGCACCTAGGGAGGTGGTGACTGTATTAATTAGCTCCACGCGGCCTTGGCTGGAAAGATGCTATATAAAATTGTAGCAAATAGAAATCCTTTAGGCCACTTGCCTTTTGCACAAAAACAGGTCTGTCACATGGTCTGTGCAACAAAGGACTTTGGAGCTGACTTGGAGCTGAAAGGAGGCAAGGAGGTGCTGGGATAAGAGTTCTGGCACCAGGGCCTGTCTGGTCACCAGGTAGACTGGGAGGTGACCTTGGGCCAGGCTCTCCCTCAGGTGGGAACTACTGAGTGTGAGGAGGAAGAGCCCTGGGTCAGGATATGCTCTGTGGCTACTGGCAGGGAGCTGGCTGGAACCCCAACTCAGCAGATGGCGAGCCTGGCCTGTGGGCATAGGGGCTGACATGGGCAGCCCCTAACTCAGAATGGCAGCCCACCAACTTAAGGCCCTGTCCTCCTCCAGGTGAGGGAATGGTGAGGGGCAGTCTGTAGAGCCGTGCTTCCTCCCTGCCTGGCCGGGGACACCTAGCTTCTGGGCAGAGGTCCCATTCCCCACCCCCTCCAGTGCTGCCTTTGATCTTTTTTACATCTTTTTTTTTTTTTTTTACTTACTTTTCCAGTATGTTGCTTTAGTTGATATTAACCCATCAAAACATTTTATCTTTTTGCAAATTTTCTGGTCTTTATAGGTAGTCTTTTTATTAAAACTAAACACTTAAATTTTATTAGGTCATTTATTGTTATTTTAAACTGACTGATGGAAACTAATGGGTTCGGGGTGAGAGACGAGGGGTAAATCTTGGCTTAGTCACCTATGAATCACATAAGCTGCGGCCTGTTTCATCTCCTCGACCCTTTCCACCCTTTCGTGAGATGGGTCTCATGGCCCCACTAACCTGGGAGGGAGCTGGTCAGGGGAGCTTCACCTCCCTGAATCTCGCGTCCACCTTTAACACCTCCTGCACTGGGGCCTGTTAGGGGATGTGAAGCACCAGGCTCAGGAGATGGAGGCTGGCACCATGAATGCACTTCTAGAAAAGCTTCGCTAAAAGAACATATTCATCCACTTGGCCATTTAGCAAATAATTATGGAGCAAACATTACTTGCCCTCATTGTGCTTGGTATGACTTCTGGATCCTCTACTTGCCAATATGCCTAACATATTCCTTTGGTTATAGTTACTGATTTGCAGACAGGAATCGATAATTCACTCTCCTTGGTTGGGTCTCAGCTTCTATTCCACCAAGGCAGGTAACGAGCAGATTTCTGCCCTTCCTCCTCCAGCACCTCCCTTCACGCTGGTCCTCACTTGCTTCTCTTAGTTCCCAGATGCTCCGCACTCATGAGTCCCCTTGACCGGCTGGGACTGGATCTTGCTCTCAAACTCACTCATGTCTCTTCCCATAGTGGCCTCTACCCCGACACTGACACCTTCTCCTCAAGACCCAGTTGGTCCCTCTGCCCTCCCAGCTGGGCCTCAGCAAGCCCTCTGATTGAAAGGTGCCATGGCCTGCAAATAGAACAAGGGTCCTGCAAAGAAGACTGGGCCCTATGGCAGTTCCACCCCTCCCCTTCCTGGAATGGATTCTGTGGTTTCCTCATGCTCCATGTGTGGGTATTCTGCGTAGATCTGGACTTAATCTACCATCAAATTTCTCATTACTGAGATTCCCGACAACTCAAAAACTTATTGAATCTCAAAGCCGAAAATGACCTGAAGCTGGACCTCATAAAGAGAAGGAAAACTACTGGAGCTGTTTACTTAGGGTTTTGGCCAGGTTGACTTAAAATGCATTTTCATTTGGGGAGGGGTGTGAAGGCATTTTGTTCTCGACCGGGGCAAGGCAGAGGTGTGTCTTACCTTCTGGGTTCCCAGGGGGAAGGTGACTGCAGCCAAGGTCTGGAGGAACTCCGGGGCCCGCCAGGCTGGATCCTGGGGGTAGGTGCTGTGCACAAGGCCAAGAAACTGCAGCACACTGGCCGGGAATGTCCGTTCCCAGGCGCTGTCTCCGGAACCTGTCGAGGGCTGAGGACATGCTTCGTGAGAGGCAGCACGTGGGGGCTGCATAGGAGCCAGAGGACTTGAGATCTAAAGAGAAGACCTCCTTTCTGAGCCTCTCAAGAAAACGCCTTATTGCAAGACTCCTAGTAATAATATGACCTATTTCTCAAGATTGTCGTGAGAATTAAATGAGACATTTTAGTGCTTCAAGCTTACCTTCACAGTGACTAGTACAGAGTAAATATAGAAGAAGCTGGGAGATAAGGTCAGATATAGAGGATTTGGACTTTTGGAAGAATTTGATCAGGCATCCCCTGAAGGTGCTTAGGCAAGGCACCAGGCTGGATCCCGGGGGTAGGTGCCCCAGAATGAAATATTAATGCCGGACACACGTGTTTCCACGGTGCTCTCGCTCTGTGATCCTGCCTGAGTGAGTTAACCTCCACAGCATCTGCACAAGGAAGAAAACGCTGTCTGCTCCCAAGGAGAGTTACACACAGCAGAATGGCTAACATCTGCAAGACCAACAATGCTAAACATCGACAAGGACCTGGAGCAACTAGAACCTTCCCAGAATAAGAGCTAGTGAGTGTAAACTGACTCTTCATTTTGGAGACTACTTGGCAATATCTACTAAAACAAAACAAATCATGTGTACAGCTTAACCACAGTTTCATGCTGGGTATATTCTAACAGAAAGAAGTGTGTATGTCCATCAAAAGATATGTAATGTACATAGTGCTTTATTCATAATATTTCCAAATGGAAACAACCCAGAAGGAATAAATGCTGCTCCATTATCACAATAAAATACTACTGAACAGTAAAAAAAAAAAAAAAAGGGGGAACTACGAACATATAAAACACAAGTGAATTCCACTCGTGTTGAGTGAACTCAGTCGTGTCCGACTCTTTGCGACCCCATGGACTATACAGTCCATGGAATTCTCCAGGCCAGAATACTGGAGTGGGTAGCCTTTCCTTTCTCCGGGGGATCTTCCCAACCCAGGGATCGACCCCAGATCTCCTGCAATGCAGGCAGATTCTTTATCAGCTGAGCCACAAGGGAAGCCCTGACTGAAAGAAGTGAGATGCAAAAGGGTACATACTGTAGGATTCCACTGATACCAAGCTTAAGGAAGCAAGCAAACCTATGGTTACGACCGTGCAAGGGAATAACAGCAAGCAAAGCAAAGTTATAAGCATGATAGATAAACTGAGAAAGATATTAACTACAATTCTATTTCTGATCTTCTCTTATCCTTTCAGTTTTTGCCTTTTAGCTTTTGATGCTTGTCTAACATATTTGGTAAATGATGCTTTCATGGCAGGTAGCTTCACTGGAAAATCCCACGGACGGAGGAGCCTGGTAGGCTGCAGTCCACGGGGTCTCGAAGAGTCGGACACGACTGAGAGACTTCACTTTCAATTTTCACTTTCATGCATTGGAGAAGGAAATGGCACTCCACTCCAGTGTTCTTGCCTGGAGAATCCCAGGGACGGGGGAGCCTGGCGGGCTGCTGTCTATGGGGTCACGAAGAGTCAGACACGACTGAAGCGACTTAGCAGCAGCAGCAGCAGCAGCTTCACTGAAACAAAGTCTGCCTCTGACTTCGCTTTTGTTATGTGTTTGTTAGATCCCAGAAGACTGTTCAAGGGTCACATCTGTTTTACAACAGTTAACCGTTTTATGTTTGCTATTATAGAGTGAATGTTTGGGCTTGTTTTTCCTTCTGTCAGCACACTAGGTATTTTCTTCATTTTAAATGCTTTCATATTATTTCATTGGTTTGCTTTTTCTAAATCGCATTGATTTAAAAACTAACAAACTTTCTATGCAGCAAAACAAATTTTTTTCAGCTATCCTCAAATTAACTGCACATTAGGTCTACAACAAAGCCATGAATAAATTTCCCACAGATGGAAAGTGTAAAGATCACTTGCTTTGACTAGGACAAAAATAAACTGGAAATAAATAACAGCAATTTTTAAAAAAGTTTAACTACACGGACATTGAAAAAGATGAATCAAAAAGGTCTCTTTTTTTAATAAAAAATTTCTTTAAATCTGCAACTGCAGAAACTCTAGAAAACAACAAAATTGAAGATGTCAAATATCAAAATTTTAGAACTAGCCAGAAAAAAATGAAGGGAATGACATATATATTCAAAGTTGTTATTTATAAATCCACAAATCTTCAGCTCCTTAAGTAATAGGATGGGCAAGGTAAAAAAAGAGCATGAACTTACAAATTAAGAATAAGAAGAGGAAAATAATCACAAAGAAAATTAAATGAATTAAAGGAGACCATCTATGCAAACTGAATACTTGGGAAGATTTTTTAAAAATATCAATTACCTAAACTAGGTCAAGGAGACAT
This sequence comes from Oryx dammah, assembly GCF_014754425.2. Classification (NCBI taxonomy): domain Eukaryota; kingdom Metazoa; phylum Chordata; class Mammalia; order Artiodactyla; family Bovidae; genus Oryx; species Oryx dammah. The sequence continues at coordinate 17,219,070 of NW_024070190.1, forward strand.
TTAAAAGCCTAAGCAAGGTGATAATAGAAAAAAATTCAGGCCGAAGCTGTTTTATAGGAATGATTTAAATAATATGAGTCATGGATTTAGCATCTTCTTGAATGAAAGAATCTTTTTTTAATAAAACTAGCATAATACTGATATCGAAACCTGACAACATGTGAAAAAAGAAAACTGAAACCTAATATCATTTATGAACACGACTGCAAAATCATAAATAAAATATTTACAAGCAGAATAAGGAAGCATGCTGAGAGAATAAGAACAGAGTGAGAAAGTGAGATCTGTGCAAGAATGTAAGGAAATCTATTGATATAATTCATCAGAGGTAACTGGTTAAAAGAAAAAAAAACATGTAATCATCTAAATACATGTTAAAAGAGTATTTATTTTTGTATTTATTTTTAACTGGAGGATAATTGTTTTACAATGTTATGGTGTTGGTTTCTACCATACAGCAACATGAATCAGCCCTAAGTATATATATATATATATATATGTTCCCTCCCTCTTGAGGCTGTGAGGACTGGGCCAAGCACATCTGTACAAGACTGTGGGACGCATGTCAAGAGGAATATATACGTATAATGTCTACTGTGACCTTCCTGAGAAGGAGAGCACACGAAGTGCTCCTTGGCCCAGTATCCCACATCCTGGAATTTATACCAAGGAGGCCATCGAACTAGAAAGAGAAGACGTCTGCTCAAGAAAGCTCATTACAGACTTTTTATAACAATGAATGTTCCAAGAAACAATACAAATTTCCATCTACAAATAGAGATGATTTCCAACAACATGTTGGGGGAAGAAAGGCAATAGGAAACACGTGGCTTCCCTGGTGGCTCAGACAGTGAAGAATCTGCCTGCGATGGGGGAGACCTGGGTTCAGTCTCTGGATGGGGAAGATCCCCTGGAGAAGGGAATGGGTATCCACTCCGGTGTTCTGGCCTAGAGAATCCCATGGACAGAGGAGCCTGGCAGGTTACAGTCCGTGGGGTCGCAACGAGTCAGACATGGCAGGGTGACCAACACTTTCACGAATTTATGTGGTCTGATTCCCTAAGGCCAGGGTATACTCTTAAGTGTCTGAAAAATATTCTACTAAAGTTCACAGTGGTTATCTCTGGTTGGGGGTGCTTCAGGTGATTTTTAATTCTACTTTTGTTTTCTTATTTTAAAGGTAATCATGCATCATTTTACAGAGGCAATTAGGTTTCCACACATATCAAACCTCCAGTTGTCTTTAGAGTCTATAGAATGAAGCCAGAATTTTTCATGGGTGTTCTTGCTCCCTGGTCCACAATCAGTCCTGCTCACAAGTCACACGGCCTTTTCCTGCAGTTCTAAAACAACCTCTCCACCACCTTCAAGGTGGACCTGGAAGGCCTGAATCGAAGGCTGTCCACGTCACGTCTGCAGCTGGCCGGCATATGTCTTCTCTAAGACAGGTCTTTCCTGATGGGTCACTCATGAGAGGCCTACCTGTCCTGGTCGAGGTGTGCTTCTTGAGCAAAGAGGCCCCTGAAGGGAAGGGACCACAGGGCCCCTGAAGCTCTCAAATCTAAGCAGTTGCCCAGAAATGTTCCCTTTGACTGGAGGCCTTAAATCTCCCAGTGAAGGAAGCCAAATGTTTATGGAAAACAGATGTCTTCTGGTAAGAACACATAAACTCCACTGGGGACATTAAGGCTGGGTTTCCCATTGAGCACCTAAGTTGTCACCTTGCCTCTTCTATCAAAAGTTCTGAATAATACCTGCAAAGTATCAGCACTACCAGAAAGCTGCTGGGAAAAGTCAAGGTTGACTGTTCTGGGCCTGTCTTCCCAGCAGAACCCCTCTCAGCATGTGGGGAGCGGGTCTCACCTGCTTCATGGTGGCTTTCAGCATCTCTAGGAGCAGCAGGGCGCCTTCAGTGCACAGCCCTGCCCGGAGGACTTCTTCCCGGTGGTGTTTATGCAAGAGCCACTGAAGCATGGCATCCAGGCTGTCCTGAAAGAGGAGGCAAGCGCTGTAAGAGACCTGGGCTGTACACCAAAGGCACGGGCTTGCCACCCAGTATGCCATGCTTCTCTGGGGGCCCCAGTGAGAAAGACGAAACATCACAGTAGCAGCCCAGGTGGCTGGTCCGTTGGAGGAATTTCAGCCCACTGATGGAGCGTAAGGGAAACACACATGTCTAAGATAGGCTGAAGACCCACCAGCAACTGGCATCGGGTCTGCCATCAGCAATACTCAATCTCCCAATCAACTTTCATGAATTTTTGTAAGTGAGATTGCAGGAAAGATGACAAATTCAAAGGCTTTTGGGCAAGTGCAGTCAGAGAGAGCATGGGGTTGACAAGCAGGACGATCTGACTTTGCTTCTTTAAAAGCTGGGCTTATGCAAGCTCTTTAGCCACTTGGCAGTTCAGTTTCCTTCTCTGTGAATGGAAACTTCCATTATCTGCCCCATGGGATTGTTATAAATATCAAGTGAAATAAAATATGTGAAACATCTGTCACAAGTCCTGACATTCAGCAAATGTTTGTTTCCTGAGCCACAGTATAGGAAAAAAACACACATTTTCGATGAATTTATCAAAGTATGTGAAGAACTTGATTCTGAAGTGTGACGTGTGATACTATTAACATATATCAAGATTGAGATAGGGATATGCAAGAGGTGAATTTTTCAGTCCTCGGCAAAACCGTGCCCCTTCAATGATGTCTATACAGTGCAGTTTAACTCAAGTCTATCAGGACCAAGAAACAATTTCTGGGTCTGTTTATCAGGTGCTCAGGAGGCTGAGCAGGAGGCGGGGTCTGTAACTGACGTGCTCAGCGTCTACGGAGAGAAGCAGCCGTAAATGCGCTGGTGCCATACAAGGTGAGGGCGTGATGAGGCCTGAGAGAGAAAGGTTCCCGCTGTCTAGGGGTTCTCAGCCCGAGGTGGCATCTGAGTGGAGAAATGAGGGAAGATAGCTTTCCAGGAAGGTGAGATGGGAGAGGGCTCCTTAAAGGCCCAGGGCAGGCAAGCGCAAAGCAGGTGGTCTTACTGGGGAGGTGACTTGAGGATCACAGCACACAGGGCCAATAAGAAAGGAGGATGGGCTGGGAGACAAGTGAGATCCCAATCAGGGAGGGGCTTGATGCTGCCTGGGGACTCCAAACCTGATCCCACAGGAACAGGAGCCAATGAAACCTTGGATTTGGTGCAAGTCAGTGAGCTAGTGAATAAGAAGCTAGTGAGAAGGTCCCCACAGTGAGTGGAGACTCCTCTTTGGAGGAGGAACAGGGGAGCGATAAACAGGACAGCAGTTGGTCAAGAGTGTGAGCCAAGGGGGCAGCTTCCGGTTTTAGGTGGGACATGATTTATCATACTTAGGGTCAATGAGGAAAGGATCAGTAGAAAAGGAGATGCTGAAAATATAGAGAAAGGACAATAAGGCAAGCAGTCACTTGGGAAAGGCATGGCAAGGAACACAGTTCAGCCTTCAAAAGGTGACCTTTGCCAGCGACAGTGAGAGAAGGTAATAAAGATGGTCTTGGAATACACAAGTGATGGAAGGTGGAGTCCTGAGGCAATGCTCCTTCCTGGGGGCCTCCATGCTACTGTGATGCAGGTCATCTGAGCAAAGGGTACCTGTGGGCTAGAAGACTCGGGGCATGTAAGGCTCACACTAGATTGCGGGGGAGCAGGGGCATTACTAAGGTACAGGGACATGCTTCTTTGAAGGTGATAGGATGAGGCTCGATGTCTGCGGTGGCAGCAATCCAACCTCCCCATGTTGCCCCCACCATCGTGTGATCTGTCTACCCAGAAGGAGAAAAAGTTAAAAGTGGGACTGATAGGAAACAGAGATCTGCTGGAAGGGACAAGGGAGGCGGAGGCTGAGGAAGTCGAGGATATCTAAAGAGCAAGCAAGGAGGTGGGACTGCCAGGGAAGGAAGCGGGTCAGGATGAGAGTTGGGAGGCATAGAGGGAGGTGAGGAGAGACTTGGGGGACACAGAAACCCAGGTGTGTCACTCCATCCGGAGAGCCCCTGGAGCCTACCTTGGGCCCGTCCATCAGCTCCGTGAGTGGTGTCTGCAGGAAGAAGGTGGACACGGTGAGGTAGACTTCTGGAATATGAACATGGTGGGCCAAAAAGTCACTCAAGACTCGGAACCCAGGAAGCAGGCAGGGGCTCTGGTCAGGCGTTGGATGATGGCTCTTCAGGTTATCTATTGATCAGGGAGAAGGGCACAAAATCCGGTTGAGAACAATTGCTTCTGGTCAACATGGGGATTGGGCCCAAGGAAGGAATTCCCTTCCGCCAACCCATCCTACAGACATGCCAGATGGAAATACGTCATACATATAGAGCACAAGAGTGTGCTCAATAAGAACTTTTCCCCCCATTTCTGATGTGCTCATTCATTCATTCAACACAGATGCTTATGGAGGTAGCAAGCCCTCTTTGCATAGGCAATAAGAATGTAGTGTTCTGACAAAATATACAGAACCCCAGGCCTTCATCAACTACTTACAATGTGGTGGGAGGAACAGACATTACAGAATTAAATACCTAAATAAAAATATGCTTGTAAACTATGATTAAACCCCCTCCCCCCACAAAAAAGAAAGAAAGAAAGAAAGAAAGTGTAACAGGGGTGCTCTAATTGCCATGGGACCTTCCTCTCCTGGAGGAAGTGACATAAAATCGAGACCTAAAGGCTGAATCCACACTAGCCCAGAGAGCTGTGCTGGTGTTGAATGTTGGGGAAGCACCTCTGCAAGAAGGAAAGAGTTAAGGAGACTTTGAGGAGTGGAAAGAAGTCCCCAGCATCTGAAGAGCAGTGAGGCCGTGTGGGGAGGAGTCTGAAAAAGGAAGTCAGAGGTGGGGGAAGGGGTCAAGGTCAAGGTGACGCTACAGCAGGCAATGTGAAGGCGCCTTAGTCCTGGCAGGTCCTCATCCACAGGACCCTGTCTCCTGGAGAGGGCCACACACTCACCCATCACGATGTCCGTGCCCTCGGAGCTGCGCTCCACCCAGGAGCCTGCAGGCAGGCCGTCTTTAAATCGCCCTCGGAGGGAGGGGCTCGACTGAAAGTGCAGCAGCAGCTTCAAGCCCAACACCACCGTGCTGGGGTGCACGTGGGCCTGCATGAAGAGCAGGAACCAGTCGGACCCCAGGTTCAGGAACATCTCTTCTTTTGTCCTGGGTGGGGAAGGGGGTCAATAAATGCTATAAATTATCTCTCAGCCCATAAGCAAATGACATGTCCAGAAAATACAAATAACATCCAGCTTCATTAGTCACCTAGAAGAGGCAGGTTAAGGTCAACATCTGGACATCACTCAGCAAAGTATATATTACATTTTAAAAGATTGGTAATGTTGGCAAGGCTGCTGTGAAAGAGGTGAATTTGCCTATTAATGGCTGAAGCATAAGCTGGCCAAAGCTTTTGAAAGCAACTGGAAACCATGTACCAAATGATAAAGCCCTGCTCACTAATATTCATACTTACACAGTGTCTGGCCACTTGCTAATTACATCAATGTAGTCACATAAAACACATCATGGTTACTTAACTCCCTTTTAAAATACATTGTTCAGAATTAATCTTAATGGAATAGCTCCATATTTATGCATCTTTATTAGTTTAGACAAAAAAAAATGTTTAACTGTCACTTTCAATAATGAACTTTAAAACGATGTGTCTAGAGAATACAGACTTGCTAGAGGGAAGTGGAGGACAGAGAGACGGGAGCCGATGCTCGGGGCAATTGTTCAGCAAAACCTGAGTCTCCTGAGAGCCAGGAAAGGGTCCATCCTGGCTGGGCAGCAGTCTCAGCGCCAGTTGCCAGATTAGGCGAGGTGAGGGCATGGCCACTGAAACTAGGAGTCAAGAGATGGTCCTCTCTTTCAGCCAAGACTTCATTTAGTAATTGGATGACTGGTGAGCTCTGATCATCTTCCCTCATTATGACGATGAAGAGGATGATGGAGGTGACTGTGGTGGTGGTGATGGTGAGCGTAGTTAGCTGTTAAGAGTTTATATAGTATCCCAGGCACCATGCTCAGAGCTATCCATCTATTAATTTCTATCTATGGCTGCTACTATTTTTATCTTCACAAAGATGAGTAGAAGAGAGACATAGAGGGCTTAGGTCACCTCCCTAAGGTCGCCGAGGGCAGAGCTGAACCCAGGAGGTGAAGTTGTCAGAGCCCAAGTGCTTAAGCACTACGTTACATTCCTTTTCAAAAAGGTGAAAAGGTAGAGACTAGCTCATCTCCCGGGGTCAGGAAGATCCTCCGGAGGAGGGCATGGCAACCCACTCCAGTATTCTTGCCTGGAGAATCCCATGCACACAGAAGCCTGGGAGGCTGCAATTCACTGGGTCAGCACGCATGCAGCTCACCTCCAAAGCACCTTCCATGCTCTGCCAGGCACTGATTCTAGAAATCTAGAGACCGTTAAAGCACTATGTACAAGGCTGATTTACTGAGGGGTAACTCCCCACCCTGATGCCTCCCTGCCCAAACCACATACACACTAAAAGTTCAGCTTAGTGAGGGTAGGATCTGGACTGACTTTTTCAGGATGGCATTCTCGGAAGGAGGACAGTGTCTGGCACACAGTAGGTACTCAACAAATAGCTACTGAATTAGTGACCCCAGAGCCGAGATAAAGCAGGCAGTCCAAGAGAGTTAATGGAATTTCATGACTGCGTGTTGTTTTGAAAGTTAACTGAAGGCAGATACTTCTTTTTCCAACTTGGAAAAATAACTGAATGACTAACAGTAAATAGCAGAAGAATTTGGCAAGCCTTTTCCTTGATAGATGTTATTTAGGCTAACCATTTCTCCATTCTATTGTCTGCCAAGTATAGGACATCAAAATCAGTAATTATCACAACTGCCAAGACAATAACAATTACAATATAGCGATGGTGACAAGAAGAGTTTATTGTAATGATACCAAATCTGCTTTGAGTCACTCATGCCCATTTAACATTTGCATCAGAATATCTTAGGGCAAGGTCTGCTTTATTGGGTGGAGAGAATATAATTTTCCTTCTGACTAGTGCAGAAAACCAACTCAGAGATGCTAAACTTTTCATTAAGAAAAGGTTTTAATACTGCACCCTTTATGAAGCAGCCTTGTGGCAAATCACTCTTTCTGGAACTACTTACTCAGAGGACAGATGAAGCTGGGAAGAAGATATTACACTGAGCAACATCTCCAGCAACTGGTTTCTGAGCCAGATTGTCTTTCCAGATGTTTGGCTTCCAGCTACAAAAAAAAGAAAATGCAGATTTGAGAGAAAACGGATGTAAAGAGACATAATATTTGCTGCAGTAGGCAATCATATTCACCAAATGCTTAGTTCTCCCAGGAGTTGAGACATGCATGGGACTTGAAATTTTGGCTTTCAATTCTAGATTTCCATTTAATGCTTAAAAAGAATTTCTGGAAATGTTTCTAAAGTTTCCTTTAACTAGAGATGTTTTTGATGTTCCCCATAGCCCACCCCCCCCCCAAATGATAGGGTCAAATTTTTCTTCCAGTAGAAAGAGTTTTAAAATTATCATGGATGGTAACATTTCCTGAGCACCTACTATGTGCTGGGCATTATGCAAGGCAGTGGCAGCCGAGTGGTGAAGACTATGGTGCTCAGTCTGGGTCTCTGCCCTAGTCCAGGCTTTTGCATGTCTAGGCTGCACTAAAAATAGAGCTTGAACTGCAGCGAGAGGTATGTGGATCCAATGGGAGAAGAAACTCTACTTCTGAAGTGTTACTATGACCTTGAAAGACAAATAAATACTGTCTTTGTAGATATTTAGCTAGATACAAGTTTTAGAAGGGAATCCCCATGAGAAGGAGGGTTGAGTACATAGTATGCTGCTGCTGCTGCTGCTGCTGTTAAGTTGCTTCAGTCGTGTCCGGCTCAGTGTGACCCCATAGACGGCAGCCCACCAGGCTCCCCTGTCCCTGGGATTCTCCAGGCAAGAACACTGGAGTTGGTTGCCATTTCCTTCTCCAATGCATGAAAGTGAAAAGGGAAAGTGAAGTCGCTCAGTCGTGTCTGACTCTTTGTGACCCCATGGACTGCAGCCCACCAGGCTCCTCCATCCATGAGATTTTCCAGGCAAGAGTACTGGAGTGGGGTGCCATTGCCTTCTCCGGAGTACATAGTATACTGTTAGCTAATTATCCACTCATTCAGCCCCTTGGTTGGCCAGTTATTTTACCACCAATTCAAGGCACACAGCATGCTGTAGAAACATAAGTGATGTGGCAGCTTGGGGAAATGGAGTCAGAGTACCCTCTATTTGGATTCTGGCCCCTTCTCTCTTTAAGGTCATAGTCTCTGAGTCTCTGTTTTCTCATCTGCAAAATGGGAATAGCAATTCCTACTTTTCAGGCTTGATCTAAGGATAAGAGCTAATTTATCTGGATTGAGTGACAGCCAAGAGAATCTTTTGTGATAAGAGTGTTCTCTATCTGCCCTGTCTAATGCAGTAACCACTCGCTCCACATGGTTATTCAGCACTTGGAACACGGCTAGTGTGACTGAGGAACTGAATTTTTAGTTGCATTTCATTTCAAAAAATTTAATTTAAATGGCTACACGTGGTTAGAGGCTCCCAACTTGGACAGAGGAGGCCCAGGACAAAGTGGTCAGTAATGGTCCCCTTCACGTCTGCCCCTAGCAGAGGGAATTCAGAACCTGATGCAGCTGCTGTTCTGAATCTGGTTGAGGAGCGAGAGACTCAAAGAATCAAATCACCAGCCTTTGCATGAGAGTAAGCACAGGGACTCCAGCAGCCTAGAGAAGGTGACCTGGTCTGCTCTGTGGGACTGGGAATGGCTGGCCTGGTGGGGTGGGGTGGGGTGGGGTGGGGTAGGGGAGGTGACCCTGCAGAGGGCCAGCAGGGCTGAGCACGGGTGGATGGCAGACCGTCACACATTAGAATGTGGTCAGCGCTGCAGAGCATTGAACCTGAGGCTCGCCAAGGGAGGCAGAGGCTGGGGCGAGAAGGCGCCCGCCCGCCTGCTCATCTCCAGGGAGCTGTTGTCCTGCAGGACTTGGAAGCCATTCCAGGTTGTGCAGGAAGAACACACGATTTGTTTTTATTTGTGGCTCATATAGCTGCGGCCTCGGAAGACAGCACCCGGGAACAGAAACTCGGTTTTCGGGGGGCACCTTCCCCCCCCTTCCCGCAGCCTTGCACTCAAACCGGCCCCGCGGCATGTGCTGTCAGGACCGTTGTGGGTGTGGCCCTGCAGCCGTCAGACTGGCTCCTGGGAAGGTCTTCTCACCGGGCAGGGAAGGGTCCGGGGCTCTGTCCGCACAGATCTGTTTCTCGTTCACCGACGAAGGCTGGAGGGTGTACACCACAAACAGCCCAATTCTGAAGGCAGAAAGAGGACACTCTCAGCTGTGGGCTTGGCCCACGTCTCCCGAGCACCCATGAAGGTTTTCTGCACAGAATCACCCACATGCACGTCAAGGGAGGACTTGAGGGGGAATCGTGTCACTGTGCGGTCAGTGTGATCTTTCCAGAGACTTCTCCAATCTGTCAGATTCATCAGAGAAGCGGACTCTGGCTCTGCCAGGTCAATAGGACAGACGTGGCTGAAATGCCCCATCAGCTGCGAAGTCTGCAGAAGGCAGGTGTGTTGGGCCACTGGCTGGTGAGGGTGGCTGGGCGCACGGCAATTCTAGGGTTCTTGGTAGGTGTGTCTGAGCACCAGGGAGCAGTGAGCCCACAGCCCTGTTGAGGAGTCCAGGGGACCCACCCCTTTTTTCAAGCCATGAACAGAGAAAATGTTTCTAGGAGGTTCCAGGGAAATAGAACCCGCTGCTGCATTGAAGGGCAGTGCTGCGGGGCTGAGTGTGATAAGGAGAGAGCTGGGGCCTTTGTTCCCTCATGAAGCAGCCCTGATGCTCTGCCCTCTCCCCGGGGAAGCTGGCACAATACCTGAGCAAGTCCTGGAGGCTGAAGTGGCCCCTCAGCTGACAGCCCAGGATGTCAATGATGGTGGACATCTTGGAGGGGGTGAGGCCTGGCTCGTTGAAGAGGAAGACGAGCTTGGGAATAAGCTGTACCTGGTGAGCGACTTCAGCACTCCGGGGTCCTTCCCTGGTGAGCCCAGGAGAGAGGCAGCAAAAGCTTTTACTGGAATGAACCAAACTTGCTGTGTTTCTGCTAAAAAGGTTCCACAGTCTGGGTTTGCGCCATGGCTCTCTGACTCTCATGCCCTCCTGGCAACTCGTCAAAATGCTGCCAGACATCCATCGAATATGCGTCTGCCCAGTGCCCCAGTCGCTTGGGGATGAGCCTCTCATGCCCTTCCACCCCCACCCCCACCGGAAACTGCCTTCAAAGACAACCACCAGTTATCGACTTTTAAATTCCAAGCCTCAGGGAAAACGAATGCTGGTCTCAAAAAACGCCGAACAAAGAGAGCAGCCTGGAGCAGGACCACGGAGCATTTCCCAACAGCCGGCTCGCGGCCTCGGCCAGCCCGTCAGCCCGTGTGTCTTCCTGCTCGCCCCAAACCACAAAGTGGATGAACGTGCCGCTGCGAGTCAAAGGGGAGAGAGATGCGATTCAAGCCTCCGCAGCCCCTCCTCAGGTAATCGCAAATACAATTTCCTGTAAATTCTGCTCCCTCAAAGAAAACAGCTCCCAGGGTGAATGTCCGTCTCTTAGGAAACAACAGGTACAGAAAGACAGTGGGAAGGGGGAAAGAAAAGAGAATGAATGTGGATGGATCGCTCCTTCTTGAGCTGTCTTTCAGTACTGCTGTGTTGAATTCTGCCAAGCCCCATATCCCTGATACACAGAAGAGGTAGAACCCGCCAAGAGCCCCATATCCCTGATACACAGAAGAGGTAGAACCCGCCAGTTCTGCGTGTGGCTTGCACTCGTGGGTTCAGTGGAAAGATGTGCGGTCGGCACCTGTAAGCCCCCGTGTCCTTCGTGCTCTCTTCACAGCACTGAGCAGCCTGCTTTCTGCATTCCTTCTCCACGGGGCTGTGTCTTGTCCTTCCCTGAACCTCCAGCACTAAGAAGTGGTGTGGAATGGAGTGGATGATAATAGTCAGTCAGTCAGGAGTGGATGAAGGAAAGGGTGGTTGCAAACACCTTCAAACGCTAAGGTGCTAATGATCACTAGAACAGCTGATCTGTGAGGAGTCAGGTGGAGGTGGATGTGAACAGCCCGCTGTGTAAGGAAGGAGGGGGGTTGATAGACTGGCTTCCCTGCCTCCCTTCTCCCTTATTCTGATCACAATCCCTGGTTTTCTTTGGGACTTACCTCTTTCTAACTCTCCTCCACCTGGTCCAGAGGGCAAGAGATGTTCCTGGCCTGGCCACATGACCTAAGATGGCCCGTGAGACTCTATCCTACTGCTAGGAGTATTGAGTGGAAAAGAAGCCCTGTCTGCTGACTGTGCAGAGCTGCGGACACTCTATGAAGCTGCCCAGCCAGAATGAAGCCAGCATGGAAGAAAGCACAGACAAGACCAGGGATAGATCTCAGATAAAGTAATCTAAGCACCATCCAGACAACATGTGAAGATCTGCCTCTGTCAACTGTAGGAGCCAATAAATGTTCCCTTTCTCTGCTTTCCTTTTCACCCTCTATTTCTTCCTTCTTTAATTTGGTTTGAGTTCTATTTCTGCCATTTGCTATCAAAAGAGCCTTGACTAGTTCAAAAAGTAGCAATGTGATGGCGTTTGGAGAGAGGCCTTTGAGAGATGCTTGGGTTATGAGGGTGAAGCCCTCATGAATGGAATTAGTGTCCTTATAAAAGACCTCAGAGAGCTCCCTTACCCCTCTGCCACTTGAGGCTGTAGTGAGAAGATGGCAAACTATGAACCTGGAAGCAGGTCCCCACCAGACACTGGATCTGCCAGAGCCCGATCTTAGATTTCCAGCCTCCAAAACTGTGAGAAATAAACTTCTGTGGTTTGTCAGTCCCCTAGTCTCTGGCCTCCATTGGAAGCAAAGCTATGACCAACCTAGATGCATATTAAAAAGCAGAGACATTACTTGGCCAACAAAGACACATCTAGTCAAAGCTATGGCTTTTCCAGTGGTCATGTATGGATGTGAGAGCTGGACCGTGAAGAAAGCTGAGCGCTGAAGAATTGATGCTTTTGAACTGTGGGGTTGGAGAAGACTCTTGAGAGTTCCTTGGACTGCAAGGAAATCCAACCAGTCCATCCTAAAGATCAGTCCTGGGTGTTCATTGGAAGGTCTGATGCTGAAGCTGAAGCTCCAGTACTTTGGCCAGCTGATGTGAAGAACTGACTCACTGGAGAAGACCCTGATGCTGGGAAGGACTGAAGGCAGGAGGAGAAGCGGACGACAGAGGATGAGATGGTTGGGTGGCATCACCGACTCAACGGACATGAATTTGAGCAAACGCCAGGAGTTGGTGATGGACAGGGAAGCCTGGCATGCTACAGTCCATGGGATCACAAAGAGTCAGACATGACTGAATAGCAACTGAACTGAACTGGCCTATGGTATTTTTTGTTATAGCAGCTGAATAGACTAAGACAGACCCGCTGCCCCCTGGGGACCTCATGCCCTGGGAACGGGCGAAGCCCACAGTTACTGAGCGACTGACTGTCCTGTCCTGGTTCCTATTCCTGGCATGAAACTTTAGCTGTAACCCCCAGGCTGCCAAAGCCCAGCCTACCTTGTTGACTGAAGGATTTCCAGTAGATGGGAAAAGAGAGAGAGCTCCAAATTGTCGGCAGCATTCATCCAGAGCTGGAAGACAGAACACAATGAAATCAAGTATGTGAAGGGAAGGGTTGCCAGGCAGTGTGAGCTGGTGAGGTGCTGGGTGTGGTCTTCTTTGGCTTGGAATCACTAACACAGCTTACCAGCTCCAGAATCATATCAGTTCTCCTGACTGCCAGAAAATATAGTGGGCACCACGCCCAGGAGAAAGTGCAAACACCATTCCTGTCTTTCCCATCTCTGCTGCTGTCTGGAGCTTTGCTGTGGATCCTGATTCAAACCAAGGTCACCTACAGTAACCATCTTCTACATGTGTCCCACCCTGGGCCTCACAGCCTGTGCATCAACACACCAAATGCATCTCATTCTCCCTGGATCCGACTACGCAAGGCAAATACCGGTGTTCCCAGCTTAGAGAGGAGACACTAGAGGGTAAGACAGACTTTTGAGAGACAGGTCTCTTATCACCAACAAGTCACTGAACTGGAATTAGGAGCTGAGTCTCCCCTCTCAGGTTTTATACTGCAGCGACTATGCAAAGAGTCGCAAAAAAAAAAGGAGTTGCAAAGAGTCGGACACGACTGAGTGACTGAACTGAACTGATCTGAATGGTGCATTCAGCTTGTGCGTGCAATTTCTTCAGGTCCCCTGTCTATAGAACCTGTAGCTCCTATGCAACAGAATTTGAATGACACACACTTGTGAAATGCACTCACTCTGAGAGTGAAGTTTATCACTCGGGTTATTTTCTTTATTGTAAACAAAATGCAGTTGCCCCCCATTCTTCTGGGGCAAAGGTGATAGCATGTCTTCAATCTTATTTGTATTAACACTTCCCTTTAGAGAGCTCCATTATTCTCATCTAAATGATGATATTTCCTAAGTCCCAGAAACAGCTCACACTTACAAATGGCACCATTTGCTGGAGGCAAGAAGCATCCCCGAAGTCCTAAAACCAAATCATTATCTGCATTTAGAAGATAAGAACGGTGAGGCTCAGAGAGACTGAGTACCTTGTCTGGCGCCCCCGGTTTCTAATTGGCAGAGACTGGCTTCCAAGCCTGGTCTGTCTGACCATGCAGCCCATTCTCTTTCCTTCGTGCTGTGTTCCCCCACAGGCATCTCCTGCAGACAGTGACTCAGAGAGTCAATAATCAGCCTCACTTGAACCAAGCAAGTAGTCATGGCTCCATCCATTTACTTACGGGGGAAAGTGGAACAACCTCAGTGGCTATAAGTTTATTATGAAGGCAGAGACGGTTCCTCTCCAATCCCCAAGGCTCAGCATCATACACGCCATGTAGTGACCTCTTAATAAGGATCCACTCCCTTTTTTAAAACAGTGAGTACAAAGTAAACCAAAATAAGACAAGTGGATTACTCTTAAGCCAAAATCAGCCTGACATATTTCCAGCCCCCGAAAGCACAGTCACTGCCAGCTACACACAGAGGTAGGGCAGCTGTCATTTGAGAGAGTTGGTGTCGATAAATGTGGTCCCCGGGAAGGTAGAGGTAAGCAGACACGGCACCCCAACATACTCAAGAGGACGCCAAGAGCTTCGCATCCTTGAATTCACGCATTCATTCATGAAGGCAGCCATTGAATAAATGATACATCAGGCTCCGTGTAGGGAACTGGGGGAGCTGAGAAAGTAAGACAGACACCCTGAAGCGTACGCCTCCCCATGTCTTCTGCTCCAGAGCTTTAGAAAAGTAACAAGTTGTCCCAGCACACTTGAGGCCACCCAGCTCTTTTAGGAATCGCTTTACGTAATACCATCTGGATTTTGGAAAACATGCATAACTGAGCCTTCTGGTTGTTATTCTGTGTACATAACCCCTGTACTAAAGACTGTATTAAGAGGTCTGCATTAAAGTAGTTTGAATTTCAAATGAATCGTGTCAGACTCTGCTCTCTCCCCTCCCCTAGGACGACCTCACTCTCAGAAAGGGGTGGCCTTTGCTGAAGCCACAGGCCTAAGGCTCGCATGACGTCAACTTCCCGTCCCTTTCAGCTTCTCGATGTCCCGCCGCTCCCTGCCGCAAACCAGTCACCAAGGGTCTGCCGCTTCCACTGTGACCTACTCTCCACTCCCCAAACCTTCCCTCTCCTCGAAGGACTTGTCCCATCAACAGCTGATTCTTACACTGGTATTTCCACTGCTCCAGTCTCCTAAGTTCTGAAACACTCTTTTTCTCTTCTTCAAAAACCCACTGTCTCCTTCCAGCCTCCTCCCCGCTCTTCACCTCACGCCCAGCTCCACCATTCACTCTTCCCTGGGCCTGTCAGTGACCTCCAAACACAACAGACACATCCCTGCCCTGACTTCACTTGATGTAGCCAGCTCTGGGGAAATCCTTCTTCTTTTAAAAATTCTCTCCTCTCAATCTTTTAAAAATGTTACGTTATTTCATTGGTTTACTGTGGATTTTTTTTATCTGAATTATTGATTTATTTCTTTATTTTATTTTTTTTAATTTAAATTTTATTTTTTTACTTTACCATACTGTATTGGTTTTGCCATACATTGACATGAATCCACCACAGGTGTACATGAGTTCCCAACCCTGAACCCCCCCTCCCACCACCCTCCCCATATCATCTCTCTGGGTCATCCCAGTGCACCAGCCCCAAGCATCCTGTATCCTGTAGCGAACCTAGACTAGCGATTCGTTTCTTACATGATAGTATACATGTTTCAATGCCATTCTCTCAAATCATCCCACCGTCTCCCTCTCCCACAGAGTCCAAAGTCTGTTCTTTACATCTGTGTCTCTTTTGCTGTCTCGTATATAGGGTTATCATTACCATCTTTCTAAATTCCATATATATGTGTTAGTATACTGTATTGGTGTTTTTCTTTCTGGCTTACTTCACTCTGTATAATCGGCTCCAGTATTTTGGATTTTTTAAGCATCTTTTCTGCTTGTTTTTATTAGTTGCCTATTTTCTTAACCCCAGTGTGAAATGCACCAGCTTAGCTGAGGGGTTAGTTTATTCAGGGAGGGGACGGGTGGTGCCCAAGGTGGTTCCAGGAACAGCAGTGGGGGCCCGGTGGGTTCCTGTCTGGGTAATTCCTGGGCTGGGCTGGTGGCAATGATACAGAGGAGCCAAGATGCCTGAGCATGGCTACGGCATTTTAGAAGGGGCAGCAGTGTGGTCAAGGCAGGCTGACTTGTTTACCAGGGTTTGGGGGCAGGAGGAGAAGGTGATGACAGAGGATGAGATGGCTGGATGGCATCACCGACTCGATGGACATGAGTTTGAGTGAACTCTGGTGTTTGTGATGGACAGGGAGGCCTGGCGTGCTGTGATTCATGGGGTTGCAAAGAGTCGGACACGACTGAGCAACTGAACCGAACTGAAGGCTATTTTGGATAGTTGCTTCCTGCTGTGCACTGGGAGCCCATATCCCAGGTCTGGTTGACGTCCCCCACAATCCTTGCATCAATCTCCAGATCCAGGAGGAGAAGGGGATGACAGAGGATGAGATGTTTGGATGGCATCACTGACTCAATGGAAGTGAGTTTGAGCAAGCTCCAGGAGATGGTGAAGGACAGGGAAGCCTCAAGTGCTGCAGTCCATGGGGTTGCAAAGAGTCACCCCCACCTGCAATAACATCGCTGCAGGTGCCCCAAGCCACCTGCTCTCAAAGGCCTGAGGTTGTTCTCACCCCTACATGTGAACAAGTGACGTCCGCTCCACCTGGAACATTCCCCCACTGAATATGTTCTGCCAAACTCAGCCCCAGAGCCCTGATTCACGAGCTGGGCTGACTGTCCCCTCTTCACACTCCCCAAAGGCCCTGTCCCCACTCAGTGGCACCCAGCACACTGTAGCACCAGCTACGTCCTGTCCTGGGCCCAGATGGCTGTGTGTGGGAGCCGTGTCCTGGTTATCACCATGCCTCCAGAACATAGCAGTGTGTGACTATCACTCAATAAATGAGGCTTTGTGAAGGGATCTGCCCAAAGGTCTGCCCGATGCTCCTCACTCAGCCCTCAGGGTCTCTCACTCATTTCTTTACAGGGGCATTTCTAAACAGCAAAGCATCATCCGAAGGGATTGGTATGCTTTAGTATCCTATGTATGGAAGCCTACAGCTTTAAAATCTTTTCCCAGATAGTAGCAGATTTGACTCCCGCACCAGCCTGTGAGGGAGAGACGATGGTCTCCCTTTCACACAGGAGACTCAGACTCAGAGAAGTCAAGAGACTTGTCTGAGGCCACACAGCCTAGTGGTGGTAGGAGTTAATTATAAAGCAGGGCCTCTGAGCTCCAAAGCCTTCGTGGTTTTCTCTCTCACTACCACCTTGACCATGGAGGAAGCGGATTCCCTGGGTTTAGCGGAGGCTCCAGGTTTTCTGTATCTTTAGGGCTAGCGACCAACCTCTAGTTTACCTCGAAATTGCAGAGGATGTGCTGAAAGACACCAACGTTGGTGATTACGGAGGGCCCAAAGCCCAGTTCTGCAGTGCCAGTGATAGACAGGATCAGCTGAAAAATGCGATGGTTCAGAAAAGAGGTCTTTTTCCTCAGGAGAAATGCCATTATCTGCAAAGGGTAAAACACAAAGCAGTTTCCTAGTGAATGCGGCATCAGGGCTCTGTCTCCCTCATCTGCCTGCTCCTGCCCGCACCTTTTGTCCGCCCAGTCTGGAAACACTCTGCTCTCTGGGACGACCGCCTCCATCACCTTTTTCTCAGAAGGAAAACATACACCAGCTTCTGCAGCTGCTTCCCCGGCGGTGCCCACTTTTCTGTGCTTCTGCGGCGTCACCTCTCCCTGTGGGCCCCGGCTCCTTCCTGAATTTTCCACATTTCCGGAATGCCACTGTCTGCTGGCTCCCTTCCACCTTTCCGTGCTTTTCTCACTTTCCCTTACGGGGTCCTACATTCATGCCCACCACACAGATGTCACTGCTGCCACCAGATGTGCCATTCTGCCACTCTGCCGTGCCAGGCCCTGGGAAACTGGCAACACACAGGGTCCAGGCACTGGAGCCCATTGATCCACACTCATCTCAGAGACTCACCAGGTGGATCTAGCCTAGCCTCCTGTCTCTGCTGACCTCAGCAGCACGGAAGTCAGGCTGCCCTACCATCCACTTGTATCTGGGTGCTCACCCACTTCACTGAGATTCTCAGCCCAGCTCGTTCACAGCTCAGCTCCCCACTCCTGGGTCTGGAGTCCGCCCTGCTCCCCGTCCTCTCAGACACTCTCCAGTATGTCATTGAAAAGTCTCGCTTGCTGTTATGGACTGGCTGTTTGTTCTTCCCAAACTCCATATGAGGAACCCCTAGTCCCCAGTGTGATGGTATTTGGAGGCAGGTCTTTTGGGAAATAGGGAAGCACTAATCCCATCTGTGAGGGTTCCACCCTCATGCCTTCATCCAGTGCTCTCGAAAGAGTCACAGGAGAGCATTCTTCCCCTCTCCACTCTGCCGTGTGAGGATACAATGAGAAGTTGGCCATCTGCAATCCAGGAGGGGCCTCACTCAACCTGACCCTGCTGGCGTCCTGACTATGGACTTACCAGCCTCCAGAACTAGGAGAAAACTTACTTCTGTTGCTAATAAACCACCCAGTCTATGGTATTCTGTTATAGCAGCCCAAACTGAGACAATTTAGATCAGCAAATAGTTTCTTTTCAGTCTATTCCAGTTGCTTCTTTGGCAGATCTGGCCATTCCCCACTCCCCCACCAGGACATAATTAGAATGGCTGCAAGTTGCATGAGAAAAATCACCCAAGTTGACTGATTTCACTCTACATTAATAGTATCAAATGTCAAATTGGTATTCAATTTGGCCTGGCAGTGCAACTCTGCTGTTCTGTAAGCTGGCTTTCCCCATCCTACAGATGATGATCTCAACTCTTCTCCTCTCTCCACAACTTCCCACCACCACCACCCAACCCAGTACACAGCTGAGAGTTTAGAACCAAGACACAAGCACTCTCATCTCCTCACCACCAGATCCACAAATGCCTGCACCGCGTCCCTTCCTGCCGTGAGCCGGTTTCCACTCGCCTGCACTCTGGAACCCACCCCTCGCCTGCTCCTTGGGGTGACGCTTCTGTCCAAGCCTCACCCGTATTCCTCCTTTCTGTCACTTTGTTCCTGATAAGCACGGCAACAAGTACATAGGGTTTGTGTTCAGCTGTTCAGTCATGTCCGAATCTGCCATCCCACGGACTGTAGCCCACCAAGCTCTTCTGTCCATGGGATTTTTCAGGAATACTGGAGCAGGTTGTCATTTCCTCCTCCAGGGGACCTTCCTGATCCAGGGATAGAACCTGAGTTCCCAGCATCTTCTGCATTGCTGGTGGATTCTCTACTGCTGAGCCACCAGGAAGTAATACATATACCTCATGCCAAATGAGTGTGATAGTAGGGAAAAGCAAGAAAAGGTGCCTGAAATGGAGGAGGCAGGAGACGCAGGCCGTGGTCCAGCTGCGGCCAGTCCTTGACATGACACCAGACAGCTTTCTTCTAAGACCCTGACGTGGGTGCCCAAGAGACAAGGAGGCTCTTTCCTGACCTCACTGGGCCCAGAAGGAGCCTGCAGCTGTTGTGCCCCAGTGACTTTGTCTAGACTCCGACCCTAGTTGCTGCCCTCCGTGATTCCTTTCTTGGCTGCCTCTCAGCCAGGCAGGACACTCCTGGAGGGCAGTGTCCACGTCTCATCTGACATTATGAACAGTAAATAGCCATATAATCATGGTGCACACACAGCAATTACTCTGAGCAGCCAGTCTTCTAAGCACTCAGCACACATTAATTCTGTGATCACGATCCTACACAATAGGGGCTGTTATTATTCCTGTCTTACACAGAAGAGAACTGAGGCACAAAGGTTAAGAACTAAAGTTGGCCAACATTTCTAGGCATTTTATCTGGGCCAGACATAATTCTAAGCCCTTTACCTGTATTAAATCATCTAGTCGTCACTGCAACTTGATGATACAGGAGACCCAACAGATCATATTATACGGATGTGGAAACCAAGACAGAGAGGGTAAGTAGCTCAGGAAGAGTTAATAGAAAGCGAGGAAGAGGCTCGATTCCAACGTAGCACTCTGGTTCCAAGGTCTGGGCTCTTAGCTGTCATGCTAGATGCAAAGTAGGGGGACCGCAAATGATGCTTGAATTCATCAGTGAAAGACGTTGGCAGCCACAGACAGGTGGGCATCCCCATCCTGATCAGAGCCCCTCTCCGGCTGGCTGTCACCTGGCCCTCTGCTCTGGTGATGCTGAGGGACCAAGGCACTTTCAGTTTGCTTTCTCCAAAAGTCTACTGGGGCCGCCAAGGCTCCGCCCTGTTCCGCAGGGATGACAGCTTCCTGCTGGCTGGTGGGAGGCATTTGCAGACTCAGGTG
Source organism: Oryx dammah (assembly GCF_014754425.2). NCBI lineage: Eukaryota > Metazoa > Chordata > Mammalia > Artiodactyla > Bovidae > Oryx > Oryx dammah. The sequence goes on from NW_024070190.1 coordinate 17,239,186, forward strand.
GGAGGGTGGCCGTACCTGGTACCCACAGATGTGCTGCATCAGGCGGTCACACGTGACGTTGCTGGTCAGGACCAAGTGCAGGACTTTCACAGCCGCGTACATGCTGTGGTCGTCCGTTGCTAAGGAAATGAGGCCCAGGAGGATGGCGGGCCCGCCAATGAAGTCCAGGCTGCTGGCAGCAGGGCTGGAGTGGAACACCCTTACCCCTGTGTGGGACAAAGACATCCCTGAGCACACCACGGCTCCATAGCAGTGGAAACTCCTCTGGCAGCACGCAAGAGCTGTCAGGGACATCACCCACTTACAGCTGTGGGGCCTGTGCACAGGACAAGCTGGGAGGAAGAGTAAGGGCTTTAAAAGTTTAGGTCACTGAGAGAGCCTGTGCTGAGTCCTCTCTGGGTCCCAGAAGGCTGAAACAGCCCAGGGGATTTCAGACCGCCACCCTCTGTCTTGGCCCAGAGTGCCAACTGAGCCAGCCGCCCTCTGAGCTGGCTGCTCTGACAACCTCTGGCTCTTGTCTGGGCTCTAGACCCTGTGGCATCGGCCCCTGGCACCAGCTCTCTGTTTCACTCTTGCCTGATTGCAAGGGACGGTCACCGGTTGTTTTCTTCACCCAAACTACCACCACAATTGCCTCTGCTCAGAGGCCCCGCGATACTCACTAGATAGGCTCCGTTGTGCATAGGTGCCAGCTTGGTTAGTAGCAAGCTCACTACCAGTTGTCAGATACAGCAGAGTGATTTGATCTCTGCAGAGAAGCTGACTCTCTGGTGGGGGTTAACTCTCAACTCTCACTCTCACCAGCTGAGCTTCTCAGCCCACTCAGTCTTGCCTGCTGCTGCTGTTAAGTCACTTCAGTCGTGTCCGACTCTGTGCAACTCCATAGGCGGCAGCCCACCAGGCTCCCCCATCCCTGGGATTCTCCAGGCAAGAACACTGGCGTGGGTTGCCATTTCCTTCCTACCACCCCCAGAATTCCAGGCTGCACAAGTGATGCCAGCCACATGCTCTTCTTCCCAAATAGCAGTAAAAGTTCATACCTAATTGGCCCACAGCAACAGCTCCAATGGTTCGAAGAGAACCCGAGAGGTGACCAGCACAATTTCTTAGCAAGAACACAGGCACGACACTGTCACGGGATGAAATGTTCATCTAGAGAAATTGGCAACAGTTAGTCCTAAGCAGGAGAAGGCAATGGCACCCCACTCCAGTACTCTTGCCTGGAAAATCCCATGGATGGAGGAGCCTGGTAGGCTGCAGTCAGACACGACTGAGCGACTTCACTTTCACTTTTCACTTTCATGCATTGGAGAAGGAAATGGCAACCCACTCCAGTGTTCTTGCCTGGAGAATCCCAGGGACGGGGGAGCCTGGTGGGCTGTCGTCTCTCAGGTCGCACAGAGTCAGACACGAATGAAGTGACTTAGCAGCAGTAGTCCTAAGCAACTTTCCTGGAGAGGAGGAGGTCTTGTTCAGGAGCTCCTGGAGGGCAGGCATCCTGAGGCCTGGCACTCCATTAGTGTGAAAGTGAAAGAAAGTGAAGTTGCTCAGTCGTGTCCGACTCTTTGCGATCCCATGGACTGTAGTCTACCAGGCTTCTCTGTCCATGGGATTTTCCAGGCAAGAGTACTGGAGTGGGTTGCTGTTTCCTTCTCCAGGAGATCTTCCTGACCCAGGGATCGAACCCAGGTCTCCTGCATTGCAGGCAGACGCTTTACCCTCTGAGCCCCCAGGGAATATTACACCATAATATCTGTTAGTGTAAGCCATTGGATAAATAATAACTAAACCAACATCAGAGGGACTGAAGTCAAAATTCAGGTTCTTTCCTGCCTCTCAGTTTTGGCTTAATCAGGAGGGAGAACCTTTCATTATACAGTTGTGCCACCGATGTCCCACATGGTCACTAATTAAACAAATGCTCACAACGAGGAGCTGATGAGAGTAGGAAGGCCCTTAGGACACTTGGAGGCATAACAGTGTTGAGATGCCCAGGGCTGCCTTCTTCCCAGTCTAGGGGCATCCATCTCTGCAAGTCCTGGCATCACTGGTCTCCAAGGGCCAGAAGACGGGACCCTGGCCTCTTCTAGCAGAAGACTGTGCTGGGAAGGCACAATGTTAGTGCTCAACAGGACTTAACCCCTGATCCCACCTCCTCAGGAAAGGGAGGGGACCCTCTGTCTGTCAGAATATAAACAAATGAGCCCAAATTTATCAACATAAGCAAAAGAGCTCTTTATGCAGGGGATTAGGAAATAGGAAATCTAATGGCCTCTTTACCTAACTAACTTGTCTGCTTGCTGCTTTGCAAATTTTTGCTTAAACACAATGACTCAAAGACCACTTTACAATCTTAGGGGTTAGAAGCACCAGGAAAAGGAAGTTTAATAGTGTTCCCAGGGCCACAAACGTTGTTTAAACATTCCGTTTGTTCTCGCTCTACTGAAGAGAATGAAGAGCACCTACTTTCTTCTCTGAAAGAAGAGATTTGGTCTTGAGGAGTGAATGGGCCGGAGTCATAGAATATTTTCACAAATGAAGTGCATCTGTCAGCACACACACACAAATGTGAATTGGTGTTCATTTAAGCACTGAAGGCTGCAGCAAGCCATGAGATCTTTATTCCGAAAAGGGGCAGCAAGGGGCGTTAGCCGGTGTACCTCTTTGGCAATCAGACGGCTGTCCACCTCATTGTACGTGCTTCTGATGTCTGCAACACTGGTCACGGAGGAGCTGGCTATGTGAAGGCCAAAGGAAAGCTTTTCCTCTGCAACCAGGGGCGCCACTTCCACACCAGGATCCTCTCCTACAACAACACATCTTCAGTTCTTTCTACTCTCGCTTTACTGAGTAGGAGATTAACCCTCAGAAGAGTGAGCATCTGCTGCCACCTGGCAAAGTCATCACTGAGCAATGTTTGTAGCTGTTATGTGCTTTTACATTGCATGTCATATATTATATGTTTTGTCCCCGCCTGTCATTTCTGACACATAGAAATCTCACAATACTAACCTACTATAACATAGAAGCACTCCAGGTATGAAGCTACTAAGTCCTGAGACATCTGTTGTGAGTGTAACCTCACCCCCAAAACCAAAGTGCTGGGCTGAAAGCCCTGTGGTTTTCAGTGAGCTGCGTGTCCATGGTAAACACCTCCCTTGGTTTTAGCACACAAGTGCTCACGCAAGGAGAGCTCTCTGTGCTACTGGAGAAGCATGGTGTACACAAAGAGTTGATGAAACTTTGGCCCTTGACCTGGCCTCCTCGCATTGTTCTTGCCAGTGCTCGCTGCTAGAGGAAATGAAGATCAAAGAACACATGAAGCCTGAAGACCACAATGCTCCACTGTGCCCGGTCACCCTTCACCATGCAAGAAAGCGTCAGTACACAGACTCGTTTACCGTTCTTCCCAGAGGAGAGCTGACCCCCTCGACCTGGCAGAGCACAGAGAGCAATACTCCCTGCTTGAACAGCCAACAATCGATAATGAAAATGTGGATGTTTTGTCTGCCTGTTTAATAATTGAAGACAACAGTATACTTTAGTTAAAAAGCTTCTTCATTAAAAGGAATGTAACTTATTTATCTCATTCTCTTCCCTCCTTCTTTGCTGATGATATTACCTACCTACTTTTCTCTATTACGTACTCTGGAATTGAAACCTACAGGAGACTGTCATTTCCTTTTCTGCAACATTTTCTATTGGCTTGTAAATATATAATAATCCAATTACAGAGGACTTCCTTAATGACTGGCCTGTGATGAGTTTTTTCCTTATAAATAACCTATAAATAACTGGATGTCTATTTAAAAATGAGAGTCAGCAAGGTTATTATAAATCAAAACACCCCATACCTTGGATGTGCACAGCCTGGAAGTTACCGCAGTATCTTGGGCCAAGTTTGTTAATAACTTCCAGAGTTTCCATTGAGATGGCTTCTTCAAAGAAGTACGTGGGGCCCAGACGCCATGTTAGTAATGACTTTTGTTTCCAGACTCGAGGGGTACCAACATATCCATAAACATCCACAAATGAGGATGGATCCATTGAAAGGAATGGTCCTGGTAAGGCCTGAATGTATAACATCTGTTAAAACAAAAAGGTGGGGGAAAGGGGTAGATGGGATGTATTTAATCTCAGAATTAATCAAATAAATACATACAACAAAAAATGATGTACCTTATTCATCTCTCAAAGTAAAAACTTTATTCAGAAACATTGCAAAGATAACTCTCAAAGCTGAGAAACACCGCATAAAACAGTTTATAAAAAAAATTCCGTGTGTATGTCCTCTCAGCTGTGCCCAACTCTTTTATGACCCCAAGGACTGTAGCCCGCCAAGCTCCTCTGTCCACGGGATTTCCCAGGCAAGAATACTGGAGTGGGTTGCTATTTCCTCCTCCAGGGGATCTTCCCAACCCACGGACTGAACCTGAGTCTCCTGCAATAGCACACAGATTTTTTACCACCAGCCCCACCTGGGAAGCCGCATGGGAGTAAAAAACTGACATTGTGCCTTTGGAAGTAAATGTGATAAAAAATATAAAGTGTCACCAAAAGGTTCATCTTTTTTTTTCCAGTCATTTCACAAAGAACTTTAAAGTCCAATGTTGGCACATTAAGTTTTACATACTAAATATAGCTACAGACTAGAAAGGAAGAACTAGAACTGTCCCTATTTGCAAATGGCACATCCATGTAGAAATTTCTAAGGAATCCACACACAAAAAAAAACCTAATAAGTGAATTCATCAAAGTCACAGGATATATGATCAACACATAAAAATAAATTGCATTCTATAGACTAACAAAGAACATGCAGAAACTACAATTGCTCCCAAGAAAAATAAATACTTTTTTGTTTTGCAAAATCCCATGTGAAAGAGGATGAAAGAAAGCTCTAGATTAGGAGAAATTATTTACAAAATTGCACATCCAACAAAGGACCATTATCTAAAATATTTAGATAAAACTCTTAAAACTCAATAGTAAAACAGTAAGGAATCCAATTAGAAATGAGTGAAACATAAATACAGACCTCACTAAAGAGGATATACCAGTTGCGAATAAGCTTCTAACATTTGAGAACAGCTGTTTCATCTCCAACCTAAGTTCATCTTTTTTCTTGCTCAACAGACACCCGCATCTAAACACAGACCTTATGTTTACCCCATTTAAATTTCACTTGCTGGAAAGTCATCTCTGTCAGTCTTGGCCCTTGGCCATTCTCCACGCCATATTTTGCATATTTTGACATATTCCCATGGCGTCACATACCTTCTAACCTCCATGCTGACTCACTCTGGTTTAGCAGGCCCCTGAGGTTGGATGTCCATCTATGTGTCAATTCACTAAACGACACATCAGCCTTGTAACTATAGATTCAGTACGATTCATCAAGTGTGTGTAGCCTGCTTTCTGTGTGCCAGTCCTGTGCTAGGTGGAAGCAAGGTCCAGATATCAATAGGACAAGGCTCTCAGCCTCACAATACATGTTCTGCTTCACAGAACACAATCTATTCTATGAAACAAGACTGGATGCCAACATACTCTGTGAAAGAGGACCAAAACTAGCCCACTCTGTAATTATGCCTAAAGAGATTAAAAAAAAAAAGACTTTGGGTGACCACAAATGTAACCACACGTTTCGTCCTGGCTAACGTGAGTGACCACTGCTCTTTCTCCAGTGACAGTTTAAGCTCTCTCCCTTTCCTTCTGCTTCCTGATTAAAAGCTCTGAACATACATAGATACTAAATTGTCAATCTGACAGCACCCCATTCAGAACTGACTGACCTCTACTTTTTTCAACCATTCCCAAAATCACCTAAAGTGAGCCCAAATCCTGTTAGTTCCTCCTAACGCCTTATTACTCCATGGTAAGGAGGGTAAGAAGGCTCTTGCTACAGCAAGCTTCATAAATGTACCTCTTGTTTTGTACTATATGGATGCTCCTAGAGGTATTTGACTGGTGGGCATGGACAGTTCCTAACACCTAAAACAATACCTAACATATATTAGGTATTCAATAAATATTTAATGTGGGAAGGAAGGAAGGAAGGAAGGCAGGAAGGCGCAAGGTAAGACGAATTGTTAACAACTGAAGTCAAAAGTTAAGTTCACATTTTGGAGGACTTTTTTTTTAGTGCTCTTGGTGAATGCTTCTTACCTCTATGACTAGGAGGCATGGCCATGGGACAAGCACAGCTTGGGGGCATCATCTCACCTTGGCTGAGCCGATGACCTGTCCATCCAGGTAGGTCAAGACTGTACAATTCCTTTTCATTTCCTTGGTGACGACCACAGCCAGGTGGTGCCACTGACCACAAGCCAGCAGCTGGCCACACCTGACCCGCAGCTGGCGTCCCGCAGAAGGCTCAGGGTCGTCCTCGGGTTCCATGACATCTGCACGAGAACACGAGCCCCAGGCTCACCTGCCGCGTCAGGGAGCGGCAGCCCAGCCCCAGGGCCCCCAGTGCCAGCCGCGCGAGCACCGAGCCGCCCTCCGAATCCTAACAGCAGCAGGAGCGTTCGCTGCCGGAGCCCTTGCTCTGGGCCAGACACTGAGGCAGGTGCTATCACGATCCCCAGGCTCCCATCCTGAGGCACAGCGAGGAGGGGCAACTTGCCTAAGGTTGCATAGCTGGAGTTCAGACCCAGAAGTCAGGCTGGGGGTCTACCCACCACTAGACTGCCTCCATAGGGACACACATGGGCTGGCAAAGTCCCAGAAGGGAAGGAGCTTAGGCGGCTGGGCTGTGTGTGAAGGACACCAGGCCAAATCCTGGGCCTTCCAAAGTCGAGGTCTCACTATGAAACGGGGCACAAAAACAGGCATGGCCATAACACCCTGGACTTGGCCATCACAGTCCAATTTGGGCCACTGCAGGCAGGTGAGCTTGAGATCCAGGCTGAGCTCTAGGCAGCAGAATCAGAATCAGCCAGCTACCTACACAGCTGAGGGCAGGCAGGCACCCCAGGCTCTTGGGTCAAGAGCTGCTGACTCAGTCCCACATCCCCCAGGTCGGGGTGAAACCTCACCCAGGGGCTGAAACTCTTTCTCTTCTGTGGACACAACCAGGGCGAGGTCTTCCGGGCAGAGGCTGACGGAGAGGCAGATGAAAGGCTGCTCGGTCCTGGCCAGGTGGCGCACCAGGGTCAGGAAGCGCAGTGGATGGCCCTCCGTGGCTGCGCTGTGCCTGCCGATCAGGAACCAGCAGGAGAAGGTCAGGCCGCCGGGCGGAGGGAAGGGCCTGGCAGCGCCTGGGGTCAGAACACAAGCATGCCCTGAGGCTTTGTCCTGCTGTGCAAGCCTGTCTAGACTCACTGTGGCTCTGATTCGGCCCAGGGGTGGCCCTGCTGTGTGCCAGTACTGGGCCCTGCCTGACCCACACCCACTTCACAGTGACCCGTGCAGCACGACGCTCGTGTCTGTCTCCTTCCTTAATCATACTCGCAGGAATAAGTCATATTTCCTCCAGGACTAGAGCCTAGATCTTCAGAGCCTCTCTCCAGTTCTGACCCACCTATTATGCTGCGTTGCTAAGGGAGTAGAGAGAGAGCACATCCCTGAGATCCATCACCACGTGGCCCACTGGTCAGCTGGTCTAAAGCCGGCCTGTGTGCTATGTGGGGCAGAGGAAGCTGGACTAGCTAGGCCAAACCTTGCCTGGGGAGCACTCACTCTAGGGATACCCAGGCTGGCAGTACAGGTGGGGTCCACTGTCCTCACTGAATGGGCAGAATCAGGCTTGGAGCTCTGCCCTGATGAGCTGTAAATGCCACGGCTCCTCAGCACCCACCCTCCCACAGAAGCCCAGACTCTGGCTCTGCTGACAGTGGGTGCCTGGTCTTCAGCCGAGAGCAGCTCTGTACAAAGCATGCCAAGGCCCAGCTGACCCCCACATGAGCCAAGGGCAGGCTTGCTCCTGAGTGGCCGTCGGCACTGGGCTCACACTCTTTTCTAGAACCATCAGGTGGGGTGAGGTGTTCATGTTGGCCTCTGTTAGCCATTGACAAAGGGCATCAAACCCAGGCTCAGCTTCCCAGTCAGCCAGCGAGCCCATCAGTGTTCCCCGAGCCCCAGTATGTGCAGAGCTGTGGGCTGGGCCCTTGGGATGCACAGTGAACAGGACCCCCCTGGCTCAAGACAGAAACGACCAAAGGGAAGGATGAGTCCTCTACAGACATGTGGAACCAAGAGGAAGACTCATGCTTTCTGGAAATGCCAAAAGGAAATCTGAAATCGAGACTCCCCAAGGACTCACTCCCAGGTCAGGGGGAGGGGACCTCAGCAAGCTAAGCCCCCAGGGAAACACATACCTGTCCCAATCCCTCCAGAGACTGAATACTCGGTGCTGGTTCCCATCACCGTAGCCAGAGTCGGAACAAACAAACAGCTGGAATAGGAAAGGGTCTCAGATCACTGAACCGCAAGCCAACCTCTGATGTGACGTCTGCCCCTCTGCCTGACTTCAGGGGCCTCACTCCCTCCTAGATCATGGGGCCCCCAGGACACAAAGTGATTGATGCTGGCACCGCAGCGGTAAGAAAGGAATCTGGCTGGAGGCTGGAGGGGAGGGCAGTCTGGAATGCAGACATCAGAAGGAGACAGTCCTGGCCTTAGATGGCTAGGGATGCTGCCCTTGAAGATGGGGTGTTTGTGACCCAAATATTTTCCACAGCTGACTGTGAGAGCTGATAGAAACTACAGTTTTGTAATCAATATTATAATTCACCCAAGGCACTGGGAAATCAGTGAAGTGTATTTCAAGTGTATGAAAGCCGGTCATACCCGTAACCTTCCACGGACATGTCGAATTCCACGAAGGATGGAGCCAGGGCCGCCCTCTGAGGCTGCAGGTTTCGGGGGGAGGTCATGGAGATGAGGCTCAGTGCTGTCTGAAGGGTGGTGGTCGAGGTCTGGGACGGCCCCATGGGCCTGAGGGCCTGTGTGCTTGCTGGAAGAGGGCCGGCATCCCCGGGGGCCACTGCAGAGCCCTCAGCAGGCACTGGCATCGCTGCCTGTGACCCTAGGGCCGCAAGCAGGAGAAGAGCTGTGTCTTTGCTCAAAGCACTTCCACTCCTGTTCTGCGCAGTCCCCAGGGAGGGCTCTGCAGAGCCCCAGGGATTCCCAGCCCCAAGGGTGGCCTTCCGGGCCCTCCCACTCACCCTCTTGCCTGAGACCTCTGCTGATGCTGATAACATTGAATCAGTGGTGACAACCTGCTCCTCCTGGAAGCTTCTTCTCCCTTTAATTCTATCATTGCCACTACTCCTTTCCGTCCATGGGATTCTCCAGGCAAAGAATACTGGAGTGGGTTGCCATTTCCTTCTCCAGGGGATCTTCCCAACCCAGGGATCAAACCTGGGTCTCCTGCATTGCAGGCAGATGCTTTATCCTCTGAGCCACCGGGGAAGCCACACTCCTTTCTACTACACGTTTTCTCTTGCTGTCATTGGCTTGCCCCATTAGCTGTCCCTCACTGGGGCTTCGTCCTGGCTCTCTGACCTCCAACTCTTTTCCACAACAGCCTGTCTCCTCAAAAGCTCTGTTTCCCACCTCCAACTCCTGGCCCACTCCTGACTCTCCATCCTTACTTTTCAACTGGGCCTCCTAGCCTTAACATCCTATGCAGTCCATGACTTTCTTTTCTCCAAGCTGGTTCCCTGGACCAGCATTATGCCAGGAACCAGGCCAATGCTTTGTCCTCCAGACGCCCTAACTCCTTGCTGAACTGTGAGCTGTGTGAAGCTGACACTGTTCTTCTGTCCAGGGGCCATGCTGGGTACCCCTGCATATGCTGTGACATGAAGGTTGCTGTGCTCCAGGCACAGAAAGGGGCCAAGTACATGCTCACCATCACCATCTTATATGGGGCTAGGAGTCCTCCTCCTTCCAGATCTGGTCTTTACCTGGGGACCACGGATCTGATCTTTCTGTTTCTCCTCATTTGCTCCATTGAGCAGCAGGCAAAACCATTTTTAAATCTCTCTGCTTCCCATATTCCACAAAAGCTTCCTTACAGGAAACGCATGTTCTCTTTTAAATCCCTTTATCCGGCCCGTATTCTCTCTGTCCTCACCTGGGCATCCAGAGTCCCCGCCATGCACATGAGATGAACTGAGTTTTTTCGTTGCAGCCGATGGAGGTGAAGCAATTCCAAGGCCTAGAAACTGTCTGAATATCATAAAAAACAAGAGAGCCAAATGATGACATTTTTAGCCAAAAGTTTCCTCCAGTTCCATCTGAACACTTGCCCTAGATCCCAGAGCCTGCTGGTTCCCCCAGCATGCCTTCCCCTCTCGGCCTGGAATCCTTTTCCTCAGGCCATACAGAACCAGGGTGTCCCTGACCTGGCATTCAGACAAGAGAGCTGGTGAATGTAGGTGCTTTTGACTTAACCAGTGACCAGCTAAAAGCCCCAGACTGGACCTGGAGAGGGAAAGGATTTTGTAGGGAAATAACTTTGCCATACGTTGTTTCTAAGATGCTAGTGGACCTGACTGATCCGCTGGGCTAGGCACGGGGGCCTTGGCTGACAGCCCCATGAATAGAGGTGGAAGAGGCTGGCCTGGCCCCTGGGTCCCCCGCCTGCTGGCTGGAGGGGCTGCCTTTGGCCCCCCTGCACTTGGTCCTGTATGCCTCCCGGGGTCCAGCAGCTTGTGGGCCTGAGCACCACCCTCCCTCTACCCACACCCTTTAGGGCCACAGGCCCCGGAGAGACCCTTGACCTCCCTCCTGCCTTCCTTCCTCGGCTCTGTCTTCTGTGTCTGCTCCTCCTTGTGCACCTTCGCTCGCCACTGTGACTCTCCAGAAAACATGTGGCTCCGCGCAGGGGCCACTGGGAAGGCCCACAGGACACAGAGGTGCTGCCTCTGTCCCCCTCACGTCACGTGTCCCAGCCACGGCCCCTGATGCCAGTCAGGCTCCCTGTGGCCTAGTCTCTCTTGGCCGCCAAGCCTTCATCGCTCCCACCACTGCTCCCCCCACCCCTTTCATCAGGGTGTCTTCACATGCCTGGTTCCCTCCTCTCCTCGTCTGGTGACCATCTGCACAGGCCGTAGACCTCAGCCACCACTGTCCCCTTGAAGCCCCCTCTTTACACCCAGTCTCCCAGCTGTGGTCCTCGCAGCTCCACAGAGCTCTCACACTGCACTAGCATCCCCTCCACCACTTTCTGAATTCTCCAGGACCCCTGGCTTATTGCTTCACCCCCAGACCATCAGCTCCATAAGAGGAGCTACGTCCCCTCTGCGGGCTGCACACTGCACGAGGACCCAAGACTCCCACCTGGGCTTGCAGTGGCCAATGCTGGGAAGGCAGGAGGAGCACGGGGATACTCTTACTGTCCACTGTGCACAAGCTCGGCTACCAGGGGCTCAGCAAGATTTAACGGGCAGCACAAGGTACCTTAACACGTCTGGTTCGATGGCTTGGGAAGCAAGCTTTTCAAAAATCCTGATGAGGCCTGAGTGCAAGGGGCTGTTGCTGGTGGCCAGGGCCTTGTGGCAAGAAGTCATGAGGGTCCTGAGCATCCCCGCCTCACACATGACCTGACGGTTCTTCTCCGACTTCACCATGGACTGGATGTGACCGGCCACGGAGCACTGGATCTCCCTGGAAAGCTTAGAGTAACCAAAGCAAGCAAGTGGTGAGCCCTTGAGGTCAGCATGTTTCAGGGGCCACTTTGGTCAGCTCCCAGCTAGGACCTGAGCTGGTGGGAAGGTGAGGAGGCTGAGCGCCCCACAGCCTGTTCTCACTGAGCACAGTCTGTCTTGGACACCCTCAGAGGTACCCTCCTCACACAAGCTGCCAAATAGGAAGACAGCTTAAAACAGACTGCAAACCGGCAGGTGGGAGCCTACTTCAGTCTGAAATATGTGGTGGTTGAGCCATACGACATTTCTGAATTGCTAACAGTTAAAATACTGGAGATTCCACACAGAAGTCCAGACATGTGGCCTCTCTTAAAAGGTGGAAAGACCTGGTCAGGCCACTTTGCCATTGGGTGTTCGTTGAGAAGTAGCTGGAGCTGGGCAGCGGCTGGGCCCTCTGGAGGGTCCCATACCTTACCCTCCAACCACCAGCATCTCTCGCTGGACAGTCCCGGGTTTCAGTTTGCGCCCTGGCCCAGAAGGTGGAATCCTGTGGCAGCTGCAGCCTGCTCCATCTCCTCAGGTCAAACCACCCAGCCTGCACAAGCTTCTGAAGTCACAGCTGCTGTGGAGAAGCCTCCCCTCCAACCCACTTCCTCTGTCTGTCTGTCTGGGCTAAGTGCATTCAGACCCACAGACAGCTGCCCTCTTATCTTCCCCTTGCTGGATTTCAACTCACTTTACTGTCTTTATGCCCTTGAAGCCCACAGGATAGAGGCATAGAGTCAGCCTCGTCAGCATTTCAGCCAAATACATTACATTATTTTCGTAATCTTCCTCTCTTCATAAAAAGATAACCCCTTGGCATTCCCAGCCTCCACTGAAAGGGAATTTCCTTCAGAAAATCTCCAAAGAGTGTCCTTTTCTTTTACTTTGTATGAGATTGTCTGAAATCACCAGGATACCAGTTTGATCTTAAAGGCAGTTTCCTGCAGCAGAGGCTACGGGGGCCTTCTTCTGCAGGTGAGGGGACCTGTCACAGCTGCCCCTCCTGTGGACGTCAGCTCCCCTGGGTGGTTGCTGCCCTGCTATGTAGCCCCACGTGTATCTTCGTGTGTGCATACACGTGTATAGATGGACACCTGCACACATACATAAAAGCGGCACGTGCGCGCACACACACACACGTATACTCCACCCCCAGACGATAGCCAGTGGGGCCCTGCCTCAGCCCCTGTGGTTGAGACCCCTCACACTTGAGACCCCTGCCCTGCGGGCTCATCCTCACTCAGTCCTTCTCCTGCATCACCCTGCTTCCCTCACCTCCCTTCTCCTGAGCCCCCTCCACAAACCTCATACACTGGTACCCTGTCTGGACTCTACTGTGAGGAACACAGCTAAAGGCTGTGGCTTGCTCTGCATACTGCACACCTCTGCCCTAGACTCTGGTTTCAAGAAGAGGGATCTATGATGAAGTAGGTGATGTCTAGGTTAGTCCACCAATGTAAAGCCAGCAGTCACCATGAGGCACTTACTTTAGGACTCTGAACCCAACATTCAGAATCACCTTCCTCTATCATCACCTCCCTGTGCACGTAGTCATTCAAGGCCACCCTGCCCAGAGATGGTTCAGGGCATGTCTGCATCACCAAGGGACAGAGTTTAATAAGATGGCATTCTTCCTTAGACTGTGAACACAGTTTTGTAGTATATATGTTTCAAGGATTACAATGTATGGCGAAACATATACACTGTTAATCATCCGTTTCTAGATTTTTTTTTTTAAATGAAGGCGTCACACAGCTCACCCTCCCACCCTTCCATGCCTTTCAGAAGCATGACATCTATAGCTTTTTCCTCAAACTGATGGCATCTGGTGAAATTCCCATTGTTACAATATCTCCAGTAATATTTTCAACTTAAAAATTTAGACTACTTTTAGTTTCAAATGCAAACTACAGTAGAATGGGTTTTCAAGGGGAGTGCTTCCAGGTAGGATTTCATCACTCTGCTAACATCACTGATATCAAGGAGAGATCTCATTACTCGAAGAAGATGGTCCTTGCAATGAAATCTTTATGCCTCCCCCATCACCTCTCAAATTCAGACGTTGAAACCTAACGCCCAGTGTGACAGCATTTGGAGGAGGGGCCTTTGAGGGTATTGCTTATATGCTCACTCATGTCCAACTCTTTGAGACCCCGTGGACTGTAGCCCACCAGGCTCCTCTGTCCATGGGGTATCCCATGCAAGAATACTGGAGTGGGTTGCCATTTCCTCCTCCGGGAGATCTTCCTGACCCAGGAATCACACTCACACCTCCTGTGTCCCCTGCATTGGCAGTTGGATTCTTTGCCACTGCGCCACCTAGGAAGACCCTGAGGGTAGAGCCCTCATGACGGGGATTAGTGGCCTTAGGAAAGAGACCCCAGAAAACTTCTTTCTCCCTTGCACGCTGTGAGGATACAGCGAGAAGAGTACCATGAGTGAGGAAACGGTTCCTCACCAAACACTGACTCTGCCAGTACCATGATCCTGGACTTGCCACCCTCCAGAACTGTGAGAAATGAATTTCTGTCGTCTGTAAGCCCCTGGTCTATGGCATTTTGTTATAGCAGCCTGGATGGACGAAGACAATCCCCTTCTCTATAACTGTGGTATCTGCACAGCCAGTGTGAACTCTAGAGGGACACGTAAGCCAACAGAGGCCAGAAACGGAAGGAAGAAATGCCAGATCCAAGTTACACTAAACGATTCCATGACTTTTACTTTAAGACACGATTCTATGTGGAAATCGACCCAACCTCCTTGACTCCCTTCCCCAGATCTTCCTTCTGATGCTCTGAACATCCCTTCCTGCATCCATGGAGCCTGAGCCTCTGCTTTCCTTCTCCTCTGCTCGAAACAGAAGAGCTGCTTCCATCCTCTTGCCTAGAACCCTCCCTCTCCAAGAACTTGATTATTTGGTAACTGCAGTCTTTTAATTTGGGGTGAGAGTTGGGGAGACAGTCTGGATGAAGCAAGATGCAAAAATAACAACACAATGTATTATTAATAAGAATTAAAAACAAATGTCTACAATCTCCAATTTTTATTACCAGCACTTCACTTATTGCTTTGGGGACTTTTGGCTTTTTTGTTGTTGTTTTTGCTTTTTTTTTGTCCCCCACCAGAGCAGGAACACTGAAAATCTAAACATGCAAGAAATAAAAAGTTTTCAAAAGGGAAAAACAGAAATGCTGATGTTGTCTCAGCGATGCCACAACTTTATTCCAAAATTGCTCAATACCCCATAATGGAGAAGGGAAAATTGATCGTCCTCATTATCGCTGCAGCGCTGTCAATACCAATATTGCCTTATTTTGAATAAAATGTGCTGTTTTTTTCAATGTTGTTTCCAGTAAAATGGAGTTTTAGTGAAAATATGAGCAGTAGCAGGAAACCAGTCTGGTTTCTCCCCCTACAAATGGATTGATTTTCCTAAAGCGCATTACTTCCAATGCAGGAAGGGGATGGTGGTTCAATTAGGACTCAGTGGTAAGCGCTTAGGGTCACCAGCGGACTGGACCCGCAAGGCAAATTATCACAGAGAGATGTGCGGGGCTGCCTGTAGGAGTTTTCTGCTTCCTCCACTTAGCAGCTGAGTCTTCACGTCTGTCCTTGTCCAGTTGTGGACGTTTAGCCTTTACCTTTCTCCCACCTGCCTCTTTCCTGGTCTAGATTGATACAGCGGTTCCAGAGCCCAGTGAGGGCTGGGTCCTGATGGAGTCGGTCCCTCCAAGGAGGTGTGGGCTCTGAGTACCTTAGTCCAGAGGATGTCTTCTGGACATTAACCACACAGTCCTGACGCAGACTAAAAACCACCAGATGACCAGCGTCTGCTTCCCCGAGACACTTAGAACTAGGGACTTCTACTGAGTTACTTAAATGTGGATTAGTCGCTTATTCCAATTTGGTTGTAGTGTTCTTTATTTGATAATTTTGGGAGAGAGGTGATACACTTTAAGTGACCTCAGCTCTTCAGGGATATCACAGGTAAATAGGACCCACAGATGTGTTTATTTGACAAGTTGTTGCACTTTTTGTCTTTGTTTGCTTAGAATTAGCTCTCTCTTTACATGGGCATAAACTTTCCATTTTGCACAGTCCCCATCAGCCTGATACACTCATTTGTGGTGTCCACAAAGCCTTGTAGGTATGGGAGGCTGTGATCTTGGTTTAGGTGTAAGAGGGTCCAAATTCCAAAGAATCCGTAGGATCCATGTCTAAAGGCCTGGCTTCCTGGATGCACCTGCATAAATTTGCAACAAAGACCAAGCTGCATGTGGCCACCTGCTCTAAATCTTCTGTTTCTTTTACGAATTACATCCATACGGTGGCCAATATTTCCAGATAACAGGAGCCTGGGATTTTATATTTAGAAAGTATTAGCTTCTTTCCAACTTTACTTCCCAACATCCCCTTTGGTCTACCCTGTACTCCATGCCAGTAACATCCTCACCCTTGAATACTTTTTTGACTAATGCCCAAAGTTGAGACTGTCCTTTCTACTCCCATCCCTTTGATGAGGCCCTAATTATTTTTCAAGAGACAATTCACACGTTCTTTCACTTAATAAAGCTTTTCTGGCTATCCAAACCAGCACTGTGTCCACATTTGAATCATCATAAACATCACACTATGACAGGCCACCTACGTATCTGTCTTCTGTTTATCAAGAACTGTGAATTGATGCCTGAGACAATGGCTTTTCATCCTCGTTTCCTTGGCACATCTCTCTGTGTCTCAATAGCCACCGAGTAAGCACAAGCACAGGGCACGAGGTATACTAGAACTCAGCAGGTGCACCAGACCCAGGGCGCTGAGAAGGTGGTCAGAAAGGCGATGAGCCAACTGAGGGTTGAAGGACGAGGACAGAGCCAGGTCAACAAGGGAATGACCCCCCAGGAGAGGAAACAGTGGGTGCAAAGGCCAAGGGGAGAGAGTGAGACTGGCCTTTCAAGGAAAACCTGGGGATCACAGACAGTTGCCAGCCAGGCTTGATCACCCTCTGTCCCCAAATCCCTCCCCAACAGTGAGCCTGTGGTCAGCCCTGAGATGGGGCATGAGACCATTACCAGGGGAACCAGCGGATAAACATCCATCTGGGAAGATGCCTGCAGAGTCTGAAACCTGAAACATTTGTGAAGAGTTTCCATCACCCTGGACACACACACCCTCACCCTACAATAGCCAGGTCAGGCAAGCAGAGGAGCCCAACAGGGCTCCGTGAGACCCAGCATCAGCTTTGTGCCAGAACCCGTCCCCCTTTGGCTGCTACATCCTCAAGGAGTTCAGGAAAGGAGTAATTAACTTACCCTGAAGATCTCTATAGCTTTGGCCAAAGTAATTACCGACACAACTCTTTCAAGATGTACTTTTAAAACAGATTTCTTGTTGTTGCTATTGTTAATAGATTTCCACACGTGATTGCCTGGCGAAGATTCCTCAAACAAGACTGCAGATTACACAGTCTTTTGTAAAGATGAGGGATCCATTTCCAAGCAACCTGGGGCTCTGGCCCTGGTCTGTTGCTTTTGAGCTTCCAAACAAACATTCACCCTTCCTACATCATCTTGGCATAGGGCACTCAAATACCTACCCGGAAGCAGGGACTCATGTTGATTTGATACTAACTAATGGGAAACTTGGGCTAGTTACTTGCTTCCCTTAAGCCTCAGTTTCCTTAGCTTTAAAATAAGAATATTGAAAATACCTCCCTCGAGGTCTGTTGTGGCTTTGGTGAGAGTCAACATGAACTGCATCTGTGAAAGTACTTTTTCTTATAGGATGCAAGTGTTTTCAAAACATTGACCCCTTTTGCTTGCAGTCTATCAGTAAAAGCCCTGATTAGTTATCAATCGTACTATTCAATTACTTTATCAATTGTGTAATGGAAGCTGGAAACATACCTAAAACGTATGTGAAATATGTTATCTTTCACTTAATATTTCCAAAATGTTATATACTGTGACTTAGAGCCCTAGAAGCACAAAGTCACAAAAACCAGAAGAGAGAGAAGGTATGATAGCACCTGTTGTGTTCCAGGATTCTAAATACTCTAAGGTTCTAAATACTCTCCAACCACATCCCCCACTGAAAAGGTTACATCAGACTCCTCAAGCGATGTGGACAGAGTGGCAGAACTGGCACCGCAACCCTGGTCTTACTTCAGAGCCCATGGTTTTAACACTGTGCAATGCACTCATTACAAGGAAGGGGACTCACTATCTCGCAAGAGGCATACACTGAGGGTCTGTAGAAGTGTTTCATTGGTGGGGTAGTTTGGCCTGGCCTCTGTTTGACTTCCTCCTAGCTAGAGGTGAGTGCCTTTAGGCTGGGCAAGTGCCCTTCCCAATGGCCACAGGCCTCACCATTCCCTATTATTTACACCCACGCATTTACTTTACACTTCTGGCCCCAAGACACTGTGTCTGCAACCCCTATGATCTAGGCCATATCTGCGTAGCTGAAATTGATGTGCAGAGAAGGGAGGTGGCCCATATAAATCATATAAATAATGATGTAAAGGACTAGAAGCAAAGTTACCAGATAATTGGACCAGAGCTCAGCTATCAACTTCACTTGCACTCCATCATCCTATGTCCACTGTAGCTTGCTTTTGAAGCTTTTCATCTCCATGCAAGATTATGTCTATTTGCTCTATTTAAGAGATAACCCTAAGAAGTATCCTGGATTTTGACTAGAATATGACATTTTTTCCACTCAGGAACAACAGAAATACTTGAGGGTGGGGTTCAAAATGAAAAAGCATAAGAAATATAGAAATTCAAAATAGTTGAAATTTCTAATGTGTTGTAATTTGACAAAACAAGACTCCTACTTTGCCAATTTCCTTGTTGAAGGAAATGACTCTTTTCAAATAGCTTGCCCTTACACAGTCCTACCCAGGGCTATTAATGCTGTCAATACTTTAGTTATCTGAAACCTGTATGATTAGTTCAAAGTGTCTGAAATACAGGCAATTCCAGAAAATGGTGCCCTTTCCAAACTGAGGCACAAATCAGTTGACAGATGAATGCAGCCCAAGCCTGATCTCCTTTCTGTCCTCACTCTGTGCAGGAGGCTTCCGTCCGTCACGGTAGAAACTGGAACACACCCAGCAACGGGGGGCGGTGCAGACTGGTGCCAGACGAGAGTCTCTCTAATGTCTGATCTTGTCCTTCTGTCCAGTTGCCTCGCGCCCATGGCTACCGCTTATCTACAGGGACGGCAACGCGGTCCAACGGCAGGAGGTCCCAGGGCCTTCCATCAGGCACACCCACCACCTGCCTAGGATGTTAACTCGGTCAGTTCACTGCTACGAGCTTCCTCATCTGCAAAATGGGACTATTGATATCTACCTCTCTGGGTTATTATGAAGATCAAGTGATAGAACGCTTGTGGAGTTTTGGAAACTAATAGCAGTAACTGCACCAGTCAGCAAGTGCTTCCCGCAGGGCTACGGATGCTCTGCTCACTGCCCTGAGTCCTCCTGTACTGCTTCAGCTGGTCCTCACAGTCATGCCAGGGGAAGACGATACTGTTCTCCCCATACTACAGCAAGGAAGCAAAGGATCCCAGAGACTAGATGATTCCCCATGGTTCTGGGACTGTTAAGTGGTAGAGCTGAGGTCTGACCCAAATCTGTCATCCTCAGAGCCTCGTAGAGGGGCTTAGGGAAACGCAGCGGATATGATGACAACCGCAATAATAAAGGGTGGTGACCCAACAAAACCCAGGTCCCAGCACGGCTCTCACGGGCCCAGGAGACCCACGTCTCAGCATGGCTCTCACGGGCCCATGAAACCCACGTCTCAGCGCAGCTCTCATGGGCCCAGGAGACCCATGTCTCAGCACGGCTCTCACGGGCTCAGGAGACCCATGTCTCAGCACGGCTCTCACGGGCCCATGAGACCCACGTCTTGGCACGGCTCTCAAAGTCCAACAAAACCCATGTCTCAGCGCGGCTCTTACAAGCCCATGAGACCCACTTCTCAGCGCAGCTCTCAAAGGCCTATGAAACCCATGTCTCAGCACGGCTCCCACGGGCCCATGAGACCCACATCTCAGCGTGGCTCTCAAAGTCCAACAAAACCCATGTCTCAGCGCGGCTCTCACGAGCCCATGAGACCCACGTCTCAGCACGGCTCTCAAAGGCCCATGAAACCCATGTCTCAGCACGGCTCCCACGGGCCCATGAAATCCATGTCTCAGCACGGCTCCCACGGGCCCATGAAACCCACGTCTCAGCGTAGCTCTCATGGGCCCAGGAAACCCACGTCACAGCGCGGCTCTCACGGGCCCAGGAGACCCACGTCTCAGCGCGGCTCTCAAGGGCCCATGAGACCCATGTCTCAGCGTGGCTCTCAAGGGCCCTCACAATGTGGCTTCAACCTCCCTCCCCTGCCCCACGCACAGCCTGTCTAGCCACATGGTTAGTCCTAGTCCAGCTGAACTCCGTCCTCAAATGGGCATCCTTATGTGTGCCTCTGTGTCTGACTGTCCTCTCTGTCCCTCCTCTATCTGATCTAACACAGACAAGTCTTTTCTTTAAAGCCTGGCTCCAGTGTTACCATCTCTGTGTGGCTTTCCCTTTCCTCTCTCCCAAGACCCTGTGGGCAAACTTTTCTTGCAGTTAGAGTGTTGTCTATCTTCTCCATTCCTCTGAGTGCCCACCATCAAATTCAGACTATGCATTCCAGTGACATTTGTCTCTGAATCCCCAGTGGAACCTAACAAGTGTTGAGTAATTATTCACAGACATTCATGCACAGCGTTGGCTACCCCAACACAGGCTGAGCTCCACCTCTGGAAAACTGGATCTGGCTACCCAGCCTCTGAGTTCCTGTTGTACACAGCAAATAACCCTCTGCTAAGACCCGAATGGAAGTGCAGTGATTGCTGGGGAGCGGAGAGGCCTCCAATATTAGTCAGAGTTCTAGTCCAGAGCTACATCCCTATGGCAAGGCCCACGTGGCTGTTGAGCATCATGAAAGAGTAAAGGCTTTTCTTCTCAATGAGTTGTTTCTGCCCGGGGCCAACTCAGCTCCAAGAGAACTGAGCTGGACTCCATTTCTGCCTTATGCTTAGGACAGCAACAGTCACAATAACATTCCTACAGTCTAATTTTAACACTGGTAATGCTACAAGAGGCAAGAAAAAAATTAGCTGGATTATCTGTTTCCAAGAGCAATGCACAGAGCTAGCATTTTGGAGAGGGGGGAAAAAAACCCTTTTGGTCTTGATCAGAACACATGCAATGTGGCCACAATTAGAAATAAACAAGACAACCCATATAAGTAGTTAAGCAATTGCTTTCTAAAATGATGCCTGTACCTTGGAGAGCTATCAGTTTCTCACCCATAAGGTAGGAAGAGCCTAGGAGGAATGGACAGTGGGTAAAATTATAGGGACCCACCAGGCCCATCTAACGAGAGATGAGTGGGAACTCACAGTTCATCTTTCTCGTGACACTGCCATCTACTGAAACCTCCAGCTCCTCTCTGTCTCCCACACCTGCGGTCCCACGGTCAGTTTCATCTCGGCATTCTCTTGCCTGGGTCTCATTTCACATCTAATTTACTATTCTATTTGTTGCCGTGAGGTTTCCCACCCTCCTTCCAGAAATTAATTACTGCAATTATCCAACTTTTAATAGCTGCTGATTTGGCATCTGCAGGACATTTTTGAGAAAATGCACCGCTACATTTCATTTGCATATTTGAGAGACAGTGCGTGAGAATTAGAATTTTCCTAAATTACTTACTGTGACCTGAATAGAGAAAAAGTATCCTACCAAGTGGAAGTCTCATTTGCATACTTAATTTGGCCAATTACCATCGCAGGGTGAGAGAAAGTTCTTCCCCACACACTGATGTGACAACTCAGGGTGTTTATCGGGAGCCCAGGCTCATCCACAGAGTCTTCAGATACTAGGAGACAGAAGCACAGGCCACTGTCTGCTCTGCCTCACTTCATCAGTCACCGGTGGAGACTTGCAGTAACATGCTCACCAGTAATCAGTTTGATTGCTAACCACCCAAACCACAGGCTTGGTCACTCCCTTTGCAATTGCATTGCATGGTATGAAATACAGCTAAGGAAGCCAGACATCCTCACAGTAAGGCAACTGCCACTGGGAAAGTGTTCAGTGCCAAGATGCATAACCTCACATCGAGAGCTGCAGAGAAGAGAGGTTTATTCATCAAACACAACTTGACTTTGGGCCTGAAGTGAGTTTTAGTTCTCCTCTCACCACTCCGATGATTTTAGGAAGTTGCACAACTTTCTTGAGCTTCAAGCACCTACAAACTGGGGAGAATTTCATGTACTTTAATGACTTGTTATGAATATTGATTAAATAATGTTCCTGGAACAGAGGTAACCCTCCCTGAGTGTTAGTTTCCAACACGCTCCAGGCAGACTCTGTCCTGAACACTAATGTAAAGAAAGTGAGGTCCTGGGCTTTAGATAACTAAATGACTCAAAGACATTTGATTTAGGGCTCAAATAATTTTACCCATCAGTTAGATGTCTGAGGCAAGCATGGTGGCTGGTCTTTAAAGATGCCCCCCAGTAATTCCTCCTTTAGGACACACAAACCACCCCTCACATCAGTAGAAGAGACATATGTCCCTTCCTGCTGAATCCAAGCTGAACCTCTGATTCACTTTGACCAATAGAATGCCATGGAAGCAATGCTGGCCTGTTCCAGGCAGGGGTCTCTGGAAGGCCTGGCAGCTTCTGTGTTTGTGCTTTGGGAACCCTGAGCTGCTGCTGTGTGACCTGCTAGAAAATCAGGTGTAGGGATACAGGTAGAAGCCAGATGGAGAGGGCTACATGGAGAAGAAGTCTGGATCCTTCCAACGGCTTAAATGAAGGACAAGGCAAGGCTGGACCTGCATCCCCGTGAACTCCCGTTCTCCCATAGAATCCGCAGCTGTGCAGGGAAAGACCAGGAGCCCTGGCAGCAGGGAGGCCCGCATTTAACACCAGGCCACCAACTCAGAATTGTCAAACGGCAGGTATGTTGTCTGAGACTCAGTTTGCCACTGGATAAAGTTGGAACAATGATACTCCCCACTGTGGCGCTAGGGGTAAAGAACCCGCCTGCCAAAGCAGGAGAGATGCAGGTTCGATCCCTGGATCGGGGAGATCCCCTGGAGGAGGGCATGGCAACCCACTCCAGTATTCTTGCTTGGAGAATCCTATGGACAGAGGAGCCTGGGGGGGTTTCAGTCCATGGGGTCGCAGAGTCAGACACGACTGAAGCGACTTAGCAGCAGCAGTCAGGGAAAGGGGGTAACACTGGGCCTGCTGCGTGGTAGTTGCTCAAGTCATTTCCTTTCACCTGCTGCTAATTCAAATGTACGTTTTCCAGGGTTTCCTCAGCTTCCAGGTTCTTTCTTAGAACCTCTAGAGAACGTGTTTTAAAAATGGCAAGCACTTCCTGAGAATCTGTCTTGTTCTGAGGCTTGACACTCTCGCTCATACAGTCTCGGGCCATTGGTGCTGCTGGGTCAGGAGCTGAGAGATGCCTTGCCTTCCCCATCTTCCCACTCCCTGAATCCTGCTCATCTCAGGGCCTTGAGTCGATCTCACAATAGGTCTCCTGACTCCTTGCTCTTCACACTTTCCCACAGATGCCACCTTAATTGGGCTACCATCATGTGTCACCAGACTGCGGACAAGGCTCTCTACCTCCCCAGGCCACCCTCCAGGCAGCAAGAGAGATTATAATACAAAAACCTGATGGCGTACCCCTCCACGCGAGAGAGACTTCGTGTTGCCCGTGGGATAAAACCCACCCCTGGCAGGCCTGCACCTTCCTCCGCCCACCCCATCCGGCCCGTTTTCAGTTCTGCTCTGCTCTCACCCCAGCTCCCTTCAGCAGGCTCATCCCCACCTGGTTAATTGCTACTCATTTTTCAGGGCTCTGCTGAAATGTCACTGTCTGAAAGATGGCTTTCCTGACCTCCACCCCTTCATCTAATTCAGTTGCTCAGTCGTGTCTGACTCTGCGATCCCATGGGCTGCAGCACGCCAGGCTTCCCTGTCCATCACCAACTCCCGGAGCTTGCTCAAACTCCTGTCCATCGAGTCGGTGATGCCATCCAACCATCTCATCCTCTATTGTCCCCTTCTCCTCCTGCCTTCAATTTTCCCCAGCATCAGGGTCTTTTCAAATGAGTCAGTTCTTCCTATCTTTAATTAGGTCTTCCCCCCACTTCCATGCCCATTATTTACTCTCAGCATCCCACTTCCCCCCCCCTTAATATCACTTGTGACGAATTTTAATTATATATTCATTTGTGAGCTTAGTACTTAGCCTGTCTGCCTCGCCACCACCTCCCAGTCCCCAGCACAGATGCAGGCTCCTTGGAGAGCGCTCAGTGCTCATCCCATTAGCCCTGCACGTCCTACGCAGCACTGAGCCAGGGCAACAGGCAGTATCCAAGAGATGAAGCACTGAATGGGAATTGAAGGGCTCCTGGTCCCACCAACGGCCAGTGCTATCTGCCTCAGCTATCCTGGGCTTGCCTCATGCAGGGACATGATTCCATTCAAGTTTTGCCTGGTTGTTGTTTTTATACGGTCACTTCATCAACAGGACAGTCTGTTTGGAGGGGCCGTGGAAGGGTGGGCAGCACTCAATCAAAGGTCTCGAAACCACTGATATTCCCCTGCAGGGACACGTCGTGAGGGGGGCTCTGCTCATACAGAGGACCGGGGGCAAAGGCAAAAAAGGGAAAGGGAGCCTCTGGCCAGGGGAGCCTAAGAGATCAGTCGTGTGAAAAGGACAAGCCCGTGTGTTCATCAACAAGTACCTGAGGGTGATCTTCGTGGTACAAGCGAGGCAGCAGCCTCACCATGATGCACAGGACCCCGGGGTGCATGATCACAGCATCACTGTCGTCTGTCCTGCAGAGAGAGGGAAGCAGGACATCAGACGCGAGCTTTATAGTCCCTCTTGCTTTCCACACAACTTTCTGGATCTCTCTAAGACAGGCCATTTGCAGCCTGCCACTTACTATCTATATGCTATGGTGTGGTGTGCTTAGCTGCTCAGCAGTGTCCAACTCTTTGCGACCCCACGGACTTTAACCCACCAGGCTCCTCTGTCCTTGGGGATTCTCCAGGCAAGAATACTGGAGTGGGTTTCCATGCCCTTCTCCAGGGGATCTTTGCAACCCAGGGATTGAACCCAGGTGTTCTGCATTGCAGGCTGATTCTTTACCATCTGAGCCACCAGGGAAGCTGAAGAATTCTCGACTGGGGAGCCTATCCCTTCTCCAGGGGATCTTCCTGACCCAGGAATCAAACCAAGGTCTTCTGCATTGCAGGTGGGTTCTTTACCGGCTGAGCTACCGGGGAAGCCTGTCTATATGGTCTTGAACTAATTAATCTGAGCCTAACTCCCCCTAACTGTACAAGAGCTGTGCAACACCATACTTTCTGCATAGAGTCGCAGAACAATGCCATTGTGCACCAAGACACAGAGCCCAGCACAGAGCTGACGTTCAACTGAAGTCAGTTTCCTGGACCCCTATCCTCTTTCCACATAGGTGGGAAATGGAGAGGCTCTCATTCTTTATTAAACACACACACACAGGACACTTCTGGCTTCCTTCGAGATGGTGTAAGCACTGTCCCACCCACTGAATGCAACTTAAAACCCACATAGAAAGCACGAGCAGCTCTCCAATCTGAAAAGTAAACTGCAGCAGAGAAGGAAACCAAACCAAAAGCATCCTGGGGCTTCCCCACCCAGCATCCTCCGGAATGGGCTTATAGGGAGTGAGAACTGTGTAGGAAGCATGGACAGGACAGACTGACCTCTAAGAGAAGGCTCTATTTCTGGTCTAAGGAGCAGGAAAGGAGGCCCCAACAGGTCACAGACCACGGAGGGGAATCCCTGGAATTTTCTCTGTTGGACTTCTCCATCCATTCTTTCTCACCCATCCTTCAAGAAATCTCACAGCAGCAGCAGCAGCAGTCAGACTGGTATTTGAAGTTCTTGGGGAGGGGAAACCTTCTCTCTGATCAGAGGAGTTCTGGTCCCAAGAATCAGGCAAGAATCTCCATTGCTTTTGTCTATTTCCTCTCCCTACTCGGCCCCAGAGACAGATACAGCAGTGGGAAGTGCGCGGCAGAGCAGATAAACTAAAGCTCTAGCTTTCTAGACAGAGGAGGAAGGAAGGGACCCCAAGGAGCCAGAAAGTGTTGGGAAAATGATGAAGAAGAAGAAATTTAAGAAAGTGAAATCATTAAGTTGTGTATCAACCTCTGGGCTCAATTCTGAGCTGCACATGAGTGGATCTGACCCTAAACCACATTCCAAAGACTTTGAGAACTGAACTCAGGGGTAAACTACCACCCAAGACTGGCAGGGGACAATGAGAAGGCACATCAGCTTGCCCAGTAAAATCTCTGAAAACCAGACTGATACTGGACACATGGTCCAAGAAAGATGGATAAGAATTTGCAGCTTGAACCTCATTGGGTCAGTTGCCTGCTAAAACAAAATAATCAACATTCTCCAGAAGATGGCAATGAGGGCCAGAATTCATAACATCAAAAATGTCCAGGATATAATCTGAAGTTACTCAGCTTAGAACAAAGGAGGGAAATCACAATATCTCACATGGAAAAATATAACAGATGCCAAGTTGGAGATGACACAGTGGTTGGAATTATCAGAAAACAGCAAAAATCAGTGAAACTATAAACTGAAAAACAATAGAGGAAAAATGAAGTAAAGGTCTAGTTATTTGAAAAAGTTTTAAAAACTGAAAAACCACCAGCTAAGTTAGCAAAGAAGGAAAAAAGATACAAATTACCAATATTATAAGTGAAAGAGAGACTACCATTACAGACCCCACAGACATTAAAAGAATAAGAAAACATCACAAATAACTCTGTGCACACAAATCTGACAACCTAGAGAAAACAGACCAAGTCCTTCAAAGCTACAAAATACCAAAAGTAAGCAAGAAGAAATAAATAAGCAGAACAGTTTTAACACCATTACAGAAACTGAATATGTAGTTTAAAACCCTTTCCACAAAGAAAACTCCAGGCCCAGATGTTTCCACTGGTGAATTTTACCATACATTTAAAAGATAAACAACACCAGTTCTATACAACTGCCTTCAAAATATATAAGAGAACACCTTCGAACGCATTTTGTGAGACCAGTATGACTCTGATATCAAAAGCAGACAAAGCCAGTGCAAGAAAAGAAAACTATCTGCCAACATCGCTTATAAAAACAGGTGCAAAATCTCTACAAATTATTGCGAAAACAAATATAACCATACACAAATAAACAAGGCATTGTGGCCAATTTGCCTTATCCTGCAAGGCTGGTTCACTGGTCAAAAATGAGTCAATATAATCTATTATATTAATAAATTAAAGAAGAAAAAATATGATCATAGGCAGAAAAAACATTTTAAAAATTCAACATCTGTTCATGATTGAAAAAAAAAAAAAACTCTCAGTAAAATAGACATAGAAGGAATCATCCATAACTTGGCAATGGACATCTACCAAAGAAATTCAGCTAATGGAATATTTGATACCGAAAGACTGAAGACATTCTCTTCAAGCTTAAAGACAAGGTAAGTACGTCCTCTCTCACCATTCGTATGCAACATCATGCTGAAACAATGGATTGGAAAGGAAGGTATAAAACTGTCACTATTCACAGACAATATGATTGTCACATAGAAAAAAAAATCCCAAGCAATCTAAAAAAAATAAAAGTTTCTAGAAAAAAATAAATGAATTAGCATGGATGCACAGTGACATACAGAAATTGATCACATTCCTACTAGAAGTAAACAGTTGGGATACAAAACATTTAAAATATCATTTAAAATCATGCTCCTAAAACATAAGAATAAATCTAATTTTAAAAATGTGCTTGCTCTGTATGCTGAATACTATAGACCTTGATTTTTTAAAAAAATCATAGATTTATATAAATGGAAAAACAGTCTGTTTATGGATTGGAATACTCAATGTAGTTAAGGTCTTAATCCACTCCAAATTCATCTATAGATGCTGTTTAATACAATTCCAATCAGAATCCCAGCAGGATTTTTGTAGGCATAGGCAAACTGATTGTTAAATTTCAACCTGTGAAAGACACTTTAAAAATGAAACGAAAAGTTATAGACTGGGAGAAAATATTTTCATCCACACAATGGAATACTACTCAGTAATAAAAATATAAGAACTACTGATACAAGCTGGATAGATCTCAAAGGCCTTGTGCTGAGTTTAAAAAGCTAGCTTCAAAAGGCTACACACTTGTGCTTGTGTTTACATGTTATTCTGAAAAAGATGAAGCTAAAGGAATAGATTAGTGGCTGTCTGGGGTTAGGGGTTGCAAAAGGGTTTAAGAGACAGCACTCAGAACTATCTGAAGGGGTGGGACTGTTTGTTCGTATCCTGATTGTGGTGGCGGTCACAGGACGCTACACATGACTTAAGACCCACAGGGCTCTACACCAAGAAAAAGACTTGGACTGCATGCTAATTGGGAAAATAGCAATACAAAGAAAAACAAAGGAAAAAAATCACAAGACGAATCCTGAATCACAAACACTTGATTTTCAAACATCTTGCCTCTAGCGTTGCTTTTACAACCCACAATGATATTGTTCTTGGCACCACCAACCCCCAAGAATGGCTAAGGTGCCAGGAGTGCTTCTAACACTTGGTGTTAATTTATCCAGTTCAGTATTGAACAAATATTTGTTGAGCTAAGTATCTTCCTGGCATGCTGGATACATCTATAAGCTAAACAAAGTAAAACCCATACCTGATAAGTGAGAAGGGTATAGACAATAAAGGTAAACATAATAAATAGCTAAATGACAAATAATAAAAATTACTATTGCTATATAAGTTTTACTATAAGTAGTATTGTAAAATATATACTAAATACATGTCATATATTATTATATGGTATATTTAATAATGTAATAGAATAATAAAAAAGAAATTACATATTATGAAGAAAGATGATAAATGTTATGGAAAAAACAGAAAAGAGAATTTAGAACATTGGGTGTAAGAGGGAAAAAATTTACAATTTTAACTTGGGTGGTAGAGTTGGCTTCTTTGGAAAGGTAACATTTGGATGGCCTTGACAAAGGGGATGCAGATATCCAGAGGAAAAGCATTTTAAGCAAAGAGGATAGCCAGAGCAAAAGCCCCCAAAGTGAGGGTATGTCTGATCTGTTCGAGGAGCAGCAAGGAAGCCTGCATTATTCCTCCGATACTAAAGCCACACAAAGAAAAGAAAATTACAGACCAATACCCCTCATTAATATACATGCAAAAAACCCTCAACAAAAAACTAGCAAAACAAATCCAACAGCCTAGGACTATATACCATGATTTAGTGGGATTCATCCCAGGAAAGCAAGAGTGGTTCAACACTAAAAAAACAATCAGTGCTGCACACCACATTAATAAACAAAGGAAAAAAAGGATCACCTCAAATGATAGAGAAAAACCATTTGACTATATTCAATACCCTTTCATGATTTAAAAAGACACCTGACCCAATGTCCTGTCCACCTTCTCCAGACCCACACTGTGGACTGGCTGGCCTAGAAGTACGTCATCCATCCCGGATGGAAGGATCTGGGGACCACCAGAGACGTTCAGCATGACTCATCACCATGGCAGCTGCCATTTATTGAGCTCTACTGCAGTGTGTGTGTGTGTGTGTGATGCACGCTATGGGGGGGGTGTGCTTCATGGGTAATACATATTCTGTATTTTGGAAGTCACGGTACATATTTGGTATTTATATATGTATCCTCTTTTTTGTGAACATATCACCACATCACAGTTACACGGATTAGCTAACGCTGCTGAGGGCTTCCCTGGTGGTTCAGATGGAAAAGAATCTGTCTGCAGAGGGGGGATCGGGGCTCGATCCCTGAGTTGGGACAACCCCCTGGAGAAGGAAACGGCAGCCCCCTCCAGTATTCTTGCCTGGAGAGCTCCTTGGACAGAGGAACCTGGTGAGCTACAGTTCATGGGGTGGCAAAGCGTCGGACATGACTGAGCGACTGACACACATCCCCACAATGCTTCTGAGGAGCAAAGCACAGTCCCTGGGCACACGCGCTCAGAAAACAGCAGCTGTGATCACTGCGCCTAAAGGCAGCATCCTCTCCAGTGCTCACCTCACAACAGCCCTCCAGCGGACCCTCTTACTATCCCTCATTCAAACTGAGAAATCAAGGCACAGCGCGAGGAAGTCAAAGTCTCAAGGAGCACGGCCACTGAGGTGTAGAATACACAGGCCTGAGTCTAAGGCCCACAGCTTTCGTCTTCCTCCTGGAGACCGGGGCCCACTGTATAGACACAGCTGAGCCCAGTCGCTTGCCAAGGGGGATGCCAAGCGTTGGTGGAGGGCACAGGTGAGCATCCTGTCCCCCGTGTCCAGCCCACTGCCCTGTCCTTTACCCCACAGACTCTCAGAAGAGGCTGGGGGTTGCACTTCCTCTTTTCTAACCATTAGGGAAGGTCAAGGGTGATGCATTTATTTTAATGAGAAAAAATTGTTCTATTTACGAAATCTGACTCTCATACATCTAAAAATTACTCATTGTAAAATCAGGATGACATTTGACACAGGAGTTATCTATAAAGAATCAGGCCTGATGCCATCTACAAGTTAGTGCCCAAACCTTAAATTGCAGGCTATTGTGTCAGAACATTTAGTAGATCGTCACTATTATTGTGGGAGTATCCAGAAAAAGCAGGGCAAATACACACCCACACCCACACCCACACCCACACATGCGCAGAGGCTCTGGAGGCCACAGACACCCACACCCACACGCGCGCAGAGGCTCTGGAGGCCACAGAACCCCACACCCACACACACGCGCAGAGGCTCTGGAGGCCACAGACACCCACACCCACACATGCGCAGAGGCTCTGGAGGCCACAGACACCCACACCCACACACGCGCGCAGAGGCTCTGGAGGCAGACACCAGCGCCATGGTGCTGTGAAACGCTCCCTTTGTTTCTCTTGCTTCCGTACAACATTCATGCCTGCACAAAGCTTCCCGTGCTCACCCCACCAGGATGCTGGAGAGACCCACACATCTGTGTATCTGAAGGCGGGTGAATGGGATCACGTAGAGGAGGCAGGGTTAGTCACTCAGTCGTGTCCAACTCTGACTCCATGGACCACAGCCCACCAGGCTCCTCTGTCCATGCGATTCTGCAGGCAAGAATACTCCAGGGAGAGGAGCCCGAACCAGGGCCACAGGCAGTGCTGGGGCCCTGGCCCCACCACAGCCACAGCCGCGGAGCCCATAGCTTCAGCTGGCTGCCGCGACAGAGGTGACACAAAGGTCATAGGCCTCCAGCCACAGCGGCGCCCGCAGCCATGGGGAGCTGGGCAGCCACGGCGGCGGGGCCCCCGATGCTAGTCCCCCCAGCCAGGGCGGCGCCCGCAGCCCCAGGCTCCCCGCTCCCAGCAGCAGCGCCTATGAATGCGGCAACCCTGGAGCCGTGATGACACCAGCGACCCTGGTCCCCCGCTTCCCCACAGCAGCAGCAGCGCCCACGACCCAGGTGACCCCAGACGTGGGGTGCCTGCCGCGCCAGTGCCCCAGGCAGAAGGGCCAGTGACGGCAGCAGCCCTGGCAGCACTAAGGCGCCAGCGGCCTGGAGGACGAGCAGGGACAGGGAGACCGGGGGCACCCCTGGCAGAGCTGCTGCAGGGGAAAGGGCTGGTCTTCAAATACAGCCAGAGGCCACCAAGAGAAGCCCAAAACTTGGGCTACAGCACCACCTACTGAAAAGCAAAAGAAAGGCCTTTTAATTGGGAACTTTAATTGTTAGACTCAAAGTAAACAAAGCTTCACCTGAGTAAGAAAGACATTTCCTCCTTCAAATGCACTGGCAGAGGAACAACTCATCAAGCACCACGAAAAACCAGGATAACACAGCATCACAGGAAGAAAATAACAACTCTCTAGAAACTAAACTTAAAGCCTCAGAAGATCGTGATCTAACACAGAATTCAGAATAGCTGTCATGGAGAAAACTCAATTAACTACGAGAATAGTCAGGAAGGCAACTCAATGAGTCAAGAGTAAAATTAATAAGCAGAAGGAGTACTTTACCAAAGATATTGCAACTCTTAAAAAGAACCAATGGAAATTCTGGAGCTGAAAAGCTCAATAAATGAGATGAAGAATGGAGTAGAAAGCACTAGAAACAGAGCAGAATACTCAGGAAGGCAACTCAATGAGCCAAGAGTAAAATTAATAAGCAGAAGGAGTACTTTACCAAAGAGATTGCAGCTCTTAAAAAGAACCAGTGGACATTCTGGAGCTGAGAAACTCAATAAATGAGATGAAGGTGGAATAGAAGGCACTAGAAATGGAGCAGAATACTCAGAAAGGCAACTCAATGAGTCAAGAGTAAATTAATAATTAAACGTATTAATAAAGGAATACTTTACCAAAGAGATTGCAGCTCTTAAAAAGAACCAGTGGACATTCCGGACCTGAGAAACTCGATAAATGAGATGAAGGTGGAGTAGAAGGCACTGGAAGTGGAGCAGACCATATGGAAGGGAGGATCAGCTCACAGTTAGAATCTAGAGATGATTTGGTAAAAGAAGTAGGAAGATAACATTTTTTTTAATGAAGAAACTCTACAAGAATTATCCAATTTGATTAGAAAAGGCAACTTAGAGATAATGGGTATCCCTGAAGGAGAAGAGAGATTACTTAAAGGAACAACAGCTGAGAACCTTCCAAATCTGGGAAGAAACTGGATATATAAGTCCATGAAACTAATAGAACTCCCAATTATTTCAATGCAAAAAGATCTTCTCCAAGGCACATTATATTAAAAATGTCAAAAGTCAGTGATAAAGAATTTTAAAGATGATCGGGAAGAAAAAAAGACAGTAACCTACAAGTTACCCCCTTTAGGCTATTATATTTCTCAGCAGAAATGCTATAGGCCAGGAGAGAGTGGAATAATATACTCAATATATAGAAAGATTAAAACTGTCAACCAAGAATACTCTACCCAGAAAAGTTATCCTTCAGATATGAGGAAGAAATAGTCTTTCCTAGACAAACAAAAGCAGAGAGAGTTCATCACTACTAGACCTGCCTGGTAAGAAATGTTGAAAGGAGCTCTTCTACCTGAAACAAAGGAGCAAAAGTCCCCAAAACTTTGAATAGATAATAGACAGAATCAGAAAGCTGCAACTCTGTATCAGAATAAGTTGTTAAGCAATTAGAGCATACAGGTCAAAAGGGGATAAAAGCATTAAAAAAAAATGGCTACTTCAATTTGGTAATAAACTCACAACACAAAAGGGGATAATTTCTGGCAACAAAACTAAAAGGGAAGAATAAAAAGATAAAATCTGTATAAGCAAATGAAGATGACAACTTTTCAGTAGAAAAAGAACTATGTAACCTATGAAATGGGTTTCCCAGGTGGCACATTGGTGAGGAATTTGCCTGCCAGTGCAGGAGATGCAAGGGACACAGGTTCAACCCCTGGGTCGGGAAGATCCCCTGGAATGGGAAAATGGCAACCCATTCCAGTATTCTTGCCTGGAAAATTCCATGCACAGAGGAGCGTGGAGGGCCACCGTCCATAGGATCACAGAGTCAGATACCACTGAGCGACTGAGCACACACATAACACAGCAACCTACGGAACCGTTTATGCAAACCATGAGGTAACCATGACACTAAAATCCAGAGCAGAGACGTGAAACGTAAGCAACAGGAAACTTAGGAAAATGCCACATAAAACCACCAAAGGGAAATGACAGAGAAGCAAGGGGAAAGAAACTATGGAGGTATAGAGCAACCAGAAAACAAAAGGTGAATGGCAATATTGAGACTGTGTGTCAATAATCACCCTAAATGTAAATGTATGGAATCCACCAATTGAAAGACAGAGTGGCTGGGTGGATTAAAACGCAAGACCCAACTATATGCTGTCTCCAGGAGACTCATCTCAGCTCTAAAGACAAATATAGGTTCAAAGTGAAGATATGGAAAATTATACTCTAGGCAAATGGCAGCAAAAACAAACAAACGTAAAACCAGGTATAGCCATACTCACAGCCAACAAAATAGACTTCAAGCCAAAGAAGATGACAAGAGAAAAAATGGGGATAATCCCTCAAGGAGACATAGCATGTGTTAATATATACGGACCTAACAAAGGAATACCAGCATATATGAAGCAATTCTAATTAACCTAAGGGCAGAAATTGACAGCAACATAAGAATATTAGGGGACTTTAATACCCCCACTTACATCAACAGTTAGATTATTTAGACAGAAATTCAATAAGGAAACACAGGGCTTAAGGGAAACATTAGAGTAGACAGACTTAAATAAATATAGAACATTCCATCCAAAATCAGCAGAACACACATTCTTTTCAGGTGCACATAGAAATTCTCCAGGATGGACTATATGTTGGGACACAAGTCTTAATAACTTTAAGAATGAAATCATATCAAGCATATTTCCAACCACCTGTATGAAACTATCAGTTCAGTTCAGTTCAGTCGCTCAGTCGTGTCCAACTCTTCGCGACCCCATGAATCGCAGCACACCAGGCCTCCCTGTCCATCACCAACTCCTGGAGTTCACTCAGACTCACGTCCATCGAGTCTGTGATGCCATCGAGCCATCTCATCCTCGGTCGTCCCCTTTTCCTCCTGCCCCCAATCCCTCCCAGCATCAAAGTCTTTTCCAATGAGTCAACTCTTTGCATGAGGTGGCCAAAGTACTGGAGTTTCAGCTTTAGCATCATTTCTTCCAAAGAAATCCCAGGGCTGATCTCCTTCAGAATGGACTGGTTGGATCTCCTTGCAGTCCAAGGGACTCTCAAGAGTCTTCTTCAACACCACAGTTCAAAAGCATCAATTCTTCGGTGCTCAGCCTTCTTCACAGTCCAACTCTCACACCCATACATGACCACAGGAAAAACCATAGCCTTGACTAGACAGACCAATTATAAGCGAAAGGATGGAAAAAT
This sequence comes from Oryx dammah, assembly GCF_014754425.2. Classification (NCBI taxonomy): domain Eukaryota; kingdom Metazoa; phylum Chordata; class Mammalia; order Artiodactyla; family Bovidae; genus Oryx; species Oryx dammah. Next base: position 17,273,904 of record NW_024070190.1, read on the forward strand.
CACAATATGTAGAGACTAAACAACATGGTACTGAAGAAATCAAAGGAGAAATAAAAAACTACCTGAAGACAAATTCAAGTGAAAATATGCCACACCAAAGTCTATGTGATACAGCAGAAGCAGCTCCAAGAGAGGGGTTGACAGCAACACAGGCTTACCCCAGGGAATAAGGAAAATCTCAAAAACAGTCTAAGCTTACCCCTGAAGAAGCAGAAAAGAAGAAACAAAGCCCTAAGTCAGTAGAAGGAAGGAAATAAAAAACCTGGTGGAAATAAATTAGAGACTAAAAAGATAATAGAATGAAACTAAAACCTGGTTCTTTGAAAAGACAAGAAAAATTGACAAATTTTTAGCTAGACTCACCAAGATAAAAAGAGAGAAGGCTCACATAAAATCAGAAACAAGAGAAATTATAACAGATATCACAGAAATACAAAGGATTGTAAGAGAGTACTCTGAACTGCTTCACATCAACAAATTGGACAGCCTAAAGGAAATGGTTAAAATCTTAGAACAAACAACTTCCTAAGACTGATTCATGGAGAAACAGAAAATCTGAATAGATTGATCACTATTGATGACTGAAACAGTAATCAAAAATATCCCAGAAAACAGAAGCCCAGGACCAGACAACTGGCAACTTCTACCAAACATTAAAAGAAGGATATCAAGCAAAAAAATTGAAGACAGGGGCATGCTTCCTAACTCACTTTATGAGGCCAGCACTACCTTGATACCAAAACCAGACAAGAACAAAACAAAAAAAGAAAATTACAGGCCAATGTCTTTGGAAAACGTAGATGCAAAAATTCTCAACAAAATAGTAGCAAACTAAAGGCAACAGTATACTGAAAGGATCATACGCCATCAGCATGTGGGATTTATTCTGAGGATACAAGTGTGAGTCAACATCCACAAACCAGTCAATATGATACACCATACAAACAAAAGGATACAAATCATATGAGTATCTCAACAGATGCAGGAAAAGCATCTGACAAGATTCAACATCCATTTATGATTTTTAAAGCTTTCAATAAAATGAATAAAGGTCATAAATAACTTATATGTCAAATCCAGCTAACATCTTACTGCACAGTGAAAGACAAAGCATGTTCTCTTAGGTTAGAAACAATTATACCCACTCTCACCGCTCTTATTTACTACAGTATTGGAAGAATTAACATTGTTAAAATCCCCATATTACCAAAAGCAATCTACAGCTTCAGTGCAATTCCTATCAAAATTTCAACAATATTTTTCACAGAAACAGAATGTAAAAGTTCTAAAATCTGTATGGAACTGCAGAAGGCCTTGAATACCCAAAGCAATTCTGAGAAAGAAAGGACAAAGCTGAAGGTGTCACACTCTCTAATTTCAAATTACACTACAAAGCTATAGTAATCAAAACATATATAAAGAACTCATGCAACTCAACAACAAAAGAACAGTTTTTTTTAAATGGACAGAACTCTGAGTAGACATTTCAAAGATTACACACAGATGGTCAATAGGCACCTGAAAAAATGTTCAACATTACTAATTATTAGGAAAATGCAAAGCAAAATCACAATAAGATATAACCTCATGCCCAATAGGGTGGCTATTATTTAAAAAAAAAAGATAGGCAATAACGAGTATCTGCGAGGGTACAGAGAAAAGGAACCCTCATACGGTGAGAATGTAAATAAACATCATGGAGCTTCTGCAAAAAATTAAGAACAGAACCACCATATGGTCCAACTATTCTGCGCTTGGGTATTTATCCAAAGGATATGAAAACATTAATTCAAAGAGATATATACACAGTTACGCTCACTGCAACTTTATTTGCAATAGCCAAGATAAGGAAATGATCTAAGTGCCCATCAACAGATTAATGGATAAGAAGATGTGATACACAGGCGCACACACAGTGGGATACCACACAGCCAGAAAAATGCGAGATCTTGCCATTTACAATATAAATGGACCTCGAGGGTATTATGTTACTTGAAATGTCAGATGGAAAAGATAGTGTATGATTTCACTCATATGTGGAATATAAAAAGTACAAAAATAAGTGAATAAATAGAACAAAACAAAAACAAACCCATAGAAGAAACTCCCTGGCTGCCCAGTGGTTAGACTCCATGCTTCCACTGCAGGAATCTCACTTTCCCTGGTTGGGGAACTAAGATCGCATATGCTGTGCAGCCAAAAAAAAAAAAAAAGGAAACAAAATAAAAGCATAGATACAGATAACAGACTAGTGGTCAGAGGAAGGGAAGGAGGGTTGCAGGGGGACAAAATGGGTAAGATGGATCAACTGTATGGTGACGAATGGAAACAACTACAGTATATGCAGAAATCGAATTATAACGCTGCACCTATGAAACATACAGCTATAAACCGATGTCACCGCAATTTTAAAAGGTGCAGAGTCTAATGGACCTTTGTCCAAAGAAGACACACAAGTAGCCAACAAGCACGTGAAAAGATGCTCAATATCAATAGCCTTCAAGGAAATGAAAATCAAAAGCCCAGTAAGACAGCACATCATCCCCATGAGGAGGGCTACCGTCAAAGAGATAATGACAAGAGTTGACAAAAAGATGTTCAAACTAAACCCTCACACACTACTAGAAAGAACATAAGACGGTGCAGTCACTCTGGACAATGATTTGTAGTTCATCAAAATGTTAAACATCGAGTTACCATACGATTTAGTCACTCTACTGTTGGGTATCCAGACAAGAGATACACAAACACGTATCCACAAAAATCTTGTTCATGAATGTTCATAGCACTGTTATTCATAATAGCCCTGAAGTGAAAACAACGCAAACACCCATCAGCCGTTATGCGGACGTTAACTGTGGTATTCACACTGGAATGTTACTTGTCAATAAAAAGAATTAAGTTCTGATACATGCTACCGCATGGATGAACCTTGAAAACATTATGCTAAATGAAAGAACCAGAAACAAAGAAACCACATACCCTACTATTCTGTTTATGTGATATATCTAGAATAGACAAGTCAGGAAAGACAGGAAATAAGTGAATGGTTGCCTGGGACTGGAGGCAGGGGTGGAAGAAATGGGAAATAATGGATAATGGAGTTTCTTTTTTGTGTGAAAAAATGTTCTAATCAATTGTGGTAATGATCATATAATTCTGTGAATATACAAGAAAAACATTCAATTGTACATTTTAAATGGGTGAATTTTATGGTGTTATGTCTCAATAAAGAAGCTGCTCTTAAAAAAAAAGATAAGAGAAAAAAGAATAAATTTTCTCACAAGAAAACATCAGGGTCCTGAGGTTTTACTGGCAAGTTCTATTACATAGCTAAGAGGGAACACCACCCAAATGATTAGGCCAGCAGAAATTTGACAGTAAAAATAGTAAAGAAAGTGTGAAAGGCTGAACTTTCTCACAAACAAAAAAAATATTTTTAAAAAGTCAGCAAATCAAATCTAGCAATAATTATATCATGAGCAAATTCTGAAGGAATGGAAGGTCAGAAAACAAACTGATTTACCAGATTAACCAATGCAACAAGAACAATCATGATTATCACAGTGGTTGGAGAATTGACATCCAACCCTCTCACTACCAGCTCCCAGTACCAATGTCTGGCTGACACATTGGGTGCTCACTATGGTAAACACGTGCAATGTCTTTCAAAAGAGAATCCTGTGGTGTTAAGGGCCACGTGACCTGGAGAGGTGGCAGGCAGGATAGTTTACTGCAATATTAATTTTCGTCTTATCATCGACACTTCAGAGGAATGAAAAAAAAAAAAAGATACCAACTATTCTGTTGCTTTGTTCTTTCATTTACCCCCTCCTGATCCAAGGCGGGTGGGCGGTTCTTTGTGCTCCCTCACTTTAGTGGAATTCTGTGTTATAGGAATGAAAGTAAAAAGTTGTTTATCAAAGTCAGGCCCTTGAGAAGATTAGGCTGCAGAAGAGATGTCCTTGTTAGGGGAAATGGAAGCAGCAAGAGAGAACAAGTCCCATGATTGGGAAGGACGCTTTGGTTTGTGTCTCACAAGTCAAGGACATCACCCACTCCCTGGCAGTGCCCTGACAGGCAGGAGATGCCATCTAGGAAGGCAAAGGCTACTCAGCGCACCAAAGAGGCTGGGTCCAGGCACCTAGGCTCCGAGGCACAGCAAAGAAGCGAAAGGAGAAAGGGAGCCTGTGCGCAGCAGAGCTCTGCCCTCAGTTTCCAAGATCAGGTAAGCCTCCCTGGTTCTCGGCGACTCATCAGCATCCCCCGACCCTGAATTGAGTCAGACTGGTTTTCTGCCAGCTCTCAGGGAAGGGGGGTGGCGTTAACTTGATTTAAAGAAAAGAAAAGGCAAAGTTAACCAAGACAAAGTTAACTTGATTTAAAGGAAAGAAAATCACGCTGTCACCAGCAAAGCCCACTGGGATCCCAGGAAACATAAGGTGGAATCTGGGTGATAAGATAAGGTCTACCCTCTTCCTTTGTGCCTAGTCTAGTCTCACTTGTTCACTGGTTACTGCATGCAGAGGCCCTGCCCCGGGCAGGCACTTCAGACCGGAGTTCCCAGTGCAAAACGGCTGCGCAGGACGCGGCAAGGCGCAGATCCGGTGCAGAAGCGAGGTGCACGGTCCTCCATTCCAGACGGTGGCCGTGGGCCGTGTGCGGAGGTGGTGCGCCCAGCCCTGCGGTCTCCACCCCTCCCGTCTACACAGGATCCCTAAAGGCAGCCCCACCCCAGGCTTGTCCAGAGAGCAAGAGAGCTTGCACCTCTCCATTCTCTGTGAAAAGAAGGTTTCCTTTGCTTCTGAATCCAGTTCGGTCTCCTGTGGGCTTAAACATCAGATAGGAGGGCGCTTGCTGGGAATGGACTCAGGAGGGTGAGTAGCAGCGTAACTTTCCGCACACCCACTTTGTACTGCACATGTGCGGGATATGTGCCCGGGACACAGGAGACAGACACACCGAGGACAGGTCAGGGCAGCAGGCAGCAAAGCTTTACCTCTCTTCCAGGTCTGGCCACTGCTTGAAGCTTCCCTGGGGCTCACTGCCAGGTTCTGCCCTCCACGGGTCCACCGCCAGCTCCTGCCTGGTCCTCGGAGCGTCCTTCAGGTCCCTGCGCAGGTGGAGGGTGCCTCGGGCCATGCTGTCCAGAAAGCTGAGGATCTGCAGGGAGCTCTGGATCTTGGGTGGGAGCAGGCTGGCGGAGGAAAAGGCCTCACTCAGCAGATCAGCAAATGGCCTGGCCTTGGTGTCCTCCCAGGAGGGCGGAGGGGCGTCCTCTTCCTCCAGGGCCCCAAAACAGCCCAGCAAGCAGAGGTCCTCGGCCAGCTTCTCAAAGAGCCCGGTCCTCCTAAAGAAGTCACCGTTGACAGGGTCCAGGTACAGTGCAGCTGACAAAGCACAGAGGCTGTGCAGGACCAGGTCCAGGGTCTGGCTGGGGGACACTGCCCCCCACGTCTGCAGTGGGGGCTCCTGGAGAGACCCCTCCAGGTCAGAAAGAAGGGACAGCAGCCCGTTGAACCCACTGGAGACTCTGAAAGCAGCGCGGCCTTTGGGGGTCTCCAGGATCCGGAGCAGAGACTGAAACCAATGAGATAAAAGTGAGTGAGGTCCAGGCAGCAGAACTTTAACGCTGAGCTCCAGCCCGGCATTGCCAGAGCGCTCCTGATGCTCCTCCAGGATCCATGCCAGAGGAATAGCAAGCTACCTGCGGGCAATTCTGAAATACTGGGAGGTCTATACTGTTCCTCTTTATTTTAGTTTCGAGTTGCCCCTCTGTGTCTTTGTTCAAATGGTTGCTCTTAAAGCCTATGCTGCTTTATAGGGTTGATTTACTGTCTTATATCTCAAGTGCATCTCTCTCCACAAACCTTTCTCTGACCCCTCACTTATGCTCATCCCAGGCTGAGTGCTCATACCTCTAACTCCCCAATCAGAACTCTCACCATCCTGCATGGAAGCTATTTGAAAATTGTCGCAGCCTTCCTCTAGTTTGAAGTGACATGAAATCAGGCTTGTTCGCTGCTGTGGATTGTGGTACCTACTTAATAAATACTTGCTAAACTCATGGAATAAACCATTTTCTATATTGCAAAAGGAAACAGTGAAATCTATACAAAGCAGTTTATTACTACTTATCTTCCTCTGTGTGCAAGCACAGGTATTTTTAATAAATGGAAGGTAGTCAAACAAATCTACTTAAAGGCTGGTGTACCACAATCCACAGCAGCGAACAAGCCTGATTTCATGTTACTTCAAACTAGAGGAAGGCTGCGCCAATTTTCAAAAGGGAATTAAGGTGAAGGGCAATCCTTCATGGAGGGAGACATAGAGGTATAACATATACTATAGACCATGTGTGGACTTTAGGCTGTTACAATGCACACTCTAGAATCTACCTTTGCAAGACTGCTGAGGTCTTTCTGGACAGCGAGACTTTTAATTCCCTCTGGAATCAAACACTAAGCACTTCCAAAGCACCATTATTTGGTCCTAGTACCCATGATATACCCTAGGTATTCAGTAAATGTTTTAGAAGGAAAGAAGGACTGGACTTAAGAAGTTCTCATTCTGGGCTAAAGTCTCACACCTAACAGTGAAGAATGGATGGATGATTTTAGATAAATATCAAAAGCCTCTAGATTTGGGCATTTAGTTGTTTACAATTCGTGAAAATTGAATGGGACTCCATCAAACCCGGGTTTCTTAAGCATGTTTCCCAGAAAATGACTAGGCCCTGTAGTTTTGCTAGCAGCTGCGGGAGGAACATTTGAGCTGTTTCATCCTTTATGATGGTTAGTGCTCTAGTGACACAGGGAAGAGACTTTTCTTCGCAGGCATAGCTTAGAGTCAATTTCAGGATGCTTGAAACAAGGTGCAAAGAGGAAGAAGTAAGGGGGAAAAAGTTCCTAATTTGGGAGAGATGGGTGAAGCTGTGTCTTAAATGCGTGGTTTAGGGTGATGGTCTGTGGCATAATACCTGAAAATCCAACGACAAAGAGAAAACTGATGGGTCAGAAAAGGGAGCAAAGGGATTAGACTCCTAAATTCTCATATAGAGAAAGTCAAATAGAAACTCAGTAAAGTTACAGGTAAATATGAAATATGAAGTCATGCACTTTGCGGGGGAAAGTAAGTTTCTAGTTCTATCTCTAAAATGCTGGTGACTCCAACCTAACACTAGTGTTTACCTGAAACACTATGCTGTGTACCACTAGAACCCAGATTTTGTTACCTAAGATTATATTCTGCTACAAGAAGCTTGAACTGCTTGGTGGACGGTGAACCCAGGCATGGGGTAGGAAATGAGCCAGAACGAAGCTAACGCCCACAAGCAAGGACTCTTTCAAAGATGGAGAGAAATGATGACCTAGAAGCTGCTTAAAGTGTTCCCACTGCCCCGTCAATGACATTTCAAGTAAACAAAACAAACATTGTAGAAACTAAGAGAATCTATACAAAGCCAAAGGTCATGATTATGCTCAAAATGGACAAATTATCATATAGAGTGAGGTAGAAAGATTCATCCGTACCAATATGGGTCGATTGATCTTTTCCCAGTTATAGGAAAAGGAAATGCATGACTTATGGTGGTTAGATCAATGATTGCCCTCCACAGCTCTGGGGGATGGCTGTGGGGAAATTGAATTATTTTGTTCTTTAAAAGAAACTCAGCATCAGGGTCACCCACTAATAGGGGATCAAATCAGAGTCATGGGATATGGTTCAGGGAAATGGGCTCTCCAGACTGTCTGACAGATAGAGGCAAATTGAAGCACGAAGGACTAGTGTTTTTAGTGACAGCTGCTTTCTCCTCCTAAGTGAGGATATGACTTAACTATTTCTGTTGCTATTTAGTCACTAAGACATGTCCAACTCTTTTTGCAACCCCATGGGCTGTAGCCTGACATGCTCCTCCATCCATGGGATTTCTCAGGCAAGAATACTGGAGCAGGTGGCCATTCCCTTTTCCAGGGGAGCTTCCTGACTCAGGGATCAAACCTGTGTCTGCTGCATTAGCAGGCAGATTCTCTACCACTGAGCCAACAGGGAAGTCCAGCTACTTCTGTATTTGGCTCAAAACTCAGGAAAGATTGCATTTATAGACAGGTTCTTTAAGAGAAGATTATATGCAGAACAGATTCTCCAGGATAGTTGTTGGTGAATGTAAAAGCTTAAGGTTTAGCAGCACAGAGTTCCCCTAGACTAGGCAGGGACTTTCTCTGAATACACAGCATCACCACAGCTGCCTTCCCAAAATCCCACCCCCAACCCTGGGACTCTGGGGCCAGTCCTCTGTGCCTGCCTTGTATGAGCAACTCACTCTGGACAGAATTAGTGCTTCTTTACCGAGGTGGAAATGCGCTCTAACCTTCAAGCATGCTGAGTGGCGGTGGTCTCTCCCTGCCATCTGATAATCCACGTGAAAGGCTGACTGACCATTAGCGTTGGTCAGTGTGGTTCAGCATTGTCTGTCTCAACCTGTCTCAATGTGACTCGTGCCATGAAAAATAAATAAAGTACCGGTACATCAAGAAATCTGAGGCTCTAGGGTGTTAAACTATCTAAGTTTATGTGAGTGCTTTCAATAGCTCTGAAAACCACTATTATGTTATTCAGGGCAAATGGAATGAATGGAAGTCTTCTGTTTATCACATGACACGTGACAAAATAAACACCGAAAGGAGAGAATGATTAACAAATAAAACTAATCAGATTATAAGCAATTGTCTGAGTGCTAGATGACCACTAAAACTCCCCTCTTCCCTTAAGAAACCACCTTCCAGTTGTCCAGTTTTATACCAAATATTGCTCGTCAGATCTCCGTCATTCCGAGTGCTGAGGGCAGATATTTTAAAAAGAGAGCCACACAATCATAGCCATCCTTATGATCTGTGTCTCTCAGAGGGTCTATCCCCTTAATTCCTAGATGGCACTTCTCTCCTCCTATAGGGAGGGGGGAAGAAATGGCTGTCCTTAATTGTTGCTTTGTTTGATTTATTGAATACAGAGTCATTATCTAAAATGGGGGTAATGCCATTAGACCTCAGGCTTCTCTATTATTTCTTGGGATGGGGTTAATTTCATATTTGCAGAGTCATAAAGTAAAGAGTCCAAAATCTAATTACAAAGACTTAATTTCATAGCAACTAAAGAGAAACATTTCTATCATAAAGGAAAATAAATACTGCGCTACTTCGGGAAACGATTTGTCAGGAACTGGGGGCCTAGGAGGAGGGTCTCCATTACTGTCATTCAACTTTGCCTGATAATGCATCACCTAGCTTGCAAGTCTGCGGAAGGGAGTAAATTTAATCAGCTGAAGTCAAAGTAATCAGGCTAGGGTTGACACATTTCAAGAAAGGTCAGCGTTAAGCACATTTTCTCCTCCTTAACTCAGTTACCATGTCATCGTCTCTGAGTTAGTATTCCTCCAGCTTGAATCTATAAAATGGATGTCTGCTGCAAAGCGCTAACTATGTTAAGACTAACAGGATTTATTTCACATTCTATTATTTGTTATTCCTCATAATTTTCCATGTGTCATGCTGGAAGACGGGTGAGGTAACGCAATTAAGCTCAGAGTTGAACAGCTAAATGTATATTAGCAAATCAATCTGAATTTGTGCCTAACCCAATCATGGTCCCACTGGCCGTGGAAAGGAAATTCATTTGCTTACATTATTCTTTAACTTGGTTATCATTTGCCAGAATTAGGTGGTGAAGTCACATGTGCTTCTGTATTGGTATGGAAGCACCATTGGATTTTTGGAAGCAATTGCCTGAAGTCACATGTTTCTGGAGGAATTTTCTCCTCCAGAGCAGCTGGCTGATTCTCAGGGAAGGGAAGTGAGGGTGGCATCATGATGTGAATTTACTTCAGAGATGGCAAACCTTGGCCAGGTGGTGGGGTGGAGGGTCCTGCCTTTGAGGCTCCCACATTCCATCACTTCCCCTTCATTCTACATCTGACCCACTTTGCAGGCACAGTGCAGGCATACTCTCAACTACCAAAATGGGAAGTCTAGCCAGAACTAATTTTATATCCTTGTTTCCCAAGGGGTTCCCAAAGTGATTTAAAACAAAGGCCTATCTCACATCAGATTCCAGCAAATGTTGGCTAGTTGCTCATAGGACTCGATGGTGGGCAAGGCTGGAACAGGCTCTGGGGCCCCAATCCTTCCCCACAACCCACCAGAGCTTCACTGAGTTATCAGCCTGGTCTGGGAAAAGCCACGGTGGCGCCAGGCACCCTCCTCACTGCCCAGCAGTAACTTGGTACCCAGGAAGGAGACAGCACGTTGAGCACAGGGTGAAAGTGAAAGTCGCTCAGCCGTGTCTGACTCTCTGCAACCCCAAGGACTATGCAGTCCATGGAATTCTCCAGGCCAGAATACTGGAGTGGGTAGCCTATCCCTTCTCAAGAGGTTCTTCCCGACCCAAGAATCGAACCGGGCTCTCCCGCATTGCAGGTGGATTCTTTACCAACTGAGCTATGAGGGAGCCCAGAGTATGACTGTGTTAAAAAAGCTCACACAGTATTCATCCCTGATGTACTCTCTTGATAGTGTGATACTGAAATGATATTGAATCTGTAAAACACCATGGCTTCACATGGCTAATTCTGGAAATTCAGTCCTATTACCCAAGGTCTGACACTCCAGTATGGTGCCTCTGGGCTATCGGGTAAACAAAAGGAACTTTGGAGCAAAGCAGAGAGCTTTTCTGTAATAGACACGAAAATACTGTACTCTCCAAAACTTTCCTCTCCGTGGATCTGTTTGACTATAAATGTGAAAATGCCAGGTACAGTTAGGGATTCCAATTATTCATCCAAGAGAAAATCAAAGTCCGGACTGCCTTGCTCCCTGCCTTCCCTGTCCCTCATTCGAATTAAGTCGAAGAGAGACATATGAGAAAAAAATTCAACAAAGGGCATGGTGAAGAGAAAAGATCACCCAATTTTTAGTCACTCGTCTTAGATTCAAATTCAACTTCACCTTTGAGTATTAGAATCTCTCCAGGCCTGTCTCTACTGCCACATCAGGACTGGGCCACATGAAGCCAAGGCGCTTTCCAGCTATAAACTCTCATTAATTCTTGCTGTCCCTCCCCCTTCATCTCCCCTCTACATGCTCCCTTCAGACCTGTTACCTCACATAACCATGGAACTCCAGTATCTTTCAAAAGACCTTTAACTTTCCTTTTTTGTTCCATCACCTTCACTGATTTTTTGACTCTGTGATGAAGTCACTGTTTTGGTTCTTGTCATCTATGAAATGCACGATAACTGCAGTCAAAATGCCACTTTCGGACGGGCTTCTCATGACACACTGGCTCTGCTGAGCTCCACAGGCCTAGGTCATCAGACGACACGAGGACCGCGACATCAGAGCCCAACACTGGCTTTGCCGAGAAATTAAGTTGGTAAAATAAACTGAATGTCGTTCTCTAACTGTTTAAATGGTTTTATACTGAGATCAGCTCAGTTCAGGTCAGTTCAGTCGCTCAGTCGTGTCCGACTCTGCGACCCCATGAATCGCAGCACGCCAGGCCTCCCTGTCCATCACCGTCTCCCGGAGTTGACTCAGACTCACATCCATCGAGTCAGTGATGCCATCCAGCCATCTCATCCTCGGTCATCCCCTTTTCCTCCTGCCCCCAATCCCTCCCAGCATCAGGGTCTTCTCCAATGAGTCAACTCTTCACATCAGGTGGCCAAAGTATTGGAGTTTCAGCTTTAGCATCAGGCCTTCCAATGAACACCCAGGACTGATCTCCTTTAGGATGGACTGGTTGGATCTCCTTGCAGTCCAAGGGACTCTCAAGAGTCTTCTCCAACACCACAGTTCAAAAGCATCAATTCTTCAGCTCTCAGCTTTCTTCACAGTCCAACTCTCACATCCATAACATGACCACTGGAAAAACCATAGTCTTGACTAGACAGACCTTTGTTGGCAAAGTAATGTCTCTGCTTTTGAATATGCCATCTAGGTTGGTCATAACTTTCCTTCCAAGGAGTAAGCATCTTTTAATTTCATGGCTGCAGTCACCATCTGCAGTGATTCTGGAGCCCCCCAAAATAAAGTCTGACACTGTTTGAACTGTTTCCCCATCTATTTCCCATGAAGTGATGGGACCAGATGCCATGATCTTCGTTTTCTGAATGTTGAGCTTTAAGCCAACTTTTTCACTCTCCTCTTTCACTTTCATCAAGAGGCTTTTTAGTTCCTCTTTACTTTCTCCCATAAGGGTCGTGTCATCTCATGGCTAACTATGGTTGAGGGTTTTAATTTGGAAGTGAGAGCAACTTTGTATTATACAAAATTCACCGGTGGTCCAGGATAACATGGTAATGAAACAGGAGTGTGTTTTGAATGCAGGGTTCTTTTGCACACAGGGTTCTTTTGCACACAGGCATGGCAGGTCCCCAAGTCAGTTCCCTGGGGGATATTTGCATTTCAGTCTGCTCTTCTCTTAAACAGCCATAAATGAAAGATAGAGGATTTTTGTTAAAGGTATAAGCCCCCACAGACAAAAGAAATGGAAAAGCAGGAACAGAAACAAAATTGTGAGAGTTATAAGGCTGATGATAGTTATTATCATCTTTAACTATTTTAAGACAATTTGGTGATGGTTAACAATATTATAAAAACATATACATACGCTTTTCTTTGTTGTCCAAAGGTGACACCCTAGTTTGACTTTTCCCTGTGTAACCACTGTTCCTATCCCTTTGACTGCCTTTGGCTTCCTCTTCCCAGTTCAGACGTTCCCTCCTCCGTGACCCTTCCTCAAACTTGCAAGACTGGTTTCTACTTCTCTGTCCCCATGGCAGCCTGCTTTCAGCATCTACCAGGGCATCACCATGCTACACCACTATGCTGCTGCTAAGTCACCTCAGTCGTGTCCGACTCCATGATTGCTTACTTAATATTAGTCCTAGTCTAGAGCTACCAGTTAGCAAGGGCTGAGTTTCATTCAACTGTGTGTCCCGGGCACTCTGCATCAGGCCTCGCTCACTAAAGGCTGGGTGGCTAAACAAGGCAGCAGCTTGGCCACCACCAATTCGGGCGCCACTTCCATAGTTTGCAGTGTGGCTGGGAAGTAACTGCCCAACCGAGGACTACAGTTCCTGGCACTTCATGCATCCGGATGAATCCTGCCCAAAGAAAATTGGATATGTACCAGTTCTAGGCCAGAAAAAGAACGTGCACCATTTTCTTTGCTCTCCCTTCCCTTGTCTGCTGGCTGGGTTAGATGCCTAGGTGACAGTTGTCCCTGAATGACATTCCTCCCGATTACTGACTGGACCATATGTAAGAAACCTCTAATGTGCCAGGCTATTGAGCAGGTGGGATTTATTTGTGACAGCAGCTAGCACTACTCCACCTGTAGGGTAAGTGGCCACGTGAAGGAATGAAGGCATGGGCAAATGCCGATGGCTCGCTGCGTGTCCATAGGGAAGCCCGTCACAAAGGAGGGCTTGACATCACCTTCAGGAGATCCAGTTTCAGCTGTATTTCCCCCTGAGTGGACGAGCACAAAGCGCCCACGATGATGCTCATGTACTCCTCGGTGTTGATGACTGAGAGCTGCTCCAAGATGCCGAGGGAGGGTCCCCGGTAGCACTCGTCGTCCAGGAAGATCTTGATGAAGGGCACCATGCCGTGGTCTTTCAGGACAACTGGGGACCAGACAGACAGTATTGCTAGAGTGATGGGTATCTTGGGACCTTAGTTTCAATTATAAGGACAGCTTTTCTTTACAATTTCCAAGTTTGTTTGGCTACATATGTATATGTTTTTTCCACCCATTAGAAACGTTTTTTTCAAAATCAATACTTACTGTTAAAATAAGAAGAGGAATAGAGAAACTATGGAGCTGAGAATTAAAAAGAAAACTGCTTTCTTCTCCAGTGAGAATTCTGCTTTTGAAACCACCTTCCCCCTTTTCTAAGTAATATAAACTTTAATTGGATGTACCTCTGACATTTATTTCCACATAATTCCCTAATCCAGGGCCAATGGCAATTCTTATCTTATCACTTCTTATTTCTGCCTAAAGTCTTGTTCAAAGCAAGCCAGAATTTAAGAATGTATTTAATTCATAAGCAGTTTCTTGGGATGGTGGGGGAGCAGAATCAAAGAAATTTGGCTAACGGTATGTTTTTTGTTTAAAAGTAATCCTAAGAATTTCTTCCCCGGGACTGATCTTTGGAGTAATTACATGTAGAATAAGAACCAGGAAGTAACTGGATCATTCAAATGGCATGATGTGGATTTGAGCTGGTCAACTCCAGGAAGCAGAATTTCCCAATTATGAGCCAGGTATTCCTTACATGGAATCGCCTAGAGGGCCTTTTAAAAGTAGATTTCTGGGCTCTACCTTGACCTGATAATTAGATCTCTGGGAGGGAACCTAGGAATACGTATCTCCCTTTTAACCAGAACCTCCAGGAAATCTTTTATAGTCTCACATGAGAGATGCTCCACCATAATGAAATGGTCATTCACGTTTGGCATAGATGACCTCTGAGGCCCCAAGTAAAGATGCACCAGATCACCAAAGCCATTCATGTCACTTTGTTGATGCATCTGCGTTATAGTATAACATACATGCATATATTTTATGCATGTCTTTTTAAACATGGGAGCCACGTGATCTCAGGAAGCTAAAAAAATTTTTTTTAATGAATGAAGCTATTAAACCCATCATGGGCTAGAAGCACATCAAATTATATCCCTTAAAAATGATGACAATATTTTACAATTTGAATCTTTTTATAAAAGCATCTATAGTCAGTGCAGCAGGATATTAAAAGACTTTACTTGAGGGAAATGGGGTTTCTGTGGTCTCATAAATTTAAGATAGCTCTTTGACTCACAACCTTATTTAGCAACCTAAACAGTAAAAAGTGTCAACTGATGTGTCTACCAATTTACTGATGACCACCAGACATAAAGCAGTAAATGGACGTCAGCCACAGCCATGGCGTTGGCTATTCTTTGGATACAGCCTTTGAACACTGACATAAGTCATCAGGAAATAGCCAGTGTTTCCCCAAGCAGTCACAATGTGAATTTGGTGCCCTTCTCACCTGCATTCCTAACTGACCCTTTCAGAAGCGTGACCACAGTTTTCAGCATCACACAAGTCAGTTCTCTTTCAGTGTCTTGAATTCCAGGATTGATTTCTTTTTTTCCTGCCATATTTAAGAAACAATGAAAAGAAAATTTTAAGCACATGTGCTATGGCCCCAAACCTCCAATTCCGTCACTTTTCTACCCTCTTTGTTGTCGTTGCTCAGCCCAGCTCTTTGCGATCCCATGGACTGCAGCACACCAGGTTTCCCTGTTCTTCACTGTCTCCTGGAGTTTGCTCAAACTCGTGTCCATTGACATGTCCAATATCTATCTTCTTAAAGAAAGATGAATATCATGCTTCCATTATAAAGGAGTGTGCATCCCAACTTTAAGATGTGACCCCACAATCCCTGCATCAGAAGCTCTCCAACTTAAATTGCATCAGAATCCCCTGGAAGGCTTATAGAAAAATCCAAGGCATGTGCATGGAGCATGGTTAGGCAGGAAGAGCTCTCAGGCCAGCAGTCCTGAAGCAGAGGCGAGGGGATACTGCCAAGAAGCCATGGGCATACAACCCAGCAGGGCGCACAGAAGTGTGGCCTAGCTTAGAGGGGCAAGCTGGGCCAGCAAGGCCCTGGTTATTGACCTCTGTTCCAAGTGGGAGACCCCTGGGCCCTACGGCCCCATGTGAGCAAGGTGGCCATGTTCCAGTAGAGCCCAGAGGTGACCCCACACCTTTCCCCCACCCAGCGCTCAGGCCTCTCTGAAAGCCCTTTCCCTTTTGCACTCCTGAGGCCCTGTCTCCCTATCTACCCATCTACATACTCAGACAATAACTGGCTCAGGAGGTATCTCATAGCTTAGAACTCATCAGGCCTGAGTTAGTCCCATGAGTTGGCTTAAAGTTACACCTATGCCTCTCAACTTATCATGGGGAGGAGCAAGCAAGTTACAGAAAACAGGGAGTCTGCCTGCTCTGTGAAGCCACGGATCCCAAGGGTGCTCTCTCTAAGCTTCATGGCACCAGGCGACCCTTGCATGCTCACTTCTCTCTGTTATGTTGATGGGTGCTGGGACTGGCACACAGACCAGGCCCAGCTAACACTGACCCCGGCCCATTCCCCACTTCCCCTCCTGACGCTCCAGGGAGGCACCTGACTTCCTCAGGATCTTGGCGTGCTTCCGCAGCTGGGCCAGCAGCAGACCCAGGAGCCCCGAGTCCCGGAAGATGTCAGGGAAGAGCGGGTCGCCACCAGCAATCCTGAGGATGCTCTGCAGGGCCACGAGGGTACAGAGTGACTCCGGGCTCTCCTGGATCAGACGCTGCACCTTCCGCAGGATCTCATGGGGCACGTAATGCAGCTCGAACACCAGGGCCTCCAGCATCTGGAAGAAGTGCCTCTGCACCAGGGTCGGCTTCAGGGGCATGATCTCCACAAACTGCGAGACGGGCTGCAGGGTCCACTCCAGCAGGAAGAAGTTGCGGGCGTTCCAGGTCCACATGGTCCTGATGGATGACAGGACTTTGGTGCAGAGGATGGGGTCGCTGACTTTGTGGAAAACATTCTGCAGGACTTGAAAGGCCTGAAGATTCTTCACAGTGACCCCTGAAGATGAAGAAAGGAGTCATCCTGCAAGCCATTTCTCCTGACTATGCCCAGAAATATGTAGTTGAATTATCATGAGGATGTGCCATTTAAAGTTTCTACTTTCTAATTCCTGTCGTAAATATCCATCGGAAGTCCAGAGAAGCCACCTGCCTAGGCTACGAGTAAGGTTAGAGCTGCATTGCCCAAGACGTGCTGGCTGATTAAGCACTGAAATGTGGCTGCTGTGAACCCAGGCGTGCCATGAGAAAAATACACGCCAGATTTCTAAGACATAGCACAAAGAAATGAACACGATGAAACAAAAATCATTAACGGTTATTTGTATGATCACATTTTTGATGGTAATATCTTGGCTATACAGAGTTAAATAAAATATATTATGAAAAATAATTTAACCTGTTTCTTCTTGTTAAAATTTTGTAATTAGAACATTTAAAATTATGGAATGTGGCTCACATTATATTTCCATTGGGCAGCATGGGGCTGGAGGACTGGTTTCACTTAGTTAAAATCAAATGATGCTAAAGATTACTAAGCAAAGTCAGTTTCATTTCTAGACAAGCTATTAAATAAAAAGACCATCTGAGCCCATCCCCCCTTTTTGTCTCCAGAAAAAGCCTCATTCTATCCTGCCCTTGAGACACTTCCTCACAGAACTCTACTTGCAGCTCTCTCTGCCTCAGACACTCAAAATGCTTCTGAAACCCCTGTCTAATCCTCACACTGCCCTGTGTGTCTGCTGGAGTCGCATCCAGTGGCTTTTCCTCTACTGGCCTCACAGCTTTCCCCCCTCCACTCCGTCCCCTTCCTTCCTTCCTGGCCCACCATCGTTTGCCTTGACACCTGTCTTGAATGAGACTCTCTGTGCAGTTTCCCAACTGACCCAGGCAGAGCTAAACCCCACCCTTCGTGTCACCACTGTTCCTACTTATCAGCCAGCTATTGAGCAGGTTGTAGCTCGGGCTTTATGTGGCGTCTCTGTAAAGCATCTCTAAGGCACAGACACCTGGCCTGCTCACAGTGGTTCCCAGCACGGTGCAGAGTGGCTGCTGGACAGAAGTGTCAGTACATGCGGATTGAATTCATCAGTCAATCAATCAATCAATATATCATAGAACTAAGGAGGCACTGACTCTGAGCCTGGGTTGCTGTTTCAGGGCCATCAGCCCCTGTTAGACAAGCAGATGGCACCAAGTAAGTCACATCAGAGGTGAGAGTGGAAATCACAGGTTGTCTCCATTATTTGAGCAAACATTTCCTCTAAGTCTCACCCAGGGCGTTTGGAAAAATGTATTAAGGAGAGATTCTCAATATATAGGTAATCCCCCAAAGGCATGACAGAATCAGGCCCTACTGAGTCACTGACAGCTGCCACATGTCTGTTTCTGCACAGAGAAGCGGGAAATGACCTGCACTGCCTCTTCAGGGCACAAAGCACCCAGGGACACCCAGAGACCCACCAGAAGCCTCGTGATGGAACTTGAAGCCTTCAAGCTGCGGGTAAGTGATGCTGTCGAACACCTTCAGCTCTGACCTCCCACAGGTTGTCAGCCACACCACCAGCCCGAGGAGCTCCTCCAGGTGGGGGTCAACCTCGCTCTGGGTCAGTCCATCGTACCTGTGGGGACAGACAAGACCAGCTCCCTGGATGTCTTGGACAGAACAGCCAGGTTTGCCCAAGGTGCTGGTCACAGGGAGGCAGAGGCAATGAAGATCACAGTGCTTGGCATGACCCCAAAGATCTCCACCAGTTTAGCACTGAAAGGCATGGGGTGGGGGGTGGGGGGGGGTGGTAAAAGTCACTCTGTTTGCAAGCATCAGCCCTAGGTCTAAGGACTTGCACAGATAGGATACAGGGAAACCTGTCTTTCAGGTATCTGAAATATCCCTGTATGCAGAGGAGCCTGTGGGCAGAGCCACAGCACCAGCTCACAGGAGAGCTGCTTTCCGTGGAAGGACACCCAAAGTGTATGGGCTTCAGGCACCAACAGGGCAGGAGCACCCCCAAAATGAGAGATTTGATATTTCAGAAGAGCAACAATACAAACATCATGGGAAATAATTGGGCTTTATTAGATTTCTTCATGCTTATTTCAAGGGTGGGTTTTCAGCTACTTATGTGTAGTGGGCTGCCTTGCTCTTCTCATGGAGAATGGTCTCTTAAGTCTCATTGTCATGTCAAGGGTAAAAGTACTGGCAGTGTGACTCCCATTAAAGGAAAACAAATGAGCCGATATGGGTCCTTTCTGACATTCCCTGAACAGTTTATTTTCCCTCCTGCCTTCCACAAGAAGTCTGGGGCAAACCAACCAGCCATTTAACCAAAGAGATATTTAGGAACTGCTGTGACAGAGACATCCATGGTAGCAGTCACCAGTCAGTGGGGTCCAGACTCGTGTAAAACACAGCATTCTCGTAGCGACATTCCTTGGGCTTCCCTGGTGGCTCAGACAGCAAGGAATCCGCCTGCAATGCGGGAGACCTGGGTTCCATCCCTGGATTGGTAAAATCCGTTGGAGAAAGGAATGGCAGCCCACTCCAGTACTCTTGCCTGGGAAATCCCATGGACAGCTACAGTGAGCTGTAGTCCATGGGGTCACAAAGAGGCAGACACGACTGAGTCTAAGACTAACCACGTAGGGATGTCCATTCTGTGTGCGCCTTTGGAGGAAGGTCCTCTGATGTTGTCATCCAATCCCATTCCTTTGGGATGTCAGTCCCCTTATCCGAGTCATCCCTCTAGACTAAAAGCCTCACTCTGTAGCAAAATCTGTGAAGCGCAGTGGTAATCTGCATCCTACAGATGAGCAGCGCTGCTCATATCCAGAGCTAAGCCAAGGGAATGTTTGTGGCTGTGCCCTTATAGAGCTTCCCCATAACCAGCCGAAGGGTTCGGGCCATCAGCAAGCTTCTTTCACTTCCATCCCTTGGTTTATCCAATCCCTGGACTCAATGTGAAGATGACATAGCAATTCCGAGTGGAGGAAATTAGTCCAGATTTTGCTGAGTCACATCTTTGTATGTTTCCCGTGGAAGAATAATTTGAGAATAACAGTAGGGGGAAGGCCCTCTGAGACAGGGGATGGAAGGAAGCCAGAACATTACCGAGCAAGGGCAGTTGGAGCTTAGTCCTCCTGGGGACTCTGGAAGGCAAAGTAGAGCTAGCCCACCCAAGGGGCAAAGAGATATTTAGGAACTGCTACGACAGAGACATCCATGGTAGCAGTCACCTTTGCTGGGTGTATATCCATCAGCTTCTACCAGTCATTGGTAGGGGGCTAGTCCTGGGGTTTGCTGACCTGTGGGCACTTCCAGCCCCACAGCATACAGGCAGAGCTTGTCACAGCCTTCCAACAGAGGATGTGGACTCTGACAGGGAACTGTCAGACTAGCAGGCGTGCCGGCAGTGTATGCCACCAAATGGACTTGGTACAACGGTTATCGAGCTCACCCATTGGTTTCTTAAAGAAGTAACTTCAAACTCAGCTGCACATTGAATTACTTTAGCAATAAAAGTCTCTCTGGACGTGCTCTATGGAGATTTGTATTTCAGAAGACATTCTGAGAAGCCTCAATATCTTTCTCCAGAGCACCATATATGATTCTGAGGACCTCAGCTTCCACTGTTTCTTCCCACCAAGCACAGCCACTTACCGAAGTAACACTTTGAGCAGCAGAGGGTAGCCCTCCCCGGTCTCAAACTCCAGGAACAGAGCTGAGGAGATGGGATAGGAGTCCTTCACAAAGCCCAAGACGAGGCTCACTACCTCGCTCACCTCAGGAGCGGGGAGGGTGTCGACAAGCCTCGAGAGGTTCTGGAGGGAGATCTTGATGCAATCCATGGCTGCAGGAGGAAACACACCCATGCTGAGCTCAGAGACAATAGCTTTGCTGCCGTGGTCATTCCCTCCCCACCTGACTGTAAATTGCATGTCAAGATGAGAATAAGAATTCATCTAAAACGCTTCTGCTGACTCTTGGATCAAGAAGAAGCTTCCTCTCTGAGACGTGTCATCCTGAGAGCCACGCTCTGGGGCCCAGATCGAGAGTAAGTAAAAAGGGAGAGGATGAAAATCTCTTAGCCCTCTGCCCCTAATTCCCAGCATGCACAGGGATCCAGGTCCTTTAGATAACAAGAGGCAAGACACAAGACCTGAGTGTCACAGGAGACCTTAAGGAAGCAATGCTGTGCAGAAATTAGCTTGATGAAAAGTGCAGGGAAGGATGTATGAACACGTGGGAAGACGAAGGGCAAAAAGAGGGTGTGTTCCAGCTACTAAAGAATCCAGAGGGTTGGCGCCTGGAAGTGTGATCCGCAGGTAGAGGGAGGAAGACGGTCCATCTGGTGTGCGGCCTGCTACGGGACGCACTGTTTACCCCAGAGCTGTGAGAAGCCAGGGGAAGAACTGAGTCAGCAGAAAGATGCCATTGGGTTTGCATTTTGATGGATCACTGTTTGTAGGGCTCTTTTGTTAGGAGAAGCCTCTTCTGAATGCCAGGAAAGCCACACCAGTGTTCAGGAAAAGTGTCTCTCAAAATTTGAGATAAGGCATGTTCAGTCCCTCACCTGCGAGGCCAAGGACACAATCCCAAGACCGCATGCTGGGCATGCACTGAGAGTTGCCAGCTTGGCAGGGAGACACCAACATAGTGCTCACTTCCTGACCTTCTCCTCAGCCTATAGGCCCATGGAAAATACTCATTCCCCTGCAGGGGCCCTGGGCACAGGACTCTAGGTGACTAGATCTCCATAACATGGCACTTTTTTTTTTTTCCAGCTGAGAATAATGACTACAGTGAGAGACCCCTGGCACCAAGGCAGGCAGCTTTTCCTCAGGAGTCTCTGACTCTAGTCTGTGAGGGGTGCCTGGGTTGCTGAGCTCCTCAGGCCTGGCTCAGCCCTACACTATTACCACTGGACCATAGCTTCATCGGAAATTCCCAGTCATGGAACTGGGGATGATGTTTTATCCCAGGGCTCAGTTACATTAAGAGGCGGGACTTGTATGTGCCCAGCTCTCAGCCCCTGACACCCTCTATTATAAGGGGTCCCAGAAAGAAGACAAGTCACGGGACAAGTGCTTGGGGACCAGCAGGTCACATTGGCAGGCTCAGATCCCTTGGAGTTAACCCAGGAGATGGACGGTTGTGTTCCTAAGAGGCACTTCAGCTGGTGAAGCTGAACAACAGTGGTGGGAAGGTCAGCTGAAGACTTTTGTCAGAACCTACTCATCCAGGTTATCTTTGCAGAGCCTCCCTCCCTCCCACGGTGGGCCAGCACCTGAGAGGGGGCCGATACATTTCCCCAAGATTCTGCAGGCCACAGTGGTGTCCGGGCTTCCCAGCATTGCTCGAGTCCTTGGGAGACAGACGATGCGAAGGGAAGGCCTGGGACAGCTAGAAGAAGTGATTCCCTCAAGGTATAACCTTGGATCACAGCCAAGTAATGACGCTGGGATGCTGACCAATGGGGTGCCCACTGCCAGGTACTATCTGAGGGCTTCAAACATGCCAACTCATTAATGCATCCCAGCAATCCAGTGAGATCAGCGGGATTGTTATCTCCATTTTATAGACAAAGGAACTTGAGCACACAGGCAGTAATGTGCTCAAGGTCACTCAGCTAGAGGGACAGGGCAGGAGCCCACAGCCTGGCTGTCTAACCTCAGAATCGAAGTCCTTAACTTTTACACACACTGTCCAGAGCAGAGCCTAAGGCACCGGAATTGGCAGCTTGGGTTTAATATGTGATTCTCTTCTTCACTAGCTGGGGAGCCTTGGCAAATTCTTCTATCACGCTTAATCATCTGTTTCCTCACTACAAAATGGCATTAATCATCAATATCTAGCTCAAAAAAATAGATAATATACAAATGAGCTCAGCATAGTATGTGTTTGACAGTATGTGTCATAAATAAGCTGCCCTTTCCCTCTCTCTTCCAATGGATCATTGAAATGAACAGTAAAAGCCCTGTCACTAATGGACCCAAGTAACATAGGGTCACCTACTAGGCATAAGTGGACATCAGTGAAAACCCTGTTTGTTCATCTCTTTTTGGATCCCTGGGATCTATGCTAATGCTGCCAGGGCACGCCAGGGTCTTATTCTAGAAAGTGTGCCCACAGACCATCCCTGATCTCCCAGGGTCATACCCTGCAGGTATTGGATGACGCCGACGTTCTGGGCCTTGGAGATGGTCTTCAGCACACAGAAGGTGGGCTCCTTCCAAAAGTAGCAGCTGTGCTCCCGAAGACATGTTGTGGCAATCATGAGAGACTGGAGTTCATTTCCTGAGAGAAGTCCCTCCAGACCCTGAGCCTCACCGCAAATGTTGAGCAACATCTGAGGAGGGGAGAATACAAAGTCTCTGGTTAGGAAGCCTCCTTCCTGTAATGAATTTGTTCCTTACTTTTCCTTGTCTCAGCAGGAGAGATAGAATTGTGGCTGATCACCCTCTGCCTGAGTCTAGCATGGTCAACAGCCACCTATAAAAAGGTGGAGGGCTAAAATGTGGACTCCTAACACAGTACGAGCAGTGGTTATCCTTTCCACGTCAGAATAGCACAAGAGTGCTTGACTTAGAGAGGTGTCTTATTACATAGGAATGCAGAAAACGCCACCTGTGATTAAAATACAGAATTAACAGTGCAATTTAAAAAGAGAGTTGTGTTCCTGAATCCCTGGCTGGCACTCAACCTCTGCTTCTCTCTAAGATCACGAGCATTATCCTGTAACCTCCTAGCTGGACTTCTTGCCCCACCCATCCCATGTTCCTATGGTTACCTCCTGAAAACCTACTGTGCACTGGCATGGAAACCAGACACTCTAATGTGGCTCCCAGAGTTCTGCATGGCCCAGCCCTGCCTCTTCCCTCACGTTATCCTGTGCACTCTCCTTTTGGCTCTTGGTGGTCTTGCGGGGACCCTCTTCCACTTTGGCGAACATGGAAAGCTCTTTCTGTCCAAATCCTTGAGCCCCTTTTTGCACAGTGACGGAATCTCAGCTGGATACTCATGGAACTGGGGACGGACCCCCTTTTCTGGTCTCCCCTGAAGATGGCCGGTGATTGTGGCCACGCGACCCTTCACTTGGCCAGCCGTTTCTTCTCCTCTCCTGTCTCCTCCCCCTTCACATCTCCATCCCAACCTTCAGCTCCCTGGTTCATGCCATTTCCTCAGAAGTGTCTCCATTTCTGCTCAACCATAAGTCAGGTCCCCTGGCTCTCATTTCCCAGCACATCTCTCAGTTTTCCATCAGAGCATTTAAAAAACTGGACCCTGCTCCTTCATTCATGAGATTGGTCTCCCCAGTCGGCTTCGCCATCTCTCTGTCGTCTCTATGAGAGGGTGCGGGTCTAGTATACAGATGCATCCAAGAGGAGCTCTGTACATTTTTGCAGAATGAAATAAGGAAACTGAAGAACCTTGAGGTGGTATCGCTGTGGGTCACATTCTGTCCATACGTAGAGAGGACATCTGAAGACAGGGCTGCATTAATTGCCTGCAGAGCACTTGGAAACCACACAGTGAAGACTTGTTTACGTACCCAGTCCTGTGTCCTGACCACCACTGAAAATATGATTTATATGTAGGCAAATGAGGCCTAAATTTCTAACAAGAGAAGCTTAGGGGACACCCCCTGCATAAGTGGAATCTGGCAGAACTCATGAGATGCCCACTGGTAATGAGGATTCTGGCTTGGGCATTGGTCTAAAATGGGCACGGCTGTGAGCATGCATGTTCAGGGGACAGCTGCACTGGCAGTTCCCAAATGGTCCTGTGTACCTGCTCCGTGTGATACAAAGAGAAGAAGACAGACAGTACCCCGCCTCCGCTGGAGAGGCCAGAGGAGTTTTCTGGAGAACACAGCATGCCAGCAGCTGAGAAAGCAGAACTCGTCAGTAAAGGGGAGAGAGGAGAGAAGTTGCATGAAAAATCTCTGCCAGTTGGAGAAGATAGGAAAGATGGGTCATGACATGAGCACACCACAGGGCATAGTGGCCTGAGATGGTGTCTGAGAGGAGAGATGGAGGTGACCCCACAGAGTGGTTAAATGCAGTCTCAGAAGCCAGATTCCCAGGCTCCAATCCCTGCCCCCACCCGCCTCCTCTATGACCCTTATTGTTGTTGAGTCGCTAAGTTATGTCCCACTGTCTTGTGACCCCACGGACCACAGCCTGCCAGGCTCCTCTGTCCACGGGATTTCCCGGGCAAGAATACTCGAGTAAACTTCCATTTCTTCCTCCAAGGGGATCGTCCCGACCCAGGGCTGAACCCACGTCTCCTGCTCGGCAGGTGGATTCTTTACCACTGAGCCACACTTGGACTCTGGACTCGTGTTTACTCACCGTACTTTAGATGACATTGAATAGAGATGACAATCCACACACATCCTGTGATGAAAGACAGGACTCAGGGAGGTGATGGGTGTGAGGTTATGGTACAAGGCTGGTACATAGCAAGTACTTACAGAGTTACACAAGGGGGCTTAGTGAGTTTGTTCTCAGAGGTGCAGGGGCCAGAGACAGGAGGTACCAGGTGCCCAGGAGGGTGGGCAGGATCCTAGACCACAGACTGGAGGACAAGAAGTTGGTGCAGCCAAGCAGAGGAGGAAGAGAAGCACAGTGTTCTGAAAGAGAACAAGGGCAACACAGAGATACAAGAAGGTGGAGAGAAACTCTGTCTTCCAAATGCACGGGATTCCACAGCATTTGCAGAGCCTAGGGGCGAAGGGGTGAGCTGGGCCCTCCAGGAGAACAGAGGAGGCTCAGAGCTAGGGGAAGAGAGAGACCAGAGGAGGTTGGAGAAGCAGGTTGGAGGACCAAGAAGAAGTCCAGCCCTCCCCGCACTCACCTGCACAAACATCCTCTGAACTTGAACATCACTCTCAAGAAGCTCATCCTTTTCCAGAGGAAAGACAAAGAACAGGTAGAGGCACTGGAGGAGCAGGGCTGGGAGCCCAGACGCAGCGACTCTGCCCAGCGTCTCCTGCAAGGGAGGTTCAGACGTGACCAGGGCTGCAGAGCGCAGCTCCAGACCCAGACCGGAGAGGCCATCCACCTCGCTCCTTTCAGCCCCGAACTTGGGGAAGTCACTTCCTCTCTCTGGGCGACACATTCTCAATTAGGAATGGAGACAATTTTAGGGCCAGTGGGACAGCTGTGAAGATTCAGTTGACATAAAGCGTGTATATTATGTGCTGGGTATTAGGCGTATCTTTTAGGTGATAGATGATAGGAAGGAGGGGGGAGGGCTGCTGCAGAGCAGAAATCAAGGGCATTCCTGGCAATCACACCGCTGATTCTGACAGGTTTCCTCCTGATGAGGGAACTGGAAACTCAGTCAGGAAGAGGTGGCAGAGAACAAGTTCAGGCATCCAAATTAAGGGCATGACCCGGGCCCTTTCCCTCCCCTTGCTCAGATCCAAGACCGCAGCTTGACCCAAACAGCCCTGTAGGTGAGGACCAATAACCCAGAGAGCCACGCACCTCAACAGCCCCAGGGCTACAGCCAGAGAGGAGACAAGGAGTCAGAACGGAGGGATCAGCCCGAGTGTGCAGCGCCACAGGGCCTCTCCCCACGGGCTCTGCCTGCAGCTCCGCCATTACCGCGCTGTAACCTCTGCAATGTGTGCGCACACATACGTGAGCGTGAGAGAGCACGTGTGTGGCTAATATAAAGCACACAATATCCCACCCTATGGGCTAAGCTGACAGACACGGTGGGTACGTTAGAGAAAGGAAGACTGTACAGGCCGGGCCAGCACCAGGCTGCTGCCGCCTAAAGGTTTCACTGCAGGGAGGGTCTGCCCCCTGTATTGGGCACATGCCCTTGCGTGGCCGCACTCAGGGTATCTCTCCCTGTGCTCTGAACTGCACCATCTCCCCAGAAAGCCAACTGCTTACTCTCGCTGCTTTGGAGGCAGACTCCTCCCAGCAGAAAGCAGGGCTTTAGGTTAATTTTTACTGCTCACGCTGAAAATAGGCCTTCCTCAGGGGGTGACGAGCCCCCACCCTGTGCTCCAGAACACTGTCCCAGATGGTGGTCCCGGCGGTTCACAGAGAGGAAATGTCAGGTGGGTGGTTCTCCCGCTGGTGAGCAACTGTTTGCCGTGCTCCTCTCCTGCTTCCTGGTACTATCTCCAAATGCCCGTCAGATGCCCGTGTTCACCATTAGACAGAGGGCAGCCACCACTCCAGCCTGGTTCCCTGCTGTTGCTAGTCTGGGCGCCAGGACACTCAGAGTGGGCACTCTCACTAGACAGAGGAGCCTCTGGACCTGCCCTGCACAGGACTTTGGGTCATTTATGCTGATGGCCACAGCTTCTGGGGGCTGCTTCTGCCCGAGAGGCCACCAGTCATCAGCAGACCACTCCAGGTCCCCACTTCGTGGCGGGATGAACACAGCCAGGATGGGGCCTGGATGGTAAGAAGGAATAGCAGCCGTTCTCATCTCTGGTGCGGCACAGGGCAGGTGCCCACAGGCCTGGCTCCTTTAGTCTGAGTTCAGCAGGAGGCAGTAAAGAGCAGTGGCTCACAGCATGGAGTCAGCGAGGCTGCACATCACAGGCAAACCTGATTGCTGTCACCAGTGCAGCCTCACTGTAATCTGATTCCCGGGGTCCTGGGAGGATTAACTGTACAAAGCATGGCATGCACCCAGCTCCTCCCTGACACACAGGAAATAGAGTCTACACACATCACCCGTCATTGATCCTCACACTAAGCCTAGAGCGGAAGCATTATTATCTCTAATTTTAAAAGTAACAGCACAACAGAGATGCAAAGAAATCAAATCATTTGTTCAAGGCGCACACGAGGTGAAAAGGCAGGATGTGAATAGTTGGGATTTCAGACTCTGAAGCCCATGTTCTTTATCCAAGGGGTGCAGAGGAGGAAAAGCAATCAGTCAGTTTCGTGGAAAGAAAGCACCCTTGAGAAATTCCACTGCCCTGTGCTGGGACATTGGTGAGAAGTGCCCAGCCAGCAAGGCAGGGCCAGTGGGGCCTGGAACTTACGGAATCTGTCCCCGTGAGCACGTACACCGACTTCAGAAGTAGGTAACCATCCTGATCCACGTCCGCGTCTCCCTTCCATTGCAGCAGCTTCCCCGCTGCTACCCGTGCTTGCTCTGGCAACAGTGGGGAGGAGAGAAAGGTCACCAGCAGGGCGGTGCAGTGGCCAGGTCACCCGGCTCCCCCCACTCGGGCCCCTCTCCCCCTGAGGTTTGCCTCAACACCCTCACGGCACGTCCACCTCTTGCACGCCCAACAGTGATGCCTGTATCTATACTGAACATTTCATACTCCGTCAGCATTAATCTCCTTGGAGGGCTGCTTTTATTATGCCACCATCCCTGTTCAACAACCATCAGTGGCTCCCTATTGCTAAATAATAAGAACACGCTCCTCAGCAGTTGGACTTGCCACAATCCAGTGTCTTCTCCCCACTTCCTATGCCACACAGCCCCTTTTGTCACAGGGATTCCTCCATCTACACCATGCTCAAGCTATTCCTTCCCCCTGGAATCTCCTTCTGCTCTCAGCCTCATAGCCCAGGCTCTGGGGGTCCACCTCCATGAAGGAAAGCATGTGAGTCAGGAGACCTACAGCAGGAAACCTGCTTGGCTTTGGTTTTGTGTGCATGTGGGTGTGTGTTGGGGGGAGCAGCGTGTGTGTGTGTATGTGTGTGTATATATCACACATATATAGGGTAGGGTCAGTGGTGTGAGTGTGTGCATCTGTGTGTCCCTCCCAAGAGCAGCAAATTTTCCCAAGTTCCCCTTCTCTTCTCTCTTCTGGCCTTTTCCTTTGTTCTCCAGGGTCCTCAGTGTCAGAACCTGGCCTGCTGTACATGTTCAAAGGCTCTCCTCTAACTCCCCTAGAAAGCAGAGAGGGGCTTAGCCAGAGGCCAGGTAGGGGCCCGCAGAGCTGTTTTGCGCTCCATGAAGTTCTCCAGGACAGCTCTTCTCTTACCTGCAGGCTTTCCCACAAGTGCCTTCTGTATTTCTTGGGCAAACTGGTTGGAAACATCTTCAGCCAGCCTTTGAAGACTGGGAAAGCAGATGATCCCCACGGAGTGTTCCCAGGCCTGAAGTGCAACACGCAGGATTCACTCAGTGATGTCAAAGCTACAAAGCCAGGCATCAGAATCACCGCCCTGCCAGCCTAAGTCGCTTTCTCAAGTTCACGGAAAGCCGCTGAATCACCCACCCTCCAGCTCCCACTGTCTCCCTACACTAGTGCCTAGGAATTCTTCAACTCATGCTGAAATCCAAACACACCCAGCTTTGACTCTGGACATCTCCCCTGAACTCACGCTCCTGAAATACCAAACATGCTTTACTGAACCCGTTGCCTTCCCCCCAAACCCAGTGTATCTTGTCTCAGGGAATGGCCCCACCGACCACTCACCTGCTCTCGTAGGAAATTCCCAGAGTAACTCTCTAGGTCCCTCCTCCCTCCCCTTCCTCACCATCAACTGCTGGGTCTCACTGATTCTCCTCTTACACTCTTGTCAAACCTCATGCAAATATTTTAGTTTGGTAGTGCAAGTATTTCTTTCAGATAAATTCTAAAAGATAGAATTGTAGATTTTAAAAAGTGGGATCTTCAATTGCTGTTCAGTCACTCAGTCGTGTCCGACTCTTTTCATGCAACCCCATGGACCGCAACACACTAGGCTTCCCTGTTGTTCCCTATATCCTGGAACTTGTTCAAACTCATGTCCATTGAGCCAGTGATACTATCCAATTAAAAGAGTGGTTTTTTTCCCTTTTTTAAAGTGATTTGGTACCTATTACTATTAATAACTACTAACTCACTCTCCAGAAAAAGTTTACCAGATTGGCCTCCAAGGGCTCCCTGGAAAAGGGCTGATTTCTCTCCACCCACACCAACATTGAGCACTGTGGTGCTTTTTCATCCTAAATAAGAAAACTTACAGAAGAAAAAATATCTCATTTCAGTTGCAATCTTTGGGTAACTAGAGTGGATGAACACTTTTAATGCCTTTTGAATTGTCTGTTCTTACTCTTAGCCTATTATTCTGTTGGGTTTTTCATTATTTTCTTATTTATTTTTAAAATCTTTTTATGTACAGAAATCATTAACCTTTGGTCTATAACATTATCTCAATTTTTCTGAATCTGTCGTTTCATCTTTAAATGTGGTATTGCTTGGTAAACTGTACAGAAATCTGAAATGCCTATGAAATGAAATTTCTCAGTCCATTCCTTTACTTTCTGGATTTAGTTCCAAGCTTAGGAAATCCTTTTCCCGGTCCAAGTTGTTGCTGTCATTGGTTTTAGTCTCCCATTGCTTTTATCCTTAAAATCCTCTCTTATCTGTCCCTTTCATCTCTATCCCATCTGGTCTTCTTTTTCCTCAGACTTTCCCTGATTATTGTTTAAAATACTATTTAATAGAAGTCTTACAATTCTGCCTGGGACGCCAGACTCGCTCCAGAATTTCCTCCAGTTTCCATAGTAACCCTGTTCCTTGGTCTGCTCTGCATGCGAGGCCTTCCCCTTTGTTCTCTCTCCCGTGGCGTCACAGGCTGAGTACAGAGCAGAGTGACTGTCCTTGGCCCCGAACTTGAGTTCCTGGCAACCCCTGACCCCAGGTTCCCAGCAGGGAGTCAGCTGTTGTGCCCATTCCTGGCAATTAGCGGCCACTCTGAAATGCAGTGTGCTAGACTGTCGTCCACTGCCCCCACTCACCAGCCATGTGAAACTCTATTCCTTCCCAAAGGCCTGACCAATTTTTTTTTAAAGCTGAGATCCTTCTTCTAGAAAGGGTGAGAAAGACATAAAATTCCCAAAGGGAAATCATTCTGTGTGTTTCCTTGCAACAGATACTATGTTTGTTTAAAAGCAAAAACCTTTAAAACTCTTCTTGATATCAAAAGACACTATACACAAAACAAGAACACAGACTACAGATGGGGAGAAAATATTTGGAATGCGTGTAACTGACAAAAGGCCGGTATTTAGACCCTTATAAATTAATTTTTTAAAGGCTGAGTTTTTAAAAGCAGGCAAATGAAGCAACAAGCAACTTATTGACAGATAAATAGAAAATCACTGGCAATCAGGGGAGTGCAAACTACAACTGCAAGAAGACATTTTGTACTTTTCTGGTTAGCAGAGATGAAAACTCTGACCATACCAAATGTAGGGAAAGTGAGGAACCCCGTACCCTATGCTGCAGAGTTACTTGAAAGAACCTCTTTGAAGAAGCATCTAACATGATTAAATAAAGCTAAGGGGGCACATGTCCAACCACCCAGCAATTCCAGTACTAGAGAGAAGTCTCTAAGCATATCCCTAAACAGGCTGGCGTGTGTGCACAGGTGATATGAACAAGAAATATTTATGCAATGTTATTTTTGATTGGGAAAAATTTAATGTTCATCAATAGGATAATGAATGATGTGTGACAAATTTATATAAGGATATCACATAGAACTGAAAAAGAAAAAAGAAATAGAGCTGTATCAATCCAGATAAATCCCAGAAATAGAATGTTGTGGAAAAAGCAAATTGTGAAAGTATATTACAGTTTGAGTCTACAAAAACTTGTGAGACTATACATAAATTACATGATATTATTACTTATGGTTATAAAAATACACCCATATTATTGTATAATTTACATACAGTTTTATAGGTATCTTAGAATGATACCATAATATACTTTTACAACTTGCTGTCTCTTTATATATCATTTCGCACAGGGCCTGTTAATTCAGCAGGTTGGGAGTTACCATTGGGAGTGAGCAGAAGGGGAAAAAGTTCTTGAATTTATACACAGGTGGCTTTAGTTAATCTGAAATGCTTTATTTCTTTTATATGGCTGGTGCATGCGTGCATGCTAAGTTGCTTCAGTCATGTCTGACTCTTTGTGACCCTGTGGACTATAGCCCTTCAGGCTCCTCTGTCCATGGGATTCTCCAGGCAATAATACTGAAGTGGGTTGCCATGCCCGCCTTCAGGAGATTTTCCTGACCCAGGGATCAAACTTGCATTTTACTTCTCCTGCCTTGACAAGCAGGTTCTTTACCACTAGCACTACCTGGGAAGCCCATATGGGTGGTGAGTACCTGGCTATTTATTTTGATTTGAACAAAACTTTGTATCTGAAATAGTTAAAAAATTTTCAGCCCTATAAATGAACATAGTCACACCTTTCCTTTGTAAATAAAATAAAGTAAATAAACAGTATATCAGAACTTTGCTAAAACTACAAAAACTAGGTGAATTTCAAGCACTCTTTTACATAGTAGACCTCCAATAAATATTTGATACGTGAATATATGATGATGGGACCCACATTATGCAGAATAATGGCCAAATGTGTTGCTGGTTTTGTGCCAAATGCTGTGCCAAGCACTGACATGCATCGTTTTCACTAATCCACGTAACATACCTTTGGGATTGGTATTATTATTATTCCCACTTCACAGAAACTGAGGCAGAACCAGGTGGTAAGCTGAGATAACCAGTTAAGCAGCAGAGTAGAGCTGAATTATCTCACACGTACCGAGATAGCATGTGCATGTCTAAGAAATGTATGGCTACCACCTGGAAACCAGCTATCACCTGGAAAAGTTCATCTCTGGAGAGAAAAGTCAGTCCTCCTGGCTGGGAATTTCAGTGGTAACATTATTTCCTTCCCCAGGCCTAAGAACTCTATGATATCTTCCTAACAAATGTCTGTGCCTCCTCCCAGCACTGGCAAACCCTCAAAAGGCTGATTTGCAGGCAGTTGACTCAGATGCATTGAGATTGTCTTTGAGCAGTGGGACTCCAGGAGGCACTCTACAATAAAGCAAACTGGACCACTGTGAGTTGAACAGTAATTGTACACTCAGCCAGAATCTCCCAAGGCTCACACTCCTTCCTGGGACCATGATGGCTACTTCTGGAGGCCCCAGGAACTCTTTCGGGCCATCGGGGTGCTATTTAATGCACAGAGGCAATCATTTACTGAATGGTACCGTGGAGACCCCAAAGAGTTAAGGCGACTTTCAAAAGGAACTAATTTTTTCCCCAAATTGGGATTTGCATGCTGGGAGAATATTGCTCAATATTTTAAAAAATTTTTATTCACTTACATTCTCTGCGCTGCACCATCATGTCTTGTGGCTGTCCCCTCCCATGGAAAAAAGAAGAAGAAAATGATGCTCTGATCTCCAGAGCATAAGGAATGACAGCAGCTCTAGAGGAAATGAGAGAAAACCTTGGCTTTGAAAGACAGAGAACCTGGTTAGTTTTCAAGCGTGACTGCCATATTGCTATTTCTTCGTTGCTGCAAAGTTTGATGACTTGGCCTTTAAGTAAACTCAAAACATTTCAGATACTTTACATGAGTTTCCCCTGCTAACTCTCTCCTTTGTAAGCAGAAAAAAAATGAAGTATCAAAAGTTTATTAACATAACAAAAATAGTGTTCCCCTGAGAAGGGAATAAACCATGTGGCAGGCCCCACTCTGAAGTGGATTAGAGCCAGAGATGAACAAGAAGGCGTATTTATCCTCACCCTCCCCTCTGGATGCCACACTCAGAAATAACTCTTGGTCACCCTTGTCATTATATTTAACGTCACTTCTCTCTCTTCCATAGTCAGCTGAGTCCATGCTGGGTTTATATAAGAATAACTGACCACATCCAACAGTATGAACTCTGTACCACTGGTTGGGCAGTTAGCCTAAGAGTACCTACGCACGCACACACACACACACACACACACACACAAATACAACTGACTTAGTTTTAATTCCAATCCCCCAGCACTAGGAAATAAATGGATTCCTGCTTGTGTTACCCACTGTTCTGATTATCTATTGCTGTATAACAAACAAGCCCAAATTGAGTGGCTTAAAATAACAGAATCATTTATTTTTCTCATGGACCTGCAGTTCAGGCAGAGCTCAGCAGGAACAGCTTTCCTCTGCTTCCCTCGGCTGGGGTGGCGAACAAGGGCTAAGAGACCCAAGACAGCACACTCACATGCCTGGAAAGCTGTGCTGGCTGTCAGCAGCAGCGCAGCCGCAATGTCAGGAACTTCGGTTCTCTCCACATGGGCTTTTACTCAGGGCTGCCTGGGCTTCCTCACAGCATGGCAGCTGGGGTCTAAGAGCAAGTATTCCAAGTAACAGGGAGAAGCTACATTTCTCTTGAGACCTGAGCCCAGAAATGTCATTTTTGCCCTATTCAATTAGTCAAGCCATCACAAACCCATCCAGGTTCCAAGGCAGGGAACACAGATGTCACCTCTTGAAGGGAGCAGTGTGAACCTATTATCAGTATCCCTAATCTACCAAATGCACAGAGTTGCCTTTTTCCCCATGTCATCCCACCCCTGAGATTGTCTGTCCCAGACAGGGAGGAATTTTACGCTAATTGCCAAGGATTCCCCATCGTCTAGCTGCCTGCTTTCTCTCAAAGTACATATTCTAAGGACAATCTTCTACAGCTACACCTGTAACTCTAGTTTCCCCATCTATTATTACCCAATGTCTATATGCAATGAGAGGATGCGAATGGTTCCCTTTTCCCTAAAGCAAAGTCAACTGAAGGCCAACAGGACCTGCCCATACTTGCCAGAGGAAGGCCTTCTCTTGCTCTAAAAGCTTGTGATAGGAAGGTTTCAGAAAGACCAAAGCCCAAGGCTCTTGGCAGGGAAAGAACAATGGTCCATTTAATCCTTCCTGCCAGCACCACTCTGCACCCTGGGAAGTCACTGGCTCTGTGCTGCTGCCTGCGTGATCCAATAAAACCACCTTCTTGTCTGCAACATTCTGGAGCCAACTCCCTAAACAACACAAGTGCGAGGAGCAGCAGTCTTTCTGAACTCAAGGAGACATAGGAAAGTCCTGACTGGCCACTTGCCATGGGAGATGGCTTTTAAGTCCTGATGCTGCTAAGAGGGTTCTTTGCAAACAAACTTAAGAACTCTGTTTTATGGATATACAGTTCAGAAGAAAGTGTTTACAAGCTTGACTTCCTACATTGTAATCCAATGGCCATACTCGGGCTTCATCTACAGCTTAGATTTTATCTGCACTACAACCCCTCCCCCTCAAAAAAACCCAACTTCCCACCTTCCCCATGTTCCTTTCTGCTACCAATTCTTAATTAAGAAGCTTGAGAGCTATAGTTCTGGCAGGGTTTTATTGGTCAGAACTTAATAGGAACAACAGGTTTGTAAACATATGAGCCTTAAAAGAATATAGATTTTAAGAAAATGATAAAAAAAAAGAAAGAAAGAAAGAAAGAAAAAGCTGGTGATAGTCTGCCTCTACAGGGCTCATCAGAGGTGCGCTCCAGAGATCCAAAACGTAGCAGATTTTGTCAGCAGTTGTGGGGATCATGGTAACTAATGGGATTTCAAACCGCACATGTGTAGTCAGTTTCCGGGAGACTGGTGGAAAGGGAATGGGCATCATGTCTACCTTCCATGTGCTGTGGACTTTACAATCCTCATCTGATCTCACCCTCACAGTATCCCAGCAAAGTGGTACTGATTCCACTTTACAGATGAGGAAACGAAGGCTCAGTAAAATTTAGTAGCTTGCTCAAGGATGCTCAGCTAATAAGCGATGGAGCTGGGTCTGGAGCCCTGCTGTTTGACTCAAAATCCCATGTATTCAACAAGAGGGCCATCGTTCTTCCTGTAATTAGGAAAGGGTTTGGGAAACAGGAACCAATATTGATGTTAGGTTATAATAGGGACCGCTTGCTATCCATGAGGTCAGTGTGTATATAGGGTCAGGTAACATAGATCAGTGATGCGGCTTGGGTGTAACTAGAGAGTGAGGGACTAGGGTAAACTAAGAGACCAAGACCATTTTCTGTTTAAAGAGGTGCCCCAACCGTCTCCATCCAATTATCACTATTGGAGCTACAAATATTTTTAGAGGAATTTGAAATCTGAGTCTCACGTGAAAACTTTCCACTTTGAAGAAATGGCACCAATTCATTTTTGAATGAATTCAATTTTGAGAGTCCCTTGGACTGCAAGGAGATTAAACCAGTCAATCCTAAAGGAAATCAGTCCTGACTATTCATTGGAAGGACTGAAGCTGAAGCTGAAACTACAAGACTTTGGCCACCTGAAGTGAAGAACTGACTCCTTGGAAAAGCCCCTGATGCTGGGAAAGATTAAAGGCAGGAGGAGAAGGGGACGACAGAGGACGAGATGGTTGGATGGCATCACTGACTCGATGGACATGAGTTTGAGCAAGCTCTGGGAGTTGGTGATGGACAGGAAAGCCTGGCGTGCTGCAGTCCAAAAGAGTTGGACATGACTGAGTGACTGAACTGAATTCATTTTTAATTCCTAGAAGCCAAACAAACCATTTTAGGTCCTACTCAGTATCCTCTGTTCTGGACAGTTACAGGTAAAACCTCTATTGGTCTTCCTTACTTTCATAGCACCAGGCCCAAAAGAGATTATAGGAACTCAATAAATAGCTCCTCTGTCCATGGAATTCTCCAAGCAAGAATATTAGAGTGGATAGCCATTCCCTTCTCCAGGGGGTCTTCCCAACTCAGGGATCAAACCTGGGTCTCCTGCATTGCAGGCAGATTCTTTACCATCTGGGCTACTAGGGAAGCCCAGATATTTGTACAACAAAAGAATGAATTCTCAAATCAACAATCTGGAGAGAGGCAAAGAGGTATGAAGCCCTGGCTCCCAGGTGCAGAGCCTTTCATCAGAGCTAGGGCTGCTCAGAGGGGTGGGAATGATACAGTGCTATGGCCGAACCCATACGCTTTCCCAGCGACTCGGTGGGTGAGAGGCAGCAATTCTCACATTTTTCCTTTTATAAGACAAAGTTGATCTGAGAACTGGGTAAAATTGCCTCCCAGGAGTTGGAGTCATCAAAACAGGAAGGGCTGGGAATGAGAAACCTAAGTGGCCTCTCTTTATCTAGTTGCTCTTTTCCAGTATGTTCCCTATACACCAGTTATCCAATCTGCAAAATGGGGTATATGGAACATACTAGTCCAAAACATGGAGAAAATTATGAATTCCTAGACAGTAAGTTACTTGGCAATTTTTTACAGAAAGGCATGCCTAAGTATTCAGTGCATCTTATAAATATGGTCCCAAGAAAATTCTGAGTCATCTTTGTAAATCATTAAGTATTTCTGGTTAATAGGTTAGAGGAAACATATTAGCAAAGGGATTTCCCAATAAAAATCTACCAAAGCCTCCACCTGGATATCCAAGTCTATTTTCAAATGTGAAAGTATCTCATTTTCTCCATACTTTGAATGTAAGTACTGGATTTTGCAATAATATCCCAAAATCAATGGTCAAGCAAAAACTAAGTCTTCATAAAAAGATGCTTGTCTAACTCTACAATTAGACTTTAACACACTCAACTCCAAGGCAGACCTCACTGGCAGGAACTTTATTTCAAGACAATAAAGGAAATTCCTTGTACCCAAACTGTTCTCAGCTGCCACCAGCCAGAGTGCCAACCCAGTGGACAAGCTGGGCTTTTCCTGTGTGTCTACAGCCAAGGAAGGGACTACTGCTCTGCTGCTCCCCACTGATTACATCTCAGTTTGCGTTGTTGACGCAGCTTAGGTTCTGACTCTCCCAGGCCCTGGTGTTGAGTCACCAGCCACCGTGCCACTCACATGTCAGGACATGGATTCTTTTCTTGGCTTCCAAAGGAGCAGGTTTCTCCTCTGGCTCCTAAGCAGGGATTGAACAATATCACTGTTGAACAATGTCCTTTTTTAACTAAAGAGACAGTAATACTCAAGAGCCAACTGTCCATCCTTTCCAAGTCCATCCTCACCCTGGAGATAAGCCTTGTTGCTATCTTTATTAAATAGCACAACACTATCCTCTAAGCAACCAATCAGAAACCACTCGTGATGATATTAAAACCACTTACTCCAGCTTCCAATCATCCCAGAAGGGTCCCCAGAGTGCTGTATCATCTTTTTACAGTTTCAAAAATTAGAATACCAACCTTTAGGAACAGTGGGAGAAGATTCAACAGGCTCTTCTGTTGTTCAGCCGGGCTCCTGGGAGCCAACTGCTGGTATTCCAGAAACTTCCTTTCTAGCATCTCCCAGAGGGCAGTGGGGCCGGGGGTCTGCCTTCCTGGTGGGAAATCAGGCTGCGCAGCATCAGGCTGGCCTTTATTTTTGGAACCTGGATCCTCAGCTCTATCTTCAGCCTCTGAGACATCTTTCGCCTCCATGCCTCAGCAAAGCAAATCTGAATTAAGAACAGAAGAGAAAACTGAACAGTCCCATCACAACACTTTCTGATGAAGCTGATTGTGGAACGAAATATCATCCTCATTTAGCCCAGTTCCTATAGCAGATGGTTCCTCTAAGAATCTGAAACTGACTAAAATAAGGAACACTTCTGAAGAAACAGATTCCAACCTAGATGTGGCTCATATTGACAGTCTAACATTTGCCAGGCACCATCCTGGGCTGTTTACACAGACTCTCTCACAAGAGACATGGGTACTCTTATTTTCTCTGTTTAAGTAAGGAAACTGATGATCCAAAAGGCACCCAGGCAATGAGACATCCAGCTGAAATGTAAACCTTTAATACCAAACCTTTTTTTTTTTTTATCTGACACTACTCCTCTTTAAGAATGCTGAGTAAATAGAAAAAGCATGTAAATGTCTCTCAATATTTGCAGAGGCATGTAATTCCATATCTTCTATTTTAACTCCATCACGTGAAACTAAAAGGGTGCAAGTTCTTCATTCTCAGCATTATTAGCTTCACACTCAATATTTTTAGAGAACTTTACCCTCAAGATGACTCTTGAACTCCCCAAGTTAACTTTAAAGAACCTCGCTGTCAGTACACACACAGCCGATGTTTACAAGCTGGGAAGCCGGGGTCAGCAGGCCTGCGGACAGGAACATAGGCTGTGTGTGCCCAGTCGCTCAGTCCTGTCTGACTCTCTGCATGCCCGTGGACTGTAGTCCTCCCGGCTCTTCTGTCCATGGGATTCTCCAGGCAAGAATACTGGCATGGGTTGCCATGCCCTCCTCCAAGGGATCTTCCCAACCAAGGAATTGAACCCGTGTCTCTTGTGTCTCCTGCATCGACAGGCAGATTCTTTACCACTAGGGCCACTGGGAAGCCCATAAAACTAGCCAAAGGCTTATTTACCAGATCGGTAGCCTTGAGAAAGTATTGCTATTTGTGTCTGTGACTTTTCAATTGCCATACTCTGCTGCTGAGGCAGGACAGGCTCACAGCACAATAGAAGCTTGTTTGTTGTTTGTTTGTCAGGAGTGTAGGAAACTCCAAGCAGAGACCAGAGTGTCAAGGTTCCCTGCAAGACGCCCTTCCCAACCATGATGTCACCATGATGGGCACATAGGTGCCCATTCTGGAATCCAGCCAGCAACTGACAGCCGCCAACCAAGGGATGGCGACCAGACAGATGGACACAGGTGGGTCCACAGCGTTTTTCTCTGGGCTAAGAAGCTGAGGAGGCACATCGTGCTTTATTCTGAGCCCAAACACAGAATCCTTGCAGCCTAGAATTCCCACTAACTAAAGATCACATGGCCAAATGAGCTATCCTTTTTTGAAATGTTAAAGCTTCTTGAGCCCCTGCTCTTCTTCTATCAAACATACTCTCACACTTCATTTGCAGAAGTCATTTTCTTATATAAAAGTCATGTACATTCAGCATCAAAAATTGGGAAGGAAAAAAATATCAGGAAGAATATTAAGCAGGCCTACATCCAGAAAGTTGACCATTGATATTGAAGCTTTTCTTACAAATATATTGTTTAATTATATCATTGAAACAAACTTTTTTTTTCTTCCTTTTTTTTTAATTTTTATTTTTAC
Source organism: Oryx dammah (assembly GCF_014754425.2). NCBI lineage: Eukaryota > Metazoa > Chordata > Mammalia > Artiodactyla > Bovidae > Oryx > Oryx dammah. The sequence continues at coordinate 17,313,462 of NW_024070190.1, forward strand.
TTTATTTTACTTTACAATACTGTATTGGTTTTGCCATACATTGACATGAATCCACCACGGGTGTACATGCCTTCCCAAACATGAACCCCCCTCCCACCCAAACTTTTTATTTGTACTTTTGCTTTCATTGGTTGGTTGGCTGGGACCTCATTGGGGTTTATTTATTTCCATTTGGGGCTTGACCCTCAGTTGCAGAGCTTCCCAGGTGGCTAAATGGTATAGAAACCGCCGGCCAAGCAGGAGACACAGGAGATGAGGGTTAAATCACTGGGTCAGGAAGATCCCCTGGCAGAGGAAATGGCAACCCACTCCAGTAATCTTACCTGGGAAATCCCATGGACAGAGGAACCTGGCGGGCTCTAGTCCGCGGGGTCGCAGAGAGATGGACGGGACTGAGGTACCAAGCACTCAGCACCTCAGGGGCAGGTGGCAGTTGCCTCACGTTTCTTAGTCTCAGCACCGTCTCCTTCCTGACCAGGCCCAGGTTCCTCTCTGGCGCTGATTGTTTATTCACTTTTCCCTAGACTCTTCATCCCCCATTCCTGTCTACCCCACCCCACCCAGCCCACCTCCATGATAGCATGGGTCCTTATAAAACACGGCATGATTTCTGAGGGCATCATTTTAATTTCCCCCAATGACTTTTTGCATCTTTCCTCAACTTACTTTCTCACTCAACGTTATGACTTCAGACCCAAGCATGTGGCTCTGTATTTGCCAACCTCGTTTCCTCTAACTGTTGCTCCATGTTACACACTGGGCATCATGTGACTGACTTGTTCACTCCACAGTGGGTGGTTCGATTGCCTGAGACTTCCTGTCCTGCCTCCATCCTGTGCTGGACATTCCCACCAGGCTCCCCTCACGGGGCTGCTTGTGACTGGCTCTGGGTACATACACCTAGGCAGGAGTGCTGAGTCAAGAATGTATGTCTCTTGATTCAACCAAGTACGGTCGACTAAGATGCCTCCAGAAAGCTGGTGCCGAGCCACACTCCCCCACCTCCAAAGGGTCCTCTGCCATCTCCTCCACTGGACATCACCTTGCCATCTCCTCCTGCTGGACATCACCCTGCTTTCTAATATTTGCCGATGAGATTGAAGTAAAGTGACCCCACATGTTAATCTGTGTCTCTCTCACCAATGAGTCTGAGCATCTCTTTATATGACTCACAGTCTTTCGGATTTCCTCTTCTGAAAAATGACCACTCAAAACCTTTGCTTATTTGTCTTGGCCTATCTTTTTCTTGTTGCTTTGAGACAGTATATTCTAAAAATAGATCTCATGTTGCCTTTAAAAATAGCTAATATCTTCTCTCAATCCATTTCCTCATAAATTAGTTCATGACTTTTTTATGTCACAAAAAAGTATCATGACTACCTCCTATGTTGTTGAAAATCCCCTACATCTTCATTCTTAATGGTGTGTGGCGCCTGTAGAACCGTGCTGATCCTTCATCAAACTTATCCCCTACATGTAGGCATGTAAGTCATTTCTAATCATTCACCGCTGTAAGCAACACTGTGCCGGTAACACTGATGTCTAAGCCTTTTCATCTATTCATGGTTAAACAACAGTTTACATTCCTAAAAGGAAATGGTTTACATTCCTAAAAGGAAATAGCTGGATTTAAAGACAGGTAAAATTTTTAGGCTCTTGACACATATTTCCAAACAGCTTTTCCCAAAACACCTCATCAATGTACAGTCTTCCTACCAAGCATGTGCTGGATTTGACACTTCCTTAGTTACCACTTTTTTTTTTCAATTCTTGCTGATTTAGTTTAAAAGCTGATTAAATGGCATCCAACAGGCACATGAGAAGAGGCTCACCATCGCTAATCATCACGGAAATGCAAATCAAATCCACAATAAACTATCAGCTCACACCTGTCGGGATGGCTATCATCAAAATGAACACAAATAACAAATATTGACAAGGTTTAGAGACAAGCAAACCCTTGTAGACTGTTAATAGAAAAGTAAATTGGTGTAACCTCCATGGAAAACAGTATGGAGGTTTCCCAAAACCCTGAAAATAGAGCTACCTTATAAGCCAGAAATTCCACTGCTGAGTATATATCAAAAAACAAAACAATAATTTGAAAAGATAGATGCAACCCAATGTTCATAGCAGTATCATTTACAATTGCCAAGATACGGGAGCAACCTAAGTATCTATCAACAGGTCCACAGGTAAAGAAGATGTGGTACATATGTACAGCTATACGACTCAGCCATAAGAAAGAACGAACATTCGGCATTTACGTCAACATGGGTGACCCTGGAAGGCATTACACTAAGTGAAGAAAGGCATACAGAGAAAGACAAATCCTGTATGGTATCACTTATATGTAGAAGCTAAAAAATAAAAGGAACTAGTCAATATAACAACAACAACAAGAAATAGACTCACAGATACAGGGAAAAAACTGGCGGCTACCAGGAGGGAGCGGAAGAAAGGAAGACAATATTGTGGTAGGAGAAAAAGAAGCATAAAATATTAGGCATAAAATAAGCTGTGAAGATGGGGCTTCCCTGGCAGAGCTAGTGGTAAAGAACCCACCTGCCAATGCAGGAGACAGAAGAAACGTGGGTTTGATCCCTGGGTCGGGAAGATCCCCTGGAGGAGGGCATGGCAGCCCACTCTACTGTTCTTGCCTGGAGAATCCCACGGACAGAGGAGCCTGATGGGCTACAGCCCATGGGGTCGCAGAGAGTCGGACATGACTGAAGCTTTAGCAGCAGCAGCAAGCTATAAAGATAGGTTGCACAGCATGGGGAATATAACCAGCATTTTATAATAGGTATAAAGGGAGTATAACCCTCAAACACTGTGAATCTCTGTATCTCTCTGTTGTACCTCACTATGTATTTTGTTAGATGTATTTTTGTCTGCCTGCTATTCAGTGTCCTTTCAAGCTCCTTGTGGTGGTTTTCTGGTGTCAGATCAATGCCACATGTTCTCATTTCAAAAGTTCCCTATAGGGGAATCCCAACTGTTCCCCTGGCATTAATTACCCCCAAGAGCCGCATATCCACTAAACGTCAGCTTTGGGAAAGAAGACCGCTGCACCTTCATCAGCTGCTGCTGCTGCTGCTGAGTCGCTTCAGTCATGCCGGACTCTGTGCGACCCCAAGGACAGCAGCCCACCAGGCTCCTCTGTCCCTGGGGTTCTCCAGGCAAGAATACTGGAGTGGGTTGCCATTTCCTTCTCCAAAGCATGCATGCATGCTAAGTTGCTTCAGTCGTGTCTGACTCTGTGCAACCCCGTAGACAGCAGCCCATCAGGCTCCACCATCCCTGGGATGCTCCAGGCAAGAATACATGTACTCCTGTGGTGGATTCATGTCAATGTATGGCAAAACCAATACAGAATTGTAAAGTAAAATAAAAAATAAATTAATTAATAAATTTAAAAAAAAAAGAATACAGAGTGGGTTGCCATTTCCTTCTCCAACCTTCATCAGGGGTTGGCATGAAGTAGAAGCTCATAAAATGTTACTATATGAACAAATGAATGAATGAACCTGCATGCTGGTGGCAGCCAACCTCTCTGTATACAGCCCAGACCTCGCTTCTAATAAGTCCTTTTTCTACTTGGATTTCCCCCAGACTCTGAAAGCCGTTATATCTCAATCAAACAGACATTCTCATCATCAACAAAACCAGCCTAAGTCCAGCACAGACATTGCAGTACGCAGGACGAGGCTACAGTCGGTCTAGGCTTGGCTGTACCACTTAAACGTCATCTTGGGGCTGCATCTGCAGGTGCTACTAAATGATTCATTCACTGAAAGGTATCAGAGGCCCTGCTGACCCACCACGTTTCTAGGATAAGCAGGTAAGAAGAAACAGTGAGTTTCAAACTGTGAAAATGTGATCCTGGGAAACAAAGCTGGACACCCAGGGGAAATATCAGAGCGCCCCAGATCCCCTCTGAAGTTAAGAAGCCATGTTTACTAAAGTGTTCCCTTGAAAAGACTGAGATTTTCAAAAAAACAAGAATTTCTAACAAAACGGGATCCGGGAATCGTGTGGAGAAGTTATCTGACTCAAACATCAAGTTGTGGCCTTCTCTCCTGTCCTGTGGGTCTGCTTCAGTTTTGTTTGTAAAGGGAAAGAACTGGGGAGTAGCCTGTCAAGGCCGTATGAAGCATAGCAAGAAGAAACCATTCTAATCCACTTTGTTATCAGGAGTGTCTTCTTTCCTCTGTAAACAGATGCAGGCACCAGCACAGACTCTGGAGCCAGGCTGCTCCATTTTGAATCTCATGGGCTTAGACCAAGTGAAACCTGTCCCAGGCTCAGTGTCTTCATCTGTGAAATGGGATAATAATAGGACCCCTCAGAGGGAATGGAGTCAGAGCTCTAGCATGGCATTTCTTAGAGCCTTCTTGGTACAGGATTTACCTGCCTCCCTTCACGTAATCTTCCTGCCATCTGGCAATGTCACAGCTATCAGCATTTGTTTGCAGATGGTACTAAGGCTCAGAGCAGAGAAGTGACCTGCCCGAGGTCCCATTGTGAGTCAGTAGCCCAAGAAGGGTCCACCCTGGGTCTATAGACAGCTCTGCAAACCAGAGGCTGAGCTCAAACAAGGGCTCACTTAGGGCACAGGGAAGAGAGAGGGGCTTGGCCAGGTACCATGCTAGAAAGTGTTTTGGAGAAGTACAAGTTTGGAGAGGGATGAGAGGAAAGATGACCTGGCAGGATGAGAAGCCTGGAGGCTACAAGGGGTCCCAGGAGACTCCAGGGAAACACAAGACCCCACTCTGTGCCAGCAAATTATTTCCCAGTTCAGGTCAGGCTCAGGGCATGTGACACGCAGCCCAGCTTTGTCATGTCACCAGGCAGACTAGAGGCCCTGCCTTTCTGAAGCCTGGATGTGGCTGTGAGAGACAGGCAACTGTACAAGTACCTGCCCACTCACGCTGCCCCCAGGTAGAGGGGCCTGCAGGGCTGAGATGGGAGTCAAAGCCTAGAGCCCAGTCCCAGCTTGGTGCTGTGCTGCCTCAAGCAAGCTACTTCCCCTCTCTGAGTTGAGGTTTCTCCTTGTTGAACTGGCCCTGGTGATCTCAGTTCCACCTTCTGGCCTTTACACACTGACCACAGAAGAGATGCAGGCCAGTGAGTCAGTGCAGAAGGGCTGGAGAGGTGCTTGAGTGGGCTGAGAGCCTGTGGGTGTGTGTTGTGAAGGGTGCAGACCAGCTGCTGTGTGGGAGCCAGATGACAAGTCTGCAGTGACCTGAGAAGGGGAACTCCCTATGACCTCAGGGACACTGGGGCTGGGAACGTCCATCTACCCTGCACGGATCCCTAGCACTATCGGAGCTTTATAATGTCTCAGAAGCAAAACATCCAGGGCATCCTGCTCACAGCTGCTATGCAGGAGGCCAACATCTGCAGCCTGAAGAATCATCTGGGTGACTGATGTTTGGACTGCTAAACCCACCTTCAGCTGACTGCTTCATCCCTGACTTCCTGTGGGATGATTTGCCAATGGGTAGAAGTCTCAGGATGTTATATATGATTTAGCAACCCTTGGAGTTAAAATGTCAGGAAGCTATTCTGGAGGAAATGTGTGGAGGTGTGTGGAGCCACCCTCCAATAGGGTATGTCAGAAGAAACCTGGGACTCACTGCATCCTACGGGGAAGCTCAGACCTAGTGGCAAAGAGTTGCTATGATAAAATTCAAGATGGAAGTGCCCCCTCCATTTCTTGTCAGCCTGTATAACTGTTAACCCTTTCTGGATTGCACCCCCCTCAGGGCAGAGACATATGTATTTACCATCCACATGAGGGGCATGGTTCCCAGGCCCCGGCGCCGGGGGAGCCTCTAAATCAGGTGACAGAGAGCAGAACAGCACCTTTCCATGTAACTGCTGCAAACGACCTGCGTTCCTTTCCATTCAAAAGTCAGGTCCTCGTTGTATGTCAGCAGATCCAAATGCTGTTGCTCCTGAGTCCACAAGAGCCTGGCCTCAACCTGGAGCTCTCGGGGCGGGTGGGGGGAGAAATCACAAAACCAATCTTGTTCCAAAAACAAGTGCGGGGTGGGGCTCAGCCTCACTTCCTTCCCCACCATTTCATGTTAACAGGAGAGCTTACAAGCAAATGAAAATGGGGAGGGGTGGACGGAAGTTACAATTACATGGACGCTCTGTTCACTCCACAGCCTACTGTTAATCAAAAGCACTGAGGTGGATAAGAACACTAGCAGTAGAGAACGGTAGACTGAGAGCACACTGAGATTCCAGGACGCGTCTGTGAGAATGTCTTTAAAAAACAAACAAAATCTGTAAGTGCTGACAAGGATGGAGAGCAACCACAACTATCACTCTCGCTGCTGTGAATGCAAATGGTGCGGCCAGTTTGGAAGACAGTTCACCAATTTCTGAGGAAGTTAAATGTATACTCGCCCCTTACCTTCCTGGGTATTTACCCCAGAGGAATGAAAATTTATGTTTATATAAAAACCTATACATGAATGTTTATAGTAGGTCTATTCATAGCTGCCAAAACCTGGAAATACTGCAAAATGTTTATCAAGGGGTGAATGAATAAAGGAACACGTATCTCCATATGGTGGGATACTTCTCTGCAGTAGAAAGGAACACACTTTAGACCCACAGCAACCTGGATGGGTCTTGAAGACCTTATGCCGAGTAACAGGAGCCAGAACCCTATACACTGCCTAACCTCATTTACACGCCACTTTGGAAAAGGCAAAATTACAAGTACAGAAGACAGATCAGTGCTTGCCAGGGATTTCAGATCGGAGGGTGGCTCCAAAGGGCAACGGGAATGTCTGTGGTGGGAGAAAATTCTATATTTTGACCTCGGGGGTGGTCACACAACTAAGTATGTGTGTCCAAAAGGGCACACTGCAAGGGGTAAAATATTGTATATAAATCACATGTCCACCAAACTGACATGAAAAAACACATATGTGGAGGTGTTCTGTTCAGTTCAGTCGCTCAGTCGTGTCCAACTCTTTGTGACCCCATAGACTGCAGCACCCCAGGCTTCCCTGTCCATCACCAACTCCCAGAGCTTACTCAAACTCATGTCCATCGAGTCGGTGATGCCATCCAACCGTCTCATCCTCTGTCGTCCCCTTCTCCTCCCACCTTCAATCTTTCCCAGCATCAGGGTCTTTTCAAATGAATCAGTTCTTCGCATCAAGTGGCCAAAGTATTGGAGTTTTCAGTTTCAGCATCAGTCCTTTCAATGAATATTCAGGACTGGTTTCCTTTAGAATGGACTGGTTTAATCTCCTTGCAGTCCAAGGGATTCTCGAGAGTCTTCTCCAACACCACAGTTCAAAAGCATCGAATCTTCGGCACTCAGCTTTCTTTATAGTCCAGCTCTCATATCCATACATGACTACTGGAAAAATCATAGCTTTGACTAGACAGCTTGAGCAATACATGAACCGTGAACTTCCGGATGTTCAAGCTGGTTTTAGAAAAGGCAGAGGAACCAGAGGTCAAATTGCCAACATCCGCTGGATCATCAAAAAAGCATGAAAAATCCAAACAAAACATCTATTTCTGCTTTATTGACTATGCCAAAGCCTTTGACTGTGTGGATCACAATAAACTGTGGAAAATTCTGAGAGAGATGGGAATACCAGACCACCTAACCTGCCTCTTGAGAAATCTGTATGCAGGTCAGGAAGCAACAGTTAGAACTGGACATGGAACAACAGACTGGTTCCACAGGGAAAAGGAGTATGTCAAGGCTGTATATTGCCACCCTGCTTATTTAACTTATATGCAGAGTACATCATGAGAAATGCTGGGCTGGAAGAAGCACAAGCTGGAATCAAGATTGCCAGGAGAAATATCAATAACCTCAGATATGCAGATGACACCACCCTTATGGCAGAAAGTGAAGAAGAACTAAAGAGCCTCTTGATGCAAGTGAAAGAGGAGAGTGAAAAAGTTGGCTTAAAGCTCAACATTCAAAAAACGAAGATCATGGCATCTGGTCCCATCACTTCATGGCTAATAGATGGGGAAACAATGGAAACAGTGTCAGAATTTATTTTGGGGGGCTCCAAAATCACTGCAGATTGTGATTGCAGCCATGAAATTAAAAGACGCTCACTCCTTGGAAGGAAAGTTATGACCAACCTAGACAGTATATTAAAAAGCAGAGACATTACTTTGCCAACAAAGGTCCACCTAGTTAAGGCTATGGTTTTTCCAGTAGTCATGTATGGATGTGAGAATTGGACTATACAGAAAGCTGAGCACAGAAGAATTGATGCTTTTGAACTGTGGTGTTGGAGAAGACTCTTGAGAGTCCCTTGGAGATCCAACCAGTCCATCCTAAAGGAGACCAGTCCTGAGTGTTCATTGGAAGGACTGATGTTGAAGCTGAAGCTCGAATATTTTGGCCACCTGATGTGAAGAGCTGACTCATTTGAAAAGACCCTGATGCTGGGAAAGATTGAGGGCAGGAGGAGAAGGGGACAACAGAGGATGAGATGGTTGGATGGCATCACCGACTCAACGGACATGAGTTTGGGTAAACTCCAGGAGTTGGTAATAGACAGGGAGGCCTGGCATGCTGTGGTCCATGGGGTCGCAAAGAGTCGGACATGACTGAGCGACTGAACTGAACTGAACTGAGAGGGACTTTTGTTGGCAAAGTAATGCCTCTGCTTTTTAATATGCTATCTAGATTGGTCATAACTTTTCTTCCAAGAAGCAAGCATCTTTTAATTTCATGACTGCACTCACCATCTGCAGTGATTTTGGAGCCCAAAATAATAAATACGGAGGTAAAAGGAACACCAATAGAGAAGCTAGAGGCTAACGGTTTAGGCCCTTCACCTGCTCCTCCTCCTGAGGCTGCTGCTCAAAGAGGGTTTCACCAGCATCCCAATCTGATCTGCAGAAACCAGACTAAAACACCCGACCAGAACCCCGGGCTCCCCAAGCTCCATGAGAGCAACAGAGGGTCTCCAGACAGGAGAGGGCTGAATCAGGCATGATGGGAAAATCATGTTTCAGCCAAGTTCTAGTGGCTGACACAGATGTGGAGCTCTAAATAATAGATCTTACACGTCTAGAAAAGGGGAAGAGTAACGTGAATCTAGAATGGTTACTCCCAGCTGGCATAAGCCAGGCTTGGAGCAGGGAAAGACAAGAGAAAAGATGATCTCGCAGCAAGGCCTAGCGATCACCTTGGTGTGGCCCCCACCCTGTCCAGTTAGCAAGAGTCCCCACCTCCTACATCAGCCAAGGGTGAAGAGTACCAGCAGGTGTGAAACAGCGAACCGTGGGCCCTATCTCCCGTCTCATATGAGTCAAGAAGAAAAGGAGGCCACTCAGGTTATTTCCAGAAGTTCAAGAATTCCCCTGAAGACTAAGATGGGGACTCGATTGGCAGGAATCAGGCAAGTGGGGCAACACCTCCCGTGGCTCTCAACACTTCCTTTTTTTGATTCCACTCCGTGCACTCCTGGCCAGCACACACCTCTGTGGTTTTTGCAACAGCAATAAAATATAGGAACTCACAGTGTGCTGGGGAAGGGACCCAGTTTTATATCTCGGTATGTGTACTGACTTCCACATTGCCAAAAATGGCCAGGGAGCAGTTCCCCTGGCCATACCCTCAAAGTTTAGTTGTGACAGTAATCACTGTCAACATAAAGATGTGGGCTGGTGAACAAGCAGCCCAGTTCCTGTAACTAGGAGCCTCCTCAGTGAGGGGGTTTATCTGTGGCTTGACATCCACTGAAACGTAAGGAGATGCTGCCTAAGTAAGAAGGGCCATAAGTGAATGAGCGTCTAACTTGCCATCAGAGTTCCCTAATCTTAGAAAATTTGTAAAGGAAGTATTATTATGTCCATTATACAGATAGGGAGGGCAAGACTCAGAGAAAAACAGGTAGCTTATCTGAAATCAATCTGCTAATAAGTGTTAGGACCAAAGTGAAATGCAGACTTTTTTCACTCCAAAGTCCTCACCTCCTTTCCTCACTCTAGCTTGGCTTGACACAGTGGTTAACAGTGGTAAAAACAGACCTCAGGGGCAGCTCAGGTACTAGCTGGACACTCTTACTGCCAACACTGCAGGGGTGCTCTGGCTGGTCTTGCAGAGTTGCCACTGACCCTTGGGAATAGGAGGTTTAGCACCACACTGCCATCTGGCCCCCTCACATTGCAGGGAAGCAGGCCCAGGAGAGGACCCTCTGGTTTTGCCATCCCCCCAAGGTAGAGCTGCTCTCTGGGAGCCACAGTTCCCAGGGTTCATTAGCCCTGGCACAGGGTGGGCACCCACTGACCAGTCACTCCCGGACTGACACCAGCAGCACACTGAGTGTTGATCACTCGCCCCCAGGCTAGCCACCAGAGCTGCAGCTCTACTCAGCTTTCTCTGCATGGTGCTCTGTTTGACTGTTAAACATACAAGAGGCAGAATCATCCCCTGGTCCACACCCTGGTCCACCTCCCAATCAAGGAAGCACTGGGGAAGCAGACACAGTAGGGTAGGTGCTGGGCAGGGAGGTGCCTGGCTGTGGGGAGCAGAAGAGGCTCATGACCCAGCCCAGAGAGGGGTGTGGTGGTCTGGGAGGGTGTCTCAGAATGGACTATACCCGGGCTGGGCAATGAGGGATAAGGAGGAGGTGTATCTGAAGCAAAGCAGATGGACACTCCAGGCAGCACGTGTGTTCAGAGATGTGGGTAGGGTTCAAGGCTGGGGCACAGGGAGCAGGAATGGGGTAAGGGTGGACATGGACATGGCCCTCCTCCCACACAGTGTTGTGGGCGGCCCTGTGGGGCTCTCAGCAGGGAGCATCACAGAGCCTGTGGGGAACAGGAGGCAGGGAGAAGGGTGCTACAATACAATGTCTGACATGCACCTCTGGAGCAGGAGTCCAGCACGAAGGCCACAGAGGGAAGGGGCTGGTACTGGGGATGATGGACAGGCGGTGAAGCTGGGAGAAGAGAGCGCTCTCAGAAACAGAGTCTTGGGAGAGACAGCATAAGGGAAGGAGGAGCAAGACTGCAACAGGCTGGAAAGAACTGTTCCTGGGAAGAGCACACAAAGGGACGAGGGACGAGACGTGAGGCTGAAACGTGGGTGGTTTGTGCCACTGAGGGGGATGCAGGGCAGGAGCAGGGTGGAGAGTGTGGGCAGAGGCCAGGGCACAAAGTTCTCCCGATCCTGAGCTCCCCCATCCCATTCCTCACCCTCTGGACTCCCTGGGGGAGTGACATCTCTGGGGACTTCGCGGCATCCTTGTTCTTCTCAGGCCACTTGTTCAGGTGAAAGAGATGAAAGGTTTCCAGGATTGGTTAGCTCATGCAATCGGCCTGTTTAGCTTATTAAATTTCAAGTATTATTTGGTCAGAAAATAAATACAAAAACAGCTCGTTAAACTTTCAAACATACCTTGAGGTATGCATTTCTGACCTGTAAGAAATTAAGCAGCTCTTAATTCTCATGGAATTCATTTACTAAAGAAATTCTTTCAAGGATTACACAAACAGACGGAAAGATATATACCATGTTCTTGGATTGGAAGAATCAATATTGTCAAAATGACTATAGTAGCCAAGGCAATCTACAGATTCAATGCGTCTGTGTGTGCTAAGTCACTTTAGTCATGTCCAACTCTTCACAACCCCATGGACCGTAGCCCACCAGGCTCCTCTGTCCGTGGAATTTTCCAGACAAGAATACTGGAGTGGATTGCCATTTCCTACTTCAGAGGATCTTCCCAGCTCAGGGACTGAACCCACATCTCTTGCGTCTCCTGCATTGGCAGGTGAATTCTTGACCACTGTGCCGCCTGGGAAGAAACAGCATGGTACGGCACAGGAACAGAAATATAGATGAACAGAACACGATAGAAAGCCCAGAAATATACTCATGCACCTATGGTCAATTCATCTGTGATGCAGGAAGCAAGGCCACACAACGGAGAAGAGATGACCTACAGAAGAAGGGGAGCCTGAGAGTGAAAGTCACTGTGAGCAGACAGGATTTGCGGAGTCAGACGGTAAAAGTCCACATTTTGTGATTCCCAGACCCAACATTCTCACTCAGGACCTTTTGCCTAGAACTGCTGCACTTAGCACTTTTCTCCTTGTGTTGACCTTATTCATGAACACACTACTCATTCCTGCATTTCCTCTATTTTAAATTTTTATTCATATAAAATGCCATACTTATTTAATTCATGTTGGGGTGGTATTAAATACACACATCAAAATTGATACTATTCAGACACTGTAAATCGTGTGAGGAAAGACATTTTTTCTGGGGAGGGAGGCGGTATTGTAGCCAGGTTTCGGGAGACGGGTCCCTTCCCACAAGGGGAAGCAGTAGAATCACTCTTCAGGGTAACTCCCCTCCCACTCTCGCCCCAGACCCCAGACGGAACCCTGGACCCATTTCAGTTCCCCTGATGTGGTAACTGTGTCACTTATATAATGGAATGCTTCCGGGAGACAGGTGCATGCGAGGAAAAGCTGCAGTAAAATAACAGACTGTGTGCTCTGACCTTTTAAACTCCTTTGAAGGTCTGGATATTTGCCCACCTGCATTGCCCTGCTTCTTTCCCCCCCCCTTCGCTCTACCCAGCGGCAGGGGCAGCAGCGCGCACGGCTGCTGCGCCTGCGCAGGACGCCCCGCGCTCCGGCACCGGCGGAGGAGCCAGGAGCTGCGTGGCTCCATCCTCCCCAGCTTGAGCTGCTGCGCCCTCTCCCATAACTGCCTTCCACCAGCTTCTAAAGGACGCAGCATGTTATTAGGCCCTGCCTTTAATACACTTGTCTCCCAGCTGCCCCATCCCTGCTACCCCGCCCCCAGGACCACCTGGTTTCTGCACCTGGGGCCACTCTCAACTTCATCTGGTCCATGCTCAAAGAGGTCGGGGGAAAGCCCTGTGCGCTCACTGTAGCGTTTCGACATTGTTAACCTCTGATGTGCTCTGACCATCCTCTAACAGTTTCTCCGTGTGTCTCTGTTTTTTGTCTTTGACGGCAGATCTCTTTTTACTGTATTTTGTGCATATCCTTTAAAAAACTGACATTGGGGTGCTACTTGGGCTATATTCTTATTGTTGAAAATACAAAAATCAACAAGTGTTTCCTGCCCTTTTTTTGTATACTACTTTTCACATCCAAGCGTGCATTACTTGCAATTGACGTACAAAGTCTTACTGTAGTAAATGCCTGTCATCATACCATAAATATATTCTATGTTGGCCTTCTCCTTAAATTATGAGATTCAATAATGGAGAAAGATTCTTGGTCGATTGCCCATAACTGATTCTCTTACTCTCTATGAACAGGATGCTCAGGGCATCTCCACTGTTGCTATGGGCAGGGCTGAGAGGAAAGATCCCCTCACAATCTTTTCGTCTGCTGTAAATTATCTATGAAGATGAATTTTCAAAAGAAGGATTAGCCATTGGCCAAGAGACAAGAGCAGTTTTCACACTTCTGCCACACACTGACTGCATCTTTCTAGAAGTGTTCCATCAGCTTTTTGGTGGTAGCTAATGCAAAGCACACAGACTTTAACATCTGGTGGAACTAGGTTCTAATTCCAGTCAAGGCATTTAGTATCTGAGGGTAAAGGACTTTACCTCTCTGAGCCTCCATTTTCTCATCTGTAAAATGGGAGTGATGAAACTGATCTCACTGTGGGGATCAAATGAGATTGGAAATACCAGTGCGCTGCCCAATGTCTGGCTTATTGTAAGTACTAAATCCATTCTTCTTATCCTCCATACTTTCTCCTTGCAGTTATCTAGGATGAGGGACTTTTCACTTTTCTAATTTCCCATCCTTCTTGAACCATTTTCCTCATGAAAGTCTTAGCCATGGAACAAGAAGTGTCATTTCTCAGAGGAGTGCTTCCCAGCAGAAATATAAAACCAACCACAAATTCAAGCCACATGTGTAATTTTAAATTTGGGGGCAACCACATTTAGAAAGTAAAAATAAATAGGTTAAATTAAATAAATCTCTTTATTTAAATATATTTTAAAATATATTTTATTTAAGGCAATATATCCAAAGTATTATCATTTCAATATGTTATCAATATTTTCAAGTAAAGATAGTCCATATTCCTTTTGTTGTTTGTTTTTAATATATTTGAAATCCAAGGTGCATTTTATAAATTACAACACAGCTCAGACTGGCCACTTTTCAGGGATGACTGCAGGCTATTGTATTGTATAACATAGGTCCGGACTTTGAGACTTAAGTGTTTAACAGGTGTATGAAGGGCTTAGAAATGTTACTCAGAGACATCATTTCCCATGTAAAATGCAGGGGCATTTTGATAGTTTGCAGGACCCTTGGAGGGAGACAACCAAAGTAAGGCCTTAGTTGTAAATAAAATGGATGTGAGCTCTACAGTGAGGCTCAAGGACCTCTGAGGTGCTCACCTTCCCCCTTCCTCTCCTGCACAAAATATCTCTCCTCCTGAAGCTGAGTCCCCTTAACATCAAGTTCCTCTGATGAGTTTACCATTAACCCCTTTATCCAAAACTTTATTTGAAAGAAAATAAGAAAGATTTTGTCCAGCACCTGTTCCCCTCAGGATTGAAGACTAACACATGAAAAGGGGAATTGAAACCAAGCAGGACCCTACGGGACCCTCATGGGTAAAGAAGACCCTCCACGTCCCTCATTTCTTCTTTATAGCAAGAAAAATAGGCTTTAGTCTCCTAAGGCTTCTGCGTGTTCCAAAAAGCAGACTCACACAGTTAATGATTAGGAAAAACAGAGTCACAGGACTCCAAGCTCCCCCGCAGAGAAATAGATAACAATCTGATGCCTCTCTTTGAGTTGCTCTGTAGCAACTAAGGACCGCCCCCACCCCCAGGTGAAGGATGGTAACCACATGCTGGGCATGTAGACCCCAGACTGGTTGGAACTAGAAAGCTGATGACTGAGATGTTCCAAACATCACTCGTTACCTCACCACCAGCCAATCAGAAGAAGGTTCATGAGCTGGTCACATAGCCTACTACCCTCTCCCTTTGACCTTTTCTTGCTTTTAAAAACCTTGTGCCCCAGCCAGCTAGCAAGATGAATTTGAGACAAGTCTAGAACTCCTATCTTCTGAGTCAGCACCTCCTTGATGAATAAATCTTTCTCTGCACTAAACTCCAATGTTTGTTTGTTTGATGTAACAACAACCCCTCTCCCAAGTGGCCACATGGCCTTGCTTTTCTACCAAAAGGCCACTTGAGGGAGAGGGTGCCAAGAACTCATTCCTCCACTGGATGTCTAATAGGCATCTCCATCTTTATATGTTCAAATCGATATTCTGGAATAATCATCACCTTACAAATATGTTCCTTGACAATTCAATTCTCTCTGTTGCTCTAGACTCATCTTTAATTTCTCTCTCCTACACCCAACACTTGCAACACTGTCAAATCTCTCTCAAAAAATATCCAGACTCTCACCACTCTCAGTTCAGTTCAGTTCAGTCGCTCAGTCGTGTCCGACTCTTTGTGACCCCATGAGTCGCATCACGCCAGGCCTCCCTGTCCATCACCACCTCCCGGAGTTTACCTAAACTCATGTCCGTCGAGTCGGTGATGCCATCCAGCCATCTCATCCTCTGTCGTCCCCTTCTCCTCCTGCCCCCAATCCCTGCCAGCATCAGAGTCTTTTGCAGTGAGTCAGCTCTTCGCATGAGGCGGCCAAAGTACTGGAGCTTCAGCTTCAGCATCACTGCTACTCGTTATCTCTGTTACTATCACTTTGGGACAAACCACTGTTACCTCCGGCCTGGGTTATAACAACAGCCTCTTAACTGATAATATTTCTTCTTCCTTTGTTACCCACAGAAAGTGATTTTTCTTTAAGGCAGCATGTATCAGCAAGAGTCAAAAAAACATATCTTTGAAGACAAAGGCAATGATATAAAAATCAAACCAATCAGGAATAAATCTAGGCAAAGTATGCACTAATTTTATAAAAGAGACTAACCGTATTCATGAATTGGCAGAGTCATTTTCATAAAGACATCACTTCTCTTCAAATTATATTTCTAATAAATCTGAACAGAACTTTTTTGTTGAAATTGAGAAGCTGTTTCTAAAATTCATATTAATAAAGAAGGAAACAATATGTCAAGACAGAATGAAAGAATAAGAAAAAATGAGGAGACACTTTCCAGATAACAGAACTTATTATAAGCTTCTGGTTAATAATATTATTTAGTGTTGGCAAAGTGTAGAAAAACAAATTGACAGAAGACAGCCCGAGAACAGACCCACTACACATACCAACTTGATTTACAACAAAGTTGTCATAGATTAGTGACTAAAGAAAGGCCTTTTTGATTTATGGAGCTAACCCTCTTGGTTATCCATATGGAAAAGACTACGTGAAATAAAACATTACCCACTACCTCACACCTTACAGAACAATCATTTCTAAGTAGGACTAAAGACTAAATATGAATGGAAAATTACTTTTTAAATTTAATAATAAAAGAGAATAATTCTATGACTTTACAGTGCAGGAGAATCTCTTGGATGATATTCAAGTATATCAAGTATATGTCATGAAGGCACATGGTGGGCAAATTAAGCTTGTGTGAAACTAAGAAATTCAATCATTAACAGAAATCACAAATAACAGAAGGAGACAAGGCACAAACAAGAGAAAAGTATTTACAATATACATAAATAAAAAGAATTAACATCAGAATATGTGCTGCATTACAGAAAACCAATAAGATAAAAGACAGACGACCCCATAGAGAAAAAGATTTGAACAGGAAAAAGAATTTAGAATGGGCAAGGAGGATATAAACAGATGACCAAACTCAGTATTTCAGAAAATGCACATTTAAAACACAGAAGGCTTTTCATTTGCTCGGAATTGGTATAAAACTCCAACAAGATCAAATGTTGGGGAAGATGTAAAGCAAGAGAAATTTTACGTATTGCTGATGGGTGGGTAGTGTTACAATGGACTTGAAAGAGGTTTCGCTATTACCCAATAAGGCTGAAGATTTGTGTACCCTACAGCCCGCCAACGCTGCTTCTGGGACAGGCACCCCAGAGACTGCTGTGCGCCACAGGGCCTATGCACAAAGGGGTCTCCCAGCAGCGCTCACTGGCGCTGACAGGACCAAGCAACTTATAAACGAAACAAACAAACCCCAGGAGTATCCCAGCGCCCACTGGCAGCATATCGGGAGAGTATACTGAGGTATATTCGTGTATGACAGAGTATTAGAGAGCTCCCCAGGTGGTGGTAGTGGTAAAAGAACCCACCTGCCAGTGCAAGAGACACGAGTCGCAGGCTTGATCCCTGGGGTCAGGAAGATCCCCTGGAGGAGGACATAGAAGACCACTCCAGTATCCTTGCCTGGAGAATCCCACGGACAGAGGAGCCTGGTGGGCTGCAGCCCACGGGGTCGCAAAGAGTCAGACACGACTGAGCGACTTAGCACATCCAGCAACAAACAGGAATGCATTAGAGACACATTCAATGATGTGGAGAAATACTCTTCTTCATTATTCAAATATTACTCAGGCACATAATTCTGATGAAATTAGTAAATCTTAAAGGGATATTTAATTACTATTGATAAAGTTCAAAACCATGAGAAAGCAAATAACATATTTAGCAGCTTGAATATACAAGGTCAAATTGAAAGGAAAAGCAGGAGGACAATAAGCTCAAAATTGAGGCAGTTTTCCCTGAAGAGACAGAGAAGGATGAGCACACAGAGGGCTGCACAGAGGCTGGTGCTTTGAAACGAAACCGAGGTGACAGCACTCAGAGCCATCTTCACTCCTTACAGCTTACATACGTCCTCTACATTCTCCTTTGTATCTGCTCACTATTTCACGGCTTTCCGAGTCTACCCTGGGCAGGAAGGCCCTCCTGGGCCTGACCCCGCCCCAGCCCTCTCTGGCCAGGTCACGTGGCATATTCCTTACCCACCTCTGCCACTCTGGCCTCCACCAGTCCTCTGCACCTTGGCCTTCTCGGGTCCCCCTGCCAAGAACACAGCTCAGAAACACACTTGGCTCAGGCCTTCCCTTCCTTCAGGCCTCCACTTAGAAGACACATGCCTTCCTGGGCTTCCCGACCCCCTCTCCCTCCCCTCTGCTCTCCAACCCACTGGAGCCCGCAGCACCAAGCACCACCCACCCTGACCACTGACCTAGCCGTCTTGAGCACAGCCTGGCAGGAAGAGGCTCTCCATAAATATTTATTTGTTGACCAATTAAATGGATGACTATGCAGAAAATCATATTAAGGTTGAAACTTTATGGCAAAGGTAACACATGAACTTCTTAGTTACCAGAGTAACTCCTCATGGTTCAGAGAGGTTGGGACAAAGGATTGGTTGTGTGTTCTATAAGATGCAATTTTAGGTGAAAAGATAAGAGTTAATTCTTGAATCCCCGTGGTCCTGTTGATTCAAAACTACTGATGTTCCTAAGGCTTTAATTGGTAAATCAGGTGAGGGAAAGACAACCCCAAGGAGCACCTACTTGTCAGACCCCTAGGAGTAAGCACGGGGCCAGGTCGGAGCCATCTCTCTCGGTGACCAGTCTGAAGTGACCCCCCCGTTCAGCACCTTTCAGAGGCCCACACAGCAGGTGGACAGAGGAGTCTTGTGGCCAGCCCTCTCACTCCAAATTTGGCCCACACAGGCCCGTACCCAGCCTCTCCTAGGTGTGGTAGGTCATGTTCTTTAGCAGAACCCCAAGAAAGAGCTTGACCTGAGGTAGGAAGGTGAGGAACAGTGCTGGAGCCTGGCCCAGCTCAGCAAAGCCCAACAGTGACAGGCACCCCAACAGTAAGACATCCCAGCAGTGGGACACCCCAGTAGACTCAGACACCGGAGGAGCCCTAAGCATATGTGCCACCTGTCCTACACACACTTCTGCTCCTCAGCTTATCCCCTCTCCCCCATCCACAAACTCAGATCAGGCACGGCGGTCACATGGGCGCCCATGCTCAGCTTTCCAGGAGGCGGCCCGTCGGCTCGACCTGGAAGGCAGGACACACAAGCCCACTTCTATGCTGGCCTGGCATGGCCAAGGACAGGATTGCCTACCTGGAGTGTGTCCGTCAGGGCCTGCAGATGTCAGATGGCATGGGCACCCCCATACCTCCCCCTCAGGCTTGGGGGAAGAGGACCCAGCTCAGAACCTTCAGTCTTCCACCGTGTTTCACTATGAATCACTGGGTTTCTGCTCATTTCCTGGAGAAAGCAGAAGTGGAGGGTCGGCAGATGCCTGACTCTGCCCACTTCCCAGCCATCAGCAGAGTTGCCTGAGTTCTGACTGGTGACTTAGGCCCTGCAGAAAGGCCACTTGGGGCAGTGTGGTAAGCAGTGCTGGGTGGGGCCAGGGGTGAAAAGAGAAAGCTAGTAAGAGTAGACACAGAGTTAGAGTTCATCCAGCCCTGCGCTGTGGAGCTGCACTTTTCCTCCTTTGCTTAGTGCCACTTCTCTCTGAGCCTCTGGGAAAATAAAGATAATAATGGTGCTTCATGCTCATGCTTAGCCACTCAGCCATGTCCGACTCTTTGCGACCCCACGGACAGAGGAGCCTGGAAGGATTCTCCAGGCGAGAATACTGGAGTGGGTTGCCATTTCTTTCTCCAAATAATGATGTTTAGGTGAATTTAATTAGAAGTGTGTCTAGAATACATCTGTGGACATTGCATGAATTCATCATCTTCCTCCCTAAGGCCCAGAAGGACCTTCTTACTTGGATTCCCTCCTCCTCCATCCTCAGGACTAACTTGGACCACCCATTAAGGGAGTCCTCAGATGACCAACAGTGAGTAACATTAAAGCGATGATGAAAGAAAAGTTTAAGTAGTAGAATAACATTCTCTAGGATTCAGCATCAAGATTCTTATTCCTTTCGGATTATTATGTTGAATCATCCCATATCATCCCTCCATAGCATCATCCATGTAGGGCCAGCCAGTGTGTCCATTCAAACACAATGTCTCTCTGAGCCACATGGGCAAAAGCAGTGGTTAGCATGAATGCCTGATCCTTAAAGCTAGCGCATCACCTGATTCTAGTTCACAACGAACTGACCATTTATGACTATTAGTGAGGCAACATCATCTTTTATGAGAGGCAAAAAGGCTTTGGGATGGGTTAAAAGAATGAAAACATTTGTAGTAATATCTCAACTCATGCCGGTAAAGAATTGACAGTAGATAGTAATCAAACTTGGAGAAGGCAATGGCACCCCACTCCAGTCCTCTTGCCTGGAAAATCCCATGGACGGAGGAGCCTGGAAGGCTGCAGTTCATGGGGTCGCTGAGGGTCGGACACCACTGAGCGACTTCACTTTCACTTTTCCCTTTCATGCATTGGAGAAGGAAACGGCAACCCACTCCAGTGTTCTTGCCTGGAGAATCCAGGGAGGGGGGAGCCTGGTGGGCTGCAGTCTACGGGGTCGCACAGAGTCGGACACGACTGAAGTGACTTAGCAGCAGCAGCAGTAACCAAACTAGGAGACTTGTCCAGCTTAAGTCCTAGTCACGTGCCCGTGTTCACCTCATCCCCATTCCCCAACAGGAGTCATAGGTACAACATCTCTGCTCAAGTTCTCATTTCTCATTCCACCATTCACGAGCAGAAAGGAAGCTAGAATGACGACTGCAAGGGGTGTAGATAGGAGGGGGCATCACAGATGACCCTGAGACATGCAAGAGGTGTGTGGAGCAGCTCAAGTATCATTGTGTCAAGCCAGAATGGGCTCCAATTTTTTTTAGCAACCAATTAAGATCCGTGGTTATACTATATGCAAGAGCCATTGTGTTATAGTGTGCACCATTATGAAGAAAAGTGTTAAGTTTTTCAGCATCTGGTGCAAGACCCTTTCCTAGGGAGATGTCTGCTTTTGTTGACCAAAATGATAAGGAGAATCTAGGCTTCTGGGTGAAAAATCTGGGTTGAAATTCTCATCGCTACCCAAAAGGAATTAACATCTTTAAGTGTGGTTCTTATTTGTGGAATGGAACCAATTCAATGTACGGAACAATTGAAGTAATATTTGTAAGAGGATTTTTTACATGCTAAATATGGCTGTACTGGAGACTTCCCTGTTGGTCCAGAGGTTAAGACTCCACTCTTACAATGAAGGGGGTGTAGGTTCAAGCCCTAGTTGGGGAACTAAGATCCCACATGCCACATAGCCAAAAGCAAGTAAGTAAATAAAAATGGCTGTAAAATACGAGTTATTATTATTACTGAGAGAGTTACCTGTGCTTAGTTAGACACTGAAGCTGCCAGGACAACCATGAGCTGAACATGTACATACATGTAAATATGCATTTGTGTTGAGAGGAAATGTGAGATTCTGTAGTTTTTAAAAAATGTGTAAAAATAGGAAGGATATTCTGCTCCCAGTTATGACAAGAGATAACCTCCCATTGAAGGCTACTCTAAAATAGGACAAATATATGAGACAATTGTTTTCAGACATTGAATAGCAGGCATCATAAGGCTAATCCTTGAAATAAGAAAAACATAAAAGGGGAGCCCCACGAGGTGAGCCTGTTGCTTTGGCTTTCTTCTTACGAGTGCTTCTCTGCCACGGTGCAGGGAGGTGAAGCCCCAGGGGCAGTAGTATCCTTGAACTAAAAAGATGTGAGTCAGAGAGTTCCAGGTTTCTTAAGAAGCTAGAATTTTCAGAGCAGGGGCCTGAGAAGAGTGTGTTTTATGGGAATTCATTGTGTATGTCCTCGACCAAGGGTTGTTTATACATGCATGGGGTGAGACATCAAAAACCAGAGGAGATTGCCTGCTCCAAGGCTGAGGAATGAGATAACAGAGATTGGGCACTGTTGGCAACATTGGAGTTCCATACCATCCAGAGTGGCAAGACCTCCCTGAGCATCTTGGGATTTCATCTCATACTCCAGAGAAGCCAATCTGAAAACTAAGAACTAGAGCCTAGAATAGGAGGGGTGAACTAGAACAGGTTCTTACCTAAAGCAAAAGCGCACTGAAAAGAAAGGTGAAAGTGAAAGTCACAGAGTCGTGGCCGACTGTTTGTGACCCCATGGACTATGGAACTCTCCAGGCCAGAACACTGGAGCAGGTAGCCTTTCCCTTCTCCAGGGGATCTTCCCAGCCCAGGGATTGAACCCAGGTCTCCCATGTTGCAGGTGGATTCTTTACCAGCTGAGCCACAAGAGAAGCCCAAGAATACTGGAGTGGGTAGCCTGTCCCTTCTCCAGCAGATCTTCCTGACCCAGAAACTGAACTAGGGTCTCCTGCAATGCAGGCAGATTCTTTACCAACTGAGCTATCAGGGAAGCCTAAAAGAGCACTAACAGAGAATAAAAGCAAGTCTGGCAGAACCAAAAGGATATTCCAGTTATTCAACTGTCAACCAGGAAAAAACTCATCACTCTTTAAAGGAGGAAAGCAGTGCAGCATCCTTGCTTGTGGCTTCCACGCTGTCCAGCAAACAACGGAAACTAGCAGAGATCTGAAAGATCAGAAAAATGTGCTCACAAGGAGAGAAACAACCGTCAGTAGAAACAGACCCCAAGATGAATCAGATGTTGGAATTACCACATAAGGACTGTAAAGCAGCCGCTGCAAATATATTCAATGACTTAAAAGATGGCCATGATAATTGAAAGGTGGGATATCTCAGGAAGTAGATGGAAGGTATAATAAGAAGATTTGGATGTAAATTCTGGAAGTGAAAAACATATCTGAAATGGATATTTTACTAATAGCCCAAGAGTAGATCCGTGAGTAAAAATTTTAAAAAAGAAAAGTTAAAGAAATTGAAGACTGATGAACAGAAATTATTTGAACATGACTATCTGAACAAATATTTGAGCAAACAATCTGAACAGAGAGAAAAAAGGTTGAAGAAAAATAAACACACACTCAGTTGTCTTCGGGACAATATCAAATATAATATACGCGAGTCCCAGAGAGAAAGAAGAGAGAGAACAGAACCCAAAAAAAAATTGAAGAAAAATATTTGAAAATTTCCGTTTGTTGAAAAACAGCAACTTGCAGATATAATAAGCTTAGCAAACTCCAAGAAGAACAAAATGGATAGTTCCTGAAAATCAGAAATAAAAAGAAATTATCTTAACAATCAGAGAAAAGAAATCACACAGTGGGGAACAAAAACAATATTAGGCATATGTTTTATCAGAAACAATGGAAGTCATAAAACAATGGATAGCTATCTCTTGTATACTAGAGGGAAAAAATTGTTAACCCAATCATCCTTAAAAGAAATGAGGATGAAACAAAGTTATTTCCAGATCTATGACAGCTGAAACCATTCATCTCCGAAAGGTTTGCACTGCAAGAAATTCTAAAGGAAGTTGTTGAGGCTAAAGACACCAGATGGAAACATGGATCTGCAGAAGAAAAGGAGAACACTCCTAATGGCGAATCCGTGAGCAAATAAAAACTGTGTACCTTTTTCTTAACTTCTTCAAAAGACTGTAACTGTTTACATCAAAAAGTGTAACACTGTACTTTGGAATTTATACCACCTCCAGTTCATACAAATTGTAGGTGAAACATAGATGACAACAATTGCACAAAAGATGGGATGAATGGAAACAAGCTGTTGTGAGGTTTTCACATTTTACACGAAATACTACTTTATTTAAAGCTCTAAGTAGTAACAAAATCGTGGTATTTATAACTTTGTCATGAAGATGTCAAGAAAGTCAAAGTCCAGTTCTAATCAACAAACTCACAGTGAGCATCTATTCTGAGCCAGATCCCAGCTAGATCCTAGAGAAACAGAGACGGGTAAAGCAATCTTGAATGAGGCAAACTTGCAACAGTTGTTCAAGGGGCAGCCCAGTAATCTGCCAGCCCTAACCTGTTATTAAGGGAGAATGCATTTTGGTGGGCTATCAGTCTCTGTCATACTCTGTCATACTCTTTTCAAAGACATTATGATCTATACTCTGAACAATGTACAAAAAAATTAATAACGTACTTCTTAATATTAATAATTAATTAATGTACTTCTTTGATCTTAATTTTTTCTTTAAAATTCTGTCATAAATTTTACTTCATAGCCTATTTGGTCTTTTTTCACTTAATTCATCATAAACTCTCTGCCATTTCATTATTACAATGTATTTTTTACACCAAGTTAGGATCAAGAAGAAGGAAGGCTGTTTATACAGCAGATGGGTGTTTTTTAAAAAACCTGGAGAGAAAGCAACTTTCTTGGAACTAGTTGTATTTCCACATTCCCCGTGAGGACTATGATGAACTCCAGAAAAAGAGGGTATTTTCTCCAAGATGGAGGGTATGAGTCCTGGAATGACTGGAAAACTCCACCATGGGACACCAGGAGCCCGTGGGAACAATGCCAGCTAACTCCTGCTGACATGGGGAGACTTGGAGAAGGCAGAGAGGATTGGAAACCTACAAATGGGCAAATAATTTTCTAATTTTCCAAAACAGTTGGAGATTGGAATCTATAAATCCTTCCTGCAAAGGTAGTACTGGCATAAAACTCAAAAGGAGCCCATCAAAAAGATAAAGAAAAACTGTAAGATACAATTCAGTTAAATGCAGGCTATTCAATGTGCTTCAATCAGCATAACAATTTGCCAGGGTTAAGTCCTAAACTAGATTAAGTTCTACAGGCACAAATGATAGGTAGCAATGGCTTCCCCAAGGAGGCTTCAAACCAAGAACAACTTTTAGGCTAAACTTACTTATTTAAAAAAAAAATTTTTTTTTTTGAAGTATAGTTGATTTACAACTTTGTGTTAATTTCTGCTGTACAGCAAAGTGACTGAGTTATACACATATACATTAATTTTTTTTCCATTATGGTTTATCATAGGATATTGAATATGGTTCCCTGTGATATCCAGTAGGATCTTACTGTTTATCCATTCTGTATATAACAGCTTGGATCCGCTAATCCCAGACTCTCAATCCATTCCTGCCCCACTTGCCTTCCTTCTTGGAACCACAAGCCTGTTCTCTCTGTGGGTCTGTTTCTGTTAACGTAGGTTTGTTCATTTGCGTCATATTTTAGATTCCACGTAAAAGTGTATCACCTGGTATTTATCCTCTTTCTAACTTACTTCATTTGGTATGATCCTCTCTAGTCCCATTCATGCTGCCGCATTTGTAAGCTTACTTATCTTTGGCGGATGAGAAGATATTGCATCACTGTGGATGTGAGCTTCTGTAAGGCATTGGTTAAGGCCTCTCATGGTTGACACTTCCCTTATTCCACCTCTGTCTCCTCAGCACCACCGTATCACTGACACTGTGCAAGCTGTTGAGCTGATAAGATTCAGCCTGATAGATTTAGGGAATTTACAGATGTCACACACACACACCATACAGATCTCAGCCACTATGTATAGCCACACATCTGTCACGCCAAAACGGTTTTATTTTGGGGAAGTAGGAATAGAGGGCTGAAACTTCAGTTTAATTCTGAGTGACTTTATGCCCTCACACCATTAATGTGCCACTAATAGAAATCAGGCCCTTCCCAAAGATTCTCGTTTTGGGGAGATCTCATGGGACCACAGTGAGAACATCAGGAAGAACCAGACTTGAAATTGGAGTAGACTGCAGCTTCTGGCAATAAGGAAAGTGAAATACTGTTTTTTGAAAAGATTCATGAGAAACTTATTCAAGAAATAGTACAGAAACAACATGAATCTCCATGACAAAAGTAAATCAGTCTCATTCCTACCTCATCCCACATGGGAAAAAAAATCAAGGTGTTTCTTAGATGGAATGAAAAGGCTACAGACGTCCCTGGTGGTCCAGAGACTGAGACTTTGCCATCCAATGCGGGGGGTGTGGGTTTGATCCCTGGTTGGGGAGCTAAGATACCACATGTCTCATGACCAAAAAAACTAAACAATAAAACTGAAGTAATATTGTAACAAATTCAATAAAGACTTGAAAAATGGACCACAATCAAAAGAAGGAAAACCTAAAATTCTAATGCTCCTAAGAGGGTATCTAGGTAACCTGAGAATAAAGTTCCAAGCACATCAAAGTAGTCAGAAACACCTCCCGGAGGTTTCCACCGAGAGGACAGACTGCTGGGAGATGGCACTGGAGGCCCCCCTTCCCCCAGAAGCAGACGGGCAGGAAGGGGGAGACACCCTGAGGAAGGGTGCTGGGGATGTACAGGAGGGGAAGCCCGGGATGGAAGCATGCTCAGCTCTTCCGGGTGGTGAGCCGTAGGATGAGACAGAGCAGGGGCGTCCAAGCGTCTGATATGCCCCCTCAGAGGCCAGGCTGAGAGCTAGGACTGACTCCATGGGCATGTGCCACATGAGGATGCTGGTGGGCGGTGGTGCCTGGGCATGGGGGCGCGGACATCTTGGAGGGAGGCTGGAGCAGAGAACGAAGAGACAGTTTCCAGAGATAAGACTTTGCTCCACTCTCCTTAGTGAAGCCTTAGGAACGGTCTGGATGGGAGGTGTGTCCTCGACACCCTGGCCCCCCAACCCCCACCCAGCTACCTGGACTCTTGGTGCTTCTTCTATACAACTTACTGGGTAGGTTTTTGGTGGGGGGCACAGAAAGCAAGTGGCTGGCTTGGTCCTCGCAAGCAGGAGGTGCTGTTCTCTACTCCCCACCCTGTGCATCTTTCCACATGAGGGACTGGCTGGCTCCCTCCCTGGCTCACAGCACGCACAGCAGAACACAGCCCCAGGTCCTCCTCACAAGAGGTCCAGCCTCACAGAGATGCTCTCTACTCCCCATCTCTGTTTGGATCAGTGAACACCTGGACCAACCACATGTGGCCCAGATGGGACCTGGGAAGTGACTGTGAGTAGGTCCCTTGGGCCAGTGGGTCAGGCCCCTGGTCTGAACAATCACTGGTGGTGAAATGCCCACCCATCTCACACTGGGCAAACCTGGCTGCCCAGCTACAATGGCATGGAGGCTGGGTGGGAGAAGGGGTGCAGGAGAGGCTGTTTCATCTGTGAGTCTTACTGTCTGCACGCCAGCTAGACGCTCACACCCCAAAGCGGTCATCTGCAGCCGTCACTGCCGAGACAGCCAAGCATATTTTGTCCTTGAGCTGGAGGGGATGCTGAGTAACATGCTCCCATGTCTGACTCTGGAGGGAGCGAGAGCCCCAGGCCCGGGAGGCTGAGGCTGGCGGGTTCGGAAGGGCTGGGTGAGCTTACCAGCACCTCCCCACCCTTCCCCAAGAACATCACTGAGAGGCAGGGCGGTGGAGCAGAAAGGGCAGAGTGAGCGAGCTTCCGTTCTTGGAGGTGTGAACTCTGTCTGTCAAGGTCGGATGCCTCTCTGTGGAGGAGCCTCCCTCCTAGCTCCTGCCAAGATTGATGAGATGATGTAAAGGAAGGGAAGCAGCTTTATCACGTCCCAGGGCCAGTCCTGGGGTCCTGTGTCCTCTGTCACAGGGCGCAGACTCCAATGCTTCCACAGCCTTGCTGGGGGCCCCTCTGCTTTGGCACAGCCCCCTCCAGATAGGAACTTTCGGTTACAGTGGAAGAGGCGGGCACAGGGTACTGCAGGTGGGGCTGGCTGCACGCTTCAGCAGCCACCTTGCCAGGCGGTCTGCAGCCCCTGTGGGCCTCCGCTCAGGCGCAGCTCCGGACGTGCCCTGCAGATCAAGACCTTGCGCAAGAGATCAACGTGAGCGCCACGCACCAGCAGGAGCAGGGCGGCCACATTTCCCACCAGAGGCTCTGGGCTCACATGGACCTGTGCTCTCCCCCACCCCCACCCCCACTCCCAGAGCGGCCATGAGGCCTGCCTGGGGGAAGGGACGGGTCCAGGACCAGCCACACCATGCTGGGGAGCGCATAGGGAGGAGCAGGAGGGAAGATACTACCGCAGGCTCGCAGGCTCGTTCCTTAACTGCGCTGGGACTGTTTCCTCATCTGAAGATGAAGACAATTAAAGCAATGTCCTAGGGATTGTGTGTTGATGCGAATTAAATGGGCGTCACTGTATAAAGCTGGCGGGTCAGGGCACCTTCCCCTTCTCACTAGGGCCCTGCTTGGGGTGACTACAGAGAACAATTCGAGGGACCTCAGGGAACTAACAAGGGGCGGGGTGGTGGGGAGGGGGTCCTTCCTCGCCCCACCCTGCCCCTAAATCTCTGGGAAACCGCCCCCCCTCCTCCAGGCTGTATACTGCCCCTGCTGGAGGTACTGGGATCCGTGGGGTTCTCTAAGGTGGGAGCCTTAGGCATGGACTTCTCGGGGAAGCACAGCGTTTCCCGGAGGGGAGGAGAGACGAGCAAAACAGGAACTTGCCATAATAAGCCACCAAAACGTAGGGCTCTGAATAAGGAGTCTAACAACCCTGGACTTTCCATGCACACGAATTCAGGGTCATGAAGAATAATTTATAAGATTGCATCACATGGCTAGGTGAAATGTGCAGAACGTTGTGAACATGCGTGGCCACTCCCCTGTGTCACAAGAGAATCCCCGTGGCTGGTGAGCAGAGGTGGAGCCCCTGGAGACTGGAAAGAGGGATTGAACATGACTTCAGGCCTTTCGGGATGTTTGCATATTGGTCGAAAGCAAACTATACTGTAAAAGGGATTACCGCAAAATATATAGGCCAGGCCAGAAGTTGCTTTTTTTTTTTTTTTTTTAACAGTGCAAAGTGAAGGTGAAAGTCATTTAGTCGAGTCTGACTCTTTGCAACCCCGTGGTCTAGAGCCTGCCAGGCTTCTCGGTCCACGAGATTTCCCGGCAAGAATACTGGAGCGGGTTGCCCTTCCCTTCTCCAGGGGATGGAACCCGGGTCTCCTGCACTGCAGGCCGGTTGTTTACCATCTGAGCCACTGCTTTTAACAGTACTTATGTGGGGTTTTTTTGTAATTTTTACTTGTAAAATTATACCTACACACGGAAGTAAAATTCAGTCTATAAGAACATAAAAAGTACTTTCCCTTTTGTCTATGATCGTTCTCCCCTTTGCCCAAATAATGACTAAAAGCAGTTGCTTTTCGATCTTCTGATGGTTACCATTACAACTTTAACACTTTGCCTTTAGGATTAATTTTAGACTGTAACTTTAGACCTGCAGACTTGAAAAATAAGAAAATTAGCATGCTTACACTATTTTCTCCCTCTCCTATATGCCTTCCTGATTTGTAATTATATATTTATTTTATTCCTCTAAATGTTGCCTTTCCAGCTTTGTTCACTGAATTTTTACGATTCCCTCTATAATCTCCTTTCTGACTTTGAACAGTATGTTCACTTTTCCGTGATCTACATTAACACTGGTTGGTGCTCTGCAAGACAAGGATACTAGCTGACCTAGTCTTCTTTCTTTCCTCCTCCCCTTATTTTTGCTTCTTATATCATTGTTTTCATATCATCATGGTTTAAAATATTTCTGTTAGCTAACTAAAAGAATCTTCCTTGCTTTATCAATACACGGACTCTAAAAACTAGAAAATGAATAAACCACATTGACAATATTGTGGTTTCAAATATTCACTCTAGAACCAAAAAAAACATGGTTGACTCAGAGAGAAGGAACATATTCCTGTGTTATTAAAACTTCACAGTTAACTACATGTTACAGAAACTTATCAATGGACAATTATATTTAAAACAAAGGTAGTAAGTACTCAGAGTCAGCTCATTTAGTGACATCTGCTTTGGTTATGTTGAGGCCACCAGCGCCTCCCACAGCTGCGTGCTGGACATGCTCTGTGATGGTGCCTGAGGCACACCTCCCAACTCTGCACTTAGTGATGTCACGCTGGTATTTTTTAAACTGGTCACAGTGGGAGAATTTACTCTGTGGAAACTGGAAAATGCTGCCAACAAGTGCTTAAGTTATTATTTTGTTGACCGACCTTAAGACAGTAGTGGAGAAAGCCTTAGTAATGTTGTGCTAAGTCGTGTCTCTTTGTGGCCCCGTGGACCGCAGCACACCAGGCTTCCCTGTCCTTCACCATCTCCCGGGGTTTGTTCAAACTCATGTCCATTGAGTCGGTGATGCCATCCAACCATCTCATCCTCTGTCACCCCCTTCTCCTCCTGCTCAATCTTTTCCAGCATCAGGGTCTTTTTCAATGAGTCAGCTCTTCGTATCAAGTAGCCAAAGTATTGGAGCTTCAGGTTCAGCATCAGTCCTTCTAATGAATATTCAAGGGTGATTTCGTTTAGGATGGACTGGTTGGATCTCCTTGTTGTCCAAGAGACTCTCAAGAGTCTTGTCCAACACCATAGTTCAAAAGCATTAATTCTTTGGCGTTCAGCTTTCTTTATGGTCCAACTCTCACATCCATACATGACTACTGGAAAAACCATAGCCTTGACTAGATGGACCTTTGTCAGAAAAGTAATGTCTCTGCTTTTAAATACACTAAGTTTGTCATAGCTTTTCTTCCAAGGAGCAAGCGTCTTTTAATTTCATGGCTGCAATCACTATTTGCAGTGATTCTGGAGCCCCCCAAAATAAAGTCGCTCACTGTTTCCATTGTTTCCCCAACTATTTGCCATGAAGAGATGGGACCAGATGCCACGATCTTAGTTTTGGATGTTGAGTTTTAAGCCAGTTTTTTTACTCTGCTGTTTCACCTTCATCAAGAGGCTCTTCAGTTCTTCTTTGCTTTCTGCCATAAGGGTGGTGTCATCTGCCTATATGAGGTTATGGATATTTCTCCCCACAATCTTGATTCCAGCTTGTGCTTCATCCAGCTCAGCATTCTGTATTAGTAATGTAGATTAAATTTAAATTGTGCTGAGTCAATAGCTATCGTGTTGTGAATAGCACTTAAAAAACTGAGAAAATATTTTTTTCCAGCATCTGAAAATAATTATCCAATTCAATAAAGTCACTCAGAACATTGGCAATGGAGAAAAGTTCTGATGTACATAGTGCTAAATCTGAAAATTGTTTAAGGAATATAATCTGTATGAGGATGAGAAATGTACATATTACATTTAATGACTAGAAATTATCTGGTAAAGCCTTGTGTATCAGGATGCAACTCCATTTGCCAAATAAGCTTAAACTGAGACCATACCTTGGCTACATAGTCAAGAGTTTGGCAAAAATTAATGAGTGTTTTCTATAAGAATCAATTGGCCATATAGAATTTGCAATAGAAAATCATATATTTCCTTATTATTTCTAAATTATGTGGTAATCAGTAAAATTTATAATAAACTTAGGCAGATAGATTGTTCAAGAGCCAGTTGTTAGCGTTTACCAGCACACCACTATCTCAGAGGCTCGCTGATTCCACCGTTATATCACATAGGAAATTAGGAGAAAATGGAGAGAAACGCCTTCTCCTCCCATGCTCCAGGGCTAGCGTGGTCCCAGGGACCATAGCACTCATCAGGACAGCCAGGGCTCTTCATGGAGGACAGGGAAATAAAGGCTGGGAAACAGCAGTGCTGGCCGGGCAGGGCACGCCTCTCTGAGCCTTCACCCACACATCTCTAAATCGGGACTGCCGGTCCCTCCCCCTTGGCCCGCTGGGGCACCTGTGAGCATGTGCAGGCGTGGTGGAAGGGCTTGCTTCTGAAGGCAGGTCCCTGCCCCCCCACCACCAACTACCAACAGAACCTGTAGCCCAGACAGCACAGGGTCCCCCACTGCCAGGCTCCCCTAGAGACCACGGGAAGCTGCCAGTGCCAGAGCCGTTGCAGAGGCTGGCCTGACCCTGAAGTATGAGGACGGGACGGGAGGCAAGGCCGCTTCTGCTTACTGTTCACACCCAGTGAGGCACCAGCCCAGGGAGCACATTTGAATTCTCAAACCTCAGCTGCAGGTTCACCAGGTTCTGAAGGAACACTGACAGGCAGTTTCATTACAGCTCTCTATGGCAGGATCCTCTGAAGAGGCACCCTTCTGTCCTTCTGGAGACCATGAAATGTGGGAATGATCGCTCGCTGCTTGGGGTGGACATGGCTGTGTGGCTAGGACCCATAGAGACTGCCCTTTTCCTTCAGATCCTCTTTTCAGAAAACTCCAAACTTCAGTTTAGTTACCCTTCTGTGAATCTTTCCTAAGGAAATGACCCACTATTCAGAAAACATTTCTTATATATCTACCTCAAATCTTTCTAAAAATAATGGAGTAAAAGTGGGGACATAAATGAACGCAAAAGCAAACATCTGCGTGCAAATACTCTCTGTATGCTGGAGATGATGCAAACTGTTTGACTATAGGAGACGTTAAAACAACCTGTTATACAGTCATTAACATGCCATTTCAGAAGTTATTTCTGGTACCATGATGAAATGCTTGATTTATATGTTTACCTAAGGAGCAGACTGGGGCTTCCTAGGTGGTTCAGTGGTAAAGAATCCACCTGTCAATCAGGAGACACAGGTTCAATCCCTGGGCCAGGAAGATCCCCTGGAGGAGGGCATGGCCACCCACTCCAGTATCCTTGCCTGGAGAATCCCATGGGCAGAGGAGCCTGGAGGGCTACAGTCCACGGGGTCACAAAGCGTCAGACACGACTGAGTGGCTTAGCACACACACAGTGACTGAACAAGGAGGAGCAGGTTGGCAGCGTTATGGCTGTGAGAGCGGCCCTGGGGTCAGAGCACCTGGGTTGAGTCCTGCCTCCACACCTCGTTAGCTGCCTGACCTTGGGCAAGTCACTTCAGCTCCTTAAGCCTCAGCTTTCTCATCGGCACGAGGGACCCCAGCCACACCCTTCTTCATGGGTGGGTGTGAGGACAGTGGGGATTCTCAGCACCTGGGATATGGCAAGTCTTCAGCATGATTTATAACCGGCATTATTGTTGCCTTCGTGGCAAAATCTGTCCACAGAATATACTGAAGGGACATGTCACAGAATGCCCCTAGCAGTTATTGCAGGGTGGAGCAACAGGGAGAGGTGTCTTATCCCCATTCCTGCCTTTCTGGGGTAGGATTCTCTCTCCTCCCCTGCCCCTATAGCACCTTACACTTGCCCCACTGCGTCTGTTCTGCAAATCGCTGTTAGCGTTGCCTCCTTGCTTTTCCAGTTTGTGAGCTCTTGAGTCAGGGACTCTTTCTTGCTCATTCTGTGCCCCCTGCCTGGAGCACAGAACCTGGCAAACAGTAGGTGCTCAGTCAAACATTTAATTGTCAATGTTTCCAAGTTTTATTGAAGAGTGTCTCAGATATCTACTGGTGTGTGACAAAATATAATGACTTAAAATGGTAGCTGTTTATTGCCTCTCACGATTCCATGGGACAGGAAGCAGCCAGGGCTCAGCTGGGCAGCTCTTTCACTCCACATAGTGCGGGCTGGGGGCCACCGCCTGCATTCACTCGGGGGCTGGGAGGGGCTGGAATATCCAAAAATCTTTATTCACAAGACTGCTACCTCGGTGCTCCTGACAACTTTTCCTTCCCCACATGGCCTCTCATCACTCACTGGACTAGAACACACGCTTTAAACCACAGGGCAGCTGAACTCCCAGGGAGAGAAAATGAAGATGACAGATTTCTTAGAGGCTATGTGCAGAAATTTCAGAGCATCATGTCCCACCTCTTGATGGGAGAAGGGGAATTATATACACTAATTATCATATGCATTTTGCCTTTTGATCTTTAGAGAAATCTTTAAAAGGATGATAAACAATATACATTAGCAAAGTTTTAACATCCTAAGATGACCTTTCTATGTGCATACATAATAGATTAGGAATGTATATAGTTGCTTTTAGTGAGTATTCACTATTTTATATTCTACTTTTTAAACTTTTCATTTTGAAATGATAATAGATTCACAGGAAGTTGTAAAAATTATCCAGAGTTCCCAATACCTTTCCCCTGGTCTCCCCCAGTGACTACATCTCAAGTAAATATACTACTATATCAAAACCAGGAAACTGGCTCATCTGATTGCTTTTCTACCTCCCAGGCTTTGCTATTAGGTGTTTATAGGTTCAAGACTTTTGCATCTCTGAGACTTGTTCCTCTAATCATCTTGTGTTGACAATCTTTGTCCTCAATAAAGCTCTTTCCTTATTCTATTTTATTTCTATTAGTATTACTACAAAGTTTTCTTGTAGCTAGTATTTGGCTGGTGTATCATTTTTAATTCATTTATTTTCAGTATTTCTGTGTTCTTATAGTGTAAGTCTTTTGCATACAGCTATAATTTTAAAATCAAACCTAAGTATCTGTAGCTTTTAATATGTGAGCTTAATCTATTTACATCTACTATGATACTGATAGTTACACCTGTATTTTACTTTCTTCTTTGGGGTTTTCATTTGCCATGATTGTCCTTTCAAGTTTTTTTCCTCCCTTTCTTCCTCCTGTTGAATGTATTAGTCCTTTTTTCTGTCTTTATCTCCCTCTACTGGTTTAGAAGTTATACATTCTGCTCGTTCACTTGTTACTCTTCAAATTCGTATTTGACTTTAAAATGTCTAGTGCCTCATTGTGTAATACAGTAGGGCTTAGCCTCCTTTGGCTATTTAGCAGTTGGAACGGGATCAACCAAACCATTTACTTTTATTTTAATTAGTTTAACTCACAATTTTAAAATTGATATACAATACAGTTATTGAAAAGCTTTTACAAAGGTTTGAAGCAATTTGGATAGATGAATCACCTCTTTCAACACTAAATTTTGTGAAATCTAAATATAGGTGAAATATTTCCAATGGAAATTTAGCATCTAAACTGAGATTTACATTATAAACGTAAATAACATACCAGATCTCGGAAAACTTAGTATATAAAGAATATAAAATCTTTCAGTAGTAATACTTATATTGATTAGATATTGAAATTATAAAACTTGGCATATATTGCATTAAATAAAATAAAATAAACTAATTCCACCTCCTTCTCTTTTGAAGGTGGCTGCTAACAAAGTTTTAATTACATGGGTGGCTCACCTGTATCCATATTGGACAGTGCTCATCAGAGCAAAGCCCAAGGACCCGGAGTCTCAGCGCTCCGACTCTCCCCGTCTTGTTGCGGGTGCTCAGAATTGGCTACCGTGTCTTATGTGATTTTTGTTTCCACCCTGTTCCTCACACCCCCACCTTGATTCGCTACTCTCATTTCTTTTATACATAAGGATGATTTAGACTTACCAAGATGTTCGCTGACTTCTTCCTCCACCGGTATAGCCAACATCCCGTGCTTCCTTCGCTGATCAGCTCTTCTCACCCAGCTTCGCCACAGCTGCCAGCGCCACGGTGCTTCTGCTGGAACACAGCCGCTCGTCCTCTATCTCGGCGGAGCCGCGGAGGGCTGCAAGCCAGCAGAGGGGCCTCCAGGGCGGCGCTGTGCGCAGCCGCCGCAGCCTGCCCGCCTCCGCCTGCCCGCCTCCCCTGGCGCCGACTCGAGCGGGACTGGGGTGGGGCCGCACCCTGCGCCTCCTGCTATCCCTCCCAGAAAGCACAGCTGACGGTGCTGGCCGCACCCCGAGGGCAGCAGGCCTCAGTGCCCAGCTACAAGAGCTACAGGAAAGCTCTTCCTCTGCGCTGTGGTCTTGGGGACCATTTCCCGGTGCCCATGTGGCTTCTCCCATACCCATCCCAGCTCCGTGGACCCGGGGCCTGGATGAAGCAAGGGAGGCACACACAGCCTCCTGAAAATGTGTACCCTACACGCCTCACGCGCCTTCCCCTAGTCCCAGCCCTGAACTCCCCCAGGAGCACGCGTCTCCCTGCAGCATAGGGGCTATGCAGGTGAGCCCTCAGCTCCCTGAGGCCACAGAGCCTCCCCACCCCCGCAGAAGGGCCTCCTCAGGTTGGCGGCGGCTGAGCCGAAAAGCCCAGGAGTGCTGGAAGCCGTGTGTGGAGACCGCCACCTCGTGGCCACAGTTGCCAATTACAGTCAGGATTACTCGGTACCCGTATTATAACTGGGCTTCCCTGGTGGATCAGTCGGTCAAGAATCTGCCTGCAGTGCAGGAGACCCGGGTTTGATCCCTGGGTCAGGAAGGTCCCCTGGAGAAAGGAATGGCTACCCACTCCAGGATTCTTGCCTGGAGAACTCCATGGGCAGAGGGGCCTGGTGGGCTAGCAACGAACACTTTCACATTATAACTGGCTTGGTGTTTCTTTTCTTTTTAGTATTTGCTTGTTTGTTTCACTGCACTGGGTTCCAGTTGAGGCGCATGAGATCTTCAGCCTCCATTGCGGCACATGAACTCTCAGCTGTGGCATGGGGGACCTAGTTCCCTAACCAGGGGTTGAACCTGGGCCCCGTGCATTGGGAGCACAGAGTCTTAGCCACTGAACCACCACCGACTCCTAAGCTGGGATGTGCATGTGAGTGGCAACGTGAGCACTGGGGAATGGTCCCCAAAACCTTACGAGAGAGGAAGATGCTTTACCATAATTCTCAGGTGACCCTCTTGGTTGGGGCACTAAGGCCCCTTGTTCCAGTGTTTCTTCTACCTAATAGTGGGAAACCTCTTCAAAAGAAGGGGGAAGCAATCTCTGGGCTCCAGCATCAACTTCAATACTTAAACTCATAAAACAATACGTAGCCTTCCTATGCTTATAACTTATAGCAACTAGAAAAACCAAACAACTTTGCTGGGTAAAAAACAAACAAACAAAAATCCCCTAGAAACTTTTAATGAAATGTGACTTACAGTGTCTTTATAGGTGAATTTGTGACTGCTGGAGTTCACTGGCTCACTGAACAGAGGCCTCCAGGGGACTGTTGTGTGGTCACCCTGATTTCTGGGGCTTTTCAGGCCCACAGAGCCCCTACACAGAACCTTTCCTTTCATGGAAGCCAGTTAACTCAGTGATGGGCACAGATTCCTGTTGAGGGTGTGGGTCCTCGCCCAGTCACCCAGGAGGTCTCAGAACAGTCCCACACTGTGGCTGCTGGCTCCCTCAGAGATCTGCTTCACAGGGCCCAGCATGCTAAACATTACAGACACATTCTGTGCCACCTGCTGCCAATTTGATTTTAAATACAAATTCAAACTCAGGCATTAAAATTACTTGGGAGAGTTTGACTTTAAAGTGGTAATCCCACCTTCCAAAAAGGGCTTACTTTTTCATTTATTGTGTTAAATTACAATACGGAGTTTATTAAACTGTGCAGGAAACCCAATTTAAGAACTAAACATTGCCTTAATTAATGCTGCCACTGAAGATGGAGGAATATGGAGGAAACCAGCCCTTCATGGGTCCCTGTTCAGTGCTGAGGCCTCCCGGCTGTGAGAACTAGCACCAAGTTCTCTGCATGACTTACATCCTCAATCCCCACAACAGACCCTGGAGTCAGCTATGTTATTATTCTTGTTTTACAGATTGGGAATGGGGTGCAGAGAGACAGTGTGACTAACCCAGCTGGGAAGTGTCCATGACAGGACTCAAATTCAATGCTGCTTGACCCCTACAGCCTCGTTCTTTCCATGCCAGCTCCAGCCTCTCCCAGAAGGCCTGGACAGAGCATTACCCCGCCTCGGTGCAAGCACAGAGAAGGCCCGGTCCGCTGCTTTCCAGCTGAGTCCCCCCAGGAAGGCCAAGAGCAGGCCATGACCTCTTGCTCCTCAGGATCCCTGAGCTCTGGCCCTTGCCCAGGTCATGGGCCTGCTTACCTGTGCCAGAGGTGCGTCTCCACCATGGCCCAGCCCACCCCACTCACAGCAGTCCCCGAGGGCTGGCAAGAGGTTATCGCAGTGATTAGGGTGAGAGATCACCCGCCTTGGCCATCGTCCCCTCCCTGAGCCTGGAATGATGGAGCCGCCACCCCAGCCCCCACTCTGCCCAGATGCCGAATCAGGCTTTCCAGGGCTACCAGTCCATGGCCAGCTCCCCCTGCCTTGGTCAGGGAAGACAAGAGTGAGGGGCCACTCTGAATCCACTCTCGGCAAAGGGGGCTCTTTGCCGACCAGAGCCCCACAGGAGGCAGGAGACGGAGGGCCACCCGCCTACTTCCTTCCTCAGCCTTGATTTTCAAAAGCTTCGCAATCAGCTGCAGACCTTAGTTTCAAGTCTCAGAGATGCAACTGTCACCTTGGGAAATGGACGGAATGTTTCTGACCTGCTTCCCAATCCACAGACTGGGGAGATCTGGGTGATGCTGGAACTTCGAAAAGTGGCCCAGCTCCTCCCTCTGCAACCTGCGGGCTCCTCCCCTGCTAATGACTTCTCCAGCTCCAACTTCCTCCCCTCACGCCAGACAGAACTGGATCAGCTCTGCGCAGTTCAGGGGCTCTGCTCGGAGGAAGCCTGCACAGGAAGCCCCAGGAAGCCCGTATGCCCTGCGAGCCGCCCCTGGCCCCAGGAAAGGTGAGGCTACAGACGAGGGTGGGGCGAGTCGGCGTTTGCGGGTCCAGAGGCCGGGAGGGATGCAGAGATGGGGCTGCGAGGGAGAGGTCCAGGGGCGTGGGAAGCAGTGCGTGAGGGTGGCCACCAGGGGGCGCGCTGCACCAAGTCAACCCCCAGGCTCGCGACTGCGAGCCGCCGTGCCCCATCCTTTCCTGGCAGAGGTCAGCCGCACCCGTGGAATATTTCCTGAGCCGAGGCTGCGGCAGCCTCTTAGCAGGCCAAGGACGGCCATCAGCGCGCCATCCCCAGAGGCCCTGAGGAGCCGGGAAGCCTGGATCCGACTGACGATGTTCGTCCTGGGCAGCTTCCTCCTGGTCCTGCCCGCCTCCCCTGCCCGCTGGTCACATGGGGCCTGGGGGCAGGGCCAAGGCCACCGAGGGCCTCCGGGGTGACGAGAGGGGGCAGGGAGCCGGCGCTTCCTCCAGGCAGTGTCTTAAAAAGAGGGAACTCCGAACAGGTTCTGGGAAATGGAGGCGTCCAGCTCCCCCATACCAGGTGAGCAGACCCTGGCCTGGCAACACCCAGGCAGCTTTCCTGGAAACCTGGGCCAGCCCCTTGCCTCCTGGGCCCAGATGTCCTCCCGGTGATGGGTGTCGTGGGCCCTGTGCTCACACCCGCTGGCAGCAGGGAGCCCGCTAGGAGATGAATGAGGAGCCACAGGGTGAACCCATGGGGAGGCCAGTCTAGGACCACGAAGGATGGGAGGGCAGGCAATGCAAGAGCAGTCTGGGTTTGAATCCCCACACCTTCACCGTGTTAAACTCTGCCACAGTCCCACTGAAATGTTTACTGTTTGGTCTATAGCCACTGCCTACTAAGTGCTAGCTGTCATTAGTAATGCCTGTGGGTGAGGTGATGCCCAGGTACAGGGCACAGTGGCCTGAATCCAGGAAGACCTGGTGCTCCCAGACCCACCCCTACAGTGAGCCCGTTGGCTATGTGGCCGGTGCCAACCAGAGCTGCTCCTGGCTGAGACATCCCCCAGCTTGCTCTCCAGGACTGTTCTTCAGGGCACAATGCCGCGGGCAGGGGAGCTGTGCCCCTTCTGTGCTAAGCTTAACTGGGCTGTTGCCTGCCCTGGAACACAGCTGCCAAGAAAGTTAGGTGAGGGGCAGGCCAGGGCTGGGGTGGGTGGTTAGAGAGCAGTTCTCTTGGCCCTCTCCCCCAGCTGGAGGGCAGAGCCCACCGCGCCAGCCCTTCCACCCACGTTTTCCTCAAAGCAGCTGCCCATGCCCCTTGTCATTCTGCTGCAGGCTGAGGTCAGTGAAGGTCACGCCTCCAACCAGAACCCTCGTGATGCAAATCATTGCCCCCACACTCATACATGGATACATTCCCCCATGGTGCAAGGGGGCAGTGAGGGGCAGGGACCTGCCCAGGGCGCCTGGCATAGGTAGGTCAGAGGCCCCACTGCAGTCTCCCAGGGAGGCCTCTGATCTGAGATAGCAGAGCTGAGATTGGGACATAGACTTGGCCAGGAGAAGGGCAGGGGTTGGGAAAGGTAAGAAGGGCCATCAACACATCCAAGAGGAAGAACTAACGTTATCACACACACACACATGCTCTCTCTCTCTCACATACACACACACACACACACACACACAGGGGTCAGTCTCATTTCCGTTACCCTTCGAGCACCCTGCAGGGGACATTGTATTTTTAGAGCACTTCTCCCCTCTTCTTGATCACAGCGCCCTGGCATCTCTTTTAGCATCTTCCTCTATTCTGTACCAGCCCAGAGGCATGGTGCGAGCCAGCGCCACCCAGCAGATGAGACCAGGTGGCTTTAGGTAATCCACGCACCACTTTCCACAACCATCAGGATTGTTTCAGGGATGGATTGTTTGCTCAGTCAAGGTCATGAGGGAAGAGATGTTTGAAGAAATAGAGAGGGAGAGCTTCCCAGCACTTCTGAGAGACTCACTAGGGGATATATTTCTTCTTCCCGCTACACATGAAGGAGGAAGTATTAGCTCCTGAAGTTGGTGTCCAGCAATTTTTTTTCTCATCAATAATCTTTTATTGGTTATGTGCTGAAATTACAATATTTTGAAGAAAAAGTAAAGTGAAAGTGTTAGCTACTCAGTCGTGTCTGACTCTTTGAGACCCGATGGACTGCAGCATGCCAGGCTTCCCATCCATCACCAACTCCTGGAGCTTGCTAAAACTCATGTCCATCGAGTCGGTGATGCCATCCAACCATCTCATCCTGTCATCCCCTTCTCCTCCCACCTTCAGTCTTTCCCAGTATCAGGGAATTTTCCAATGAGTCAGTCCTTCTCATCAGGTAGCCAAAGTATTGGAGCTTCAACTTTAGCATCAGTCCTTCTAATTCAGGACTGATCTCCTTTAGGATTGACTGGCTTGATCTCCTGCACTCCAACGGACTCTCAAGAGTCTTCTCCAACACCACAGTTCAAATGCATCAGTTCTTCGGTGCTCAGCCTCCTTTATGGTCCAACTCTCACATCCATACATGACCACTGGAAAAGCCATGGCTTTAACTAGACGGATCTTTGTTGGCAAAGTAATGTCTCTGCTTTTTAATATGCTGTCTAGGTTGGTCATAGCTTTTCTTCCAAGGAGTAAGCGTCTTTTAATTTCATGGCTGCAATCACCATCTGCAGTGATTTTGGAGCCCAGAAAATAATCTCTCACTGTTTCCATTGTTTCCCCATCTATTTGCCATGAAGTGATGGGACCAGATGCCATGATCTTTGTTTTTGAATGCTGGGTTTCAAGCCAACTTTCTCACTCTCCTCTTTCACTTTCATCAAGAGGCTCTTCAGTTCCTCTTTGCTTTTTGCCATAAGGGTGGTGTCATCTGCATATCTAAAGTTACTGATATTTCTCCCGGCAATCTTGATCCCAGCTGGTGCCTCATCCAGCCTTGCATTTTGCATGATGTACTCTGCATATAAGTTACATTAACAGGGTGGCAATATGCAGCCTTGACGTAGTCCTTTCCCAAATTGGAACCAGTCCGTTGTTCCATCTTTGGTTCTAACTGTTGCTTCCTGACCTGCATACAGATTTCTCAGGAGGCGGGTCAGGTGGTCTGGTATTCCCATCTCTTCAAGAATTTTCCAGTTTGTTGTGATCCACACAATCAAAGGCTTTGGTGTAGTCAACAAAGCAGAAGTAGATGTCAGGGCTAGGCTTCATTTTGTGTTAGTTTTTGTGTATGATATTCATTCTTTTCCTTGTGTCTATTTTTTTCCAATGTCATTTATGAAAAAGACTATCCTTTTCCTGCTGAATTGCCTTGACATCTTTTAAAATTGAAGTATACTTGACTTACAGTGTTGTCTCAGTGTCTGGTGTACAGCAAAGTGATCTAGTTTTATGTATATGAATATACACACATGTATACATATATATTCTTTTTCAGATTCTTTTCCATTATAGATTAATACAATATATCAAATCTAGTTCCCTGTGCTATACAGTAGGACCTTGTTGTTTATCTGCTTTGTATATAGCAGTGTG
Organism: Oryx dammah; assembly: GCF_014754425.2. Classification (NCBI taxonomy): domain Eukaryota; kingdom Metazoa; phylum Chordata; class Mammalia; order Artiodactyla; family Bovidae; genus Oryx; species Oryx dammah. Next base: position 17,355,231 of record NW_024070190.1, read on the forward strand.
TATCTCTTATTCCCAAATTTCTAATTTATCCTTCCCCCCACCTTTTCCCTTTTGGTAATAACCATAAGTGTGTTTTCTGTGTCTGTTTTTATTTTGTATATAAATTCATTTGCATCATTTTAGATTCCACATATAAGTGATATCATATGAAATTACGTTTCTCTTTCTGCCTGACTTCGTCTGATACGATAATCTCTAGGCCCATCCATGTTGCTGCAGATGATACTGTGTCACTCATTTTTACGGCTGAGTAATATTCCGTCATATATATATGTGTATAGAGGTACATATATATTATATATGGTACAATCGTGCCCCTGTACTCATGATGCAGGTGGGCAGGGAGAGGCAGGGGCCTGCCCAGGGGACTTGGCACCGAGGAGGCAGAGGCTTACAGTCCTGTCTGCTTTCTTTATCCATTCATCTGTAATTGGGTGTTTAGGTCACTTCCATGTCTTGGCTATTGTAAATAGTGGTGCTATGAACGTTAGAGAGCATATATCTTTTTCAGTTAGAGTTCTCTCCAGATATTTGTTGAGGAATGAGATTGCTGGACCATATGCTAGCTCTATTTTTAGCTTTTTAAGGAATCTCTGCACTGTTCTCCATGGTGGCTGTACCAATTTACATTCCCACACACAATGTAGGAGGGTTCCCTTTTCTTCACACTCTCTCCAGCATTTATTATCTATAGACTTTTGGATGATGGCCTTTCTGACCAGTGTGGGCTGGTGTCTCACTGTCGTTCTGATTTGCATTTCTCTAATAGTTAGTGATGTTGAGCACCTTTTGATGTGCCTGCCAGCCATCCGTGTGTCTTCTTTGGAGAAATGTCTATTTAGATCTTCTGCCCATCTTTAAGATTTGGGGTTTTGTTTTCTTTAATACTGAGATATGTGAGCTGTTTGTATATTTTGGAAATTGATCCTTTGTTGGTCTCATCATTTGCAAATATTTTCTCCTGTTCTGTAGGTTGTCTTTTTGTTTCCTTTGCTATACAAAAGCTTTTAAGTTTAATTAGGTCCAACTTGTTTATTTTTCCTTTTACTTCCATTGCTGTAGGAGACAGATCAAAAAATCTTGCTGCAATTTCTTTCAAAGAGTGGTCTGAGTTTTCCTCAAGGAGTTTATAATGTCTGGTATTACATGTAGGTCTTTAATCTATCTTGAGTTTATTTTTGTGTATGGTGTTAGATTGTTTTAATATTGTTCATTTACATGTAGCTGCCCCATTTTACCAGAACCTCTTACTGAAGAGACTGTCTTTTCTCCACTGCATATTCTTGCCTCCTTGTGAAAGATCAGTTGTCGGTAGGTGTGTGGGTTTATTTCTGGGCTCTGGGTCCTGTTCCATTGATCCATATGTCTGTTTTTGTGCCAATACTGTGCTGTTTTGCTTACTGTAGCTTTGTAATGTTCTCTGAAGTCTGGGAGGGTTATGCCTCCAGCTCAGCTCTTTTTCCTCAGAATTGCTTTGGTAATTCAGGGTCTTTTGTGACTCAGTATACATTTTAGGATTATTTGTTCTAGTTCTGTGAAAAATTTCATGGGTAATTTGATACGGATCTCTTTAAATCTGTAAAGTGCTTTGGGTAATCTGGCCATTTAAGCTATATTAATTCTTCCAGTCCAAGAGCATGGGCTATTTTTCCATTTCTTTGAGTCATCTGCAGTTTCCTTTATCGATGTTTTATAGCTTCAGCATGTAAGTCTTTCACCTCCTTGGTCAGGGTTATTCCTAAGTACTTTTTATGCAATTTTAAAAGGGTTTTTATTTTCTTCCTTTTTCTTTCTCTATTTTATTGTTAGTGTAAAGAAATGCAAGGTAGCTCAGTGGTAAAGAATCTGCCTGCCGACGCAGGAGACATGGTTTCGATCCCTGGGTCAGGAAGCTCCCCTGGAAAATGAAATGCAACCCACTCCAGTATTCTTGCCTGGGAGATCGCATGGACAGAGGAGCCTGGCAGGCTGCAGTCCATGGGGTCCCACTTGCCTGGGAGATCGCATGGACAGAGGAGCCTGGCGGGCTGCAGTCCATAGGGTCCCAAAAGAATCAGAAAACAACTTATCGACTAAACCACAACTGCTACTCTGTCTTTTGTTTGGAGCATTCAGTTCATTGACACTTAAGGTAATTATTGATAGGTATGTGTTTATTGCCAGTTTAAAGCTTGCTTTCCAGCTGATTTTGTATTTCTTTTTTGTTCCTTCCCTTTTCTGTTTTCCCTTTGTGGTTTAATGGTTTTATTTTCCATTATGCTTGAGTTCTGTTCTTTTTAGTTTTGTGAATCTATTATATGTTTTTTATTTATGGTTATCCTGGTTTTCAAGTATGTTAACACATTACTATATCTATTTGGCTTAGGCTGGTAGTCATATAAGCTCAAACACATTCTTTAAAAAAATTTAATTTTCTTACTCTCCTTCCCCACATTTTATGATTTTAATGTCCTATTTTACATCTTCATGTTATCCTTTTGCTGTTCATTGTAGTTATAATCACTTTCATAAAATTTCTTAATTTTTAAATCTATGTACTGTACTTTCTTTTTAAGTGATCTCTATACAATCTTTTTTTTATATTTGCTTTTCCTGATTTGATTTTTCTCTTTCCTAAAGATTTTTGCTTATTTTCTATTTAGAGAAGAACTTTCAATATTTCTTTTATTAATACAACGGGTTTAGTATTGCTGTATTCTTTTAGTTTTTGCTTACCTGAGAAATTCTTTATTTCTTCTTCTTCTGTTCTAAAGGATAATCTTGCTGGTTAGAGTATCCTGACAATATAGGTTGCAGGTTTTTCCCTTTCAAGACTTTGAATACATCTTGCCACACCCTTCTGTCCTGCAGCAGAGAAATCAGCTGATAACGTCCTTGTTACTCTTTGTTTTTCTTTTGCTGCCTTTAGAATCCTCCCTTTGTCTTAACTTCTGCTGCTTTCAGTCCCCTTTCTCTCTCTCCTCCTTCTGAAACCCCTTATTATGCGTAGATTGGCACACTTTATATAGTCCCACAAGTTTCATGTATTGTGTGTGTTTTTAATTTGTCTTTCTAGCTGCCATTCTGAATGGGTGATTTCCATTCTGTCTTTCAGATCACTTATTCTGCATTATTTAGCTTTCTATTGGTTGTCTTTAGCTTGGTTTTTATCTTAGCAGTTGTATTTTCTAACTCTGATTGGCTCCTCTTTATAGTTCCTAGTTTCTTGTTACAGTGATCAACATTTCTATCAATAGCTTTTCTTAATCCTTTCAGTATTTTTATTACCCTCTTTTGAACTCAAGTCCTGGTAGACTGGAAAGGTCTATTTCATTGTTTCTTTCAGGGGATTTTCTTGTTCTTTTATTGGGGTACTTCCTCTCCTTCTTTATTTTTCTTATATTTCTCTGACTCTGAACTTAGGAAAAACAGTTATCCACTGTGGTCTTGAAGGGCTATTTTTATATGGGAGTGTCGCCTGCATGAGTCTAATATTTTTGGTGTAAGGGCTGTTTTTGGTATGGATGCTTGCCATGTCTTTTCCTTAGGGTGTGCTGGTCTTTGTCCCCTTGGCGGGGGATACGATTGGTGTTTTGGTGAACAGAGTTTGCACTGGATATTGAGTGGGGCCTCCTCTTTGCCCATTAGGGCAGAGTCTGCTCCCCAGTTGTTGAATTAGAAGCCCCCAGATCCAGTTCTCAGCTTCAGTGTGAGATAACTGGGACTGGAGTCCTGCTGGGGGTGGAGCCACTGAGTATCACTCGGCAGAAGCTGCCCACTGGGACATGTGCTCTGTGACGTCATCCGTCTCTCGTGTGTGCTTACAGAGCGCACGGTTGGAGCTGCCCACTGGGACACGTGCTC